>NC_134868.1:4246848-4892473 GCF_049852395.1 Peromyscus maniculatus bairdii | reverse complement strand
AAGATCTTAGACCACTCAGCCCTAAATGGGAGGACTTCATCAAAACCCTCCTTTCAGAGATAAGGAAACCTTGCAGAAGAAGAGGCAGAAAGATTGTGAGAGCCAAAAGGGATGGAGGACACAAAGAAAACACGGCCTTCTAAATCAGCATGACCATTGGGCATATGAGTTCACAGAGACTGAGGCAGCCTGCACAGGGCCTGCACTGATTTGTACCCGGTCCTTTGCATATATATTATGACTTATTGTTTAGGGTTTTTATCACGTTCCTGAATGTGCAAACAAGTGGATCTCTGTTTTTTGTGTCTTCTCTTAGTCATTTCCTACTGTTTGTTTGTTTGTTTGTTTATTTGTTTTTGTTTGTTTGCTTGCTTGTTTCAATACCAATGAGTTAGATATTCTTTTATCTTATTATGTTTTATGGCACAACCATCACCTAGGGGAGTTGTGAAAGTCAGGAAGCCAGCATAGCTGCTTGACAAAGTTCCAGCAAAGCTGAGCCACATGCTACGATTGTTGACCTGATGCCCTTTACTTTTGGTTTGAATCTCTGTGTGTTACACATTTGGGGGAATATTAGCACAATGATTCACCCATGTCTTCAAGAAAATTGTTTTTGTATCCCCCTGAAGAAATCCTGAATGTACTACCCCCCTGCTTTCAGGGAAGTAACCTCAGTTGACCCTACTTGGGAGTCTTTTCTGTGACTTGGAGAATGTTCTCTGCCCCTATGCAAACTCAAGAACAAAACAGAACTGTATGAATTCAGAAGAGGCTGACAAGGTTCAGCAGGATAAAAGAATTGGCATCAGATCAGAGCATGGTACTCCTTTTACATTATACTTCGAACTTCTTAGAAACATAACCTGTAAGATCATGTATATTAAGCCTATAAAAGGAATTCAGCCATAATAGCTGGAATGACTAGGAAAACATAACAGTATGTAGAGGTGGTATAAGAATTCCTTGCTGGGCGATGGTGGCACATGCCTTTAATCCCAGCACTCGGGAGGCAGAGGCAGGCGGATCTCTGTGAGTTTGAGGCCAGCCTGGTCTACAAAGTGAGTTCCAGGAAAGCTGCAAAACAACACAGAGAAACCCTGTCTTGAAAAACCAAAAAATAAAAAAATTAAAAATTAAAAATAAAAAAATTAAAAAAAATAAGATAAGTCATTCCTAAAAAGATTGATTTACATCAAGTATCTGTGGCATTAATTTAGAAACAAAAGAATTCTTTTATTTAAAAATTCCTATGAGATTATAAATATAAACATTATAAATAATAGAATAACAACTACAACAGTTCCTAATCCTGACAAAGCTCTCAGGCTTACGCTAATTTGCAAGTAATATGATTGAACATTAAAAGTTAATAAAATACTGCTCAAATCATGCTGATTCATCTGAACTACTCAGATATTATCTAAAACATCTTAAAACCGTAAACTGTTGCCAGCCTGAGAATAGACTGCTATATGATGTTTGCTTAAGCTGAAATGGTCTATAGAATTCTAGGAATAAGGATATGGGATTGATAATAAAATCTATTCTATCTGTACTTAACTTAAAACCCCAGGCATACTAGAGAAGTATACCCAGGACAAAATGATGTGATCTGTATCTCTTTAGGAATCATGAATCTGTATAAATAAGAAATTTTCTGATTGCTAATCAGTCAGGTTTACAAAGTCTTCCCATCTGGGTGTTTCTGATTCAACCTTCCCCTGTCCTGATCCTTACACCCTCTGCGGAACCAGTTCATTGCTGGTGCTGGCGCTGCCTCCCACTCCCCGGCAATTTTATTTTATCGTTAACACCTAGAAGCCTGCTTGTTTTCTAATGAGCAACAGAGAGGGAGTCGATTGGAATGGGAGGGGAGGAGAAAAGCAATTGGGAGGAGTAGAGGGAGAGGAAACCATAATAGAATAAACTATATGAGGAGAAAAATTCTATTTTTAATAAAAGGTTAAAACAGAGAAATCAGAAAAAAAACATTATAATGCTATAAAATTTTAAGGATACTATAAAACAGGGGGCACTAGAACTCTAACACAATAACATGGGTCACAGTGCTTTCTTGTAAATAATAATCATTATATTACTTAAAGAAAAACATTAACTTAATTGTTATTGGGAAAAAACAGCTGCTATGTTAAAAAAATGATTCTAAAAGTATTTAGGTCCCTTTTCATAAGTTAAGGAAAAAACTTGCCTTCCTTGGTGGTATCATGAAAATGAGCAACTTCTAGAGTATATGATCAGACTGCTATTCACAATTACTTAAGCATTAATGTCTGTGGAAAAACTACTAGAATAAATTAAATTCTAAAATGCAAAAAAAAAGGTTGAAACTAAGAAAAGGCTTCAATTAGGTACATGTTCAGTCTTTATAGACATCACTAAAATCAAGGGATGAAAATGTACAGTCACACAACCTTGAAGAATAAATTACCAGACTAGAAGCCCAGTAACCTATGCACCATAACTGCCTATACAGTATGTTTGCATATACACCTCCATATGTGTGTGTGTGTGTGTCCATACATATTTTGCTAATTTTCAATGCTCTATTCTTCAAGGAAAAATAACATAAATATAATACATTTACTAAGCAAGGACTGAGGCAAAAAGGACAAGGGGTTAAAAAGAAACAAACAAGCCGGGCGGTGGTGGCACACGCCTTTAATCCCAGCACTCGGGAGGCAGAGGCAGGCGGATCTCTGTGAGTTCGAGGCCAGCCTGGGCTACCAAGTGAGTTCCAGGAAAGGCGCAAAGCTATACAGAGAAACCCTGTCTCAAAAATTCAAGTGAATGAGGATTCTTGGAAAGTCATTCTGGTCATAAGCACTGCTCAAATTTGGGGAAACAGATGCAGACAAACAGCAAATAATTTTGGAAACATCAAAAAATTCCTAAAAACAGTAGAGTTTGTAGAACTTTGGATGAACTGTGACTACTATACAGTAATGTTCTACGGTCAAAATAGTTAAAACTAGACTAAGCACAACATAAATCCTCCCCATTACTCCAACGGCCATTTTAAGAGACTTGCAAACATTTCCTACCATGTAGTTCAGAACATATCTCCCCTGACATGTAAAGTCTCCTTTCTTTAAGGGACAGCACTTAACATTATTATCCTAAGTATCTTTTCATAAAGCTAGAACTGAAAGTGTAAGAATTATTTCACATTATCTGGAAGAATCAAGATAGGACATCTCCTGAAACCACCAGTCTAGCGTAAGGATCAAAAGTAGATATTAGAAGAATACCTTTTCAGCAGAGCCTGGAATGGAGAGCCACTCAATGGACTTGAAATTCTCTTACACCTCCTTGACACTAAATATCCAAGTTAGCTACAGCAGTTGGCAAACCAACTACTGAAGTCTGGGGATTCTACAGTAGTCAAGGTGACTGACCACTGTGACGTCACAGTTCTGAGGCTCATGACATGCCTGACAAAATGACATGTGCCTTTCATCTGTTTTTATCAAGATAAAATTCTGATTAAAAATAGTTTTAAGGATGAACAGAGATGTTATTTTTCCTTTTCCCAGCAGTCATTAGTTTTCTGTAGTTCTTTTTCTCGCCAAGGGACCCTGTGAGATGTTTTCCCTTTGTGTTAACATGTCCATTGATAGTGCCATTGTTCTGGCATTGTTTATGAAGCCATTTATAGGAAAGACAGTTTCATAGCAAATTTCCTGGTATTTTGGCTCTTACAATCTTTCCAACCCCTTCTGTGATGTTCCCTGATCCAAAGATGCAGAGGCTGTATATAGATGTATTATTCACTGGGGCTGGGCACCCCATGATTTGGTGTAGTGTTTTCAGTTGTGGTTTTCTGAGATGGTCTCCATTTGCTGTGAAGAGTGGCTTCTTAGGATGGGGGGGTAGTGGTAATTATGCTTGTCTGTGAATAGATATTGGAAGGCATTTGTTGACTGGTCGAGGTTGTAGCCTCCCCATGGCCTGGCAGTTTATCTCAATAGCTCAGCAACATGGGACTCCCTCCCCCCCACCCCCCAGCAGAACTTCCTGTCTCTATCTGCTCTTATCTGGAGAATGTCCCTGGACCTGGAGGATTGACCTTATCTAAAAGTTGTTTCTAAGCCAGATAACTGATTAATCTTTAGCTTGACCCTTGGCACAGATTTCTGCTAAGACTTGTGCTCGGAGCTCTGCTATAGGAACCTACTGCCATATACAAAGCCTTGTGATAGGAGTGTGCTACTTAATACAAATTAGGGTTTGTCCCCAGGTTCCCAATCCTATATATTCCTTATACTCTGGAATAAAGTTTAGCTGTTTCACCAAACGTAGTCTCCCAGAGGGCTGTCTTCATTGGTACCCATAGCCTTTTTGAACCCTGTTCCCTGTTTCTGTTCATTCCACCCTGGTGGACTAATGCAGCCAATGATCCCAAGGAAGAAGCAGAGCCACAAATAAATTAAAAAAAAAAAAAAAACCAAACTTGGCAAGGAATTGAGATGGTCTAGCAAAGTAGTGGTAGGAGACACTTTTCGAAGGTTCATAGCCTCACTATCCTCAAAAAGCTGGCTAGTGGGCTGGAGAGATGGCTCAGAGGTTAAGAGCATTGACTGCTCTTCCAGAGGACCTGAGATCAATTCCCAGCAACCACATGGTGGCTCATAACCATCTGTAATGAAATCTGGTACCCTCTACTGGCCTGCAGTCAAATATGCAGACAGCATACTGTATACATAATAAAATAAAATTAAAAAAAAAAAAACTTTAAAAAAAAAAGTAAAAAAAAAAAAGCTGGCTAGGACTCTATAACCAGTTATGATTTCACTCCCCTTGAGTTAGACATAAGTTTAGACAGTTGTGGATAGCCACTAAGTGAATGCTATTTCTTACACACACACACACACACACACACACACACACACACACACACACATACACACACACACACACACACACACACACATACATATCTTATTAGGCTGTTAATTGCTGTGATCCATATATGCTATAGTTAGATAGGACTGTATATTTACTTTCCTCCTTTGGAAATTTGTATACTATTCTCTGTAACCATTGAAGTTAGACCACAGGAAGTGACGTTCAGGTTAGTTTCAGCTCAAATCTTCTGAGTCCTGTGTCCATAATGTGTGGTATCTTGTGCTATGTGGGCTCGTGATCAAGCCCTGAAAGGAAACCATCAGCTAGACCAATGAACTGCATTGCTTGAAGAGTCATTTAGACTGCCCTGACCAATAATTTGAAAGGACATTTCTCATGCCTGGTCCTGGTTTTATAATCACATCAATTGAGTTCTCATGTTGACCATCTTTTTGTGGCTGTCAAAGCATTATCTATCCATTTCTGTGGTGGTTTCTTTTCAAGAACACAGTATATTGAGGAGCATAATCTGTATTTGGGCTTTTGGATTTTCTTTTCCAACAATCATAATTGGAGGTTCATTTAATGATTTGTATTACTGCGTAGTATATGGAGGTTTACTGATAGACTATCAAGTATGCATCATATGTATGGAACATATATGTATATACTTCATTTTAACTATTTCACTACTGAAGGATATGTGGCAGCCTCCAGTTTGAAGATTTTGCAAATAGCCATTGTTAAAATCATTTGTGTACACCTTTAAAATTTTTAACAGCATTAATCTACTTGTTAAATGACACCCCACTGAGGATGGGGACCAATAGGCATACTTAGCATTTAATTTAACTATTTTAAAGAACTAAGAAATCCAGAGAAAATATCTCAAATGAAAACAGACAGTGGTAACTCTGGCATCATCAATCTCAGAAATGATTTCCACTCATCCATCAGTGGCATTGAATCATGTGGTTATACAAGATGAAAGTTCTCTCAGAATCAACATGGACTTGTGCTCTTTACACTTATTCTTTAGGTTAGTAACTTAAATTGTGTCCATCCTTTTTCTTTTTCTTTGTTTGTTTGTTTTTGTTTTTTGTTTTTTGAGACAGTGTTTCTCTGTGTAGCTTTGCACCTTTCCCAGTGGTGGCACATGCCTTTAATCCCAGCACTCAGGAGGCAGAGGCTGGCGGATCTCTGTGAGTTCGAGGCCAGCCTGGTCTACAGGGTGTCCATCCTTTCTAAAGCACAATCAGACAAAACACCTCACACAACCTTCCATCTAGTTTTGGACACTTACTGTGTAACAGTTTGCTCAAGCAAACTATTTGAAACATATTCCATCCTACAGGAACTCTTCTTCCTGCAGGAAGGTAAACAACCCAAAATAGCTACAAGAGTCCCTGAAACTGACCAGATTTACTAGGCCTTGTCTTCCCAACAATAAAAAGTCAAGCTGCTGAGAGTCAATCTTAAACCAAGCTGCAAAGAAGACTAAGACCAGGCCAGCTGCTAGGAAGAAGCAAAAACCAGCCCAGCTTCCTGAAATAGATACAGATTAATTGAATCCCCCAAAAAGGACACTGTCTCCAACCTGGTGAGCTGTGTTCAGGCTGTTCTCTGTGCTCCAGGTTCCCTGCATTTGTGAGTTGTTGCTGGAGTGGGCTTTCATGATGCAAGTGTTCTTGAGTCATTTCTGCACTGGTGATTAACCCCTCATCAGTATTTCTGTATGTAATACTGTCCAAGTAAAACCCCAATACAACTCATTGGTTCATCAAGTGGACTTGTGTGACATACATGCTTTGGTCTGTTGTGGGCTCCCTATATGGGATGAGTAGACTGTGTTGCATCGTACTAAGAGAAGTTTTGTCATACAACTATTTAGTGATTTACTTTAAAGTCTACCACTATTAACATGTAAGGCAAATAACTTTCAAATCCTTTCTAAAGAGCATATTTGTCCAATACAAACTGAGAATTAAGAAAGTGCAATCAACCGGGCTGTGGTGGCGCACGCCTTTAATCCCAGCACTCGGGAGGCAGAGGCAGGCAGATTTCTGTGAGTTCGAGGCCAGCCTGGGCTACCAAGTGAGTTCTAGGAAAGGCGCAAAGCTACGCAGAAAAACCCTGTCTCAAAAAAAACAAAAAAAAAAGAAAGAAAGAGAGAGAGAGAGAGAGAGAAAGAAAAAAGAAAGTGCAATCATAACCCCCAAAGTTTCCATAGACACGCACTCCTCAAACATCTGAGGCTATAGCCAACACCATTAGTTACTCTTATTGTGAGTTCATATGTACAGGAGCTGTGTAGTTGCCAGCCCATTTAGGAGGAATCCTTTTACATTACTTGTCAAAACACTTTCATGCCCAAAAGATATCAATTTCTACAATCTCAGTTAAAGAAAATTGCTTCACCACTATATTCTGAGGGAGACAAAATTTAGTACATTGCGCATTACATTTGGATAGAAAATTATATTGTTTGAACTCCTAGCTCTAAGATTCTTCTGCTTTCTTTTAAGCTTGCTACCTCCAAAGCAATAGCTTCTTTGGCATTGGCTTTTGCCATTGAGGAGATGAACAAGAATCCAGTCTTTTGCTCAATATATCTTTTTAAATTGTCTTTTTTAGTATCTATCAGGCTATGAAGATGTTTTTCAGTCTAATGACTCCGTTTGTCAAAGAATTCACAAACATGGCAATTATGTATTCGAAGGCAGGAAATTCCAAGCAATAGTTACAGGATCGTTGTAGTCAACCTCTGTCAGGATTTAGCCATTTATCTACCAGTATCAAATCTCACATGTGAAGTTGTATGGAATGGGAAAACTGAACCCTGTCTCCGCTGCTGTTTGTCTCAGATCTCTGTTTTGTTTCCATCTATTGAGGAGGAAGCTTCTCTAAAGACAACAGAGTAAGGTACTGATCTATGAGTATAAATGAAGGAAACATTTTAACACACAAACACTAATGTGGATTTTATATTCCACAGAGAATTCCCCACATGCACCTACATTTAATCTGCACTGAAGCTAAGTAAATGCAACATCCAACACAGTAATCTTCCATGTCTTTACTTTCCAATGCCCAGTAAAGTGATTGACAAGAGGCAGATGACCAAAGTGTGTTTGCTCAAAGGAGTGGTTGTTGTATATGTAAAACCTGCCATGGTAGAGCATAACGCCAGTGAGTAGGTTTCATTTTCTCTTCTTCTTTTCATAAGTCCCTAGTGAAAAGAATAGGTAGAGATGCAAACTCAGGCTAATGTCTCAAGGCTGCAGTCAATGTCTGTATTGAAAACTATGGGAAGATATAAATGATTATTTCCACATTCGTGGGATGGTACCAATACATTTTTTTTAAGATCATGGTTTTGATGGGTAGCAGTAATTTTTAATGGAATTAATAGAAGCAGCTAAGTATTAGAAATTGCAACTTCTTTTCCTACCTAGTGTGCTTTGTAGAAAATCTTCACTTTGAAATTGAAGAAATTAGATGATAATGTAAATGATGGTGTGGAAAAGGTGCATGAGATTTTTAATATAAAACCTATTGAGTACAACCAGACGAAAAATATTAAAATAACATTGTGTTGAAAAGGAACTTTGCAAAATCTGGTTATTTGGGTGATACTGTCAAATACATATAAAAGACATAGTCATCTGTTTTATACTTAATTATTAAAGTTATCATATTAAATTATTTATGGAATTTTCTATCCACTGGTGAGAATATTAACCAACAGACAATGTTTTGAATTGCTCCTTGTTTATCTTGCTTTATGGGAAAGAGAATATCTATAAGTCAACATACAAATTATATACCTAAACAGAATTTATAAAAACGTTTATTTATGGGTGTCCATATTTTGTTGTTTGTTTGTTTGTTTTTGTTTTTGTTTTCTCTCTGTAGAAAGCTCAATATATAATCTAGGCTGGCCTGATACTCACAGAGATACACCTGCCTCACCCTCCTGAGTACTAGGATTAAAGGTGTAGAACACCACCAGCCAGCATGTGGCCATATTTTTAAAGAATAAAATATAGAGCAAGAAGATTTAGATACATGAGGGGAAGGTATCTTTTTGATGAAAAAAAAAACACAATGAAGGAAATATCCCCTATTTTCCAATTTTATATAATGATATAATGGAATTGCAATAAAACTAGTAACACTCACGTTAGTAGAAAACTAATGTTTCAAAAGTGAAGCATGGTACTACATTTCATTCTTTTTGTGTTAAGTATTTTGCCTTGCCAGTGGGCAAAATATCTTGTTCATGCTGCTTTCTCAATAAGTTCTGGACCATTGAGTGGACTAATTACTTACGGGTGTATAAGGTGGGTGAATAGTGACTGGATGTTCTCCAATTTGTATCTTAATACATAATAAACCTAATGTTGTCAGCACTAAGATATTCCATGTTTTGATACCTTGTGCTAACTTGTTCGCCTTTCTCCGTAAAATCATCTCTCTTATCAATCAGTTTAAGGGGGGGGGATTTGTTTCTGCCATTTGAATGTGAAGACACAAACAAGGGTACCATTTGAGCATTTTCTACAGAACTGTCAGGAGTGAAGTTGGGCTTTTATCAA
Source organism: Peromyscus maniculatus bairdii (assembly GCF_049852395.1). NCBI lineage: Eukaryota > Metazoa > Chordata > Mammalia > Rodentia > Cricetidae > Peromyscus > Peromyscus maniculatus. The sequence continues at coordinate 4,883,006 of NC_134868.1, read as the reverse complement.
TGATCTGTTCAATGCTATTTTAACAGAGTTTCCTGAATGTTCTAAGACACAAAGTATTTTGTCTTTCTTATGAGATAAAGAAAAGATCCTTAATATGTCAGATAAATGAAGAATGCTGCTATGTTTTTATCATGGCGAAGATGATAGGCTTCATAAATTTTATTAATTAGTATAGATCAAGGAGGGAAAATGGCCTCAAATGACATTTTTATCTCCACTACACATAGGACAAAAACACAATTGTTGTTTTGGGGATCTTGATGATCTTGATTAAGATTGACTTTTATACACTTTGCTGAAGTATTTTAATCAACAGGCCACTCTTATTCGTTTTGATGACAAAACACATCAGAATAAACCAGTGATAAACAGAGCCAGGATTGAACATGTTCTCTTTGGTGAAAATGGTTGTGTAAGTATGTTTTGCCACACCAACTGATAATAAATAGTAAAAATGAAGGTACGCTGTACACTATGTCAAATAATAAAATATTCTGCCTGAGTCTGAGTAATTATTCCAGAGATCATGTACATAGCAACCTTGCCCTTCATCAAAGGGAGAGCCAATGAATTACAGGGGAAAATGGTTAGCATCTAATAAACTTAGGTGCTTTTCTGAGTGTAGGAACTTACAGATGCACAATCCTGCCCTGTGTCACAACAATATATAAACACAATCATTGCTACATGGCTGCAGGGAACGTGGATGATTTGGAAAACACATCTGTGTGGCATCTTTCATTCATCCTTTAGAGACAGTAAAATACACAAATACTGAAGTTCAGATCAGCCAAAGAATCAATGAATCTTAACATTAAGAATTCATCTAGACAGGGAAAAATGGACAGGATCCTCCTCAGGGTTTCTTAAAGAAAAAGAGAAAATGAAAGCCTGGTGGCTTTCCAAGTTCTATTATCTGGCAAATATATAAGACAGAATTTTTCAAGGAGACGTCAGAGGCTTCCTCTTCTGCACTTGCTGGCTTGCTCACCGGTGCTTGATGGAGACTTAACCACAAGAGGAGAGTGACAGTGAGGCACTTGTGTGGGGAGAAGAAAGTCTCAGGGTTTTCATCTATCCAAGCTCTGCAGCAAAACTCTAAAATATGCACAGCTTCTTCGCCCCAAAAAATACTGTAGGCACGTATATGACTGAGTCATGAACACAGGCATGTGGACATAGGTGTGTGTGTGATGAGTGATGGTTCATATCAAAGGTAGGGGAGATGCATTCTGATAAGAACAGTGATTCAATTTCTTAGAAAGTGACAGTGGGAAGTTGTATCATTTGTTGTATCAGTTGTATCTGAGCAGAATCATATTGGTAAGTTCCTCTCTCCCACCTGGGACATATAAATTCCCCAACCATAGTGTCTTAACCAGCTTTACTGTACAAGGCCTCTGTTCCCCCCTATGAAGTGGGCCTCAACTCCAAGCTGAAAGCATTGGCTGCACCCATAACATTCATGTCACTGTTGCGCCAGTGGACATAGATTCACATGTTGGCCATTATTGCAGGCCACAGGGTTCGCGGATGGGTAATGATGCTGATGATTCCCCACTCCTTGGAGCCTACATAGCACCTTCCATCACCACAAAAATGAGAAAGCAGGATGGAAACTTACAGGTCAGAACCACCTTGATTTCTCCATGTCCTTTGACAAATTGGGGTGTTATCTTGAGTAATAGAGTCTAACTATGAAGTTCTGGTGGGCAACCAAGTGAAATGGGAATAGCCCGCATTCTTTTACAGATCTCCAGGACACTTGTGACCAATAACTCAAGAGAAAGTATTCCACACATGAGCACAGGGGTTCTTGTTAATTAGGCAGCCGATAGCTTTGTGGAGGAGCATTAGCTTTTTTGTAGAGTAACTACAATTAAACCCATATATATGAGAGTCCATATATGTGTGCATATATATAATGCATATATATGAAGCTTAAAAATATGGCTTTGTCAAATATCCTAATAGCTAACATTAAGGAAATTGGAAAAGGTCATATCATATATTGACTGATTCTTTCTGCTATATTAAAAATACAACCGAATCTGCAATTTTACAAATACTTATATTTTGTTTTTCCTCTTTTAATTATAGTTTTTATTATTTAAAAGTTTTTCAACTTAAATATATTTTTACCATATTCTTCCCTTTCCCCAAGTCCTTCCAGGCCCTCCCACCTCTCTACTCATCCAACTTTATTTTTTTTCTAAAAAAATAAAATCCTGCCGGGCGGTGGTGGCACACGCCTTTAATCCCAGCACTCGGGAGGCAGAGCCAGGCGGATCTCTGTGAGTTCGAGGCCAGCATGGGCTACCAAGTGAGTTCCAGGAAAGGCGCAAAGCTACACAGAGAAACCCTGTCTCGAAAAACAAAAAAAAAAATAAAATAAAATAAAAATAAAATAAAATAAAATAAAATAAAATCCTGTTGGCCGGGTGTTGGTGGCGCATGCCTTTAATCCCAGCACTCGGGAGGCAGAGCCAGGTGGATCTTTGTGAGTTCGAGGCCAGCCTGGGCTACCAAGTGAGCTCTAGGAAAGGCGCAAAGCTACACAGAGAAACCCTGTCTTGAAAAAAACATAAATAAATAAATAAATAAATAAATAAATAAATAAATAAATAAATAAATAAAATCCTGTTAAAACAAAAAACCTCCCCAACCAATAAAATAAAATAAAACCAGATCCAAAAAGTAAAATAAAAAAAAGCAACTCACAAAACTGTAGCCAAATAAAAACACACATACAAAATATGAAGTCCATTGTATGTTGGTCAATTACTCCTAAAAATGAGGCCTGTCCTGGATGAATATCCAATCCAGTGTCACTGTATTGGCGAAAGTGATTATTCCTCTCTCAGCAGATATAAGTTGTTCAGTTCAGTTCTTGACATTACAGTTGTTGACCTTTACCATAATGTCTAGGTTTTATTCATTAAAGCATTCATTCATTCATTAAAAAAATAACAAAATAAAATATGACAAAACAAAAACTATCACGTGGAAGTTGGACAAGACAAACAACAGTAGGAAAAGAGTCCAAGAGAAGGCACAAGATTCAGAAACCCACTTGATTACAAACTCAGCAATCCCATAAAAACACTAAACTGGAGCTCGTAATATATACTCTGAAGACCTGGTGTAGACCCATGCAAACCCTGCCCATGCTGCTTCAGTCTCTGTGAGTTCATAGGAGCTTTGCTCCTGCTGATTTAAAGAACCTTGTTTCCTTGGTGTCCTCCATCCCCTCAGGCTCTTACACTATTTTCCACCTCCTCTTCTGTGGAGTTCCTTGAGTTCTGAGGGCATGGATCTCAAGGAGATCCTTTTGGGCTAAATGTTCCAAGGTCTCTCAATTCTGTGTGCAATGTTTAGCTGTAGGTCTCTGTATTTGTTCCCATCTGCTGCAGGAGGAAGCTTCTCTGGTGATGGCTGAACAAGGCACTGATCTATGAGTATATCATAATATTGCTAGGAGTCATTTTATTAATGATTTTTTAGAGCAGCATTATTTCATTTTTGAATAGGTCCTTGGGCTATTGATTGGGGGAGGGGAAAACATAATAAAAATACATTTAAACTAAAACATTTTTAAATAATAAAAAATAGAAGAGAAGGGAAAGTGTGTGTGTGTGTGTGTGAGAGAGAGAGAGAGAGAGAGAGAGAGAGAGAGAGAAAGAAAGAAAGAAAGAGAGATCTCAATCTGCCACTATAGGACAAAATAATAAGTATATAATGCTTCATACCACTGATATCTTTGGTCAGAATAACTGGAAAAGCTCTCCACATAGTATAAACAGAAACAAAGCTCAACCTGGAAATGGGACATTCAGGCAAGGAAATTCAGACAGCATTCTAGAAATACCCCACCTGAAGGAAGAACTTGCGGCGGTAGAGGTCTTCCCATTAGATGTGGAACTAAGGAGGAGCACCAAACCACTGTAGGGTGTGCAGACCCCTTTGCAGCTCAGACCTACAAAATCCCTGCTTAACCAGTGGCTCTCCCTCCATGACAAGTAATGTGATTCAAAGAACTTCTTTCTCCAGTTGTTTGTCTGATGTGAGAATTTAGCTTGGTCTACTGCAGAAGCTGTGTAGTCAGAGAAGAAGGTCCATGAGCTGCTTGATTGGGGGTAGGTCTGCAGGTGTGGAAAGTGGTGAGGGGGGAAGAGGAAATTGACATACAAAGTCAGTGCCTGAGCCACGAAAGTCAGTTCCTGAGCCACAGTTCTAGAGGTAGCTGTGTGGAGATGGCGTAAGAGCAGATGAGAGTCCTCTTGCTATAATTTAATATAACAGTTGCCTTATATAAACAGACATTCCTCTTTTCCACAAAGTGGTCATGCAGTCTAGTTTCTCCCTTTAGTTTTCTTCCCATAAATATAAATGCATTATAAAGTCTGTTCTTCTGCCACTCCCTCTTTTGCATATTTATGTACGGATGTACTAGTATTCAATTTCTATTCCTCTGTTTGCATAATATAATACCTTCTCTGGATAGCACAATATAAATCTCCCATTATAATTCATATGCTTCTAATTTTATAATGGATTCTGCTCCTGTATTAGTAGTATTAGGAACCTAGTGGGTACTTTCTGAAAGATAGATTGCCATACATAGTTTTCTTAAGTCTGAGTAAAGTAAATGTATTCCTAGTGAGAAAACAAATGAGGACAAGGAGATCAAATTTTGGATTGCTTTGTTTGGTGTAGTGATATATTATTTGTGCACCCCAATAAAGCTTGCCTGGGGATCAGGGGGAAAAGCCAGCCACTATATTAAACAGGTCAGGCAGTGGTAGCACACGCCTTTAATGCTGGCATTCAGGAGGCAGAGATCTATCTGGATATCTGTGAGTTCAAGGCCACACTGGGAACAGAGCCAGGTGTGGTAGCACACTCCTTTAATCCCAGCACTAGTTAGCCATAGAGGTCTGGAGGTCTGTACAGGCAGGAAATGATAGAGCTGGATGGAAAGAGAAAGTGAGGTAGCTGGGCAGAGAGAGGAAGTAACACAGAGGACTTCCTGAGAGAGAGAGGGGACACAGAAAGGTATATATGCATGTGTATACAGGAAATAGCTCTCTCTTGGGCTGAGGATTTCCTAGCAGTGAGGACTTGTGACACACAAACATGCCCACCATCGCACATGCATGATCTACACGTGCACTGCACACATGAATACTGTGCACCACTCACTCATTTGCACATGTGCACCATAAACACACGTGCACACTGCACACACATCACACACACTCATGAGGAACGGTGACAACTACATGTTGGGTAAAATTGCAGCAAAATACAAAGTAGGAGCTGGCAGGGATGACCTAAGATTAGGAGCGCTCACTGTTTCCAAGGACCAAGGTTCAATTCCTGGAGCTGGCAGAAGTGGCTCCCAAAGATCCATAAATGTGAATCCAGGCCACTTGACAGAACTTTCTGGAGGACCAATGAATCAAGTGAGTGGTCTCTGGGGAATAAGGGAGGAATATGGTGCCCAGCAAAGGCTGTGGAGTACAGAGAGCAGACAATCTGGGGACATGGTGGGCCTGATCTTTTGGCTGCCTTCTCTGTCCTTGCTGTCCAAGTGCCCAGAGTCCCTGTGTGCTCTCTCCCTCTTACTCAATGCACGGGTATTAGGAACAGGAGGATGCACAGACTGGGGTGCCTGAAGGTCAGTGCCAGGTAGTAGGGGTCCTTCCAGGGCTACAGGCTCCCAGCATGGCCTCGAGGGATCTCTGAGGTCTCTAAAAGAGTTCTTTGGGGGCTGGAGAGATGGCTCAGAGGTTAAGAGCACTGACTGCTCTTCCAGAGGTCCTGAGTTCAATTCCCAGCAACCACATGGTGGCTCACAGCCATCTGTAATGAGATCTGGTGCCCTCTTCTGGCCTGCAGCCATACATGCTGTATACATAATAAATAAATAAATCTTAAAAAAAAAAAGAGTTCTTTGTTTTGCAGCTTTGAGTTTTGAACTTGATAATTGGGTTTCCCACTCTGGGCCTGAAAGCCCTTGGGCTCCTTCCTCAGATCAGCGCAAAGGCCTTTCTTTGTTGGGTTCCCTCTCTTCCTCACCCTGCTGTGTAGTTTCTGCTGATACAGAGTTGGGTGTCGGTGTCAACAGCAGGCATTGAGCAGCAGCAGGCCTTGGCCAAAGTGCTTTGGGGGGCCGAGGAGAAGTCCCGAACCATCACCTTGCAGTAGGTAGGCAGCATGGAGGCAGACTTACCTTAGTGGTTGGAAATTTGGGGTGATTTTTGTGCCTTTGGCATCATTTTTCCGAATTAGGATTGGAAAGTTTACCCTGTTTGGCCCCAGAGGCTTCCTGGAGCGGGCAAGGGAGGGTAGATATGTAATTCCTGAGGCTGATTTTAGTGAGCTCTGTGTACTAGGAGGGTAATGGTTCCATTAAGTGGCTTTGGAGATGCACAACATATCTATCTACATGATGGCCTCCAGAAATTCATACCTGACAGTTCTTGACATTGGAAAAGCATTCGTTGTCTCTGATTCTCAAGTTTGCAAAATGGAGTTCATGTTGTACCCTAAGTCCAGAATCCCCAGAGACCACCAAGAGACTGATCTGATTGCAAAAGCAAAGTCTTTATACTTGAGTTTAAACTCGGGTCCCCTGTCCATCCATCTCAGCAGTGGGATAAGAGGGACCCCAAGCAGTAGCAGGGTAGGATATTTATAGTGGTTAGAGCAGGGGGCTAGGGGAATTACAAATCCATATAGTTAGAGGCTCAGGATTGGTGCTTACTCAGACCAGAGATGCTTAGCTTGAGATGACCGGAGGGTTGCAGCTATGAGGAAATAGCCATATCTTTTAGCAATTATGTCATTGGATCTATATCAGCAGAAGATTCATATCCTCTGATAGTTATGACATCTTACGTTCATCAGCAGGAAACTTATTTCCTCTGATAGTTATGATATACTGTCTATATCAGCAGAAAACATCCCACAGGACACATCCGGTGCTTGTTTAGTCTGTCAGTTATGGTATTTCACCAATATCATATCCTTCAGGTTATGGCCGGACATGTCTGGAACTTGTTTTTGCACAGCTCCTAATTGCCTGGGTCTAGAGGTAGAGGGGCAGGGCAGCACACCCTCTGGTGGTTTTTCCTGAAATCATTTGTCTAAGGGCCTGCTCTCCCCTGTCGGTCCTTTCTCTAAGGTGGCTGCAACCCTGTCATCCTCTCAGTTCATTCCGTTACCATTCTGATCCCACCCCTTGGGGCCACCCTGTGTCCTGACTTAGAAGCCGCTTCTTAAGGAAAAACTCCACCCATTTCTCTCTCTCTCTCTCTCCACTCCCACGAAGTGTGCACCCCTCAAACCCCCCTCTCTTTCCCTCTCTTGTTCTCTCTTCTTTCCTGTCTTTTCTTTGTCTCTCTGTTATCATAAACCATTTTTGCATGGATGTAGCGTCTGGGTTGCGAATGTCCACCCTCCGCCCTACCGCCATGCCCACCAGCCTGCTACTGCATCTGCCCAGCATGCCAGTGTGTTTTCCTGCATTCGTAGGATACCTTCAGGGTCCTCGAGTAATATATCATAACACACACACACACACACAAAACCTTGCCCCAAATTCTCAAATGAACAATTGTGTCAAAGGAACAAGAAAAACAATAAGAAATAGATACACATCAAATCAGAAGCAATCTCCAAGCAACTCATCATACAGTTATTTTTTAATTAAAATAAATTAAGGTTGTCTTTTCCTAATTATCTTCCTAAAACTGTGGACAAAGACCCCCTTCAGCTTCTGGAAGACAGGCTGCACTCCTTGCCTAGATTTATTTCCCAGAACTAATGCTGAATCACTTGGCCCATTCTCCTTTCCTCCCATGCCTTGAGTTCCTAGGTCTCTGCTTCGTGAAGACAGCATTTGGTGAGGCCCCACACTTTGGCCTGGTCTGTAGTAACTTCATCACCAAAGGAGTGAGATTTGAACCCTTTCATGGTAAGGTGGTCAATGCCGGATTTGAGGCACATGGGTGATACCTGATAAGCCTCTCTGCCAATGCGGCAATACAAATCAGACCAAATCAAACCAAATTAAGAAAAAGAAAGATGGGGAAGGGGAGTTGAGGTGGAGCTTCCACCAGAACAATGGGGACAATTCTAGAATGTGAAGGAAAGTGTGTTTCTAGTGGGTCTGCTGAAGTTGGGTCCGATGACTTGAGGTTGGGGGAGATACCTTGAAGGCCCTTGTCCTCTGCTGAGAACAGACAGGGGCTGTTCAATCCAGCAGGACATCACTCTGCATGGAATCTGTTTTGTGGTGACTAAAGTAATTTCAATCTTACTGATCAACTCTGGAATGTCAATTTAAAGAATTACAACACTATATTATACTTATAGACAAAACCTAGTGTCTTAAATAGAGTGCTAAAAGTGTTCTATAGAAAAGAAAAATACATTTTAGACTTTCATATGACTTCCTAGGAAATTAGCCAAGGACTAACAAACACTCTCCAAGTTAGTGACTATACAAGGGGGGCTGGTGAGATAGCAGCTTTTCATTTACAGAAACCGTTTCCCAGACTAAACTAGATAACTTAAAATCTTCTAAATAAGGCCGGGCGGTGGTGGCGCACGCCTTTAATCCCAGCACTCGGGAGGCAGAGCCAGGCGGATCTCTGTGAGTTCGAGGCCAGCCTGGGCTACCAAGTGAGCTCCAGGAAAGGCGCAAAGCTACACAGAGAAACCCTGTCTCGAAAAACCAAAAAAAAAAAAAAAAAAAAAAAAAATCTTCTAAATACCTTAAATCTAAACCTCTAGGAATACAGTTTGGGAAGAAAATCTGAAATTCAGGAAATGTGGAAGACATGTGTTAAACAGTTGTTTACACTAAAGTGAGACACTCTGAAGCTGTTGTGCCGGGAGGATTAAACAGCAGCTCCATCCCTATGCCCACACACTAGAGAGAAGATAATTCCCCAGCACTCTTTAGGAGCTGAGATTAAGTAAAACCTACTTGTTTCTCTTCCTTTGTTTATAAAATTAACATAGGCTAATCACAGCAACTCGGGGGTCAAGAATGAGATAAAGGCATGAATCTTTTTAAAAATAAGTTGTTATATAATCTAATCTACCCAGGGACTGGAGAGAATGCTGGTCTGCCATACCAGAAATGCTGGGTTTAATCCTCAGCACCACATAACCCTGTGTGCTGGCACACAGCTGCACTCCATAGGCAGAGGCAGACGGATTAGAAGGTCAATGCCATCTTTGTATTGTAAATTCAGTTCCCACCTGGGCTACATGAGACCCTATCCAAACAAAAAAAGGGAAAAAAAGGTTGACTTAGGTTTAAGAAGATTTATATGCAACTTCAGCCACGAAAATCTGATTTTTCGAAATGTGTTCTGTTGTACAAACTTGGTTATAAATCCTAAATTTCATTTGATAGATCAGGCACAAAGAGAACAAGTAAAAATCAAAAGTTCATCCCTAGTTGGGGTGACAGTGTGCTCCTATGGTCCCTGAACTCAGATGAGGTAGGGCCACAAGTTTGAGGCCAGCATCAGGTTTATAGCAAGATCCTTTCTCAAAAAAATAAACATAAACATAAACATAAAAAACAAACATCATATCTCATTTCATTTAGATCTTTGAAGAAGGTTGTGAGCCATTTTGTCGATGGAAACATTTCTGGGAACTGAATTGTCTGATGTCAGCTGTGCATGATTCCCCAAAGTGTGGGACCTGGCTGCAGTGCAACATCAAGGGCAGATATTTTATGAGAGCTGCTGCCAGATCTACCAGGACCAGGAGCTGCTTGTGCGCTATGGAAACTGCTATCAGATGTTTTGGGACATTCCCATGCATTTGCATGTCACCACGAAAGAGAAGAAGATGTCTGGGCCTGGTGACAGTGTGTGTGTCTCCCTCTGCCTTAATCCAGTGAGAACTGACTAGTGGAAGAACTGGGCTTGTGCCCAAAAGGCTCCCAGCTGAAAGAAATCCAGAAAACCAAATCACAGGCTGGGGCCAGAGACTGCATGCATCTTGCGCAGCTTCTAAGCAATGCTGCTGGTCTCTGGGTCACATTTGAGTGGCAAGGAGGTAGAAGGCCATGAAGACATTTTAGGGATAAGCCTCTGGAATTTGATCTTTCTAGGAGAAGCGTGGAGCTGAGTCCTCAGACTACATTAGAGTGCTACAAAGGTGTTGAGCCACTGATCTGATCTCCAAGTTCGCGTTAGGTTTTTGCTTGTTATTTTGCCTGTGACAGGGTCTCATGCAGTCCAGGAGAGCTGAACTTCTGATCTTCCTGCCTTTAACCCCCAAATGCTGGGATTAAAGACATGTAAGTCTATGCCCAACCTTGAAGTTTCTTTTTCAAATTTTTTCAATTTAATTAATTAGTTAATTAATTACATTAGTTATTTGTGACTGTATTGCACTATGTAACTCTGGCTGTCCAAGCTTTGACCACCCAGGTGGTGGGATTAAATGTGTGTCCTACCACACCCAGCCAAGGACACACATTTTGGGCATTGTGGGGAAGGCATCTTCTAAAGATAATTTTTTGGGAGAAGTCTTACAAGTGACTTCCTATGTTTTCTGTTAGTATGACAGTGTTTGGTTTCATTCAGTTGCTGTAATGAGGATTGAAACAATCCCAGGGCCTAAAGCCTGCCAGGCACGTGTTATACAACTTAGCCACACCTAAGCTCAAGATCAACATTTTGGGAGACAATTTAAAAAAAAGAAAAGAAAAGAAAAGAGCTGAGCATAGTGGTCCATGTCCGTAATTTTGATACTTTAGAGGTGGAAGCTGTATACTTTCAAATTCAAGTCTAGGCAACTAAACAGGAAGATTCTTTCTTAAACAAAAAACATCCTTTCTCAAAGACATTTTTGTGAGACTGATGGGTATCTTCCCATATTAGGTCTGAATTTGGAAAGTCATACTCTGAATCATCGTGAGTGGGCTATTTGAATAGCTAAGCAAACCTGCATTTCAGTAATGGTGCATAAATGGCTCAAAAACAGCTGCATCACTGAAGCCCACTCCTCATGGGTTGCAGCTCACAACCTGGGAGCCTGGAGCCACTGCACAGCCTGCAGAGAGCTCACTGGGTGGGAGAGTGTCTTCACAGGTGCCTCAGTCGGTCTTAACCTCTTCACAGCAGGTGGACTGCTTTCTGCTGCGGCTTCCAGGCAGCTGCTGTGGTCTCAGAGGATTCTCTAAAGCTCAGCTTTCCTCCTTCAGAGGGTGACTCTCAGCTTTTATAATGTACTCTGTTTTGGAGAGGCCTAGTGAAGCTGGTCAGCTTCAGGCACTTTCTGGAGCTATGCTGAGTTATTTACCTTCCTGTTTAAAGAGATTCCTTGCAGGATAGAATGTTTCAGTCTGTTACAGAGAGGTGGGATGACATGGAGTTTAAGAAAGAGTTTTTTCTGCAGATTCTTGCTTATGCTCACTCTTGGCCTCACCCTGGAGGGCTGAGAATAAGGTATCTGGTGCTAGAATCCAGAGTGTTTTGAGCAGCAACTGCCCCCAACACATTCACACCTCTGGTGTTTTGTTTTTTTTGGGGGGGGGTGGCTTTGTTTTGTTTTGGAGCTAAGATTTTGCTATATAGCTTGTGTGACTTGGAAACCTTGATCCTCCTGCCTCTGCCTTTCAGTGCAGGATGTTGGACCTTACTCCTGGCATGAACACGTGCACCTGACACTTCTTTGTCTCTAACTTCTGTCCTCTTCCTTCCTTCTCCATCAGATTTACCCTTCTGGGCATACCTGTCACTCAGTGACTCCTGTGGCTAAGACTTAGCAAGTGTTGGAAGCAACACCCGTGAATGAATGGCAGTCAGATGCTTCATAGACTATGTAGCACAGGCTGATCTCAGACTCCCAGCAGTCCTTCTGCTTGGCTTCTCCAGTGCTGAGATTACTGGCTTGCCCACCATGCCTGGCTCATTCTTACTGTGTGTGAACATTCTAGCTCTGGAATCTTACCCCAAAGTTCAGAAGAGTGAGTTATAAACTAAGAGGACATGGCACTTGGAAGCCTGAGAAGCCAGTTGTGGCTGTCCTGGTATTAGTTTTGAACTTGTAGCACAGTCTGGTTTTTCTGTGTTTGTTTGTTTGTTTGTTTGTTTGTTTGTTTGTTTGTTTGTTTGTTTTGTTAAGGGGTTTGAAGGGGTATTGTTTTTTTAAAGCATGTCTTGTGTAGCCCAGTCTGGCCTCAAACTCCCAATGTAGCCAAGGATGTCCTTGCACTCCGGATGCTTCTGCTGAGGTTCACAGGTATGTGCAACCATGCCTAGATGTGGTGTCTGTTTCTGTTTTTTCAAATCCTGTTTGAGGAAGTAAAGGGAAAGTGCCCCGGCCAGCTGAGTCTTCAACAGGGACCTAAAGGGAGGGCCGGCGAATGAGAGGGACAAGAGACACAAAGAATGAGAGAGAGCAAGACAGGAAGTCTGATCAAGCTCCAAAATTTTATTTTTCTCTCAAGGCATATATAGGTAGGCAAAGGGGGTTGTGAGCAGGAAGGGACTTAATTGTGGGCTGTTCGGCCAGCAGGAAATGTTGCTCTGAAGGTTATCTATCTACCCTTGTCTAACTGCCTAATTGCTTAACTGCAGCTCATTCACCTGATATCTGAGAAGAGGTTCTGGTATCTGTGGGAAGAGGTTCTGGTGTTATGGAGACTTAAGCAAGGCCTAGATCTAAGAAAACAGGAGAGAAGCCCAAATATGGTGGCATGTGTGTCAAGGGTCGCTTAGGCTTATGGCTCCCGTCAGGAAAGGACAATGGTTAACACACTCTCTAGCACTTACACCTCTGTGTTTGATAAAGTTTCTAGAAGGTTACACATGTGAATGCTGTGGAAAGATGTTTGTCTACACATATTACATAAATAAACACCTAAGTACTTTCCCTGCATGGGCAAGGGCAAGAAGGATAAGCAATTTACATGTTTTCTCTGCCAAAGATCCTTTAAGAGGATTTACCACCAGATGGAGGTGGCGCACGCCTTTAATCCCAGCACTTGGGAGGCAGAGCCAGGCAGGTCTCTGTGAGTTCAAGGCCAGCCTGGGCTACAGAGCGAGATCCAGGACAGGCACTAAAACTGCACATGGAGAAACCCTGTCTCAAGAAGAAAAAAAAAAAAAAAAAAAGAGGACTTACCAACTCAAGGTGCACATTCTTCATGTCCACGACAGGCATTGGCACTACCTGGTGAGCCAGTGGTGGTGAGTTGATGCCTGCCTCACTATGGTACCGTGGAAGAGGTAGATGTACAGGCATGAGTCTCTGTCAGTATTTGTGCTGAGGGCAGAGTGGGCTTCTGGGTCAGGAAAGATGCCCAAAGAGAGGCAGCTTGAGGTTAAGTCTGGAACAGAAGGCTGTGGTTAGTACGAGAGGCTGGCAAGGGATGAGGTAACTGTACTTTGTTGCATACCCATGAAGTAGATATTAGTCATGCATTAGATAGTCACAGGTACAGAGGAATCATTGGAATGGTCCAAAGAAAAGGAGGCCACTATCACAGACCATGGTCTTTGTAAGGATGAGAAGCAACAGTGACGTCAAGGAGCCATTCTCTGCCAGCCCAGGCACCTATTGCTCTGCCAGCCTTGGTCAAAAGGACAAAATCAACTTCATTATCAGAGAGAGGGTGGCATTATGTGTTTTGTTACAGTATTTTTTAAATTGTGTGTATATATGTGTGGGTTTGAGTACAGTGCCCCAAGAAGACAAGGGAGGCCATTGGATTTCCTGGAATTGGAGTTACAGATGGTTGTGAACCATCATGATAGTGCTAGACATTGAACCTGGATCTTCTGGAGGAGCAGTTTGTGTTCTTAACTACCAAGTCAACTCTTCAGCTCTTTGTAATAGTATATTATAAGGCATTTTATACTAAAGGTAAGGTTTGGAGTTTTACATTTTAATATTTCTGAATTAGACTGTGTTCCAAGGCTGGGCCATAGTTTTAACTTTTATTTTGTTTTAATCTGCTTTTAAAATCTTTTTATTTTTAAAGATTTATTTACTTTCATTTCATGTGAGTGCTTTTCCCGTATGTATGTGGGCAGGGGCTCACAGTGGCCAGAAGAGAACATCAGATCTCCTGGAACCAGAGTCAGAGATGATAGCTGATACTATGTGGGTGTTTGGAACCAGACCGAGGCCTTTAGCAAGAACAAAAGTAAGTGCCCGTCCCCATAGCTTTGTTTTTATTTTTATTTGTGTGTGTGTGTGTGTGTGTGTGTGTGTGTGTGTGTGTGTGTGTGTGTTGCTGTGTATGTCTGGGTGTTGCTGTTTAGAGTATATTTCTCCTTTATCACTTTCTACCATAGCACTTTGAGACAAAGTTTCTCACTGAAGCTGGAGCTAGGCTGGCAGTCAACAAAACCCAGCAATTCTCTTGTCTCTGCCTCCCACAGCCCCGGGGTTAGAGGTGTGGTTGGCCATGTGCAGCTTTTTATAGGGGTGCTGGGGATTTGAATTCATGTCCTCATGCTTTTGCACCCATTGAGGTATCTATCCTCCCACAGAAAGGTTCTTGGTCCATTTTGTTTGCAGGAGTTTACAAAGTCAAGTAGTTTCAGTCTTTACAATAACAAAAGCTTTGCTCAACCCTGGGGCTTTAAATCAAGGTTTGCTATCCCTGGGAGGCCTGCCCTTTTCTGAATAGAAACAGAGGAGGAGTGGGTGGGGGAGGCAGAAGGAAATGGTAGGGAGGGACTTGGAGGAAAGGAGGAAAGGGAAACTACATTTGGGATGTAAATAATAATAATGATGATGATAATAATACATCATTAAAAAAACAAATCAAAATAAATCCTGAATTATGGGCTGAATAGTTGGGTCCCCAGTTAAGAACACTTGCTGCTTTTACAGAGGACCCAAAGTTCTGACCCCAGCACCCATAACTCAAGATGCAAGAGAGCTAACACCTTCTTCTGGCCTGGGCACCCATACACATGTAGTATGCAAAGATATAGACACATACACATTAGTAAAAATAAAATTCAACCTTTGTATTGAGAGAGAGAGAGAGAGAGAGAGACAGAGAGAGAGAGAGAGAGAGAGAGAGAGAGAGAGAGAGAGAGAGAGAGAGAAGGCCACTTCATATTCATCAAAGGAAAAGTCCACCAATATAAGGTGTCAATTCCTAACATTTATGTTCTAAATGCAAGAACACCCAAACTTGTAAAAGAAACATTACTAAAATTTAATCACACATTGACCCTCCTACATTAATAGTAGGAGACTTCAATACCCCACTCTCACCAATAGGCAGGTCACCCAGACAAAAACTAAATAGATAAATACTGGAGCTAACAGAAGTTATGAACCAAATGGACCTAACAGATATCTACAGAACATTTCACCCAATCACAAAAGAACAGACCTTCTCAACACCTCTTGCAACATTCTCCAAAACTGACCATATACTGGGTCACAAAGTCTCGACAGATACAAGAAAATTGAAACAATCCCCTGCATCCTATCAGAAAACCATAGATTAAAGCTGAATTTTGACAACAGAAAGTTACAAACTCATGGAAACTCCCCACTGAATGACTATGGGGTCAAGGAAGAAATAAAGAAATTAAAGACTTCTTATAATTCAATAAAAATATACACAACATACTCAAACTTGTAAGACATAATGCAAGTGGTACTAAGAGGAAAGTTCATAGCACTAAGTATATACATAAATTGGAGGCATGTCATACTAGAACCTTAATAGCATACCTGAAAGTTCTAGAACAAAAAGAAGCAAACTTTCCCAAAAGGAATAGATGGCAGGAAATAGTCTGAGGACAGAAATCAATAAAATAGAAACAAAGAGAAGAATAGAAAGAATCAATGAAACAAAGAGTTGGTTCTTTGAGAAAATCAACAAGATAGACAAACCCATATCAACACTAACTGAAAGATGAAGAGAGTATATCCAAATTAACAAAATCAGAAATGAAAAGGGGGCCATAACAACAGAAACCAAGGAAATACAAAGAATCATTAGGTCATACTTTAAAAACTTGTACTACACAAAATTGGAAAATATAAAAGAAATGGACAATCTTCTCAATAGGTATCACCTACCAAAGTTAGATCAAGATCAGACAAAGAACTTAAATAGACCTATAACCCCTAAAGAAATAGGAGCCATCAATAAAAGCCTCCCAAACAAACAAACAAACAAAAGCTCAGAGCTGGACAGTTTTAGTACAGATTTCTACCAGACTTTCAAAGAAGAGCTAATGCCAATACTCCTTAAATTATTCCACAAAATAGAAACAGAAGGAACAATGCCAAATTTATTTTATCAGTCACCCTGATACCTCTTGTATAATATTAGAGGGACCAGCCTTAATATTATACATCCCAGGGGCTCAAGAGAGAAAACTACTAACGGCGAGGACTATTTTCGGGAAATAGAATCTCAGCACACCTAGCTCTATAGTCCACTTGCTTTAATTCCTCTGGCGTAACATCCTATCTACACAGCTTCAGTTCTGTTCTCATGCCTAGCTCCTTTCTTGCCTGATTTCTCTCTATATTTATCTACTGTTCCCTCTAAATTCTATCTTAATTCTCATGCCTTAATTCTGCCTCATCTAGGTACTTTTCATCTTGTTCTTACCCAGCTAGTACTTCCCCATCTGACTCTTCCTCATCTTCCATCTTGTCTACACATACTCTCCTTATCCCTCTCCATTCTCTGTTCTCCACATTCCACCTAAGTCTCTCCCTGGAATCCAGTTATAAACCCAAGCAATAGCAAGCCCCTGGTCAAGCAAGGTAACCAGGCTTGAATTCTACAGGGTCATAAAGGCAAGTAAGAATTTTCTCAGGCAGTGACCACCAGGCTTCCAGGGTCAAACAGAGGGGTGATAAGAATCACATAGAGGGGCAGTAATTGTTAATTATCATTTACAACCCAAAAGGGAAGTGACTAATGGGGAAATGAATTAACTAAAGGCTAAATTTGGGTAATAGCTAAGAAGAAGGATCTTATGTGCTCCACTATAGTCTTAAATGTGATTGGTAGAAAATGTTAAGAATCTGTAAGTTGCTAGGTCAATGGAAGAAAATAAAACTGTCTTCTTTTTTCCTGTGGTTCCTATCTATCCAAGCTATCTGCTGTTCTTCTGCAGGGTAGGGGAAAGTGAACTCAGTCGCTAGGCAACCTGTGCACAGCTAGATGCCTCTGGTGATAGTTAAAGGGAGATCTGGAACTAGAGGTAAGGTTTGGGAAAGGAGGAAGTTAGGCTTAATTGGCACATCTGCCAGACTTTCTCAAACAGGTAGTCTGGACACTTAAGTCTGTTCTTAGCGAGTACAGAGGTGTCTCTGATAAGGTACTTTCTTCCTTCTGGGTATGGACTTGGCCGGATGCTGCCAATGATAATAATTACAGGGAGGCTTGAACTGGGGTTCTGGCTGTGCATAGCTGTCAACACACAAGCTTATCTAAATATTCCTTTAGTAGAGGAGAAATGGTGCCCAATAAATGATGGAAAAGCTACAATAGCACACAAGAAGCTCATAGCAGGAAATGGCTGATAATCAAAAGCCAAATATCACCAAAGCTCCTTGAGCCTCAGCTTGACCTCTGGAAGGCCCTTGGCTTCTTCCAGGTATTAGCTTTGTCATAATCAGCTGAAATTCTACTTTGTATATTTTTGCAGCTTGCAGCAGATACCCAAACCACACAATTCAACAAAGAATAAATCCTAAAGTTTATATGGAAACACAAAGGACCCTAAATACCCAAATAATGCTGAGTAAAAATAACAATGCTGGGGATAGATGTATATATATCAAACTATGTTCCAGAACTGTAATAATAAAACTAGCATTGTATTGGAGCAATAGAGACATGCAGATCATTGAAACAAATGGAAGTCCACTGTAGGTGCAGAAAGTTCACAGCTATCTGATACTTCTCCAGTTAGCCAAAATATGTACTGAAGCACAGATACCACATCCTATGAGTAAGGAAATATGAGGTACATATCTGTGAAATTGAAACTGGTCCCATACCTATCACTAAGTAAATTTAATACTTAGTGTGAAACCAGAGACAATAAATAATTTTTAATGGGATTAAAAATGTCAGAGGTTTCCACAGACTAAGGTACAAATTAGACAATCATGTCTATTCTTTCAATTTTCATTCTACACAGTGTTAATGTCAGAGTGGATAAAAGTCTTGTTGACTTTTCTGTTTCTGTGATAAAATACCATAACCAAAAGCAACTTGGGGAAGAAAGGGTATATTTGATATTAAAGCTTGTAGTCTGTCATCTTGGTAAATCAGAGCAGGAACCTGGAGGCAGGAACTTAGACAGAGGCCATGGAGGAGTGTTTTATTCTGGCTTGCTATTCATAGCTTGCTCATCCTTTTTTGTTTGTTTAGTTGGTTGGTTTTGTTTTGGTTTTTGTTTTGTTTTGTTTTTCAAGACAGGGTTTCTCTGTGTAGCTTTGTGCCTTTCCTGGAACTCACTTGGTAGCCCAGGCTGACCTCGAACTCACAGAGATCTACCTGGCTCTGCCTCCCAAGTGCTGGGATTAAAGGCATGTGCCACCACTGCCCAGCTCATCCTGTTTCTTATAGCACTGAGGATCACCTACCCAAGGATGGCACTGCCTGAATTGAGCTTGTCCTCCTCCATCAATCATCAATCAAGAAAATGTCCCCCACAGACTTGCCCACAGGCTAAAATGGTGGAAATATTTTCTCAATTGAAGTTTCATTTCCCAAATGACTCTAGTGTATGCCATATTGATATAAAACTAGCCAGCACAGTGCATAATATAATTTTCCTACTTGATTGGAGTATATTACACCCAATCACCAAAAAAAATAGCCACTTCCACAGAGAATGAAATGATAAGTTGGAATCATCTTTGAATATTGGCTTTTCCATCCCACAATATGCAGTCTTGGGTGAGATATGTGGGAAATTAAGACAGCTGAGAGTCAAGTTAACCCCCGGCATCCTGATCTACACAGACACGATTAAGTAGCCTCATTCTTCATTGTCATCACGCCTTCCCTGCTATGATAGACATGACCTACTCAAACTGAAAACCAAATTAAAACCTTCCATTAATCAGTTGCTTCCTTCCAGGTATTATTTAAGTGTGAGAAGTAATTTAAAGAACACACTTACCTAGAAAAGAAGTTAAAAGAAAGAAGAAAAAAGGAAAGAAATAGTGCAGGTAAGAGTCATACCATTTGCCTATAATAGGCTCCTATACTTAAAAGAGCACAAGGCATACAACACTTAGATATGATAAACACTTTAAACATGTTAACAGGGCACAGGTAAACATTCAAAGATGGTTACAGTTTCTATATCCAGGTAAAAATTATGATGGAAGAAATTCAGCAAAATAACCCCATTTCAATTGGCTTCTAAAATACATAGTAAATATGAATAATTGTATTCAGGTGATTAAAAATCTCTACAAAGATCATTTAAATTTAACGTAGAAAGTAAGGGAAGAAGATGCTAGGATATATAAGCAAGTCAATGTTATAATGGTGTTATCAATAGTGTTAACGTTGTAAAAATGATATTTCCAAAAGTACTGCTGAGATTCAATAGCATTCCTACCAAAATTATACACACATATATTTATTACATATATATGTATGTTTATGAAAGGAAACCCTCCATTTTTATAAAAGCACAAATGAAAGGAAATAGTCAGATGGATACTTGTGAAACAAACAAATCTTAGAAAGTATAATGTAGGAAGGGTTATAACACATGATTTTAAATAATATCACAAAGACAATAGAACGAATCTAGCACAGTTAAATACTTATACAAGTGATAAGGCAAAATAGATATTTTGGGTAATCAAAGAATAAAAACATGAATATAATATTATTTTCTTATATGGAATATATAGAATTATGAACACAAGAAACTATCACATGGAAACTCATTGAACATAATGGTAAATGATGAAGAAGTGATGTTGACATCACTGGACTATAACTTCAATAAGC
Source organism: Peromyscus maniculatus bairdii (assembly GCF_049852395.1). Taxonomy (NCBI): domain Eukaryota; kingdom Metazoa; phylum Chordata; class Mammalia; order Rodentia; family Cricetidae; genus Peromyscus; species Peromyscus maniculatus. Next base: position 4,862,983 of record NC_134868.1, on the reverse strand, counting down.
CCATGTGGAATTGTTAAACTTGTTTCTTCTCTCTCTCCCACAATTCTTGACTCCTACTATCTAACACATCTGTATCTATCTCCAAAGTTACCAAGAGAATGTCCCAAAATTCCAACTTCTGTGACTGCTAAGAAATTATTTCAAATTCTAAACCATGTTTGGAAGAACCTAATACCTTTTTATTTTACCTCAAGTTCTAAAAGGTATCAAAAACACACCAAGTGAGTCTAGAAAAAATTTGTACCATTTTTCAGTACTCCAAAATACTATTATAGAGTTCTCTCACCCCACATTCACTTGTATACACTCAAAATCACAACATACATTATAAAACAAAACAAATGTAAGGTATTTCTTTTTTTATTAAGAAAATTTTTTATTCATTTTAAATACCAATCAAAGATCCTCCTCTTCCCTCCTCCCACCCCACCAGCCTTGCCCTCCCAACCCACCCCCCCATTATCTCCTACTAGAAGGTAAGACCTCCCATGGGGAGGTACATTTAGTAGAGGCAGGTCCAAGCCCCTCCCCCTGCCTCAAGGCTGTGTGGTGTCCCATCATAGGTAGTGTATTACTGTAAATAATGAGGCAATTTCATGTAATTTATCTGGTAATCAAGAGAGGTTTATTTCTGGGATAATTTACATACACCCAATAGGGGTTGGTTACAGGATCAGGGCGAGATGAGGTACCATCCAGTGGAAAACTCTGGCTTGGTGTCCCATCCAACTTCCAGGACCATGAAGTATCCACAAGAGGCCGGACACATAAGCACCTCCAGTCTTAAGGGGCTCCCTCTCAGCCACGCCCCAGGGGCAGGTCAGCCCCAGGGGCAGGTCAGCCCCAGGGACAGGTCATAGGCAGGTATGGCAGTTACCTGCTGTCACTCTAGGGGTAGTGTTTCAAGGTCAAAGCTGGAACAGCTACCCACTACAGTAGTGGGCTCCAAAAAGCCCGCTCATGCACCAGGGATGGATTCTGATCCTATTGCCAGGGGGCACCTTAAGCAGATGAAGCTACATAACTGTCTCACCATGCAGAAGGCCTAGTCGAGTAATCAGATCGGTGAATACCCTGTCATCATAGAGCCTTTCTCCAGTAACTGATGGAAGCTGACGCAGAGATCCACAGCCAAACACCAGGCTGAGCTCCAGGAGTCCAGTTGAAGAGAGAGAAGAATTCTATGAGCAAGGGCATTAAGATCATGATAGGGAAACCTACAGAGACTATTAAACCAAACTAGTGGGAACTCATGAAATTTAGATCAATAGCTGTGGAGCCTACATGGGACTGGACTAGGAATTTAAATAAAATTGAACAGATATTATTTGTACATAAAATATAAGACTGATGCTTAGCTCTGACTCTAATCATGTAATCATAAGTAATGGAATAATAAGGCCTGTGATATGTGAAGTAATGTATCATAACAAGCTTTTCATCTATGGAAACTGAAGAAATAGAGTAGGTAAGTCACTTAGAACTCAGATATAATGTTTGTGCTTCTTGATATGTACCTCCTGAAAAGATAGTATATTATTGGATTCAGTGTGATTATGGAAATGTCAGATTGACTGTGTTGTGATTAATAGGTCTTTTTTTTTCATTTTACATACCAACCACAGTTCCTCCTCCCTTCTTCCTGCTCTCCCCCCGCCCACCTCTCCTCCACCCTACCCCTCATCCATTCCTCAGAGAGTGTAAGCCCTCCCATGGGGAATCAACAAGGTCTATCATATCAAGTTAAGGCAGGACTAAGCCCCTCCCCCTGCATCAAGGCTGAACAAGGTGTCCCACCACAGAGAATGGGCTTCAAAAAGCTAGTTCATGCACCAGGGTTAAATCCTGGGACCATTGTCAGGGGCCCCACAAACAGACCAACCCACATGGCTGTCACCTACATTCAGAGGGCCTAGTTTGGTACCATGTAGGCTTCCCAGTTGTTAGTCCTGAGACCCTAAGCTCCCACTAGCTTGGGTCAGCTCTCTCTGTTAGTTTTCCCATCATGATCTTGACCCTTCCCCCTTGCTCATATAATCCCTCCTTCCTTTCTTTGACTGAACTACAGGAGCTCAGCCCAGTGCTTAACTATGGATCTCTACATCTGCTTCCATCAGTTCCTAGATGAAGGTTCTATGATGACAAGTAGGGTAGTCACCAATCTAATTTCAGGAGAAGGCTAGTTCAGGTACTCTTTCCACTATTGCTAAGAGTCTTAGCTGGAGTCATCTTTGTGGATTCCTGGGAGTTTCCCTAGCACCACATTTCTCCCACAATGGCTCTTCTATCAAGATATCGCTTTCATTGCTCTCCCTCTCCATCCCTCCCCCAACTCAACCATCCTGTTCCTTTATGTTCTCATCCTCCATCCCCTCCCCTCTCTAGTCTCCAACTTTACCCAGGAGATCTTATCTAATCTGTTTTCTGGCACCCAACATGTTGGCAAGAGTTTCCACCTAAAACCTGAGAAAAAAGATTCTAAAACGGAGCTAAAAACAGTTCCTAGTTGTTTCTCTCAAGTTAGTGGCAGCCTGCGTGTTTGAGCTACTATGGCGGGTTTCTGGCATGTGTGCTCGCCCTGCAGTTTGGCAGGAATGAGGCCTCTGCAAGTGGCACATTAAGCTGCGTCATGGATTTAGCCCTTGCTAGTACAAAACAAAAAAATAAGTTTCTGGGCTACAGGCTACTTTGATAGAAGCATCGACCCACTATTTCTGAGAGTTAATGACTCCCAGAGCTGACAGAAAACGTACCACCACCATGTTGGGAAGCTGAAGTGGGCAGAGCCAGCAGCCACAGTGCCAGCGCTGTTTCAGGCTCAGAAGGCTGAAGTTTAAAGCAATAGGCTCAAAGTAATATAAAAAATAAGCCATGTAAAGATGGCTACCACACAGAGAATCTGGATTATGTTCTCTTTGATATTCGTAACTGAAGAAAAACATTTGATTGCAAAAGCTGTTGAGTTATGCCAAAATGTATATTTTAAAGGTACCTTGACTTCAAAATTTGGATGTAAGGATATGTTGCTTTGGAAAGGAGGCTCTGCTTTTGTTTCCACAGAAAGCCAGAGGCTGTGGACTTGTTCCAGATTAAGATACATCAGGTTTCACCAGCCAAGACCCTCTGAAAGGTCTCCGATGACACCAAGGCCCAGATGATCCAACATCCAGAACCGTTTCAAGGCAACTGGCTCAGACGATACACCCTCACGGACTACTCCATAATCCTAAAATTTTCTTTGTGTCCCCATAAGATACAGCACCCCCCTCCAGCAGGAAGTAGTAAGAGAAGCTATGCCCAAATTCCCAAATATACCAAAATGGCTTTGGAGATGTGTAAAAATTAAAACCTTCCTTTAAAAAAAAAAAAGAAAAAGAAAAGAGGAAGTGCTGTAGATATCATTCTGTATAAATAAAACACTGATTGGCTAGTGGCCAGACAGGAAGTAGGTGGGACAAGGAGAGGAGAATTCTGGAAAGTGGAAGGCTGAGTGAGGGAGACACTGCCAGCCACCACCATGACAAGCAGCATGTGAAGATGCCGGTAAGCCACGAGCCACGTGGCAAGGTATAGATTTATAGAAATGGATTAATTTAAGATATAAGAACAGTTAGCAAGAAGCCTGCCATGGCCATACAATTTGTAAGCAATATAAGTCTCTGTGTTTACTTGGTTGGGTCTGAGCAGCTATGGGACTGGCGGGTGACAGAGATTTGTCCTGACTGTGGGCCAGACAGGAAAACTCTCCAGCTACAATTTTCCCTTCCTAGGATGATCCATGCATGTCCTTCTTAGGGTCCTCCTTTTTACCTAGCCTCTCTGGGTCTGTGAATTGTAGCTTGGTTATCCTTTGCTTTACATCTAATATCCACTTTGAGTGAGGACATACTGTGTTTGTCTTTCTGGGTCTGGATTACCTTACTCAGGGTGGGTTTTTTTTTCCAGTTCCATCCATTTGCCAGCAAATTTCATGATCTCATTGTTTTTTACTGCTGAGTAATACTTCATTGTGTAAATGTACCACATTTTCTTTATCCATTCTTTTGTCAAAGGGCATCTAGTTTGTTTCCAGGTTCTGGCTATTACAAATAATGCTGCTGTGACCCTAGATGAGCAAGTGTCCTTGTTGTATGATAGAGCCTCCTTTGGGTATATGCCCAAGAGTGGTATTGCTGAATATTGATTCCCAATTTTCAGAGAAACCACCACACTGATTTCCAAAGTGGTTGTACAAGTTTGCACTCCCACCAACAGTGTTCCCTTTACTCCACACCCTCTCTGACATAAGCTGTCATTAGTGTTTTTGATCATAGCCATCCTGATAGGTGTAAGATGGTATCTCAGAGTCATTTTGATTTGCAAATCCCTGATGACTAAGGATGTTGAGTAATTCTTTAAATGTCTTTTGAACACCTGAGATTCTTCTGTTGAGAATTCTTTGTTTAGATCTAAACCCCTTTTTTATTGGATTATTTGGTATTTTGATGTCTAGTTTCTTGAGTTCTTTATATATTTTGGAGATCAGCCCTCTGTCAGGTGTGGAATTGGTAAAGATCTTTACCTATTCTGAAGGCTGCCATTTTCTCTTAACTGTGTCCTTGCCTATAGAAGTTTCTCAATTTCAGGAGATCCCATTTATTAATTGTTGCCTTCAGTGTCTGTGCTACTGGTGTTATATTTAGGAAGTGATCTCCTGTGTCAATGCATTCAAGGCTCCTTCCTAATTTCTCTTCTATCAGATTCAGTGTAACTGGATTTATATTGAGGTCTCTGATCCATTTGTACTTGAGTTTTTTGCATGGTGAAATATATAGATTAGCAGTCTTCTACATGTTGACATCCAGTTTCTTGAAGATGCCAGCACCATTTGTTGAAGATGCTTTCCATTTTCCATTGTACAATTTTGGCTCCCTTGTCAAAAATCTGGTGGTCATAGGTGTGTGGATTAATGTCAGGATCTTTGATTCAATTCCATTGATCCATGGGTCTGTTTTTATGGCAATATCAAGCTGTTTTTATTACTATACTATATTTTTATTTCTATACTATAGCTTGAAGTCAGAGATGGTGATGCCTCCAGAAGTCACTTTATTGCACAGGATTGTATTGGCTATCCTGGGTTTTTTTGTTTGTTTGTTTTTCCATTTGAAATTGAGTATTGTTCTTTCAAAGTCTGTGATGAATTGTACTGGGATTTTGATGGGGATTGCATTGACTCTGTAAATGGCTTTTGGTAACATTGCTATTTTTACTATGTTGATCCTATCTGTCTAACAGCATGAAAGATCTTTCCATTTTCTGATATCTTCCTCAATTTCTTTCTTAAAGACTTAAAGTTCTTATCATACAGGTCATTTACTTGTTTGGTTAGCATTACCCTAAGGTATTTTATATTATTTGTGGCTATTAAAGGGTGAATTTTCTCTAATTCTTTCTCAGCCCATTTATCATTTGTATATAGGAGAGCTACTGATTTTTTTTATTTAATCTTGTATCCCACCACATTACTGAAGATGTTTATCATCTGTAGGAGTTCCATGGCAGAAATTTTGGGGTCACTTATGTATACTATCATATCATCTACAAATAGCAAAAGTTTGACTTCTTCCTTTCCAGTTTGTATCCCCTTGATCTCCTTTTGTTGTCTTCTTGCTCTAGCTAGAACTTTGAGTACTATATTGAATAAATATGGGGAGAGTGGACAGCCTTGTCTTGTTCGTGATTTTAGTGGAATCACTTTGAGTTTCTCTCAATTTAATTTGATGTTGGCTGTTGCCTTGCTGTAAATTGCCTTTATTATGTTTAAATATGTTTGTTGTATTCCTGATCTCTCCAAGAGCTTTATCATGAAGGGGTGTTGGATTTTGTGGAAGGCTTTTTCAGCATCTAATGAGATGATCATGTGATTTTATCTTTGTTTGTTTACACAGTGTATTACATTGACAGATTTTTGGATGTTACACCATCCTTGCATCTCTGGGATGAAGCTTACTTGACCATGGTGGATAATTTTTTTTTTGATGTGTTCTTGGATTCAGTTTGCCAGTATTTTTATTATTATTATTTTTACATCAATGTTTATGAGGGAGATTGACCTGTAATTCTTTTTCTTAGTTGAATCTTTGTGTGATTTGGGTATCAGGTTAAATGTAGCCTCATAAAAAGTTTGCCAATTTCTTCTGTTTCTATTGTGTGAAACAATTTGAAGAGTATTGTTATTAGTTCTTTGAAATTCTGTTAGAATTCTACACTGGAACTGTCTGTTTCTGTGTTGTTTTGGTTGGGAGACTTTTTAATGACTGTTTCTATCTCCTTAGGGGTTATAGGTCTATTTAAATTGTTTATTTGGTCTTGATTTAATTTGGGTATATGGAACCTATACAGAAAATTGTCCATTTCTTTTAATTTTCGAATTTTGTCAAGGACATGTTTTTGAAGTACATTGAATGATTCTCTTGAATTCCTCAGTGTCTGTTGTTATGGCCCCCTTTTAATTTCCAATTTTGTTGATTTGGATATTCTCTCTCAACCTTTTGGTAGGTTGGATAAGGGTTTGTCTATCTTGTTGATTTTTCTCAAAAGTTGATTCTTTGTTTATATTTTATTGATTTTTAGACCTCAATTTATTTCCTGTTGCCTACTCCTCCTGGGTGAGTTTGCTTCTTTTTGTTCTAGAGCTTTCAGGTGTGCTATAAAGTTGCTAGTGTGAGATTTCTCCGCATTCTTTATGAAGGCACTGAGCACTACGAATTTTTCTCTTAGCACTGCTTTCATAGTATCCCATAAGTTTGGGTATGTTGTGGATTCATTTTCATTGAATTCTAGGAAGACATTAATTTCTTTATTTTTTCATTAATCCAGTGGTGATACAATTGAACACTATTCAGTTTGCATGAGTTTGTAGACTTTCTGTAATTTGTGGTGGTGGTGAATTCTAACTTTAAGCCCTGGTGATCCAATAAGATACAGGGGTCATTCCAATTTTTTTGTATCTGTTAAGCTTTGCTTTGTGACCAAGTATGTGGACAATTTTAGAGAAGGTCCCATGAGGTGCTGAGAAGATTGTATATTCCTTTGTGATTGGGTAAAAAATGTTCTATAGAAATCTGTTAAGTCCATTTCAGTCATAACATCTGTTAGTTTCCTTTTTTGTCTGTTAGGTTTCTGTCTGGCAGACCTGTCCGTTGGTGAGAGTGGGTGTTGAAGTCTCCCACTACTAGTGTGTGGGGTTTGATGTGTGATTTAAGCTTTGGTAATGTTTCTTTTAGAAATGTGAGTGCCCTTGTATTTGGGGCACAGATGTTCAGAATTGAGACTTTATCATGATGAATTTTTCCTGTGATGAATATGAAATGTGCTTCTCCATTTCTTTTGATTAATTTTAGTTTGAAGTCTCTTTTGATAGCTACACAGACTTGTTTCTTAGGTCCATTTGATTAGAGAATCTTTTCCCAATTTTTTACTCTGAGGTAATGTCTGTCTTTGAGGTTGAGGTGTGTTTCTTGTATGCAGCAGAAGAATGGATCCTGGTTTTGTACCCATTCTGTTACCTTCTGTCTTATTATAGGTGAATTGAGTCCATTGCTATTAAGAGAGACTAGTGACCAGTAACTGTTAATTCCTATTATTTTTTGGTTTTGTTGTTGATGGTGGCTGTGGTGTGTGTGTGTGTGTGTGTGTGTGTGTGTGTGTGTGTGTGTGTGTGTGTGTGTGTTTCCCTTTTGGATTTTCTGGTGTGAGATTATCTATTGCCTGTATTTTCATGGGTGCTGCTAACTTCCTTGGGTTGAAGTTTTCCTTCTAGTGCTTTCTGTAAGGCTGGATTTGTGGATAGGTATTGTTTAAATCTGGCTTTGCCATGGAATATCTTGTTTACTCCCTCTGTGATAATTGAAAGTTTTGCTGGGTATAGTAGTCTGGGCTGGCATCTGTGGTGTCTTACATGTGTCTCTTAAGTGTCTGCAAAATGTCTGTCTGGCTTTCAAAGACTCCATTGAGAAGTTGGGTATAATTCTGATAGGTCTGCCTTTATATGTTACTTGGCCTTTTTCCTTTGCAGCTCTTAATATTCTTTCTTTATTCTGTATGTTTGGTATTTTGCTTATTATGTGGTGAGGGGACTTGTTTGGTCCAGTCTATTTGTTGTTCTGAAAGCTTCTTGTACCTTCATAGTCATGTCCTTCTTTAGGTTGGGAAAGTTCTCTTCTTTGATTTTGTTGAATATATTTTCTGTGCCTTTGAGCTGGAATTCTTCTTCTATCCCTATTATTCTTATGTTTGGTCTTTTCATGGTGTCCCAGATTTCCTAGATGTTTTCTGTTAAGGATTTGTTGGATTTAACATTTTCTTTGATCAATGAGTCTATTTCCTCTATCATATCTTCAATCCCTGAGATTCTGTCTTCCATCTCTTATATTCTGTTTGTTCTGTTCACATCTGTAGTTTCTTTTCATTTACCCAGATTTTCCATTTCCTGAACTCCCATGGTTTGTGTTTCCTTTATTGTCTCTATTTTAATTTTCAAGTCTTGAAGTGATTCCTTCACCTGTTTGATTGTTTTTTCTCAGCTTTCTTTAATGAATTTTTTTATTTCTTCTGATTTTTTGTTTATCTTTTCCTCCATTTCTTTAAATGAGTTTTTCATTTCCTCTTTAAGGGCCTCTGTCATCTTCATAAAATTATTTTTAAGGTCGTTTACTTCTGCTTCATCTGTGTTGGGACATTCAGGTCTTGCTGTTGCAGACCCACTAGGTTCTGGTCATGCCATATTTCTCTTTATGTTGTTATATTATTACACTGCTCTCTACCCATCTGGTTTGGGGTAATTGTAGGTACAGGTATTGATTCCTCCTCCAATAGGTGCAGGTGGTACCTGTGCCTCTGAGGCTGTTCTTCCTCCAATCAGTGCAGGTAGTGCCTATGCCTCTAGGGCCACTCTTCCTCCAATTGGTGGTGGTGGTGTCAGCACCTTAGGGGGCCTCTGATGCCATGGAGGATGGTTGACTGGGGAGAGGATGATGGGTTCTGTGTGTTTGGGGAAGGAGTGGGACTTGAAGGTTACAGGGTCCAGTGGGTAGTGGGATGGTGGAGCAGCCTGGCTGCATGACTCTTACCTGTTGACCAGCTGCTCAGATTGCAATGCGTAATTAAGGGTATGGGATGCACCTCAGGGTCTAGAGCCTAGAAACTGGGGCTGTCCAGCCAGACCTGTCACCCACCTCTTCCTCCAATCAGTACAGGTGGTGTCTGTGCCTCAGGGGGCCTCTGATGCCACAGGGGATGATTGGCCAGGGGATGGATGATGGGTTCCATGTGTTTGGGGGTGGATGAGACTTGAAGGTTACAGGATCCAATGGGTGGTGGGATTAATAGATCTTAAGATCATGGGGACACATACAGTAACAGAGGATTCTGCTCATAGGACTAATGTAGAGCACTTCATGGATACACAGGGGATACTTTGTACTATAGTAGAAATAATGGCCCATGTTTTGCATGAAATCCCATGGGCATGGCCCCTTCACAATCATTTCATCCCTCATCTTTGGATATTCTGATGAAATCCACTTATGTGATTGAAAATAATATTTATACATGGTTTGCTGGCACAGGCCTTGTCCTGAATATTCTCAAGGGAATCTCAGCCTTTTGACATTTATGGTATGTACATGAATGACATCATGACACATGAGGCAGCAGAAGATTTTCACATGTTTTTCACGTGATGTTTGCAACATCACGAAGTCCTCAGGTGCAGAGCCCCACCCTGAAAGTTTATAGGGAGAGTAAGAGTATTACAGACTGGAAAAGAAGTAGGGAATAAGATAGTCCTTTCTAGTAAGAAATGGGAGTAAAATAGATACATATGCTTGCATGCTTTTGTGGTATATGATGATATATCTGTGCACTCATAACCCTACACTATACTGCTCAGCCCCAGAGTTGGGCAAAATGAGTAAGGTGCATATATTATTTACTGTCTTCTTGGTCCTGAATATTCTTCTCTTCTTGTGTCATTTGACTAAAACCAAATTTTTTTGGAGAGTAAACCAAAATGAGGACATGGAAGAAGATTGTGTTCCAGTCATTTTGGTCCCCAATCTCACAGAGAAATATGACATGAATAAACTTCTGAATGAGTAGTAAGTACTCTGTCCCTTTATTCATCTTTGGATATTTTCTTTAATAATTAATGTGAGGTTTGAGATCAGAAAAGCAGACACTGTGTATGTATTTTATCTTATTCTTGTTAAGGACATGAGGATTTATGTTTTATAGGACTCTTCTTTCCCACTTTTAACTGCATGAGACAATATTGTCTTTTTATGACTACTGTTTAACATCCTAGAAGTTGAGAGCTATAGCACCCTCTACATGGTTTCACAATAGGTTTTCTTCCTTCTGATAGTTTCCAACTCATGGGCCAGTGATTCCCATTAGAAACATAATTGAAACTATAGTTAAGAGTTGAGTACTAAGAGACTACAGATAAGTATCTTTCATTATTTTCTAACATTTTTTCTAATCAGCCTATATTTCCTAACACATGTATAAAATGGAAAGTGATGTCTTCCCATGAACAGATTTCACATAGCTATTTATAAACTCTTACAAATGGTGCTTTATCCACACTATCCCGCCATAAGAACCATGCCTTCTGGAGCTGTGAGTACAAAATAAGTGATCTCTCAAATGTGATATATTTATACTAGTACATTTCATTGTTTCTTTCTACATATGCACAGCTCCAGATTCAGGGTTTTATCAAGATGGGCATTTGCTCTATGTTCTAGATAAGAAAATTTTTTTCTTCAAAAGATTGTTTTCAATTCTGAAAAATAATATAAAAAGACAAAGCTCACAAATCGTCTTAAAATATGAACAGAAAAACCTTTGATAAAATCAAACATGCTTTCATGATAAAAAGTCCTACAGCACAGTACTAGAGGAAACATATCTCAATAGAATGGAGGTTTCAATGACAAACCCATAGATAGCATCAGGTTCAGTGGAGAAAAACTTGAATCAGTCCCAATCAAATCTAAAATGAATCAGTACTGCCCACTACCCCAGTCCTTTTCAATATTGTACTTGATGTATTAGCTGGAACAATAAAGCCATAAAGGGAAATTAAATGGATACAAACAGGAAAAGGAGAAATCAAACTCTCCCTGTTAGTCAAGGATGTGATACTAGACATTAGATACTCCAAAAATTCAACCAGAAAACCTACAGAAATCATGAAGAATTTCAGCACAGTGGCCAGACACAATCAACTTACGAAACTTAGTGTTTCTGTGTACCACCAATGGGCAGAGAAAGAGATCATGGAGTCACTGCCATCAAGAATAAAAAAAAAAAAAAAAAAAAAACAAACACTAGAACACTAGAATCACTATGAAGAAGCTTTTAAGTTTCATGATGTCTTGTGCATCAAACCTTGTTGTTTTTTTCCCAAAGCTATTGCATTCTTGCTCAAAAGGTCCTTGTCTGTAATTATAGTTTGAAGTTTGTTCCTTATTTTTTCATCTAGCAGTTTCCAAAGTACTTTGGATTTTTTGTTGATCTGTTTGTATTTAAAAGAGAAGGACTAATTTGCAGGCAAATGGGTGGAACCAGAAAATATCATCCTGAGTGAAGTAACTCAGACTCAGAAGGACAAACACAGTATGTACTCACTTATAAGTGGATACTAGATGGAGGGCAAAGGTTAACCAAACTACAACCTACAGCTCCAGAGAGGCTAGCTAACAAGGAGAACCCCAAGAGGGATGCATGGATCGCCCTAGGAAGGAGAAATGCATGAGATCTCCATGAGTAGACTGGGGGTGAGGGGGAGCAATGGAGGGTAGGGGATGGAGATGAGAACATAAGGGAATGGGATGGTCAAGTTTGAACAGGGATGGAATAGAAGACCAATGAAAGAGATACTATGATAGAGAGAAACACCATGGGGATAGGGAGAAGAAACTGGGTGCTAGGGAAGTTCCCAGAAACCCACAGAAATGACCCCACCCTAGTAGGGCTGTAGTGGAAAGGGTGCCTGGGCTGGCCTACCTTGGTGATCGGAGTGATGGATGCCCTGGCTGTCTTTACGGAGCCTTCATCCAGTGACTGATGTGGGGCAGAAGCAGAGATTCGCAGCCTGGTGCCAGCCAGAGCTCCAGGAGTCCAGTCGAAGAGAGGGTGGAGGGATTCTGTGAGTGGGGGGCATCAGGATCATGGTAGGGGAACATAGAAGGACAGTCAGGCCAGACTAGTGGGAACTCATGAACTGTGGACTGATAGCTATGGAGCCTCCAAGGACTGGACTGGGCCCTCTGCGCAGGCGACAGTTGTGTGGGATTGATCTGCTTAAGGGGCCCCCTAGTGGTGGGATCGGAATCTGTCCCTGGGGCATGGGTGAGCTTTTTGGAGCCCAGTGCCTATGATGGAACACCTTGCACAGCCTTGGTCATTGCGAGGAGGGGCTTGGACCTGCCTTGACTGAATGTATCAGACTCTGCTAGCTGCCCATGAAAGGCCTTGCCTTGGAGGAGGTGGAAATGGGGCTTGGGATGGGAGAGGGCTGAGGGCTGGGACGAGGGAGGGGAGGGAATCTGTGGTTGGAATGTAAAATGAATAGAAAATTTCTTTAAAAAGAAAAAAAAATTTTAAGATGCAAACACCTTTTAGAAAAAAAAAAGAAAGAAAGAAAGCAATCCCTAATGAGGACAGCAGATTCAGTAATCATCCACTAGGGTACACTTCTTACATGTCCCACCACATCATCACTTACACTGTTAGGAAGAGGGATGGGGAAGGGGAAGATCTGTGGGATCCACAGCAGATAGAAACCAGCAAGCAGGGGAGGCTGCCACAGGTGTTCTGCTGCAGAGCTGGGGATGATATGGGGTGTTGGATCTAGGGGAACAGAGGGAGAAGAGAAGATCTGCAGGTGGTGCTTGCGGGAGTTGGGGACTGGGGTAAATCGCTGAGTGGAGGGAGGGAGGTTAGGCTGAGATGGCCTTTGGGCTCAGTAGGAAATGTGGGCATGAGGGGGTGCGGAGGCTGCAGCTGGTGTTGTTGCAGTGCTAGTGATGAGACCGGGGGATTAGATTTGGAGGAGAGGGAGGAGTCTTCAGTTGGCTTACCTGTTTCCCTGTTCAGCTTGTGTGTTCCCAATGAATGCCTGCTGGTGTTGGGGGCTGGGATAATGGGGTGAGTTGGGGGAAGGGGGGTTCAAGGAGAAGATCTTTGTGAACCACTGGGGATGGGGTCAGAGAGGAAACAGAGACCTAGAAGATTTTCTGTTACAGAGCTGGGGATTAGACTGAGGGGACTGTATCTGGAGGAGCAGAAGGAGAGGTGTGCATCCACCCTCAGCCTCCTTTTTGCCCTGGCAGGAACAGCCTTGGGTTAGAGGGTGCCTGCTGGGGTTGGGAGCTGGGACACAGCAAGGAGTTAGGGGAGGGAGGTTAGAATGTAAAGATCTTCTTCATCCCCAAGATTACACATTAATAAAGATATTACAACATAAAACTTAAGTTCCACAGCCTTACAAATTCAAACATTTTAAAAGTTGTCTCTAATAAGTATCCAGTCTCTTTTAAAAATATAAAATTCTATGCAAAACTCCAAAATCTTTTTTTAAAGTTTAAAGTCTTTCAACTGTGGGCTCCTTTAAATTAAAAATAAATTAAGTACTTTCTTATTTCAAGAGGGGAGAACCATGGCACAGTCACAATCTGAACAAAGCAAAACCAAACTGCAACAGTATAGATGACACAATGTCCAATGTCTGGCATCCACGCATGGTCTTCTGGGCTTCTCCAGGGGACGTGGGTCACTTCTCCAGCTGCACCCTCTGCAGCACACACAGCTTTCTCCTGGGCTCCGGCTGGCTCCACTGTTCTGTTCTTGGTGGTCAGCCCATGGTGCTGTCATCTCCGAAGCTGCTGGGGACTTCTGCTGCAACTGGGCTATATTTTCACCAGTAGTCTCCACTGGGCTGCCTTCTGGGACTCCAGTCCTGCCACACAGTGTCAAGCTTAATCTGCTCTCCATGTGCTCTACACGCCTTCAAAAACAGTACTACCTAGGTGATGCTTACACTACCAAGTTTGGCTGCTAACAGAAGGTACATCATTGCTCACTTCTGGAATGTAACTTCTATGTGCTGACACTTCCAGGAAGATTTCACCTCAATGACACCAGTCTCTTCTTAATCACGGGTGGTTCCTCAGCCCCGGCTAGCAGCATCTATTGATCCAGCAAAGCAATGGTTTTACTTATTGGTTCTGAGCTCTTCTTAGTCACAGCTGATTCTTCTATTGTAGGAATTTAGCAGAGTCACTGTACCTGGGGTAGACATTAGAATGAACAGCTGTTTTCTAGAAATACTTTGACCCTGAAGAATCCTTGTGGAAAACAGTGGTTGCTTTTCATGATTTGTAGAATTGTTTTACTTAAGGGGCATTGCAGTCACCCCATGACTTTGGTCACAAGACACCTCAGGCACATCCGAGGCTCTTGTATTATTGTGTATGGCATGCAATTTATAATAAAGGACTAATAAAGTCATGAGGACATGTGATGCCTTCCTTTAGTAAGATATGTAAATTAAATTAAGGACCTTGGTTTGAGGAAATATTTTGTGTAACAATCAATAAATATGCTTTGTCTGGCTATCCTGGGTTCAGTCCATCAAAGAGGTGGGACCTTCTTGCTGCCATATAAGCCTTAAAACATCATCTTGGAGTGCCTCCTTTCTTCAACTGACTCATGCTACACAGAATAACCTGACATTCTTCAGCTCCAGTTGACCAGAAACCAAAAAGTCCTGGTAGACTCTTTGCTTTCCTCTGAAACTTCACAAGCCAGGCTTCCATCATCTCTACATTGCTCTCAAAATTTTCATCTCCCAACCTCCAACAGAACAGCTCACTGAGCTGTTAACACTCAATGGCTTTTCTTGCCCAAAGTCAACAAAGTCCTTCCATAATATTCCCCAAAAGTACATGGCCAAATCTATCACAGGAATACCGCACTTATGTTACCAACTTATCTTAGTTAGGGTTACTGTTGATGAGATGAAACACCATGACCAAAGCTACTTGGAGGGGAAAGGGCTTGATTGGCTTATACTTCCAATTCATAGTCTATCGTTGAAGGGAACCAGGACAGGAACCCAAACAAAACTGGAACCTAGATCCCATGCAGAGGCCATGAAGGGGTGCTGCTTACTGGCTTCTTCCCCATGACTTGTAGCTTGCTTTCTTGTAGTACCCAGGACTCCTTGCCCATGGGTGGCCCCACCCACATAAATCACTAGTTAAGAAAATGCCTTATAGGCTTGTCTATAGCCTGATCCTTTGGAGGCATTTTTTCAACTGAGGCTCCATCCTCTTTGATAACTCTTTGTACCTTGTGTCAAATTGACATAAAACAGTCAGGATAGGATGTCTGTATACTACCTTTATGGCTGGTATCCAAGAAAGACAGAAAAACAAGTCATATCCCTCTCAATTAGAATTGCAGGTGGTCATGGGCTGACAAAGAATGGCTTCACTGGCCCATTTAGCTGTGGTAGAGGATCCCTGCCCACATGCTGTCATTTGCTTTTTTGAGAAATGGTCTTGTTTATAACCCAAGCTTGTCTAACCCTCACAGTGATACTCCTGTATCTGTGTGCTTGATACAGAGAATACAGTTGTGTTGTACCCTACCCCTAGCTGCTTTTTTAAAAAGTAAATATGCAGGATTTATTAGCTTTTTGCTGTCTCTGCCCCATATCCCCCTGAAATAGTATATGAGAAGCTGTACTTATGAAAGTTGCTTGGCATGAGGCATCAGCCTATACCAGACCTACTGATCACAAAATATCTATCTTTCTCTTCTTGTCCCTGGTATATACCTTTAATAACTCCATTTTTTTTCTCTATGAGCAAAAAACTGCTAGGCAGTGTGGCTAGGACCTCCACTGCAGCTTTAGTGGCTGCCTCCACCAGCTTCTTGGGTCATGAAAGCCAAGCATTAAGCTTGTGTCTTGACCTGGATGTGTGGTTGACCAGGATCTACATTCAACCTTCCTAGCTCTAGGAAGCTGGTATCTGTGCTACCACAGGCATTTTTACTTGGCTTGCTGTTTCTTTTTAGTTCTGGAGCTGAACAGCAGTAACTCTTAAAGGAGCTATGTCCTTTTTCTGTTATCTTTCCCCATACACACACTTTCTCAGGCCCTAGGTGGATATTCAAACCTCATGATGATACATCAAAATGTAGTTTGTATTTTTCTATTCTTTGGCTGTTTGGGTGCCTGCCACCCAGTTCCCAGATAAACACCTGGAGTTTTATTCTTACTTATGAGGGACTGGGCTTAGCTTGGCTTGTTTCTAGCCACATTTTCTTAAATTGTCCTGTCTATCTTTTGCCTCTGGGCTTTTACCTTTCTATATACCTTTCCTTACTTCTTACTCTGTGGCTTGCTGCGTAGCTGGGTGGCTGGCCCCTGATGTCCTCTCTTCTCCTTTCCTCTTCTCCCTCCTCTCTCTCCTATTTATTCTCTCTGCCTGTCAGCCCTGCATATTTCTCTCTCCTGCCTACCTATTGGCCATTCATCTCTTTTTTTTTTTTTTTTTTTTTTTTTTTTTTTGGTTTTTCGAGACAGGGTTTCTCTGTGTAGCTTTGCGCCTTTCCTGGAGCTCACTTGGTAGCCCAGGCTAGCCTCGAACTCACAGAGATCCGCCTGGCTCTGCCTCCCGAGTGCTGGGATTAAAGGCGTGCGCCACCACCGCCCGGCTTCATTCATCTCTTTATTAGACCAATCAGGTGTTTTTGACAGGTACAGTAACACAGCTTTCCAGAATTAAACAACTGCAACATAAAAGAATGCAACACATCTTTGCATCATTAAACAAATATTCCACAGTGTAAACAAATGCAACACATCTTAAACTAATATTCCACAGCACTTGATGGGTTCACAATAGTCCCCAAATATTAGATATTTCCCTTTGACCTCTACATTTGGTCTTCAGAGTGATGAACCCACACTCAGCTTTCACACCCTTCTATTGCTGTTTCATCAGCCAAAAGTCAGCATGATGCCCTTCCCATCATTCTGGCTTCTGGATAGGGAGAGAAGATGCATTTATCGATCATTTAATTTGGGGGTTAAAACCATCGTGGGCCTGCCTTCCTTAGCTGTAGGCAGGTGCTCAGTGAGCCAAGGTATGATGGCTCACATCTGGGTAACACTTTTTTTGTGAAAAAGAAAATATTAGTGAGATTAGTTGTCTAACTATCTTATATGGTTATATAGTCCTAAGTCTAATGTCTGTGGAGTGTGATCCCTTGGGTTGTTGCCAATTCTCTTAGTCTTTGGTTCAACTTTTCTATTGTTGCTGAAGACCATGCAGGTAGCCAAAATTAATCTTTTCTTTCTGTGCTGTCAAGGACAGTTGAGCACCTAGTCCTCAGGGGTCACTTGGGCTTGAGAGGAACCTCAGACTCTTCTAGCCTTTCTTTTACCAGTTGTCCATCAATGTGAGGATAAGTCAAAGGCTTTGCTTTATGTACTATTGCTGTGGATATCACTCTATATAAATAAAACACTGATGGCCAGTGACCAGGCAGGAAGTATAGGCGGGACAAAGAGAGAGGAGAATTGGGGAAACAGGAAGAAGGAGGAGAGACACTGCAGCCACCGCAAGGAGAGGCAACCTGTAAAGACGCCGGTAAGCTACCAGCCACGTGGCAAGGTATAGATTTATAAAAATGGGTTAATTTAAGATAAAAGAACAGTTAGCAGGAAGCCTGCCACGGCCATACAGTTTATAAGTGATATAAGCGTCTGAGTGATTATTTTATAAGTGGATTGTGGGACTGCGGAGCTTGGGGAACCTGGAGAGAAGCCCTCCAGCTACATACTATGGCTTCCTTTGAAGCCTTGAGTAAATCTTCCCCCACATTGATCCTTCTTTTGTAGACTGGACAATGTTTCAAATTCATTGAGTGGGGTCTCCATGGCCTCTGTGAACAAGATAACGGCTGATCAATGGCCTTAGTCCCTGGGACTTCATTGACCTTATAGGGAAAGAGGGAAAATATTCTCCCCTTTAGTCCCTCTAACCACATTAAAATTCCGTCCAAGAATGATTATGAAACACCCAGATGATCAGTTTTATACCAATCTGGTACTTTTAACTAATGTATACTATTTTAATAACCATACATAACTCAATAAACTTTTGATTGACATACATTTTAGCCAGTTCTTGAAATAGTTAATATCTGACCTTGCCAACTTTAATACAATATATAATCTCTAAATTTTATCCTTTATATACCTTAAACAACTTACTCATGGCTTCATAACTTGTCAAAGCTTTTCAGTCTTTTTCATTCTGGAATCATCTAGTCATTACCACCTTCATATATCTAAGTCTTTCTTTACTAAGGCCATTTCCATATTTACATTTTAACATACATTTTATGTACTGGTTCCTTTTCCTAATACCATGAGACATAGGAACATTAACAAATATATTTAGGATCATTTGTGAGAATTTTCTCCCTAGTGGAGGGGAACAAAGCAATGTCTATCCCATCCCCATAAGTCCCAATGACAATGCAAAGTACAAATTCACTGAAGTCCACACTAGGAGAATGAATGAGTTTATTGAACTTAATTACTGGACATTTTAAATGAGATACTTACAGGAGTTTGGATACTATGGTGGTTTGAACCAAAATGGCCCCCATAGTCCCATAAGGAGTGGCACTATTAGGAAGTATGGCCTTGTTGGAGTACCTTTGGTCTTGTTGGAGGAAGAGTGTCATAGTCACTTTCTGTTACCTATTGATTCAGAGGTAGAACTCTCAGCTCTTTCTCCATTGCCACATCTGCCTGCATGCCAACATGCTTCCCACCATGACAGTAATAGACTAAACCCTCTAAAACTGTAAGCCAACCCCAAGGAAATTTTTTCCTTTATAAGAGTTGCCATAGTCATGGTGTCTTTTCACAGCAATAGAAACACTAACTAAGGCAGATACCTAAAAGCAGCCACATAGGAATGTCTCCAGCTAGTATGTATAATGTCTCTCCCACACATGAATATGTAGAACCCACCTTTTCCCTACTCTTCCAATACCCAATATACTCTATCTACCAATTTCTCAATGTACATAGTAGATAAGCCTTATAGCACTCAAGGTATATTCCCACTTTTAAGATTTTTTTCGTGGGTCCATATGCAGAATCCACCTCCTCCCAAGTCTTTCCCAGGCTATGTGCTCTAGCTACTCTCCATAACCACAAGATCACATGTCATTAGGGTCAAATTGCATACAGTTGCCTGAAAAAAGTCTGTATACTCAGAAAGAGGGGATCCCTCCCTCTATGATGGAATATCAACAGTCAGCAAACCTGGTGGTGGCCATCCTTTGTAAGCAGGCACAGCTGATCATAGGAAGGTGCCAATTGTTTGTCTTAAGATAGCACTGAGCAACAACTAACTAAAAACAGCTGAATAGAAGCTGTGTATAAGATAATATAATAAATTAATATTTCCTAGGAACAATCTGTTAAACTAAACCTTAGAGAAAACACAAGACAGTCTTCATAGAATACATGGCATCACTACTATAAGCATGCTTTTGGTTTTTAATGGGTATATGTAGGCAATATAAAGAAACAGCAAATGCATAAAACATCAAATTGATGTTACAGCATCCAGCACAACAGAACTAAGAAATCCCTCTTAAAACTATGATGCTCCAGCTTACTATAGTGAGATCTTTACACAGAGGGTCTCTCTATCCTCTCCATCAATGAGCATTCCATTAGCTGTTTTTACTATAGACGTGTGACCAATAACAATATACATAAAATGTGAACAAACATTTACATGCTAATAGCCTGTCTCTAACAAACCTGGTTAACATACTACTTATCTTTGGGGTATTTTAGAGGCAGCCTTCCCTTAGCTAAATTCTTTGTTTGACTTACTGTCTCCCAAGTATTGGCAAATTCTTTATATCACCAACTCTACTCATCCACATCATAGCTTAGTAGTGGAGTGCTACCCAGTACATGAGATGCCATTTGTAACCTTCATAACATTAACTCCAACTGGATCTTACACCTAAATGTCAAACTGGGAGCGCAGAACTTCTAGAAGACACTTGAGAAACTAGACCTCTCCAAGTTTGGCAACCTGCCTAGGCCTTGGGAGCTTTCTGTAAGGCCCTGATGTATAGAGAAATAAATAGAGCTCCTTCTCTAAAGCCTAGAATATACTTAGAAGAGCTGGTAAATGCCTGGGGCCAGAGCCTATGGGAAGGGGCTGCCTCAGGTCCTCAGACCCCAATTCTTTCCACACATGCCGCTGTGTTTATCAGTCCCAATGCCACTGTGGACTTTGTTTATAATGTTTATGAGATACCCTGTGTTCCTCTTGTGTGACATTGTCTGATTAGCCTTTTTCTGAATTTGCATACTTCCTTTTAAAACTGTACCTATTGGTATATATTAACAAGAGACTTGCTGTTCAGTTTGGTGCAAATCTCCAGCCAATCTGTGCTTATGGTGAAAGCCAGGACTGGGAATCACTGTGCTAAGTCCCTTCGGCTCATTCAGTCCTGCCACTCAGGCCTCACTAGCCTATCAGAGCCTCCAGCAGACCCGCCAGTAACATGGGAGGGTTCTTCCGGTTGCCAGGCTTCTGGCTGAGCTTCTCTGCTGAGAGAGTCGGAAGTTTGCCTTCGGGTTGCGCTGTGTACTCTTTTATGGGGAGAGCGCTGGCGATCTAAGCAGCCTTGCCATGGTGAGTGAGTGGCCCCTGTCCTCAGATGGGGAGGAGTGGCCGGCTATAGTGAGCGTGGGGCTGCTGTCCCCAGATTGGGAGGAGCTGCCCGCTGTCCGCCGCAGCTGGTGTGGTGGGTCTTCTCCCGGCTGGGTAGAAGCCAGCGGCCAGAACAGAATTCGTTTTATTTCTGCCTGGCCCAATGTGCCCTGTGTGGTCCCTCTGTGGTCCTGCCTGATCCTTGCAACTCCCTGGGCTGGGCGGCAGCATCTGAATACCTTCACGCCACGGGCTGCATCTGTGCAGGGCATTGGTGCTTAGAAATAGTCTTCTTGTTGAGGTCACTACAATGCTGGCGCCTGTAGTGCCTGTATTGTCTATGGAAGGCAGATATGCCAAACTCTCGGAGCCCTGGTCTCGCTAATATTTTCCAGAAGTTCTGCATGCCTGACATTTAACATTTGTGTGTAGGATCCATCTAGAGTTTAATTTTGTGGAGCTTGTAAACTGTATCCCCTTAGTACAGTAACACTCCACTGCTAAACTGATGTGTAAGAGCAGAATTGATGGTAATAGAATTGATGACATAAGGATTTCTCAATTCTTAGAGAATAGAGACAATAGCCAGATCATAGAACGTTAAGTCACACAAAGTAGAATTTAGGCAATATCCCAAAGAAAACTAGAATGCTAACCATACCTGTTAGAGATTAGTATGGTAAAATGTAAATGTTTGTTCACCCGGATTAAGCAGCCAGTAAGCTACATTCCCATAATAAAGGAGACAACCCTGATTTACAACCACTGAGTTCCACCTACCTCTGCCTCCCAAGTGCTTGAATTAAAGGCGTGAGCCACCATTGCCCGGCTCTCCAGCCTTTTTGAAAAGTGGTTTTCATTCAAGGTCTCCAGTATTAATTGAGGTTAACTTGAACCCTGTCTGTAGCCCCACAGGGCATTGCCCTTGCTGTCCTCCTGACTAACCATCCTTGGATTACAGGTCTGTAGCACCACAGAGTTCTAAAATTACCAGTTTGAGTCACATAGTGGACTGTCCATTGCAAAAGAGGGAAAGGATTTGTGTGTGGAGCTTGGCTTCTCCCTTCAGACCAGAAGAGGAGGAACAGTGTGCTGTGCACACTGCAGGGGGAAACAGACTAGACAATAGCCAGATCACAGACTGAAGTTTAAGGCAGTGAGCTGCAGGGGTCTTCATCATAAAGAAGGACCTGATAGGGCACTGTGAATGACGTGTGTGTGTGTGTGTGTGTGTGTGTGTGTGTGTGTGTGTGTGTGTGACATTTCCCAGCATGTATTAATTCCTTCCATGTCAATGAAGACAGAATTGGTGGGTGTACAATTTAGGAAGGGTGGCTTGAATTGCTGAGTATTCAGTATTCAGAGTTAGGGAACTCTCCTGTGCAGATATGTGCAGTTCTAGTTAACACAGTTGAGTCAGCTCAGAGGTTTGAGACACAGGCCATTGGCTGTCAATCTGTGTCAGCTTACAGCACTCAGCAGCTAACATTTTATATGGGACAAAGTCATACAATGTCTTATTAATTGCATTCTCTCTACCAGGGAAGTGCCTACTCTGTTTCAAAGTCATTATACCTAAGTATCCTTCCAATTATCTTTATCATTTTAGAAGGTTATTAATTATTAGTTAAATTTCATTTCCTTTAAATGCATTACTGCTATAATCTCTGTTTGTTTCTATTTCCCAATGTTCTTAGTCATTAAGAATTCCATTCCATTTTTTCTTAAGTATTATTTATTTATATCAGTTTAGGGCAGTGGTTCTCATCTTGGGGAGGTCAGAGCTTCCTTTGAGGGATCAAATGGCCCTATCATAGGAGAAGAGTGGCCTAAGACCATTGGAAAACACAGATATTTATATTACAATTCATAACAGTAGCAAAATTATAGTTATAAGGTAGCATTGAAAATAATTTTATAGAGGGGGTTCTACAACATGAGGAACTGTATTAAAGGACCAGAGCATTAGGAAGGTTGAGAACCACTGGTTTAGATCAGTGTCTTCTGT
Source organism: Peromyscus maniculatus bairdii (assembly GCF_049852395.1). Lineage (NCBI taxonomy): Eukaryota > Metazoa > Chordata > Mammalia > Rodentia > Cricetidae > Peromyscus > Peromyscus maniculatus. The sequence continues at coordinate 4,840,147 of NC_134868.1, read as the reverse complement.
TTCTCAAGCTTGCCTCACACTCTGTAATTCAGAATTACTTTGAACATTTATTCCTGCCTCGTGCCCAGTGCTGGAAAGACAGTCTAGCCACTCCTTCCAGGCTGGGCCTTGATTGGTTTGTGAAAAGGAAAAATAGACCAGGGGGTGAGTGTCTTCCAACTTCTCTAGATTATATTGCAGATTTGAAAATGACGTGAGACCTGTGTAAGAATTACATTCACTGACCAGTAAAGAAGGCATCGTCAAAGCATAGATAGGGAAGGGGAAGAAGGAGGGTAAAAGCTTTCCTGCTTTGACAGTAGTCGACATTAGCACCGAGCAGTGAGGTGATCAATTATAGATGATTGATCAATGACCTGACTGGCCATTTCTTCCATCCACACGCCAGGCAATCAAGAATCTGGATAACGAACTGAACTGTCATGAAACCAAATTACTTCAGTTCCACCAGTTCCACCAAAATGGAAGAACTGGATAAAATGGTGTGGCCCTGCCTAACAGGACTGTGTTTTCCATGCTGAAGATGGACAGCCTGACAACTATGGCATGAGCAGTAACTGGGGTGCTCTAGTAGAAATCTCTGGAGCACATGGCCATAAAGCCTCTTTCAACTTTTGAGCATGATTTTGTGTGATTATAGTTACTTCATTTCTAATTTCTCTTTCCTGCCTCCATGTCCTCCCATTGACCCTTCACTGTTTTCTAATCCATGGCCTCTTTTTGCTTTAACAACAGTTACTGTTTGCATGTAAACAGTGTTTGTCTGCAGAACCTCTGAGCTGTGAAGCAGAGGGTTGGCTGCACAGGACATTGAGTGTGTAATGGAATGTGCACAGAAAGGACCTTGTGCCTTGGAAGAGGAACAGGAAGTCCTCTGGGAGAATGGAAGATTCTACTAAACTACGAATTTCCCAGATGAGGGCAGTGTCTGACCCTAGGGTGGAAGGGCAGAGCTGGGAAGGCCTGTGCTGTCTGAGTCATTTGAACTCTGCTCATCTAATAGGGTAACCTCTAGTGTTCCAAGGCCCAGCTGGGTGGTCTTAGCTAATGAGGGACTCTGGAAGGCTTAGCAGTCAGGAGTACCAGTTGGAGATAGCTTATAGGTTCTTTTCAGGTTTCTCCTCTGGTTCTCTTGTAGGGAGTTGTAAGGAAGACCACAAGCCATGCCATAGTGAGTATGGGAGCCACTGTCCCCAGACCAAGAAGAGCAGGTTGGATGAGCTATGGGGATCTGAGCTGCTGGGACTAGGCTATACCAAGAGCCAGAATGAGGTCCCATTGGTCCCTGTGGTGACCTGGCAGTGGCCCTTGTCCTCTAAGCCCCCCTAAGTGTGAATTCTCTGTGGAGGGGGAGGCTCTGCAGCCCTGGGTATGAGAGGGTATGATGCTTGTAATATCACTATCCAGTGTGCACACAAAAGAAATTGCTTTTGGTGTGCAGTGGAAAGACAGATTGGAAAAATGAAGGCCTGGTTTCTAAAAGTTCTGAACATTACATTCCACTTTCAGGTTTCTTATAATTGTTACAGATGGTTTAGAAAATGGTGGAAAGAGGTGATGAAGGTCATCCTTCAGCAATACATAATTAGAATGCTTTTAACTTTCTGCTACTACCAGCCACCATGGTGGAATTCAGCAAAGTTCAGTTTTAGGGGACAAACAAGTTTCTGGAATACCTCCAGAGGTATCTCAATTTTGCATGGTGTTGGGCAGATAGAGAAGATTCCACATCTTGTGTCATAATTCATGTGGCAGGAAGCAAACATTAAATTATTCTTCTACATTGTTTTGTGATTGGGCGTCAGTAGGGCTGTTTGCCTAAAATGACAGTGGACAAAAAGGGCTGTAGAGCCCTAGAGCTCTAGAGGAGATCACCTACATTTGCAGAGAGGGCTCTAGAGCATGGGGCCTCTCTGGAAGAAATATCAGTAGCTGGAGAGTAAGAAACATAAAAGCCTGAGTCACTTTGAGTTAATTTTGTATGAGTTGTGAAGTCCATGCTTCTTTAATTTATATACATGTAGAATCACAGGTAGCAGGGTGACATTGGTCAAGATCATAGTTATCCTGGCTGACTTTTCTTTGGTCTTTTTATGAAAAGTTGATTGTATTTTCCTACTTTTGATCTTGGTTTATTCTCTCCATCCCCTTTATTCTTTCACAAATATTGTACACATTTTTTTATTATTGTAGCTTTGTAGTAAATATAGAAGTCACATTGTGTCAATCTCTACTGTTTTTTCATAATCCCATTGAGCATTCTAACGCTCATGAGTAGGAAGGTAGATATGCATAGTTAGTATAGAAAAAGTTATATTTTATTATGTTGGTGGTCATCACACAAGGTTCATACTCGCTAATTTCCTAACTATGGTCCCTAAACCTATTTCTCTAAGGTTGCTCACCTGTATCTCAGCTGAAGGTGAAATCCAGTCTTTAACAGAAGGTCAGGATCCTGGGGGGGGGGTGCTCTGGCCACAGGGCTAAACAAAGTGATGTCTCTCTAAATGTGCATTGCTCTTGGTATCTACTTATAGACTGTTCAGTGGGTGTCATGAGGTTGTAGACTTTGTCTGATTATCTGGAATGAGTTATCACTGATTTCTGGTTATTAGGTATAGACTTGGGTGTAGTCGGGTTCCTGACTAAGCTAATTTTTTATATCGAAGAGGCTTTAAAAAAAAAAAAACTATGCTCATTACATCACATCTCCTTGAGGTATACACACTGCTTATGAGGGCCACATATAAAAATTATTAGCAATATCACAGCAATTTGCAAATTCAGGGCACAACATTAAAAAGAGAAAGCAAGCCAGGCAGTGGTGGCTCATGCCTTTAATTCCAGCACTCAGGAGACAGAGACAGGTGGATCTCTGTGAGTTTGAGGCCAGCCTGGGCTACAGAGTGAGTTCCAGGAAAGATGCAAAGCTACACAGAGAAACCCCATCTCGAAAAACCAAAAAATAAAAAAATAATAAAAAGAGAAAGCATACAGTAAATATCCTAATTACTAATAGACAAATAAATGCAGGAAAACAAAATTTAGGCACTAAAACAAAGCAAAATGGTCAAAATAATACAGATAACAGTATATTGCTGTGATTTTTTGGAATATATGTATTTTTCCAAATTTATATTTTCTCCAGATTTGGTATGTATGAAGTTGAAAATACATTCAGAAATAAGAGGAGATGCAATCACTTTCAAACAAAGTTGTTAAGGGGGGCATACCAGGGTTGTAGCTGTAGGACTCTGAGCTAAGCCAATCATAGTAGAGCATCATCCTTACCTGATCAGTGTCAATTAAGAGTATGCAGTTCATGGCCAAGGGCGAGATAGTTCTTTTTTTATTAATGAAAAGAGCAAGTAAGAGTCCAGTAAGCTTCATAATTAGCTTCCAGTGTTGTTTCTCAGCTTTTTGTATGTTAATATTACGACAAACCAAGTGATGAATATACAGTATCAAGATGTCTGGTGAGTCTCCAGAGCCATCCATCTCTGCTCCGACCAATGTGTATATACCCTCTTTTGGCAAGAATGGCAAAGATGTGGGATCCACAGGAAATGTGCACAGGGGTAAGGCTGGCTTCAGCTGGTGATGTTGCAGAACTAGGTATGAGCCACAGGGAATTGGATCTGGGAGAACAGAGTTCACCTCTGCCTTTTATGCTCTTCCTGCTGTATCTTTCATAATGATCCCTGAGAATTAGGAGGAGATTGAGCTATAAATGTTGCTTTAATTCATCCATTTGCCTGCAGACCTAATGATGTCATTGTTTTTCTCTGCTGAGTAGTACTCCATTGTGTATATGCACTACATTTTCTTTATCCATTCTTCAGTTGAGGGGCATCTAGGTTGTTTCCAGGTTCTATCTATTACAAATAATGCTGCTATGAACATAGTTGAGCATATGTCCTTATGGTATGATTAAGCATTCCTAGAGTGGTATAGCTGGGTCTTGAGGAAGACTGATTCCCAATATTCTGAGAAACTGCCATACTGATTTCCAAAGAGACTGTGTAAGTTTTTACTCCCACCAACAGTGGAGTAGTGTTTGCCTTGTTCCGCATCCTCTCCAACATAAGCTGTCTTCAGTGTTTTTGATCTTAGCCATTCTGACAGGTGTAAGATGGTATCTGAGTCATTTTGATTTGCATTTCCCTAAGGATGTTGAGCAATTCCTTAAATGTCTTTCAGCCATTTGAGATTCTTCTGTTGGGTTTTCTCTTTTTAGCGCTGTAGTCCATTTTTTAATTGGATTGTTCGTTATTCTGATGTCTAGTTCCTTGAGTTCTTTATATATTTTGGAGATCAGCCCTCTGTCAGATGTGGGTTGGTGAAGATCTTTTCCCATTCTGTAGGCTGCTGTTTGTCTTATTTACTGTGTCTTTTGTATTACAGAGGCATCTCAGTTTCAGGACATCCCATTTGTTAGTTGTTGCTCTCAATGTCTGAGCTACTGGTATTATATTTAGGAAGTGATCTCCTGTGTCAATGCATTCAAAACTACTTCCAACTTTCTCTTCTATCAGGTTCAGAGTAACTGGATCTATGTTGAGGTCTTTGATCCACTTGGGCTTGAGTTTTGTGCATGGTGATAGATATGGATCTATTTGCAATCTTCTACATGTTGACGTCCAGTTATGCCAGCACCATTTGTTGAAGATGCTTTCATTTTTCCATTGTACAGTTTTGGCTTCTTTGTCAAAAATCAGGTGTTCATAGGTGTGTGGCTTGATGTCAGGGTCTTCAATTTGATTCCATTGGTCCACGTGTCAGTTTTTATGTCAATATCAAGCTGTTTTTATTAGTGTAGCTCTATAATAGAGCTTGAAGTAAGGGATCATGATGCCTCCAGAGGTTGCTTTATTGTACAGGATTCTATTAGGGACAAGGATAGAATCTCTAGTTAGTGGAAAAATACAGACCCCCATAAGACAGGGAACTAGATTATTTTACAGTCAGGTTGCCTAGCAACAGGACTTGAGTCAGAGCCCTTGACCCTTTCACCCTGTAAACATCCTATACAAACATCCTGTTAGCTTGCCCCACCTTATGCAGATGACAGCTTCTTGCTCCCCCCACCCTGCAGGAACTATATCAACCCTCCTGGAGAAAAATAAAGTTGCACCTTGATCAGAATCTAGACTTGGTGTATTTCCTTTGTATCTCCTGTCCCTACATTCCCTCCTTAGGGTGGTCGAGTACCCATTATAGCCCTACAGGTGGGGCAGGATTCTTTTAGCTATCCTGGGTTTTTTGTTTTTCCATATGAAGTTGACTATGGTTCTTTCCAGGTCTGTGAAGAATTGTGTTGGGATTTTGATGGGGATTGCATTGAATCTGTAGATTGCTTTTGGTAAGATTGGCAATTTTACTATCCATGACCATGGGAGATCTTTCCATTTTCTGCTATCTTCTTCAATTTCTTTCTTCAGAGACTTCAAGTTCTTGTCATACAGGTCTTTCACTTGCTTAGTTAGAGTTACCTCAAGGTATTTTATATTATTTGTGGCTATTGTAAAGGGTGATGTTTCTCTGATTTCTTTCTCAGCCCATTTGTCATTTGTATATAGGAGGGCTACTAATTTTTTTTTAGTTAATCTTGTGTCCTGCCACATTACTGAAGGTGTTTCTCAGCTTTAGGAGTTCCCTAGTAGAATTTTTGGGGTCACTTATGTAGACTATCATATCAGCTGCAAATAATGAAAGTTTGACTTCTTCCTTTTCAATTTGTATCCCCTTGATCTCCTTTTGTTGTCTTATTGCTCTAGCTAGAACTTCAAGTACTAGCTTGAATAAATATGGGGAGAGCAGACAACCTTGTTCCTTATTTTAATGGAATCACTTTGCATTTCTCTCCATTTAATTTGATGTTGGCTATTGGCTTGCTGTAAATTGCGTGTAAATTATTATGTTTAGGTATGTTCTTTGTATTCCTGATCTCTCCAAGACCTTTATCATGAAGGGGTGTTGGATTTTATCAAAGGCTTTTTCAGCATCTAATGAGATGATCATGTGTTTTTTTTCTATAATTTTATTTATATGGTGTATGACATTGACAGATTTTTCTATGTTGAACCATCCCTGCATCTCTGGGATGAAGCCAACTTGATCATAGTGGATAATTTTTTGATGTGTTCTTGGAGTCTGTTTGCCAATATTTTATTGAGTTTTTTTTTTTTTTTTGGTTTTTCGAGACAGGGTTTCTCTGCATAGCTTTACGCCTTTCCTGGAGCTCACTTGATAGCCCAGGCTGGCCTTGAACTCACAGAGATCCACCTACCTCTGCCTCCCGAGTGCTGGGATTAAAGGCGTGCACCACCACCGCCCGGCTTTGAGTATTTTTGCATCAATGTTCATGAGGGAGTTTGGTCTATTCTCTTTCTTTGTTGCATCTTGGTGGTTTGGAAATAGAGTAACTGTAGCCTCATAAAAAGAGTTTGGTAATGTTCCTTCCATTTCTATTGTGCAGAACAATTTGAAGAGTATTGGTATTAACTCTTCTTTGAAGATCTGGTAGAATCCTGCATTGAAACCATCTGTTCCTGGGCTTTTTTTGGTTGGGAGACTTTTAATGACTGTTTCTATTTCCTTAGGGGTTATTGGTCTATTTAAATTGTTTATCTGGTCCTGATTTAACTGTGTGTGGTACCTATCTAGAAAACTGTCCATTTCTTTTAGATTTTCCAGTTTTGTGGAGTACAGGTTTTTGAAGTATGGCTTGATGATTCTCTGGATTTCCTTGTTGTCTGTTGTTACATCTCCCTTTTCATTTCTGATTTTGTTAATTTAGATACATTCTCTCTGCCTTTTGGTTGGTTTGGATAGGGCTTGTCTATCTTGTTGATTTTCTCACTTTGTTTCATTGATTCTTTGTATTGTTCTTTTTGTTTCTATTTTATTGATTTCAGCTCTCAATTTGATTATTTCCTGGTATCTATTCCTCCTTGGTGACTTTTCTTCTTTTTGTTCTACAGAATTTAAGTTTGCTGTTAAGTCACCAGTATGAGATTTCCCCAACTTCTTTATGTGGGCATTTAGTGCTATGAATTTTCCTGTTAGCACTGCCTTCAGAGTGTCCCATAAGTTTGGGTATGTAGTGCATTCATTTTCATTGTATTCTAGGAAGTCTTTCTTTCTTATTTCTTCTTTGACCTATTGGTGATTCAGTTGATCATTATTCAGTTTCCATGATATTGTAGGCTTTCTGTAATTTTTGTTGTTGTTTTTGTTGAAATCTAACTTTAAGCCATAGTGATCTGATAAGATACAGGAGATTATTCCAATTGTTTTGTATCTGTTGAGATTTGCTTTGTTGCCAAGCATGTGGTTGATTTGAGAGAAGGTTCCATGGGGTGCTGAGAAGAAGGTATATTCTTTTTTATTAGGGTGGAATGTTCTGTAGATGTCTATTAAGTCCATTTGAGTCATAACATCTGTTGGTTCCCTGATTTCTCTGTTAAGTTTCAGTCTGGTAGATCTGTCCAGTGGTGAGAGTGGGGTGTTGAAGTCTCCCACTACTAGTGTATGGGGATTTAATTGATGTGTGATTTGAGCTTTAGTAATGTTTCTTTTACAAATGTGTGTGCCCTTGTATTTGGGGCATAAATGTTCAGAACTGAAACTTCATCTTGGTGGATCTTTCCTGTGATGAGTATGCAATGTCCTTCCTGATCTCTTTTAATTGATTTTAGTTTGAAGTCTATTTTTGTTAGATATTAGGATAGCTACACCAGTTTGCTTCTTAAGTCCTTTTCATTGAAAAGTATTTCCCCAGCCTTTTATTCTGAGGTACTGTCTGTCTTTGAAGATGAGGTGTGTTTCTTGTATGCAGCAGAAGGATGAATCCTGATTTTGTATCCATTCTGTTAGCCTGTGTCTTTTTATAGGTGAATTAAGTCCATTGGTATTAAGGGATATTAATGATCAGTGATTGTTAATTCCTGTTATCTTTTGGTGGTAGTGTGTGTGTATTTCCCTTCTTTGGGATTTACTGCTGTGGGGTTATCTATTGTCTGTGTTTTTGTGGGTATATCTGACTTCCTTAGGTTGGAATTTTCCTTCTAGTGCTTTGTGTAGGGCTGGATTTGTGGATAGGTGTTCTTTAAATCTGGTTTTGTCCTGGAATGTCTTGTTCAGTCTGTCTATGGTGATTGAAAATTTTGCTGCTTATATTAGTCTAGGCTTACATCCATTGTCTCTTAGTGTCTGCATTACATCTGTCCAGGACCTTCTGGCTTTCTAAGTCCCCATTGAGAAGTTAGGTGTTATTTTGATGGGTCTGCCTTTATAAGTCACTTGGCCTTTTTCCTTTGATGCTCTTAATATTCTTTCTTCATTCTGTATATTTAGTGCTTTAACTATTATGTGAGGAGGGGACTTTTGGGGGGGGGGGGTCTAGTCTATTTGGTGTTCTACAAGCTTCTTATATCTTAATAGGTCTTTGCTTCTTTAAGTTGGGGAGGTTTTCTCCCATGATTTTGTTGAATATATTTTCTGTGCCTTTGAGTTGGTATTCTTCTCTTCTATCCCTATTATTCTTAGGTTTGGCATTTTCATGGTGTCCTAGATTTCCTGGATGTTTTGTGTTATGACTTTTTTGGCTTTAGTGTTTTCTTTGACTGATGAATCTATTTCTCTATTGTATCCTCTACACCAGAGATTCTCTCTTCCATCTCTTGTATTCTGTTGGTTATACTTGCATCTGTAGTTCCTGTTCATTTACTCAGATTTTCTATTTCCAGCATTCCCTCTGTGTCTTCATTGTTTCTATTTCACTCTTCAGGTCTTGAACTGTTTTCTTTACTTGTATAATTGTTTTTGCATGGTTTTCTTAGCTTTCTTTAAAGGATTTATTGATTTCTTCCAATTTTTTGTTTGTCTTGTCCTCAATTTATTTAAGGGAATTTTTCATTTCCTCTTTAAAGGCCTCTAGCATCTTCATGAAGTTATTTTAAGGTTGCTTTCTTCTGCTTCTTCTACATTGTGAAGTTCAGGTCTTGCTGTTGTAGAAGGGCTAGGTTCTGGTGATGTCAGAACCTTCTCTTTATGTTGTTGTATGTATTTTTGCATTGGCATCTACCTATCTCTTCTTCCAAGAAGTGCAAGAGGTGCCTTTGTCTGAGCAAGTTGCTATTGGTCCAATTTGTGCTTCTGTGTCTGGGTCTCAGGGAGCCCCTCTCATTCCAGTCTTAGCTCTTGATCTAATGGAGCTGGCAGATTCAGTATCTCAGGGAGCTGCTGTTGGTCCAATCCAAGCTAGCTGATTCTGTGGCTTGTGGAGCCACTCTTATCAGGGCTCTTGGTCCAGTCAGAGTTGGCAGATTCTGTGTCTTAGGAAGCCACAGGTGTTGCAGAGGAATGGGTATTGGGGTAGGGCATGGGTCTTATGAATTGCTGGGTTCAGTGGGGGGTTTTGGTGTGAAGCCTGCCCACAGAAGTCTTTCCTGCTGGCCGGAAACTGGGGCAGAAATGGGTGGGTGTTCCCAGGGACTGGTTGTGTCCCAGGGCCTAGGTCCTAGAGCTCCTTACTTTCTTTAAGGGATTTAGTCACTTCTAAGGACCTCTATCATCTATAAGTTTGTTTTAGGTCTTTTATTGTTCTTCATCCTTGTTGGAATATTCAGAGCTTGCTGAAAATGTCACAGTCAAAAGATTGTCTTGAGTATCAGAAGATACTTGGGACATTTGAACATGTTGGGCAGTTACAGAATATGATGATCATTGAAATTTGAATAATTGCTTTTTCACTTCTTTTTTTGTTGTTTTTCTTTTTTTATTTATTCTCTCATATAATACATCCCGACTACAGCCTCCCCTACCTTCACTCCTCCCAGTCACCCCTCCTTCTGACTCCCCAAGTTATACTGCTCCTCTCATTCTCTTCAAAAAAGAACAGGCCTCCCAGGGATATGAACTGAACATATCATAACAAGATGCAATAAGACTAGGCACAAACACTCATGAAGGCTGGATTAGGCAACCCAGTAAGAGGAAAAGGGTCCAAGAGCAGGCAAATGAGTCAGACACACCCCCACTCCTACTGTTAGAAGTTCCACAAACACACCAAGGTGAACAGCCACAGCGTGTAGGCAGAGGACTTGGCACAGACCCATGCAGGCTCCATGATTGCTGTTTCAGTCTGTGTGAGTCACTGTGATACCTGCTTAGTTGATTCTGTGGGCTGTGTTCTCCTTGTGTCCTTGACCCCCTCTCCCTCCCCACTTCTTCTGCATGGTTCCCAGAGCTCTAATTAATGTTTAGTTGATGTTCTCTGCATCTACTCCCATCAGCTGCAGGAGGAAGCACCTCTGATGACAATTGGGTTAGGTACTGGTATATGATTACAGCAGAGTATAATTAGGCATCATTTCATTGACTTTTTCCTTTTGGTCAGTTGCTTATGGTTCTACCCTAGTCCTCTGAGCCATCCAACTTCTGGTTCCTGTTCACCTAGGCAGTGCTGGACACCGGCTCCCTTTTTTGGCTTGGGCCTTAAGTTAAACCAGTCTTTGGTTGGCCACTACACAAACTGTGAGCCACCATTGCTCCAGCATATCTTGCAAACAGGACAAGTGTGAGTCAAGTAGTTTGTGGCTGGATTGGTGTCCTAGTCCCACCACTGAGAGACTTGCATGGTTACAGAAGATGACAATTTCAAGTTCAGGCTCTGTATTCTTGATTACTTAGAATCCTCACTAGGGTCACTCTCATAGCTTCCAGGAAGTTTCCACTTCACTAGGTTTTCACATCACCCTCTAAAACCTTCCCTATTCAACTCATCTCTCCCTGTATTCTCTCCCTCTGTCTGTTCCTTACCTGACCCTTCCTGTGTTCCTACCCTCAGTCTACCCACAAAAATCTATCTTCTCTTCCTAGGTACCCCCACAGCCATCCTTGTTAATTAGCCTTTCTGGGTCTGTGGATTGTACTACGATTATTCTTTATTTAACAGCTTATATCCACTTGTAAATGAGTACACTTATGTTTGTCCATGTGGTTCTGGGTTGCCTCACTTAGGATAATAAAGAACTCAAGACCCTTCTCTACAGTGCAAGCTTAGCAAGGTGTCCTAAGAGTAAGATTCCATCCTGCTAGGCCTTCAATTAATGGAAGGAATAGGCAAAGTGACTCCTAGCCCCAGAAAGAAGTTTCATATAAAACCTGATGCAAACTGTGGTCCAAGCTCAGCAGGGTCCATCCCAATCCAAACTTGTGCTGGTTCTGGGGGGAAAAAAATCAAAAATTCAGGTCATGGATTCTAAGTCTGTGGTTTCAGTTCAGCCCTGATGCAGGAATCTATGTTTTGCAGAGTCAGAGCCCCAGTGAGGAGACTGTGACAGTTCATTTCATGAAGCTGTGAGGATGAAGCCTGGGTTGCCTTTTCAAACCACAAGATGTTGAGATACCTAAGGTGTGAGATATCTGCCATGCAGAGCTGCACATAGGGAGTGGAAATAACCAAGGAGAGAGATGGATGAGAAGTTGCAGGGAAAATGTGACTTCAAAGCCCTTTGAAACTGAAGCCCCATGTGTCTCAGACAGAGCTACTGGATTTGGCGTTTGCCCTGCTGGTTTCACTGTTGCCTTGATCCAATCTTCTCTCACTGTGTCCCCTATCCCCCTTTTGGAATGGGAATGAGTATTCTGTGCCATTGTACATTGGAAAGATATAACATGTTTTTCTGGTTTCACAAGATTTCACAGTCAGGCAATCATCTTGAGTGTCAGAAGAGACTTTGGGCATTTGAACAGTGTAAGAGCTGTTGAAGACTATGGATATTGAAGTTAGACTAAATGCATGTTCATCATGGGATGACCATAAGCCTATAGTGACCTAGGTCAGAATCTAGTTGATTGAATGAAAAAGGTACCAGATAGGATAAAGTATTTGAACATTTGTCTCTCCTTGGTGACTTTCTTTGGGGTGATTGTGGAGCCTTTAATAGGAGGAGCCTTTCTGGATGAAATTCCTCATTGAGGATGGGATTTGAGTGTCTATAGCCTTAACCAATTTCCTCTTCTTTGTGTCCTGCTGTCATGATTTCACCACCATTATAGATGGTATCACTAAATCACATAAGATACACCTGAAGCAATTTATATTCAACGCCAAGCCATTTGGCTAACCTGATGTTTTGTTGTTTTGTTTTTTTTTTAATTTTATTGTTTTTGTTTTTGTGGACAAGGTTTCTCTGTGTAGCCCTGGCTGTCCTGAAAATAGCTTTGTAGACCAAGATGCCTGGCCTCAACTCAGAGGTCCCATTGATTCTGGATCCTACATGCTAGGATTAAAGGTGGGCCAGTATGCCTAGGGTTCTGTTTCATTTTGTTTTTATATTAGTGACTGCTGGGCCTGGAATGCAGGTTTTTATACATGTCAAGCATATGCTGTTGTGCTGAGCTTCATCCATGTCTTTAATTTTGAAATTTGGCAGAGGGTATCATTCTGTTTCCCAGGATGGCAGTATGCTGCCTGAGCCTGCTGAGTCACTGGATTGCAAGTGTGTTACATTCTTTCTACGTATTGTGTTTGTTTTGAATTATTTTGAACAAATATGAGTCTTGTGCCTATATGCTGGGGTATGCACCACATGTATGGCTGGTCCCCAGAGTAGTCAGAAGATGGCCTCAGAACACCCGAACATGGAGTAATGGATTGTTGTGAGCCCCATGTAAGTACTGTCAATTGAGCTCACCTATCTTCAAGACCAGCAACCACTCTTAACTGCTGCGCCCATTCTCCTTGCCTGTGTTGTTTATGATCAACATTTACATTTTTAATGTTTTCATTTGTCCATTTGTAACTGTTTAAACATGCATTCCCTTTTAATATTATTGTTCCAGTTTATACTGAGGCTCTTCAGTTTTCTGGGAAGATGAATACAGAACCAGAGTAAATGCATAACTCTTCATAGGAACTTTAGTAAATATCTCTGGGTTCTTCTACATTTTTGTTTGTTTTATTGATTTTTTATTGGGAAGATGAAGTCTTACTAATATGTAACTCTGGCTGTCCTGGAACTCACTGTATATGCCAGGCTGGCATCCAATTCAATTACATTTACATGCCTCTGCCTCCTGAGAGCTGAGATTAAAGTCATGAGCCTTAACAGCCAGCTTACCCATCTTTTTTCTAGCTAGTAAGTTTTCATACAATTTCTCTAAAATGTACTCAATACCATTGATCTGTTTGCTCATTTCTCTCCTTATGTCTGTTTATTTGCATTTCTCTCCCAAGGCTATATTCTAGTCAAAGTGCAGAAATGATAGAGGAACCTCATTATTCATTTTTTTTCTAAAATAACTTGGTGATTACATAGAAGTTCTGTATCATGGAATAAATGTGGGGAGCACCAGAATTTTATATAAGTATATTGTCAAGGAAGTGTACATTTACAATGTTGTCACTATCACACTTTCTGTTGTACACATGTATGGGATATTTTAGAATGCAGTGACCTATGGTGATGTGCATGTTGACTTCACTGAGGAAGAGTGGGCTTTGCTGGATTCTTCCCAGAAGAATCTTTACAGAGATGTGATGCTAGAGACCTACAGGAACCTCACTACTATAGGTAAGACTGAATATTCCTTTATGTTTTAAAATAAGGGGACAACTTATTCTTGGTTATTGATAATCTTATGTAATTTTGATTGAGAAAGAGGAAGAATGGGGTGGATAAATCAGGCATGGTTTTAAGGTTCACTGAACACAGTAACTTAAATATTGCACAATTTCTAATAATATATCATACATTTTCTGGTATTATATTTTAGGCTACAGTTGGGAAGACCATATTATTGAAGGACATTGTCAAAGTTCCAGAAGACATGGAAGGTAATTTTTATGTGCAAGGTGATACAAGTGTTCCTATGGAGAAATTTTAATGTGTCCTAAAAGTTTTAAAGAAAAGCAACAGTATAAATAAGCACAGCTTAAATTATATTGATGATTACTAAATCCTTAAAAAACATATCCTCAATGTGAGGTAGCTAATATGTGTTTACAAGGCACTCTTCTAAGAAAGAAGAAAGGAAACAGTGCCTTCACTGATAACATCATTTGAATCATAGCTCTATGAGAGCTATGCTGTATAACTGCCAATCCATTTAGTTTCATACCACTCAGATATTACAAAAGGTATGCATGTTGAATAGGTGATAAGTATTTGTCCAAAACCTTTTAATAAGCAAAGAGTCCATAGTAAAACTAGTATAGCTCATATACTCATAACTACTAAGTTTAGTGAGAGGGACAGTTTATGAGAATCAAGGTTATTGTGGAGAAACTTTAATCCCTATATCACATGTCTGTGAAGAACAGATAGTCAGTCTGTATGAATGCAATGTGGAAACCTTTTATTTGTTATTCTTCCTTTACTAGGTATATCATATGTCACTCTGGATATAAGCCATGTAAGCATAGGGATATGGAAAGAATCAACTCTCTCTCTCTTAATAATAGGAAGATATATAGTAGTCCCCACTTTGAGTAGACTTGTAGAATGTGATACAAGTTTACAACTATTTGGTTTTACAACTTCATTTTGAATACATCAACAAACTCATACCAGAGAAATTCACTTTGCAAATGTAGTATGACTCACAGTATAGGAAATTTTGCAAATGCAAAATTGAAGTAAATCTCAGAGTTCCTCCAGTTCTCTTTAAATATTTGAAAAATCTTATTTAGAAGAAAGATGCTATAAATGTGAACCATTTAATAAAGGCTCTTACCATCACAGGCATTTTCAAAAATGCAAAACAACCCTTAATGAATAGGAACACCATGAGTATAAACCTTAAGATCTGATTCCTCTTTACAGTTAGACCAAATTGTAAAATTAATTCATACAGATATAAAGATTCATCAGTGTAATGAATGTGGTAAAGCTTTTTACATTTGCCAATTATCTTTGCAGGTATGAAAGTAGTCATACTGGAGAGAAAACCTCTGAGTATACTCAGTATAGTAAAGACTTTGCATATCACAGGCATCTTCAAAGGCAAGAAAGAATTCATGCTGGAAAGCAACCCTATGAAAGTCTTCAATATGGTGAAAACTTGGTACGCCACAGTAGTCTCCGAAGAACATATACTGGAGTGAAACCCTATGGATGTAATCAATGTAGTAAAACTTTTGCACATCTCAGTAGTCTCCGAGTACATAAAAGAACACATACTGGAGAGAAACCTTACAAATGTAATCATTGTGGTAAAGCCTTTGTACGTCAGAGTAATCTTCAGAAACATAAAAGAACACATACCGGAGAGAGACCCTACAAATGTAATCAATGTGGCAAAGATTTTGCAGATCCCACTCATCTTCAAGTACATAAAAGAACACATACTGGAGAGAAACCTTATGAATGTGATCAATGTGGGAAAGCCTTTTCACAAAATAGTAGTCTCCAAATACATAAAAGAATACATACTGGAGAGAGACCCTATGAATGTGATCAATGTGGGAAAGCCTTTTCACAAAATAGTAGTCTCCAAATACATAAAAGAACACATACTGGAGAGAAACCCTATGAATGTGATCAATGTGCTGAAGCTTTTGCATCTTACAGTGGTCTCCGAATGCATAAAGGAACACATACTGGAGAGAAACCCTATGAATGTAATCAGTGTGGTAAAGCTTTTGCACATCATAGTAGTCTCCGAGTACATATAGGAAAACATACTGGAGAGAGACCCTATGAATGTAATCAATGTGGTAAAACCTTTGCATGTCTTGGCACTCTCCGACTACATAAAAGAACCCATACTGGAGAGAAACCCTATGAATGTAATCAATGTGGTAAAGCCTTTACATTTAACAGTAGTCTCCGATTACATAAAAGAACACATACTGGAGAAAAACCCTATAAATGTAATCAATGTGGTAAAGCCTTTGCACGTCAAAGTCATCTGCAACTACATAACAGAACACATACTGGAGAGAAACCCTACAAATGTCATCAATGTGATAAAGCCTTTACATGTAGCAGTAATCTTAGAATTCATGAGAAAAAATCACATTGCAGAGAAACCTTATAAATGTTATCAGTGTGGTAAACTTTGCACTTCATGATAGTCTTTATACACAAGTAAAACTTTTAGTGTGTAATTGGTCTGTTCAAGCTTTTGCTCATCACAGTAATCTTTGAGAATCTGGAAAAAAAAATAGTACAGAAGAGAATCTGGCTATGAAGGATTTGGTACAATCTTTAGCCAACACACTTATATTTAGTTGCTCAAGATTATTCTGGAGGAAAGATCTGATGTGTCAACAATCTGTTGAAGTATTATGATGTCCCTATGAATTAATATAAGGAGGTAACCCTTTTAGATTTCACACTTCTCTTCAATTATGTGAAATAATTTATCCAGGTGTAAAGCTTTATGGGTGTGTAATAGTGCCTTTTCTGTTGCTGTGATAAAACATAATGTCTAAGTTAATTTACAGAAGAGTTTAATTTGGCCCTTGGTTGCAGAATATTACAGGATCACTATGAAAATGGCATGGCAACAATTGTCAGATGTGGTAGGTAAAGCAGAAAGCTAAGAACCCACATCATCAATCTGCAGCATGAAGCAGAGAGTGGGATCTGAAAATGGTGTGCAGATGTAAATTCTCAGGCCCACCCACCCCCAGTGACATATTTCTTCCAACAGGACAGCATTTCCTAAATCTTCCCAAATGATACCACCAACTGAGAAGGATTAATTTCTCTGACTTCAAGCCTACATGCTTGCTTTCTGTTACATGAACCAATTCATGATGAAGAAAACCCTGTAAGCCTTCAGATGCCTCAACACCTGTGTTACAGTAATGAATGCTTACATGAGAAGAATATTCATGAGTAAAAACTTTTTAATGATTTGTTTTCATTTTAAATTTGTGATATCAATGTGCCTTTGTGGGTATGTATATGTTTATGCTGGTTCCCAAGAAGATTAGACCCTGTAATCTTGTAGCAGGAATTTCAGTAAATTGTCAAAAACCTGACCTTGGTCCTGGGGATGAATTTGTCTGAACTGCTTGGTCATGTCTCTCACCCTGTAAATGTTTTAAAGACTTTATATATCAACTTGATGTTAGAAAATAGAAAAGAACTCATATAAGAGAAAAATCCTGTTCATGTAAACAATTTGGTAAAGACTTTAAACATCAAAGTTGTCTTCAGTTTCAAGGAAAAATGTTGTCTCATCTCTTATTCTTTAAATCCTGAAAGAAGTAAATTATTTATCATGTTCATGCAAGTGTAATGGTGAAGATCAACATCTGTGGTTGGGTTTGTATTTTGAAATACTTGGAGTAGGTATAGAATTTGCTGTATGTGTGGCAAATCCATTTAGTAAAGTTTATTTTGTGGTCCTTGTATTCCTTCTGTGGCTATTGTTTATCTTTTTGCACTTTCACTTGGTTGATACATATTTTTCTGCTGCATTGTATAGAATGTGATGCCCATCATCTAAGTGGTCCATATTTAAGTATCAGGCAGTATGTGGTCATACTTTTCAATTAAGGGTGTCTGTGGAAGGGTATTGGGTTGTTGTTCCTAGTTTTGTGTTTCATATATTCACAAATTCCCTTGAGATGTTCTTTTTGTTATCTAGCCTGGCTCAGATATCTGTAATTAGTCAGGGATACAGTTCAACTCTTGATTCTCATGTGTCAGCCTCTTGAACACAAGTCCAAAGATAGAAGATATACCCCTGATGTTTGCTGTTTTGTCTACACATTTTAACAATGTTATGTTAAAATGCTTAATAGAAGAGAATATAAGAAAAAGTAAATACCTCATGTGTGTATCTAATGCAGCATTTTTATCTCTCTGGCTGAGATGTAATAAAGTATGATAATCAGCAATTTACTGTATATCTCACAGCATAGCTTGATTTGATATGGATATATTATTTGATACTTAATGTCTTCATGTCCCTATTAGTTGCCAATTTGGCACTTCATTTTGAAGTACTGCCTTCTAGGTGAAATATCTAAAGATGCCAGATAACATAACAGCAATGGGATTTATATTTTCCAAAATATGTGGTGTGTGTGTGTGTGTGTGTGTGTGTGTGTGTGTGTGTGTGTGTGTGTGTTTAGGCCATGACAAATATGTGGACTAAAGACAACTTTTTGGAGTCTACTTTTCACCGTGTGTGTGTGTGTTTTGTGTGTGTATAATCAAGGTCAGGTACCAGCCCTGCACACCACAGACATTTTCCACCAAGCCTTCTCACTAATTCACAAATAAGATTAGTTGAAACATTGCATCAATAAAATATTGTCTTTTCAGATTGTAAACATTGCCATCTCAGGATGGATAAAAACAGGACAATTTGAATAATAAATTGTATTTGCAAATGAAAATGATATATTATCTTTTTCTATTATTCCTCCCTCTCTCCCTCCCTCCCTTCCTCTCTCCTCCTTCCTTCCCTTCCTCCTTCCCTGGAATGTGTTAGTGTATTCTGAGGACTAAACACTTGCTTATCACATTTTCTCAGAATCACAAATGAATGCCAGATAATTTTCTCAGTGGGTAAAATTGGTTGCTGCTAAATCTGATCTCTAGGAGACCCATATTATTCCTACAAGTTTTTCTCTTATTTCTACACTGGTGCTATGGCAAATACACACTCCCATACCAGCACATACATAAATAATTTTTAAACCTAAATAGGGCTAATGAGGTCACTTTCAGCCAAACTTGACTCCCAAGGTTTCATCTCTAGAACTGGAAGTAGATAACTCACATAGGGAAAGTAGGCAATAGACACCTGTAAGTTGTCCTCTCACTGTCACATGCACACCATGGCACAGGTATATATATGCACACAGTTCACCATTTCTTAAGTAGCTGAAATTAACAAAGCAAAGAACATAACCCAATTGGAACATATGAAATGATTTGCCAGTTTAAATTATTGGGAGCTGGAGAGATGGCTCAGTGATTAGGAGCACTGGCTGCTCTTCCAGAAGCCCTGAGTTCAATTCCCAGCAACCACTTGGTGGCTCACAACAATCCATAATGAGATCTGGTGCCCTCTTCTGGCCTACAGGCATACATGTAGTTGATAAATCTTTTTAAAAAGGCTTTAAAACTATAGAATTTCAAGAAGTATCACTGTTCATCAAATTGATGATGGCTTCTTTGTAAATCTTGTTTTATTCTTCCTCTAATTCAAAGATAAATCATTTTTTTTTTTTTTTTGGTTTTTTTTCGAGACAGGGTTTCTCTGTGTAGCTTTGCGCCTTTCCTGGAGCTCACTTGGTAGCCCAGGCTGGCCTCGAACTCACCGAGATCCGCCTGCCTCTGCCTCCCGAGTGCTGGGATTAAAGGCGTGCGCCACCAACGCCCGGCCTAAGATAAATCATTTTAAAAAAAACAGCTGGGCTTAGAATTGCAAACCTGTAATCCTGGCAGGCCAATATCTCTTGAGTTTGAGGCCACCTTGGTCCACATAGTGAGTTCCAGGACAGCCGTAGCTATGTAGAGATAGCCTGTCTCAAAAAAAAAAAAAAAAAATTCCAAAAAGAAAGCATATCTTGAATTATGGAACTTTTCCTAACATGATCTGATGGGACTCTATCACTGGTTTCAACAAAACCTTTTGTTATCTTTGCTTACATTAAGAGTACTGTATTAATAATGAAACTAAGAAACAATGTGGAGAGTCCATTTGCAGAGGGATAGAAATCCATTGAATCCTTGACAATCATCAAACAAGGACTTTCATCTCCTTCAAGTGATGTGGAACAGAAAGGATAATTGGGCATCTTCATCTTCCTTATTATAATGACACATTTGGGAGCTAGAGAGTTTGCTCAGTAGTACTGCTCCTCTTAAGTACCCAAGTTTGGTTCTTAGTTCCCACATCAGATGGCTCAGAACTACTTGTATTTTTAGGTCCAGGATGTCAGATGGCTCTTCTGGTCTCCTAGGGCATCAGATATGCAAACGGTAAAAAGGCACATATATGTCATTCCAGATTGTTAAGAAAAATGTTTTTGCTGTGGATGATTGATTGATAAATAAAACACTGATTGGCCAGTACCCAGGCAGGAAGTATAAGTGGCACTAGAGAGAGGAGAATTTGGGGAACAGGAAGGCTAGGGGAGAGGAGAGGCTGCCAGCTGATGCCATGAGAAGATGTTAACATACTGGTAAGCCACGAGCCATGTGACAACTTATAGATTATTAATAATGGGTTAATTTAAGATATAAAAACAATTAACAAGAAGCCTGCCACGGCCATAAAGTTTGTAAACAATATAAGTCTCTGTGTGTTGGTTGGATCTGAGCAGCCGTGGGACTGGTAGGTGAGAGAGATTTGTCCTGACTGTGGGCCAGACAGGAAAACTCTAGCTACAAATGGTGTACAACATGGGGCTTGAACCCACGACCCTGAGATTAAGAGTCTCATGCTCTACTGACTGAGCGCCAGGCAGGAAAACTCTAGCTACATGTTTCTTCATGTATATGGATTAAAGTTAATTTAGGGGTATAAGTATTGCTACTGTCTATAAAAATGTGTGTTAGGTACCAGCGGAGACTAGAAGATGGTGTCAGATCCTCCATGATGGAAGTTACAGAAAGTTATAAACTGTATTGTGGGTGATGGGAATCATAGCCAGTCCCTGTGGATGAGCAGCCATTGTTCTTAGGTGCTAAGCCATTTATTCAGCCCTATGAACTTGTCCTTAATAGCAGAAAGGTGTGGAAGGCTGATCCTAAGTTCATCTTTACCTCAGCCCTGATGACCCAGAAGAAATGTAATATTGATATCACCAGAAATTAACTTAGAATCAGTGCTTAAAGAAGTTTCTGAGCTCAAATCTCCACAAAATGATGGGAGTCTAAAAAAATGTTCAGGAGAGAAACCAACAATAGAAGTCTTAGAAAGTGGCTGATTGCTTGACCAAAGATACAAGACTGAGTTTACCTCAAATGTGGTCAGTAGACAGCAATGGCAGTGCACAAGGGCACAGGTGTACTCCTGCTTGGGTTTATGCCTCTTGTAAGGAGAGAAAAGGAACTTGCAGATGGAAGGAACTGGAAGGTTAGAGTGCTGAGAGTATTTCAGATAGTAGAGGTCAAGGTTATAAGGATTGAGCAGGAAATAAACTCCATAGAAAACTAGGCTAGAGGTCACAGGGTGGTTTGAGTGAGAATGGCCCCCACATGGTTATGTATTTGAATGCTTGCTCCCCAATTAGTGGAACTGATCGAGAAATAGGATATGGCATGGGTAGAGGAGGTGTGTCACTGGAAATTGGCTCTTTCTTTCTGCCTGCTGCCTGCAGATCAGTATGTAAACTCGAAGCTTCATGCTTGCCTACTGCCATCTTTCCTGACATGAAAATGGATTAATGCTCTGAAAAGTGTTACCAAGTCCCCAATTAAAAGCCCTCTATTATAAGAGTTGATTTGACAATTTCCCCTTCACAGCACAAAAAAACTGTAACTTGGACAGTCATTTGTGTCATATTTTGGCAAAGAAATCTGTCTGTATTCTGCCCAAGTCCTGAAAGACTTAGGCAGAATTAAATGGCAATGACTTCTTTGACAAAACACTGAGTCAGTGATACAGTTAGTACTTATGATCCGTGCAGGTCTATAGTGAAAAAGAGCAACAAGTAGGCACAAAGAAATGCAATGTGCAGTTTGGAGGGGAAAATAAGTCATTTTAGAAGGGAATAGAAAAAGAGGATCACCCCTCTTGTTTCTGGGCCCATTGAATAGGATATGGCATTGCAGGAGAAATGTCTGCTAGCAGTTATCTAGGGAGACACACAAACAGTTCAACAGTATTGAGTACACATCACAGAAATAGTATCAACAATTGCTAACTTCAAAAACGGATGGATAAGCTGGGTGTCGAGGCTCATGCTTTATGCCTTTAATCCAGAACTCAGGAAGCTTTAGTTTGCAGTCACATCCTGAAACAGAAGCAGTAACTTCCAAGGAGGTTGGTGATATTAAAGAGAAGGTAGCTGCTCCTCATTGTAAGCATAGGAAAAGTGCCCTAAGGGTAAGACCTCACTCACTTAAACCTTCAGTTTATGGAAGTAAAAGGCAAGCCAATTCCTAGCCACTAAAACCAATTTCATACAGAACATGTTGCTACTCTGTTCCAAGTTGGACAGAATCCATGAATAACCAGATCCCCATATGGTGGTATCCCCTGAAATTTTTTTTGGAAATAAAAAAGAGGCAAAATTTAGCCAGGTGGTGGTGGTGCACGCCCTTAATCCCAGCACTCAGGAAGCAGAGCCAGGCGGATCTCTGTGAGTTTGAGGCCAGCCTGGTCTACAGAGTGAGATCCAGGACAGGCACCAAATACACAAAGAAACTCTGTCTCAAAAAAAATAATAAAAGAGAGTAGATTCAATAATCTACCTCTTATCTATAATGTAGTGATATATTGTATATGATAATAAATTTATCTGGGGATCAGAGGACAGAGCCAGCCACTAGATTAGACATAGAGGCCAGATAGTGGTGGCACACACCCTTAATCCTATCTCTTGGGAGGCAGAGATCCATCCGGATCTCTGTGAGTTCAGGGCCACACTGGAAACAGAGTCAGGCAGTGCCTTTAAACCCAGCACTTGAGATCTCATGCCTTTGCTTGGAAAGCAACATGCCTTTAATCCCAGGAAGTGACATGGCTGAGTGGAGAATGATATATAAGGTGTAAGGAGACAGGAACTAAGCAGAAGTTCAACTGAGACCCTCAGGAGTGAGAAACAGGATCAGCTGAGGAGTTGACAAGATGAGGTTGGCTGTGGCTTATTCTGCTTCTCTGACCTTTCAGCTTTTACCTCAATAGCTGGCTCCAGGTTTTTTTTTATTAATAAGACCTATTAAGATTCATGTTACAGGGTTAAGCCTTTTGAAAATGAAGCCCCAGGTGTCTAAAACTGAGCAGCGGGGTTTGGTGTTTGCCCTACTGGGTTTCAGTTTTGCTCTGGTCCAATCTTTCTCACTATGTTATGAAAGGGTATGTATAGTCTGTGCCATTGTATGTTGGAACAACATATTTGGTTTGTTCATTTTGTAAGACACCACAGTCAAGAGAGTACCACGATAACCAAACTAATGATAGTGTTTATACTAATGTAACTAAAGTGTATTTTTTTTTTTTTTTGGTTTTTCGAGACAGGGTTTCTCTGTGTAGCTTTGCGCCTTTCCTGGGACTCACTTGGTAGTCCAGGCTGGCCTTGAACTCACAGAGATCCGCCCGCCTCTGCCTCCCGAGTGCTGGGATTAAAGGCGTGCGCCACCACCGCCCGGCTTAAAGTGTATTTTCAAAGTGTGTAACAGTTAACATTTAACCTCTGAAACTTCTGGGTCCCACAGGGCAGTGCCTGATGATGGATGGGCTCACCTTAGCAGGGAGTTGGGTTAACTTTGAGCAGAAGGCTACCATGTGATTTGCTGCCATCTTGATTTGTGACCTCATCCTGAAGGAAGCAGCCATGTGACCTTTGGTAATAATTTCATAAAAGAGGTAAATTTAATGTGAATTTGTGGTTACTATAACCACTTGACATATACCAAAATGATGATAGCCATAAACTTCCTGGTAAAACTGAACCTTCAAAATATTACCCCATTTATATACTAAAGAGGTGACACCAGCCTTTCATAGTTTGTGTTTGCTTTATTTTATTTTTGGCACATTGCTTTACATAATGTATTTTCTGGCTTCCACATAAACTGAAGAACTTTCTTAGCCATGTGCCTCCAAAGGGAAGTTGACACTTTAAAGTGTTTAGACATGGAAGGCTCATGGGAATTTGCCCAGCCTAGAGCTGGTCTTGGGAGAGCTCACATCCCAACGGGACTTAAGGAATCAATTTCTGAGTGTCAGATAAGCTGCTACCACCAGCAGCTATGACAGCTGGAGGGAACATATGCAGGCCACAGAGTCTTAATGTGCTGTCCCAACTTGACCCTCCGCATGGAATCTGCGAGCCTCTTTTTCTATAAGATATTTGAGCCTCTTCTTGTCCAGGTTTGCGGCTGACTTTTGTATCTGCTCCAGCATAACCCTCAAACCTACACTTTTGTTTTCTAAATGTGACATAAACATGCTATGGAAATGGAAAATCCGAATATTATTTCTTTCTCCATTATTTTATGTCTTGTGTATTTGGTGTCCTAGATCCTCTGATCTATGGGTAATTAAGATTAATGTTAAGATTGCATATGGTAAATTATACTATTCCTTTTCAAACCTAGGAAGCCTGACTTATAGAAAGCCATTTCTAAAAAGAAGGGTTTGCACTGAATGTTATTATGCTTGACTCCAATTTAGGGTGAGAAATGTCACCGAGATTAACAGATTATAAATTTAGAGAACAGGCTTAAGGGAATGTTTAAGGAAATATTGTTAAGTTTATCCCACAAGAGAGCCAAAATTCTCACTAATATTTATTAGAAGTTTACTGATTTCTTTGACATGTGAGTTTCAATATATACATTCCAGAAGTTTTGCTGAATGAGCATCCAGCACAGATAGGCTAAAATCAGAGAAAAATTCAAGGAGAATTCAGTAATGTCATAAGTATTCCTGAGTCATATAATATATAAAGGAGCAGATAATTCATACAGACCCTGTCTTTTGGTTCACTAATGAAAAGGAAGAATCAAATATCCAGTTAAACATCAGGGTAAGCAGCTAATATGAGAGGCATTTCTTTTTATATCTGTCTTAGTATTTTATCATTGTGAAGAGACACCATAACAAAACCTCTTATAAAGGAAAACATATATTTGGGGCTGGCTTACAGTTTCAAAGGTTTAGTCCATTGTTATCATGACAGAAACCATGGTGGCATGCAGCAGACAGGGTCCTGGAGAAGAAGCTGAGATTTCTACATCTTTACCCACAGGCAGCAGGAGACTACCTCATTAGGCCTGGCTTGAGCATATGAGAGAGATCTTAAAGCCCACCTCCACAGTGGGACACTTCCTCCAAGGCCACACCTCATAGTGTCACTCCCTGTGGCACAACACATGATTCTGTGGGGGCCATTCCTATTCAAATTACCACAATAACTGTGAGAAAAGAAAGAGGAAGTAAGAATACTCCTGAGGATGCTCTGCAGAGGCAGACAAAGAGGGTCTAGAAGACATTCCAGGTTACTTTAATTTTTCTTAAAAGATGGGTGGATGTCAGTGAAGGCTCCCCCTCACTGTGTTTTTATCCTTTGAGCTCTCTTCTATCTCTAGGCCTTAAGAACCAAAGTGTCAATAGTTTTCTGTACCCAGGTCTGACTTAAATATAAACTGTGGGATAAAAGGTGCCCCTTGTAGAAAAATAACTCAGAGAACTGTATTTTTCTACATCTTTATCTCTTTATAGGATGGGGGTACTGACTAAGTTTTTTCAGCTTGTCTGTTTCTATTTTCAGATGCACCTAAACTGATTGTGGGTATTTGTCACATCAAGTCTAGATAGGGAGGATCCAGACTGGATCTTGACAAAATTATCTCCAATAGATCCTAAACTTCATTGCTGAATAAAAGTGCATAACTTCTGGAAGACACTAGAGAAACCACACTTCTGATTTTGGCAACCTGCCTTATAGAGCTATATTCAAAGCACATTGCACAGTGATCACAAACAAGGAAGATATTTTTATGCACAGGCTCTGTTCCCCATGCTCTAGGCAGCTTAGTCTTCAGAATAAAGTCATTCAGAGGCTGGTGTCCTGGCTCAGGGAGATGCAAAGGCCACTTGGGTCCCAATTGAATACCTGCCTGCCTCCTAGTTTCACATTCAGCCCAGGGGAAGATCCAGAATATCTGCTCCAACAACTCAGCTGACCACTCCTCATTATCTTTGGAAAGCAACCCCTAGCTCACCATGTCGGTTCTTCCAAGCTCAACTACACTCTTCTCATAGATCCTGGCAGTGGTCTCACAGTGCAGCACATGCTCCTACCTGAGTAATGGAGCAAGGTTGCAACCTGGAGCCTAGAAGAGCCCTCCAACCCTGTAGACTGCTGTGTCCACTAGGAGGCCCTGATTGGGTAGTGAGTCTTGAGTGACAAGAGTAGCTTCCTTAAGAAGACAGTGTGCTGAAGGGACACAGCACGGTGCTTATCTACCCTGGCCTTCAACCTTAGACAAAAACCAGTCCCAGTTCTGCAGAGATTTGCAAATTCAGAAGCATTCATGCCTGGCCTCCAAAAGCTGACTTTGCTGTCTTCCTTTACTTAACCAAGAACCCAGTAGTTGTTCAGTCCAAAAAGCTTCATGTCTCATCTGGTCTTCAGTATGAACAGGAATTCCCAAAAGTGGGCTGTATCACCACTAAATGAATAAACTTGCTAGAGAGAGCTAGGGCAAACAGGCAAAGAATAAAAGCTTCCTTCTTCCATGTTCTGTATACAGGCTGCCTACATGAGTAGCCCAGATTAAAGATGGGTCTTCTCACTTCAAAAGAACCAGATTACTGTTGGATTTTACTGTTTCACATGATACATCCCTCACAGGTATAATAAAGTGCACTGGTTTTAGTTAATTCCAGATGTAGTTAAGTTGACAACTAAGAATACCAACCATAAGAGCCTATATATATAAGAATCTAGAATTGCAGAGAAAGGTTTCTTATCTCTAGTGAGCAAGGAGAGCATGGGAATAATTTCCAAAGATTCCTAAGCATGTTCAGTTAACATACCCACTTCTAAACATGATCATAACATAAAAGCAGAGATATGTGGGGCATTCTTAGCACAAAGTCATGCAGAAAGCTATGTAAAATATAAAAATGATGGACAGAAATACTTCTGGCATGTTTATCTTGTTCTTAGTGGAAAATCAAGTAAATGATAATTTGAAAGCTGATTGCTTGGGAGCTAATGCTGCTAATCATGATGTATGATCTGAAATATATATTTATATTATATCATATTATATTATATATTATTATATTATATTAATTATATTATATTTATATTATATTATATTATATTATATTATATTATATTATATTATATTATATTATATTATATTATATTATATTATTATATATATCAATGCCATAATTCCTACAAATGCAAAAGACGGGAAAATACATAAAATATGGATGTTGTTCTTAGATGGATAGGTATGCTGAGCTATTCTAACCTCAAACAAGGTTGTTTTAGCTTTGTACAGCCTGACTCAGAGGAAGGCCACAGCTGCTTCCATGCAGGACCAGAAAAAGCTCATTTTAACTAGCCCTGGCAGCTGACTTTCTCAGGGCTGTCACATTATTGTAGAGAATTCCATTCTTTTTTTTTAACCTTTTATGTGTATGACTGGTTAAATGGATATGTCTGTGCACAGTACCTGTAGAGGCCAGGAGAGGGCATTAGATTCCCTAGGACTAGAGCAGCTTCTTAGTAAACATGGGAATTCTGGGGATGGAACCTGGGTCCTCTGCAACAGCACCCAGTGGCCCTAAACACTGAGCCATTTTTCTAGGACAGTGGTTCTCAACCTTCCTAATGCTGTGATCCTTTAATACAGTTCCTTGTGTTTTGGTGATCCCAGCCATAAAATTATTTCATTGCTACTTCATTAACTCTAATTTTGCTACTGTTAGGAATAATAATGTAAATATCTGATATGCAGGATATCTGATTTGCAATCACTGTGAAAGAGTTATTAAATACCTATAGGGGGTGCAACTCACAGGTTGAGAATTATTGATCTAGGACCTCTCATTTTCATTTAGATTTTATTTTTTATTCATTTTCAATTAAAATATTACATCACTTTTCACCTTCCTTGCCATCCCTTCATCCCTATTTAATTTCCCTACTCACACCTTCTTGTTTGTCAAGTCTCTCTATACAATATACTTATATAAATAAGTGTATGCAAATATATGACTGTATTTTGTTTAGTAACTTTTTTTTGGTTGTGTATATATAGTTTCAGGGTTAACCACCTAACCATGTATTAGGTAACCAGTTAGAGAGTTCATCCCTGCCTTAGGCTAATTCTTCCACTTGAAGGAGATTCCATTCTTTAATGATGAACAGGAGTCTGATCCCCTAGTGACCTAACCAGCCTTGGACAAAAAAAAAACATAGTCAAGAATAGAAAACATGAGCTGAAGAAATAGCTCAGTAGTTAATAGTACTGAAGACTTCCAGAGCATGCAGAATGTGTTTCAGTATACATATGGTGCTCAACTGTCTGTAATCCAGCTCCAGGAGACCTGACACTTGCTTTCTGTCCCCCTCACCACCAGGCATGAACTGGGTACAGAGACAAAATTACAGGGAAAACACCCATACACATTAAATAATAACTAAAAAAAATTTAAAGAGACAAATGCAGAATAAAACTCATTTTTTTTTCAAGCCAGTCATGGTGATGCATGATTTACATCACAGCACACCAGATGCAGAAAGATCACTGTCAGTTTGGGGAAAGCTTGTACTACATCAACACACACACACACACACACACACACACACACACACACACACACACACACACACACGAAAAGAACAAAACTGAATAACAAAAGAAAAGAGCATTGGAGAAATGAGAAGATACCTCTTAAGGTCTTTACAGTTTTCACTCACTCATTACCATACAATCCATCATTTTCAAAAACAAAGTTATCCAGCATGTTATCACATGCCATTAATCCCCAAACCTGGGAGACAAAGGCAGGCTGATCACCATGAGCTCAAGGCCAGACTGGTCTAAATAGTCAGTTCCATAGTAAGACCCATCTCAAAAAACAAACACTAAAAGGGAAATATATTTTTCATTTGTGTTTTAGACAGTGTTCTATTGCTATGCAGAAGCACCATGACCACAGAAACTCTTATAAATGAAAGCATTTAATTGGGGCTTTCTTATGGTTTCAGAGGTTTATTCTACTATCATTGTCTTTCTTAGGGTTTCTACTGCTGTGATAAAAACACCATGATCAAAAAGCAAGTTGGGGAGGAAAGGGTTTATTTGGCTTACACTTCAGCATTGCTGTTCATCACTGAAGGAAGTCAGGACAGGAACTCAAGCAGAACTGGAACCTGGAGGCAGGAACTAAATACTTGGCTCAGCAGCTAAGAGCACTGGATTTTCATCCATTCAATTGGAATACACACTAACAAAACTTATACACTGAAATCAAATTAATTTTAATTAAAAAAGAATAACAAATACATGAAAAAACTTTGTTTACAACATGGATATATATATATATTATATACATACATACATACATACATACATACATACATGTCTTTATACTATTTGCATACCTGGTGCCAAAAGAGGCCCAAAGAGTGCATCATATCTCCTGGGTCGGGAATTACTGAGCCATTTGATGTGGGTCCTAGTAACCAAACTTGAGTACCCAATAGTAGCAGTATTACCAAACCTACCCTCCACTGCCAATATTTCATTATAATGCAAAGATAAATATACCGCCTTCTGTGGTCTATGACTTGAATGTGATGAAAGTCTTATTTGGTGGACTTCTAGCCTTCTGTGAGTGGACTCTCCATATTTCTTATCATTTTTAACACGATTCTCTTGATGTGAGTAAAGACAACAAAAGGTTTTGTTAAGTAGTGATGAGTCCAGCCAGGTTATATTATGAAAAGTTCCATAATTTGAAATATAGGGGGGCTTTTTGGGGGGAGGGGTGGTGGTTAAGACAGAATTACTCTAAGTAACCATGCCTTCCCTGAAACTCACTATGGACTGTGTTGGCTTCAAACTCAATAGATCTGCATGGTTCTGACTCCCAAGTGCTGGGATTACAAGTATGAACCACTAAGCCCAGCTGAGATATGATTTTTAAGTGATCTATCTTTGAATCAAAGCATGAAAAGACAATGTAAAATTTAAACAGGAACTGTCATTGTTTTTATGAACAATAACTCTTTTCAAAATTCTACAATGTATTAATTTCAACTGGTAAATCATTTCATATGCTCTCAACAATTTGGTTATTTATTTTCCTTGCTTTGTTAACTTCAATCTTTTAAACTGTTTTAACTGTGCACATATATTTGTGCTATGGTGTGCATATGACACTCAGAGGACAATTTACAGGTATTAATTACTACATCCTATAAGTGAGTTCTACAGACCAAACCCAGGAAGTAAAAGTTTGGCTGCCAGTGACCTCACTGGCCTTATTTAAGATTAAAAATTATTTATGTATGTGCTGGTGTGTAGGTGTGCATATGCCACAGCCCACCTGTAGACATAAGAGAAAAATTGTAGGAGTAATATGTGTCTCCCAGAGATTGAACTCAGGTCATCAGTCTTAGTATCAACTGACTTTACACACTGAGACTATTCTTAGGGATTCATTTGTGTTTCTGAGAAAGTGTTATGAACAAGTGTTTCATCCTCAGAATAAATTAGTATATTCCATAAATAAATAAATTGCAGTATAAATATAATTTTCATTTGCAAATATGATTTATTATTAAAATTGTTTTGTGTTCCTCCATCCTTAGATTACAATATTTTACAATCTGAATAGGAGACGATATTTTACTGATGTAATGCTTCTAGTAATCTTATTTGAGCACCAGTGAGACATCTCATTGGGAAAAATATGTCTGTGGTGTTCAAGGCTAGAAATCTGACATTGATCATCATACAAAAAGGGCCAAAACAATCCCCCCAAGTTTTCTTCTTGTACCCACATATGTCATGGCCTATACACCTATAATCACATTACACAGAGAGACAGACCGAAAACAGAACTGTTCTTTTAAAAAATAAATGTCACTGCCCTTATATTATATGGCATCTCTAGATAATTCCCTTAGGAGGCAAAACTTCAAGATGAAGTTTTAAACGGATAAAATTTGGATCATGAAGATACAGAAATATCAAATAATATATCTACATCCTTAGCATATCAAGCTATGTTATGAGATTTACAGTGGATTGATGAATATCTTACTTTATTACATCTCTATCAGGTAGATGAAATTGTTGCTTTAGACACACAAGACATTTACTATTTGTCATATCATCTTTTATTAAGTATTTTAACATTAATATTTAAAAAACATGTTTAGTCTCTCAAATGTGGACATCCAATTTTCCCAGGACCATTTGTTGAGGATACTTTCTTTTCTTCAGGTTATGCATCTTTTGTCAGATGTTAAATAGGTGTAGCTTTATGTACTCATGTTTGGGTATAAATTTGCTTCCATTGTTTTTCATGTCTGTTTTTCTGCCAATAGCCTATTGTTTTTCCTCACTGTTGGTTAGTAGCATATGTTGAAATACAGAATGTTAATCTCTCCAGAACTGTTGATTTTGTTCAGGATATTTTTTTGCCTGACTGGAGTCTTTTGTGGTTCTATATGAATTTTAAGATAGATTTTTATATTTCTGTGAAGAATTATATGGGAATTTTAGTTGGAATTGCACTAAATAGCTTTATATAAAATGGTCATTTTCATATTATTAAATCTACCAATCTGTGAGGGTCAGATACGCTTCTTTTTCTAGTGTCTCTCTATCATTGCAGATGTCCTTCACTTCCTTGAGTAGACTCATTCTTACTTATTTAATTTTGAGGTTATTGTAAATGGGATTTTGTTCACCATCTCTTTCTTTGCATGTTGTTTGTATGTAGAAAAGCTATTGATTTGTACGAGATGATTCTGTATCCTGTTACATTGCTGAATTAGCTTATTGTTTCAAAAAGTTTTCTGTGGAACTTTTGGGATACCCCATGTTATCCATAAACAGGGATATTTTGATTTATTCCTGTATTCATATTCCTTTAGTTTCCTTCTCTTGCTGAATAACACCAGCCAGTACTTAGAGCTTACAACATTATAAATAGTGAGTATAACAGACATTATGTCTCATTTCTGACTTCAACTGGATTTCTTCAAGCTTCTCTTTGTTTAGAATGATGTTGGCTGCATTTCTCAAAATACCTTTAGTACGTTGAGGTATTTTTTTCTCTATCTGTACATTGACTAGTACATTTTTCATTAAGCCATGTTGGATGCTCTCAAATGCTTTTCCTTCATCTATTGAAATGATCATGTGATTTTTGTTTTTTAGTCCATTTATGTGGTTTGTTACATTTATTGGCTTGCTTAAATTGAATTATTACTGCATTCCAGGGACAAAGTCTACTTGGTCATGACAGATAGCTTTTTTGATGCATGTCTGTATACTGTTTGAAAGCATTATATTGAGGAATTAGAATCTAGGGCTTGGCAGGAGGAAAATCAATATGGGAAGGAACATAATTACATTTTAATTTGAAATACATACCATTACAAAACAGAGACAAAATAAAGGCCTTGTCTGGTATGACAATGAAAACAGGTGTCATCCATCAAAACAAAGTTGCAGTTGTCCGGAGATTTGGAGTATCTGTACCATATGTAACTCAAAAAGTATAGTAAATAATACAAAGAGATATGAAAAGAGAATCACATGATTCTTTCATGAGGTGTAAAAGGCCTTTGGCGATATCCAATACATGTGAATGACAAAAACCTGACAAAAACAGTACCTGAGGGAACATGACACATCATCACAGAGTCTATATTCCCCTACAAGGAGAAAAACCTCTAAGCAATCCCATTAAAATCAGGAATGAGACCGGGGTGTCTACTATCCCCATTCCTTTCCAACATAGTACTTAAAGCACTCACTATCACTAAAGTAATAAGGCAAGATAATAAAATTAAAGGACAAATAGCAAAAGAACTTGATTCATCCCTATTTTCAAATGGTGTATTATGCACAAGAGATTCCATGCCTGGAGAATTACAGGGGTCAGACAACTGTTGTACATGCACATGAGCCCTGGGTTACAGCAAAGAGCCTACCATAATACATACACTATTTATGTTGAGTTATAGGCATGAAACTCCCACAGTACATTAATCATGAATGTTGGGTTACTGGTTTGAATCTTACATAGTACACTCACAGTGAGTGCAGTGGTATTGGGATAAATATCCCACAGTACATGCACCATGAGTATAGGATTATAGACATGAGCCTTCCATAGTATATGCACCATGATTGCTAGGATACAAGTGTCAGACAACCACTATACATATACCATGGGTACTGTGCTGCAGCAAATAGCCACTATAGCACATCCACTGTGAATACTTGGTTTATAGGCATGAACCTCCCATAGTACATGCACAGTGAATGCTGGGATACTGGTTTCAATTTCACCTAGGACATTCATAGGGAATGCTGTGTCATTAGGGATGAGCCTCCCAAAGTATATGCACTGTGAGCGCTAGGATACATGTGTGAACTGCCCTCACTAGAGGCACTGTGAGTGCTTGGTTACAGACCTAAGTGTCCAGAGTACACGCAGTATGTGTGCTGGTTTACAACCATGAGCCCCCACAAATACATGCACCATGAATGCTGTTTTACAACCATAAGTCCTCACAAATACATTCACATGAATGTTGGGATACAGCCTGGAGCCTCCCAAAGTACATGCACCATGAGTGCCAGATTACAGCCATGAGCCCACCATACTACATGTTCTGTGAATACTGGGTTATAGTCATGAGCTTTCCACCGTGTAAGTACAACGAGTTCTGGGCTATAGGTTTGAGCCTCCCACAGTACATGCATCATGAGTACTGGTATTCAGATGTCAGCCTCCTAAAATATATGAATCATGAGTGATCTGTTACAGGCTAGTGCTTCTTGCAGTACATGCAGCATGAGTTCCAGGCTACAGACATGAGTATTAAAAAAATACATGTACCATGAGTGCAGATTTACAGGCCTAAGCCTCCTAGAGTAAATGCATCATGAGTACTTATCATACAGATGGCCAGCCACTCACAGTCCCCACACTGTGAGGGCTGGGTTACAGGACTAAGGCCACTATAGTAAATGTATCATGAATGCAGCCTTATAGAGATAGGACCCCATAGTACATGCACCATGAGTGCTCCTGTATTGGTATGATCCTCCCACAGTAAATGCACCATGAGTGCTGGGCTATAGGCAAGAACCTCCCACAGTATGTAACATGAGTAATAGGATTTCACATTTCACCCTCCCATAGTATATGCATGATGAATACTAGTATACAGATATCACTCTCCCACAATATATGCATAATGAATAATGAGTTACAGGCTGGATCCCCCATAGTACATGCACCATGAGTTCTGGGTTACAAGTTTGAGTCTTCTACTGTGAATGCTAAGTTAAATGTGCATGTCTCCATGTAATTGCACCATGAGTGCTAGGATACAGCATGAGCCTTCTACAATACATGCATCATGAGTGCTATACTGTAGGCCTGAACCTTCTAGAATACATGCAGAGAGAGTGCTGGGTCATAGGCATGAACTCATCATACACTGTGATTGCTTAGTTATAGGTGTGAGCAATCCATAGTAAATGCACTATGAGTACTCGATTATATTGTGTAATCTACTCTGAAAAGAAAAAAGAGAGAATATGGATATGATAACATAAAAAGGTAGACTATTGAAACTACTTCGATAAAGCAACTACCTGTTTTAAATATTTTACATTGGATTGGATTTTTGTATATTATATACAAATTTTGTACATTAATACAAATTTGAGATTATTTTTCTTAGAACATACTGTACATACATTTCTACTCTTGTTCAAGGTATTGTACCTACACTGTTCTTTTAACAATGTAATGCAAATTGCTAGTCCTTGAAAGTTATTATTACCAACTAAATAAGATATAGAGAAATTCAAGTTAGTAGTTATTACAATTGAAGTTGTAGTCATATTAGGTATGTTTTCAAGGTCAAACAGAAATATATTTTAGAGAAATAGTTCATCTCAAACACTTCAGAGATCTACAGAATATGGCATTTAAGATATTTTAATGACATTCTTTTTTATGACAATGAGACATATCTGCTCCTGGCAGCACCAATCTACTTCAGAGAAGATGATGGGCATGGAAGAAATTCCATATGGAGTTTACTTTGTTTGTGGCAAAAGTTAGCCACTGGGCAAGAATGCACATGCCTTGATTGCTGACACTATGCTGCCTAAAGGGACAAGTGGGACACAAAAGAAAGGACTCCAGAACCTTGCCAAGACAAGGTAGGAGGGCCCTTTAGAAAATCCTGCTTCACAGATGAGTCTGTCATATATGCTAGGCCTGTAGACCAAGGATGGATGCCCCAACATTGCAGAGGAACCTTGGGTGACTGTCTATGCAGCCAGCTGTTTCTGTCATTTCTCACATTTTTTTGGAAGTTGCTTGCTTGCACTTCCTGCTTACCAAGGTAATATTATTTCTTCTTGGGTCTCTGAAGGAGTTGAAGACTAGATAGTTATAGTTTTCCTTGTTAACAAATTCAGAAAGGAAACTCACTAAAGGTGTGTAAAGTGTATAAATTTGAAAGACATCAAAAGATAGTTTTCAGTTGGTAATACAAGTTAGGATAGAACATAAAGTATGTACAGCATTTTGGACTCAGCAAAAATAGGATAAATAATGGAAATTTTTCTCTAAATCTGTCAAATGTTAATGGACTAGATATTGTTAATGTAATTCTTGACTGTATATATTCTATATACTTATTATACATATTGTATATAGTCTTTGTTATATTAGTTGCAACCTTCTTTTATTGTTTTACACAAAAAAAGAGAAATGTGGTGATATATTGTGTACCCAATAAACTTGCCTGAGGATCAGAGGACAGAGCCAGGTACTATATTAGACATAGAGGTCAGGCAGTGGTGGTACACATCTTTAATCCCAGCACTTGAGATCTCATACCTTTGCTTGGAAAGCACACATGTCTTTAATACCAGGAAGAAAGATGCAGGACAGAGAAAGGTATATAAGGCATGAGAAAAC
The DNA here is from genome assembly GCF_049852395.1 of Peromyscus maniculatus bairdii. NCBI lineage: Eukaryota > Metazoa > Chordata > Mammalia > Rodentia > Cricetidae > Peromyscus > Peromyscus maniculatus. Next base: position 4,804,270 of record NC_134868.1, on the reverse strand, counting down.
AGAAGCTCCCTCTCATTAGGCTGAGGATTTCATAGAAGTAAGAACTAGTGGCTGGCTGTTTTGCTTCTCTGATCTTTCAGTTTTCACCCTGGTATCTGGCTCTGGGTTTTTTATTAAATGACCATCTAAGATTCAAACAAGTGTAAACTTGTACAGCCACTTTGGAAATCAGTATGGGGGTTTCTCAGAAAACTGGGAATTAATATACCTCATGATCCAGCAATACCACTCTTGGGCATATACTCAAAGGTTGTACATTCATACCACAAGGACATTTGCTCAACTATGTTCATAGCAGCATTATTAGTGATAGCCAGAACCTGGAAACAACCTTGTTGCCCATCATCAGGCATTGATCCACATAGACCTGAAAAACCTTTTAAACGATTCTGAATGCACAGAAATGGAGCCAAGAGCAGCTTCCTAGTTTATGTCTCTCATTCAGACCATGGCACAGAGATGCTATTATGAGCTTGAGCACAACATGGCAGATTCCTGCCATGGTACACAGAGGCATCTCCAAGCCTCACAGCATGCTGTATGGCAAATTTAGCTTTTTCTATAAGGTTTCTGGGCTTCATGCTGCTTGATGGAGGCACAGACCCACTGCTTCCCAGAGTTGGCAATAAATGTACCTCTGCCGTGCTGAGTTGGGCAGGGCCAGCAGCAAAAGTTACCACTTCAGTCCTAGACACACAACTTAGCAGTTTAAAAAGTCTCCTGGTCAGAAAAGGATAAACCAAACTCAGGCAGAAAGGCCTCTAACAGGTCACAGTGTGTTTAAAAAATGTATGTAGTCTTGGGAAAAATAAAGAAAATGGGTATAGGCAATTATGGAAAGAAATAAATGGTTTTTAAAAAATAAAACAAAGTCTCTAAAGAGACAATAAAAATAATATAAAATTAAAAAGCCACATAAGATATACACAGAGAGTCTGGATACTATATGTTATTATGTTGTCTTTTAATTGTTTGAAGACTGAAGAAGGAACAGCAGCTGCTAAGACACATTTGATTATAAATATTACTAGATTAATTCAACATATATATTCTAAAGTTATCTTGTCTTCAAATTTTGGGTCTAAGAATATGTTGCTTTGGAAAAGAGGTTCCATTTTTGTTTCCACAGAAGATAAGAAGCTGTGGATTCCTTCTGGGTTAATATGGTTGCATCAAGGACGATCCTCTGAGAGGTCTCCAATGGGATTCAACATCAAGAACAGATTCAAGACAAACTGGCTGAGATGATCCAATCAGGACTTGACCATAATCCTAAATTTTCTCAGGGTCCTCCAAAGATTACCAATGCCTCCAATCAGCAGGAAATGGCCAAGAAAACTATGCTCACATTCCCAGAAAATGGATTATGGAGGTTTGTCTTTGTTTAGGGGGTTTGGTTAAAAATTTTTATTAGTCTTAGTCAATCTCTTTCTAAAAGAAGAAAGGGGGAATATAATATAGAAATGATGGGAAGAAAGGGTAGCTTATTGAATCTATTTTCACTTAAAAACAACTATTAATCTTATGTATTTTACATTAGTATAAATTTTGGTTTATTAATACAAATTTAAAGTTAATTTTATTATACTGTATGTATATTTCTTGTCTTGTTTAGGGTATTATGTTCATGCAGCTTATTAAAAATGTAATATAGCTGAGCAATGGTGGTGCATGTCTTTAATCCCAGCACTCGGGAGGCAGAGGCAGGTGGATCTCTGTGAGTTTGAGGCCAGCCTGGGCTACAGAGTGAGTTCCAGGAAAGGCTCCAAAGCTACACAGAGAAACCCTGTCTCAAAAAAACCCGAAAAATGTAATATATAATTAAAAAAATATAACAACAGTCATCTTAATAGCCAAACTTATAGTCATGTTAGTTAGCTTCTCTAGGTATACAGAGGTATATTTCAGATAGACAGGTAATCTTCAAACATTTCAAAGACCTACAACATATGGCATTTAAAATGTTTAAGAACTTAGACTTTTCTGGACAGTGAGACATGTCTGCTCCTGGCAGCACCAGTTACTTCAAAGAAGATGATGGGCATCAAAGAAACTTATTATGGAGTTTGTTTACAATATGGAAAAGGCTATTCATTTGGGCAAGAAACTGTTCTTGCCTGGACTGCTTGACAGTATGTTGTATAAACCAGACATACAGGACCCATGGGAAAGTGACCACTGAACTTTGCCAAAACAAGGTGAGATTATCCTTCAGGTTCCTGCTTCACAGAAGATACTGCCAGACATTCTGCAGGGCACAGAGGAAAGTGACTGACAAACCTTGCCAAAATTGGCAGGACAGTTCTTCAAATTTCCTGCTTCACTGAAAAGTCTGCCAGCTACTCTAGGCCTATAGGCTGAAGATGGATGCCCTAATGCTACAAAAGAACTTTTGGTGACTGTCCGTGCAACCAAATGTCTCTTCTCATTTCTAGAATATTGGAAGTTGTTTGCAATGCACTTCCTATTTACTCAGATAATATCCTTCTGGGGTCTTTGATGGAGTTGAAGATTAGATAGTTATAGTTTTCCTTGGTCATGATAAAATGTAAATTAGATATGAAAATTTAGACTCACAAAAATTGGATAGATGATAGCGTATTTTCTTTAATTTTGCCAAATACAAATAGACTAGATATTGTAACTGTAATTCTTGCTTGATAACTGTTTTGTTATATGTAATTTTAATATATTAAAATGAAAACCTTCCTTTTTGATTGGACAGAAAAGGAGAAGAGCTGTGGGATCATTTTTCTGTATTCTGTAAACATGTGTTGCTACCCTTGGTTAATAAAGAAACTGCTATGGCCTATGGTAAGACAGAATAGAGCCAGGCAGGAAATCCAAGCAGAAATACAGGGAAGAGAAGGGCAGAGGTCAGAGGAGATGCTGCAAGCTGCTGCCAGGAGAAGCAAGATGTGAGAGAACAGGTAATGCCACGAAACCACATGGCAAAGCATAGATTAATAGGAATGGACTGAGTTAAGTTATAAGAGCTAGTTAGTAATGAGCCTAAGCCATAGACCAAATAGTTTATAATTAATATAAGCCTCTATATGTTTATTTGGGGCTGGATTTTTGAAGAGCAACTTGTTTAGAAATGTTTTACATTGCTGTAGATTTTAGTTTATTGATACAAACTTAAAGTTAATTTTGTTTTACTGTATATAATATATATATATATATATATATATATATATATATATATATATATATATATAATTTCCACTCTTGTTGGAAGTATTATGTTTAGGTAACTCATTTAAATTGTAATGGATAATTATAATTAGTCTTCTATGATAATCAAACTTATAGTCACGTTAGTTTAGTTTTCTAGGTGTATATATAGATATATTTCAGACAGATAGGTAATCTTCAAACACTTCAAAGATCTACAGAATATGGCATTTAAATTTTTTTTTTAATTTAGACTTTCTGGACAGTGAGACATGTCTGCTCCTGGCAGCACCAGATTTACTTCAGAGAGGAGGATGGGCATCAAAGACTCTCCATATGGAATTTATATTCACCTTGGCAAAAAATAGCCATTTGGGCAAGAAACTGTTCTTGCTTGGACTGCTTGAAAAAAACTGTATTGACTGGACATACAGGACCCATAGGAAGGTGACCACTAAACTTTGCTTGGCAAAATGGTCCTTCAGGTTCCTGCTTTGCAGAGGAAACTGCCAGACATTCTACAGGACACAGAGAGAAGTGACTGAGAGATTCTAGGCCTATGGGCTGAAGACAGATGCCCCAACTTTACAGAGAAACTTTGAATGACTGTTCAGGCTGCCAGCTGTCTCTGTCTACTCTTGCAAGACTCTTGAAAGTTGCTTGCATCCTTTTCCCATTTCTCAGGTAATATTATATCCTTCTGAGGTCTTTGATGTAGTTGAAGACTAGAGATAGTTATAATTTTTCTTAGTTATGATAAAAGATAAGTTAGATATGAAAACTTAGACTCACAAATATAAGACAGATAGGATATCTTCTTTAATTTTGCCAAATAAACTAGTTATTATAAATAGACTAGATATTATAACTGTAATTCTTGCTTGATAATTGTTTTGTTATCGGTAATTTAACTATGTGAAAGTTAAAACCTCCCTTTTTGAAAAAAAGAAAAGGGGAAGTGCTGTGGGATGTTCTCTATGTCAAATGTGTTGCTCTGATTGGTTATTAATAAAACACTGATTGGCCAATAGCCAGGCAGGAAGTATAGGTGGGACAAGCAGAGAAGAGAATTCTGGGAAGTGGAAGGCTGAGGCAGAGAGACACTGCCAGCCACCACCACGACAAGCAGCATGTGAAGATGCTGGTAAGTCATGAGCCACATGACAAAGTATTGATTAATAGAAATGGGTTAATTTAAGATGTAAGAACTAGATAGCTAGAAGTCTGAGCCATTAGGCCAAACAGTTTAAATAATATAAGAGTCTGTGTGTTTATTTTATAAGTGGGCTGTGGGACTGCCAGGGCTTGGCGGGAGCTGGAGCAAAACTCTCCAGCTATACTGGATGGCTGCAGAAGGGGGTGGGACACAGGAAAACTTCTGTCTACACAACCTAGATGGCCCTCAACCAAAGGCTGGGTAAAGAAAATATGGTACATTTACACAATGGAGTATTACTCAGCTGTAAAACAATGACATCATGAAATTTTCAGACAAATGGATGGAACTAGAAAAACATCCTGAGTGAGGTAAACCAACCAGAAAGACAAACATGGTATGTACTCACTCATAAGTGGATATTAGATGTAAAGCAAAGGATAACCAGGCTACAATACACAACCCCAGAGAAGCTAGGTAACAAGGAGGACCCTAAGAGAGACATGCATGGATCCCTTTAGGAAGGGGAAATAGATAAATTCCCCTGAGTAAATTGGGAGTGTGGGGGGAGGGGGATAAAGTAAGAGGAGGTGGCAAGAGAACATGAGGGAATATGATGGTCAAGTTGAGGGAGAGACAGAGAAGGAGAGCAAGGAAAGAGATATTTTATTTTATCTCATTTTATTTTTTGTTTTTCAAGATAGTGTTCCTCTGTGTAGCTTTTTGGAGCCTGTCTTTGATCTTTCTCTGTAGACCAGGTTGGCCTTGAACTCACAGATATCTGCCTGCCTCTGCCTCTGCCTCTGCCTCTGCCTCTGCCTCTGCCTCTGCCTAAGTGCTGGGATTAAAGGCATGTGTCACCATCACCCAGCTAGGAAAGAGATATTTTAATAGAGGGAGCCATTATTGGGTTAGGGAGAAATATGGTACTAGGGAAATTCCCAGGAACCCATGAAGGTGACCCCAGCTAAGACTCCAAGCAATAGTGGAGATGATCCCTGGACTGGCCTTCCCCTGTAATCAGATTGATTACTACCCTAATTGTCATTATAGAACCTTCATCTAGTAACTGATGGAAGCATATGCAGGGATCCACAGCTAAGCACTAGGTGACGCTCCTGGAGTTCAGTTGAAGAGAGGGAGGAGGGATTATATGAGCAAAAGGGTAAGGTCATGATGGGGAAACCCACTGAGACAACCGACTAGAGCTAGTTGGAGCTCACTGACTCTGGACTGACAGCTGGGGAACTTGCATGGGACAGAACTAGGCCCTCTGAATATGGGCGACAGTTATGTGGCTTGGGCAGTTTCTGGGGCCACTGGCACTGGAATCAGGATTTATCCCTAGTGCATGAACTGGCTTTTTGGAGCCCATTCTCTATGGAGGCATACCTCCAGCCTCGATACAGGGGAAGGGGCTTGGTCTTGCCTCAACTTGATATGCCAGACTTTGTTGACTCCCCATGGGAGGCCTTACTATCTCTGAGGAGTGGATGGGGTGGGGTAAGGGGAAGATAAGGGGTGAGCTGGAGGAGGGGAGAGAGGGGGAATTGTGGTCGGTATGTAAAATAAAAAGAAACTTTTAAATGAAAAAGAAAAAAGGAATATTTAACAATTTAACAATCAATGTATTATCCATTAAAATCAAATAGCAAAACCCCAAGCAATCATAACAAAAGTTGAAAAACCAGATATGCCCAAGAAATGGGGAAAGGGAAGCCATTGAGTTTGAGAAAAGAAAACTCTACAGAAACTCCCCCATATCCACAAATTTCCAGGGACTAATAAAGTATTATAGCCAATTTTCAGAATATAAAAATACATGAAAGTCCATCATTTTCTAAAAAAAAGAATAATGAATTAGATGTATAATCCATTAAAATGTGTAATGAATTAGATGTATAATTAATTAAAACATGCAACAGAGACAGCATTACTGATGAAAGACACAAACCTAAAAATATGCCATGATCCTTCAAAGCAAGAAGTACAAGATTCTAGTAAGACAACAATAAAAACAAACCATGAGCCAGCACTTACACTGTGAGACTCTAGTACTCTGCTTTGGCAATAATAAAAAATGGTGTCTTTTTGAGGCTCTTCCAGAATTCAGGAGACTTACTTGAAGTAATTCTGATGTTTCAACATTGAAGATTAAATAGTTTTAACTAATAAAACTATTTCATTCTCTAAAGATACAGGAAATGAAGCCTTTTGTGATCAGTTAGAAACTATTTTTTGTTCCCTCTGATTAATGATTGGATGTAATTCTGGATCATAGTAAGGCAAGGTAATACAAACCTTTTAAATTGAAAAACAAGATAACAGATTTTTTAATTGTATGATTTGTACTATATTCCTAAAGCAACTTGTTTTGCTCCAATTGTTTCATAAGCCATAAGGACTTTTGGAAAAAACAGTTTAATCCCATTTTTATGTGTGTTTTTTATGTTTTTATGTGTGCATGCAAGAATGTCGTGTGTGTGTGTGTGTGTGTGTGTGTGTGTGTGTGTGTGTTGTGTGTGTGTGTGTAAAGAGAAAAGAGCTTTGTCAGATACTCTGGATCTGGAGTTGAAAGTACATATGAGCCTCCCAAGATGGGCATTAGGGTCTAAACACAGACCATCCCCAAGAAGAAAGAGTATGTGCTGAGGCCCCTGTGTAGGCCCAAAGTACATTTCATATAATAAACTAGAAGTATTTCACATATGAACAAAACAATAAAAGAAGTAAATAAACGGTGACTCATTATATGAACATGATGAATCAATATTAAGATGTTTGGCATGTTCAATTTGCAGCATAAATTCAACATACCCAAAGGAAACTTGCAAGAATTTATGATAGAAATGCTGTTTCTAAAGGTATATGGAAAGGTGAAAAGCTTAGAATGCTCAATAGAATTAAGAAGAAATAATACACACATTGACAGAATCTGATTTCTGTGTTTAACAGAAAACGACATCAAGAAAGGGTGATATGTTTGTGGAACAATAAACTGGCAGAGAAGAACATCTAAAAACAACAGCACAGAACTGTGGTCATGTTTTAAACAAAGGACCAAAGCAAACTCAGCCAGGAAGTATGTAATCTTGAAAGATGTTATCCGCCTGCCTACTATTCCATAGGGATAGAAAGTATGTACACAAAGACTTCAGAACTCCCCCAAAACTGACTTAAAGTGAACCCCAAACTCTTAGGTTACTGATGCTCCAGCTGCTATTATGCCAAGCAGAGAGACCCCACTCTCTACAACTTTCTTTGGACATGGGGGGATCAGAAACCCTGCTATACCTCTGCAGCCCACACTTCCAATTGTGGTTTCAACAAATACAGCCACACTTATGCTCAAAGAAATATCAAATATGAATGTTTTCTATCAAATATTATCAAACTTGGTTTTAAGGTATGGAATTCAAATATCTATATCTCCCCCACTCAGCAAAGTCTTGTTTATTCCCCAGCCTACTTCCGTATTCTAGGAATTTGATGGCCTGGAGCAGTGACTCTGCTCTCCTTGAAGAAGTCTTGCTTCCCTTCCTCATTCATGTCCTGTGCACCATTTCCTTTCAGATTCACTCAGTGAGTAAGATTGTGAGGGCCAACCCCAGATACTGGGGACAAAACACAGTCACTACTTTCCTTAGGATAAAATCAAGTGCAGTTACTGTCTAGGAGAGTTCCCTTTTCAAATGCACACTCACGCTCCTGATCAAGAGAAAAGTTAGCCATGTCCAGACACTTGAAACAATTTAGAGGGTACCCTGGGAACTTAGCTTACCTGAGGAACAACCTGAGATTGCCTCCCTGGGTAGATACTGCCCACCATCTTCTGTAGTGGTCCTGTGCCTCTTGAACTCTCTAGGTCACCAAAAGAATCCAGAGGATGGAAGTTTCTGGACATCACAGTGAGGGCAGGTCTAAGGGAGTTACCAGGGCAACAAGGAACACTCTGTGCATAGATGAGGTGTAAGAAATGATGTGGAGAACAAAAATGTATTCCTTTAGTGCTACGCCCACAGCTGTGACACCTGTGTAGCTGTAGCAAAGCATGCCGATGCGCTGGGGTCCGGCAGCTGAAGGGTTGAGGTTGGAGCTTCCTGGAGCGTGGCCTCAAGAGGTTCCCCCACAATCAGCAGTCGCCATGCAGCCTGAGGATTCCAGGAGGCCCTGGAGGACAAGATGGCCTTGGCGACAGTCCTTGTTGGCACTAATCATGCTTTTTCTCTGTATGTCTTATCTGTGTTGGGGGGCGTTGGTGGACAGCCCCTAGGTGGACCCCTGAGAGTGGAAATTACCTAGAGCCACTCCCATATACGGGAAGCTATGATGAAGTTGGGAATAGATGGGTGAATCATGAAGGAAAGAAACAACTTTGGAGTGATTTGCCTTTTATGGAAAGGCTAGCCAGGACTAGAAAGCCTTGGTGCCTTTATAGTAAAGAAGAAAGACAGCAGATCATAGAAAATATGAAGCCAGCCCTAAGGTATTGGTATAGAAGGGTATATGACAACTGGAAGGATAAGTGGATATATAGGAGTGAGGAAGAAATAAATGAAATTATACAAAAAGTATATAGAGGGTGAGTTAAACCTTGGCTGGTAAAAATCTGGTTCCCACAGATGTGGTCTTTGGCGCAAGACAGATTTCACAAAATTCTGAGATCATGCCCTTAAGCAACAACCGCAATGAACTCCAAGCTGCGGAAGTGATACACAGAAATAGATACTGATGTACTTTGTTATTGTCTCTTGCACTACACAGAAATAGATACTGATGTACTTTGTTATTGTTTCTTGCTGATTCTGAGTAATTGTAAAAGTTAAAAGTCTGATGTAACCCCCTGCCAAGTTCCTTGATTGTAAAAGAATATAAGCACTGATTTTGCAGAAGTAAATCTGCAGCAGCACAACAATCCATTGTGTGTCTGTCTGTCATTTTCCTCGCCGATTCCTGACTTCTCCTCGAGCCTTCTCCCTGGTTCTCCCACAGTGGTGGTCTCCCTCTGGGTGGTCTGCGGCACTTTAGTGGTCAGGTTTTCTTGGGATCGAGATGTGTTTGATCTGAAACTTGTGTGCAAGAAAACTCTTTAGAAGGGTGTTTAGCACAACGTAAACCAAGACAGGAAAACAGCCTAGGTAGAAAGAGCTCTAAAGAAAACGAAAGTCAAAGAAAGAAACTAAAGAAAGGAAATATTTCCCCTAAACAGAGGGGAGCCAAATCCTCTAGCTGTGCTACAGGCTCCCTTAATATAACTCGCCCTACTCTAAGGAGACATTGAACAACACGAAGTCTGCAAACTGACGTTTAAGTCCCTATCTTTCCTCTCTGTGCATGGCATTATTCATTGTTTCCCTCCCCACCCAGCACCCACAGACTTTGGGAAACCTTGAATCAATTCTGGTGGAAGGGACAAAGGCAGTCTCTGTGTAATTAAGTCTGTCTTAGATAAGGATGTCTGCACTGCTTTCTGAGTAAAACGGTCCCAAAAGTCTTCCAGATTTTAATTTAAGATGAACTATTTGAAAAAGTTTGCTTCCAAACATTTTAAATGCCAGCACACATGAAGGGTTACAGATCTATCTAATCTCAGCCCACAGCATACTGAATAAATTGGTGGCTAAAAACATGTTGTACCTGGGACTTGAGGAGGAAAAAACCCTGGATGACAATGTAATTCATGTGTAAGAAATATAAACTTCACTGTCTCTGACTGGGATCATGGAATTCTTTCCTCTGTTCCTTTTGCTATTTTGAGCCTATCTACCTAGGTTATAGATATTATCCCTTCCTATATACAAGCTAAACAAACATGTCTTTAAAAAAAAAAAAAAAAAGGAGTGACAGTGCACATTTAACCTGAGATGTGTGGATCCTGCAGAGACTTTTGCCTGATGGGCGATGGGCTCACCTTCTGATCAAAAAGGAACCATGTTTTTAAGTGCCTGTGTTTGCTTACTGGGCCAACATGGCCTGATATGGCCATTGGAAAGGCCACAACACAATTGAGGCTGTGATAATTTTATTGAGAGCAATCAGATTTTTTTTTTTTTTTTTTTTTTTTTTTTGGTTTTTCGAGACAGGGGTTCCCTGTGTAGCTTTGCGCCTTTCTGGAACTCGCTTTGGAGACCAGGCTGGCCTTGAACTCACAGAGATCCACCTGCCTCTGCCTCCCACGTGCTGGGATTAAAGGTGTGCGCCACCACTGCCCGGCGCAATCAGATTTTTATACTTTTATCAGAAACAGAATATAGTGGCAATTGCCAGGATCAATACATTTGTAGTTGCCAGGATACAGGACATAGGGTACACAAGATTAATGTTCAAGACCAATTGTCACACTCCCTTAGTGACTACTATGGGAACATACAGAGAAACGCAAAGCAGCCTCAATGCTTTACTGCCTGAGGGAGTGCATCAGTCTCTCGGGAACTGGAAGCCACATTATGCCCCAGGAGCCATGGACTCTAACCTGAAAAACCTATGATGCATCCCTCTCAAGGCAGCTAGGCCAAGTCAACGCTATGGTTCCCTGCACATGTGGTTTGTTCCCATCTTACTGGTGATTACATCACAATGAAAGCAGCAATGTGTCTTGGCCATCATGTTTACTAATGGTTTCTTTAAAAATGTAAATGCCATGTGACCTCCTCGTTAAAATGAAATAAAACAAAATAAACACATCCATAAATTTCCTGCTGCCACTGAACCCTTAAAGGATTACCTCATTTATACTAAAGAAGTTAGTTTTGTTTCATTTTTGACACACTGCTTTATCTGATAGATTTAATGGCTTCCAGGGGGAAGTGAAGCATTCTTAGCCATGTGCCTCCAATATTAACAAAGCATCTGGCACTTTTAAATGCTTAGGCTTGGAAGGTTCGTGTAAATTTACATCAGCCTAGAATCAGTCTTGGGGAAGCAAGGCCCTACCAGAACCAAAAGAATAGAAAACCAGGTTCTAGAAAAGCTATTGCCAGCAGTCAGGCTTTACAGCATCAGGCTGGAGAGGAAGGCTATGCTGGCCTCAATGGTTTGCCCCAGCTTCCTACCTGAAATCTCCAAGATGTTTTCTCTAAGAAATCCTTTAGTCCATTTTTGTCCTACCATGCCCTAAAAACAATGTTTTGATTTTGGTTTTCTAGTCTCTTCATAGGCATCAGTGAACCATCCCTTTCAGACAAGTTGGTCTTCATGCCTGCAAATTCATTTTCTCTCCTTACACGGAGCATAAACTCCAGCATGAGACATTGGGCCTGTGTCCTTGTGGGCTCCCACTGCTGCCTATTTACCACATTTGAGATAAACTCAGTCGTGTGGCTTTGGTCAAGTGGTCAGACACTTTTAAGGCCACTGCTTTCCAATTCCTCCTGAACATTCTTTGCACACTTCCCTCATTTTGTGCAGATTTAGGCTTAAATTTTTCTTGAAGTTAGTTTTCTTCTAAGTTAGTTTCTGATGCTATCAATCTTATTTCTTACGGGTCATTAGGGCTGAAGTAAAGATGAACTGAAAACAGCACTCATATCTTATTACTATGAATAACATGTATATGGGTATGAATACATGGCTCAGCAGCTAAAGACAGGGGCTTTTTGTCCACAGGGCCTGGCTTTGATTCCCAGCACCCAAAAGACATCTCACAACTTCTGTATTTCACTGTCATTTCAACCACTGGAGATTTGACATTCTCTTCTTGTCTCCACTCGTACCTGGAATTCAACTGTTTTACACACTGGCAAAACTTATACACCTAAAATAAATTAACTTTAATTAAAAAATAACACATGTAAAGTAAACCTTTTCTTCAATATGAAGTAACATGCCTCTGTCTCTACACCATTTGCATACCTAGTGCCCAAGGAGGCCAAAACAGTGCCTCATATCTTGTGAACCTGGAATTACAGGTAGAACTGAGCTATCTGACATGGGTGCTACGAACCAAACTTGGGTACCTAACAGGATCATTACTGCTGAGCCAACTCTCCAGCTACCAAATCAGTCATTATAATGCAGTAGATGAAGAGGCCCCGTTACTCCTTTTGCTACATGGTCACTGAATGAGTCAATGGATTTCTAGCCCTGTGAATGGGCTCTCCTCGTTGTTTCTTATTATCATTATTAATACATTTCTCTTGATGTGAGTAAAGAAAACAAAAGGATTTGTAGAATACAGATGAGTTCAGCCAGATTATATAAGAAAAGTTCCATAATCTTTTTTTTTTGTTTGTTTGTTTTGAGAAAGGATCTTTCTATGTAGCAACGGCTGTCCTGGGATTCACTATCTCAACCACACCTGCCTAAAATTCAGAGAGATCCTCTAGACTTTGTCTCCCAAGTGCTGCAGTCACATGAACCACTATGCTCAGCTGGGATATATTGTTTTAATAACCTATGTTTGAATCAGAGAAAAAAAATATAGTGCAAATTTTAAACAGGAACCATCATTGTTTTGATGAACAGTAATTCTACTTAAAATTCTACAATGTATTAATTTCAACCGGCAAGTAATTTTATTTGTTCTCAATATTTAGGTTATTCTCTTCACTTTCCTGACTTCAACTTTTAAAACTGTTTTAACGGTGTGTATACACTTATGCCACGGTGTGCATGTGACACTCACAGAGCAACGTACAGGTGTAATTACTACTTCACCTATGTGAGTTCTAGTGATCAAATGCAGGGAGTCAAGTTTGGCTGCAAGTGACCTCATTGGCCTTATTTGGGTTTTAAAATTGTTTTTCTATATGCTGGTGTTTGGGTGTGCATATGCCACAGACCAAGTATACAACAAAAGAAATACTTGTAGGAGCACTATGGGTCTCCAAGAGACTGAACTCAGGTAACCAGGCTTAGAAACAACCAAATTTACTCACTGAGACAATTCCCTGGAATTCATTTGTGGTTCTGAGAAAGTGTTATGAACAAGTGTTTACTTCTCAGAAGAAACTAATACAATCCAAAAATGGCAATATATCATATTCATCTGCAAATAGGATTCATTATTCAAATTATCCTGTGTTCCTCTATCTTTAAATGTTTATAATTTTAACAGATAACATTTTATTGATATAATGTCTCTACTAATCATAGTCAAGTGCCAGTGAGATGCTTCATTAGGGTAAAAAATGTCTGTGGTGTGCAAGGCTGGTAATCTGATTTCATCACCATACAAAGAGGACCAAAAGAATTTTCTCAAGTTTTCTTCAGGTCTCAACATGTCTGCAATGCCCTACAAACCCATAATCAGCACACACACACACACACACACACACACACACACACACACATTTTTTCTAAAATAAATCTCAATTCCCTGACATTATCTGGCATCTCTAGATAACTCCCTTAGGAGGCAATACTTCAAGAGGGAGTGCCAAGTGGATAAAAATTGGTTCATAAAGTAGGAACATCAAATAATATATACATATCTATAGCACATCAAACTATGAGATACACAGTTGATTGCTGATTATTCTACTTTATTATATCTCTACCAGATAGATGAAAATGCTACTTTGAATACAGAGATGAGGTATTTTAATGTTTCTGAGATTCTCTTCTATTAAGCATTTGAATATTAACAGTTTTAAAAAGTATTGACAAAACAGGACACATTGGAGGCACATCTTCTATTGTTGGACTTGTACTCAGAAGGCTGACACATGAGAAACATCTGTTCAAATGTAGCCTGACTGTTTACTGATATCCAGGCCAGGCTGGATCACAAACCATGTCTGAAGGAAATTTGTGAAAATATGAAAAACAAAACAATCCATCACCCTTTCACAGACACCTTTACTTGAAAAGTATTGTCATACACTGCCCAATACTTACATAAACAATGGACCCCTTAGATGATGGGCATTCTATCCTATACACATCAGCAGAACAATACCTGTTACCAATTGAAAGCACAATAGATGAACAGAAGCCAGAAAATGAATGTATGAACCACCAAATAAACTTCAGTAACGGGACTTGTCATATATACAGAATTCGTCAACAGCTACTCCAAAAGCTTCAAAACACAAGCCATGATACTGTGATCTCCACCATCAGACTTGAGTGCACATGCTAAATAATTTACTTGCTTCAAGCATTTGATGAAAAAGGAGATTAAACAAGAGTTTTTTTCTTTGAAACTGAAGACAACTGTGATGTCTAAATCACATGAATAGGGTTTTCCTCATGTATGAGTTCTTCCCTATTTCCTTATGTTAAGATGACATATAAAGGCTTTAAAAATATTTACAGGGCTAGAGACAGGGCCAGTTAAGTCAAGCTCATGCCAAGGAACTAGGTGAGGTTTTTCCCCCCCACAACTTTCTATAATTGCTTTTAGAAATTCAGGAAGATTACAAGGTCTAACTTTCTTGGGTACCATCAAGAACATGCATATATCCAAAGACACATGTCCATCACATTTTGAGACAGGGTTTCTCTATGTAGTTTTGGTGCCTGTCCTAGATCTCACTCTGTAGACCAGGATGGCCTCAAACTCAGAGAGATCTGCCTGGCTCTGCCTCCCGAGTGCTAGCACCACCCAGCCACATAAAACATTTAAAACAAATTGTTAAACATGTTTTCACTTATGACAATTTTTCTTGTGTAAACATTCATTCCTGTAACCCACAGGTTGAGGCATCTAGAAACTTACATAGAGTTTTTCTTCATCATGAATTAGTTCATGTAAAAGAAAACAAGCATGTAGCCTTCAAAAACAGACAATAATTCTCAGTTGTTGGTACCATTTGGAAAATTTTAGAAATGCTACCCTTTTGAGGGAATATGTCACTCATTGTGAGTTTTGAGATTTTAAATCCTCACACCACCTCCAGTTCCCATTCTCTGCTCCACATTTCAAGTCAAGGGCATGAACTCTGAGCTTTGCCCTGCCTCTCTCATGAAGATCATAACCATAAGCCAGATTAAGTTCTTTTTTTATGTTTGGTTTTCTAAGACAGGGTTTCTCTGTGTTGCTTTGGAACCTGTCCTGAAACTTGCTCTGTAGACCAGGCTGGCCTCAAACTCACAGAGATCCACCTGCCTCTGCCTCCTGCGTGCTGGGATTAAAGGTGTGCACCACCACACCCAGCTAAGCTCTTTTATAAATTGCCTCAAATACTGTTTTTAATCAGTATCTTAATTAGGGTTTCTATTGCTGTGGAAAGACATCATGACCATGGGCAAAGATTATGAAAGAAAACATTGAATTGAGGTGTTGGCTTACAGTTCAGAGGTTCAGGCTATTATCATCATGGTGGAGATCATGGTAGTGTGCAGACAGACATGGTGCTGGCTATATCTTGATCAGAAGGTAACAGGAAGTGGACTGACTGTCACACTGAGTGAACCTTGAAAAAGTATTCTCAAAGCTTCCCTCCACATTAACACACTTCCTCCAACAAAGTGAAAATCCCTATGAGCTTATGGGGACCAATTACATTCAAACCACACAGAAAGAGAAAAGGCACTAGTACACTTCCATAAAGTTTTACTCTGGATGAGTTATTTCATGTAATTGGAGAGAAGTGTGATATCTAAAAGGTTTGTCTTGCTAATTTAGTCCACAGAGCTATTGTCCATGAATTTGTGGGTGCAAACAAAATAAAGAGGGACATTATAATGCTTGAACAGATTGTTGACATGTGTCAGCTTTTTTTTTCACCATAATATTGTTGTGTAACTAAATGTAAGTTTGTTGGCTAAAGATCTTACCAAATTCTTTATACTCATAGATTCCCCTTCAGTAGCAGTTATTTCATGTCCTCAAAGACTATTATAATATACAAAGACTTTAACAAATTGATTACACAATACAGGTTTTACTCTTGGATGAACTCATTGATGGTATCAAGGATTACAGTGAAGTACAAAGACTTTATGAAACTTATTACATTCATACATTTACTCTCCAATATGATTTTTTTCATGCCTTTGAAGATAATTGTGACATGCAAAGGCTTTCTCACATTGTTTACATTTATAGGACCTCTTTAGTATGTGAGCTTTTATTCATTTGGAGATGCTTCTGTTGTGAAAATGTTTTACCATATTGATTACAATCATAGGGTTTCTCTTCCACATGAATTCTTCTATGCCTTTGAAGACCACTAAAACATGCAAAGGCTTTCCCACATTGATAACATTTATAGGGTTTCTCTCCAGTATGTGTTCTTCTATGTATTCGGAGATTATATTGTCTAGAAAAGGTTTTACCACACTGATTACATTCATATGGTTTCTCTCCAATATGATTTTTTTCATGATTTCGAAGAACACTATGATGTGCAAAAGCTTTACTACATTGATTACATTTATAGGGTTTCTCTCCAGTATGTGAACTTTTATGTATTTGAAGATACTTCTGTTGTGAAAAGGTTTTACCACATTGATTACATTCATAGGGTTTCACACCTGTATGAGTTCTTTCATGTATTTTAAGATTACTGTAATCTGCAAAAGCTTTACCACATTGCTTACATTCATAAGGTTTCTCTCCAGTATGAACTCTTTCATGCTTTTGTAGAGAACGATAACATGCAAAGCTTTTCCCACATTGATTACATTTATAGGGTTTCTCTCCAGTATGTGAACTTTTATGTATTTGGAGATTATTCAGTTGTGAAAACGTTTTACCACATTGATTACATTCATAGGGTTTTACTCCGGTATGTGTTCTTTCATGTATTTTAAGATTACTGTAATATGCAAAAGCTTTACCACATTGATTACATTCGTAGGGTTTCTCCCCAGTATGAACTCTTTCATGCTTTTGAAGATAACTATGGCATGCAAAGGATTTCCCACATTGGTTACATTTGTAGGGTTTCTCTCCAGTATGTGAACTTTTATGTATTTGGAGATGCTTCTGTTGTGAAAAGGTTTTACCACATTGATTACATTCATAGGGTTTCACTCCAGTATGTGTTCTTTCATGTATTTTAAGATTACTGTAATATGCAATAGCTTTACCACATTGCTTACATTCATAGGGTTTCTCTCCAGTATGAACTCTTTCATGCCTTTGAAGAGAACGATGATATGCAAAGGCTTTCCCACATTGATTACATTTATAGGGTTTCTCTCCAGTATGTGAACCTTTATGTATTTGGAGATGACTCTGTTGTGAAAAGGTTTTACCACATTGATTACATTCATAGGGTTTCACTCCAGTATGTGTTCTTTCATGTATTTTAAGATTACTGTAATCTGCAAAAGCTTTACTACATTGCTTACATTCATGGGGTTTCTCTCCAGTATGAATTCTTTCATGCTTTTGAAGATAACTGTGGCATGCAAAGGCTTTCCCACATTGATTACATTCATAGGGTTTTTCTCCAGTGTGTGTTCTTTTATGTACTTGGAGATTACTCTGTCGTGAAAAGGCTTTCCCACATTGACTACATTCATAGGGTTTCTCTCCAGTATGACTTCTTTCATGCCTGTGAAGATAATTGGCACATGTAAATGCTTTACCACATCCATTATGCTGATAAATGTTTTTATCTGTATGACTTAATTTTACAGTTTGGTCTAAGGGTAAAGAAGAGTCAGATCTTAAGGTTTTACATTGTTTAAATTCATAGGGTTCCTAATCATTATGGGGTCTAAGATATATGTAATGGTTAGAGCCCTTAGTACATGGGCTCACATTTATAGTATCCTTTTAATATGAGCTTTTTCATATAATTGGAGAGAACTGGAAGAATTCAGAGCTGATAACCGCACTGATTACATTTATAACATTTTTTTATATGTTGAATCACACTACATTTGCAATGTGAACCAGGACAAACAGAAGAATTTCCACACTTTTTGTAGCAGCAGGGCTTTTATCTGATGTGAGTTTGTTGATATATTTCCAATGAAGTTGGAAAAACAACTAATTATAAACTTATATCACATTCAGAAAGTCTACTCAGAGTGGGAACTACTACATATCTTCTACTTGTTCTGGGAAAGAGAAGTACATTGCTTCTTTCCATATCCTTTACGCACACATGGCGTGCTTTCAGAATGACATGTGATATCACATTAATGACAGAATACCTAATAAAAGGTTTCCATACTGCATTTACAGTTTATTTTTTTGTTCCTCAAAGACATATAGTACAGGTATTAAGGTTTTTCTACAACAATCTTCTTAACTATTATAAACTCCCCCTCTTACTAAACTTTGGTAACTCACCACAAGTATATAACATTAGCTTTATTACAGACTATTTCTGTGTTAGAAGGCTTTAGAAATGTACTTATCACCTAATCAATGGGTATGGCTTTTGTTATATCTGAGTACTATGGAACTAAATGGATTAACAGTTTTACAGCCTAGCTATCATGGGGCTATGATTCAAGTGGTGGTATCTGTTAAGGCATTGTTTCCTTGTCTTCTTTCTCAGAGGAATGCCTTGCAAAAAGAGATCAAATACCTGACACTGAGGTACATGGTATTGTGACAATTTAGTAATCATCAACATACTTAAAGCTGTGCTCATTTACACTGCTGCTTTTCCTTAAAACTTCCACAGCAAGCTACTCATGTGTCTAGTGGTGCCATTAGTGGGTGAGAGATGTCCTCCCCTCCCATCAACACCTGAGGCAGGTGGGAGAACAGGCCTTGTGCCTTGCTTGAGACGTACAATAGAGCCAACCCTGTTAGCAGAGGTTTAGGTTGAGCCAGCCTCAAGGCTGTGAGCATAGGAGAGCTGTACCCACTACTCATCTCTCTAGTGGCAGCATAGGCAGGAAAGAGATGCCTTCCCCCTACCCATACATACCTGACGCTGGTGGCAGAGCTGGCCCTGAGGTCATAAGAGCAGAGCTGTCCTTGCCCCTCATCAGCTGCAGCACTCGGGAGAGTGGCCCCTACACCTTACCTGGGCAACCCAGTAGAGTTGGCCCTGAAGGTATAGGTGATGAAGAATGGACCCTGAGGACATGAAAACTAGAGAACTGCAAGGGGTGAGCTAGCCAGGGAGATGGAGAGCTCACCCTGGTGGTGAATACAGGGGACAGCTGGTGGGATGAGCAACCCTGCAAGTACCCAGGACCAGAACCAGGATTATGAGCTGGTCCACCCCAATATCCACCCTATCTGTGATCTCCTAGAGCACTGGAGGAGGAGATCGGTCCTGTGGACCCAGAGCTGCAAGATCTCCAAGACACAGAGCAGCAATGAGATGTCCAGGAAAAGTCCCACAGAGGGCCTAGCATGGGTGATACAGCAAAGACCAGGGGCCTAGAATCAGACCAATTATTCTTTGTGATAAATGCCTACATAAAAAATGTACGGATAAAGGGTTTACTACATGACTCACTGTGTCATACTTCAGCTTCCATGAGGAAATCTTCCCCTTTTTCCCCTTTTCTCTTAAATTTTATTTTGTTTTATTTGGGGCGGGGAAGACAGTCATGATGTGAAAGACACAAAGACTAAATAAATTCTTATTAAGTTTAAAAAAACTTCCACTACAAATTAATTTTTTTTTGTGGGACATTTGTATCAGCATGAAAATTACCTTCCAAGTCTTCTAGATCTTTGAAAATCTTCTTTAATATTATGGTCATCCCATTTGTAGCCTAAAATATAATACCAGAAAATGTATATTATTGAAGATCATGCAAAGTTTAAGTTACTATATTCAGTGAACCTAAGAATTATACCTGATTTATTCACCACATTCTTCACCTTTATCAATCAAAATTACAGTAGAGCATCAATAACCAAGAAACAGTTTTCTCCTTTTTTAAAAGTTGAAAGGAAAAATTCATGGTCTTACCTATAGCAGTGAGATTCTGGTAGGTCTCCAGCATCACATTTTTGTAGAGACTCTTCTGGGAAGGATCCAGCAAAGCCCACTCATCCTGAGTGAAGTTTACATGCACATCATCATAGGTCACTGAATTCTAATATATCCCATTGATGTATACAAGAGAAAGTGAGATATTGATCACAATGTAAATGTATACTTCTTTGACAATATATTTGTATAATTACAGTGCTTCTTACACTTATTCCATGACAGAGAAGTTCTAATATAATCACCAAGATGTTTTTGAATTTAGCTGAAAAGGAAGTTCAGAAATGTAATTTCCTGGCTCTTTGAATAGAATTTGCCCTTCTAAGAGAAATGACTATTAACAGACCTACAGAGAGATATAAGAAATCAACAGGACTCAGTACATATCAGAGAAATTGTATAAACAATTACTAACTACAAAGAAGATGGGCAAGAAGAACGTATTCTCTCACGCCTTTAATCCCAGCACTCAGGAATCAGAAGTAAGTGAATTTCATTGTGTTGGAGGCCAGCCTGGTCTATGAAATGAGTTCCAGGATAGCCAAAGGTACATATATGGACCCTGCCCCCACAAAAAAAAAAAACCTAAACAAATAAACAAAAAAGAGTTCTCATTGAAGTTCCTACTTCAGTGAGATATGCATTCATTCCAGTTTTCTATTCATCTCTCAGAAACCCTAAGTGTTAACTAAGATCTTACTAAAAGAGAATACATGTTTAACCCATTAGAGATGGACAGGGGAAAATGTAAGCATTGTAAATCCAGATTTAAAAAAAAAGCACAAAAAGGGACTGGAGTGATGGCTCAGAGGTTAAGAGCCCTGGCTGCTCTTCCAGAGGTCCTGAGTTCAATTCCCAGCACCCATATAGTGGCTCACAACCATCTGTAATGAAATCTTGTGCCCTCTTCTGGCCTGTACACATACATACAGGCAGAATACTGTATACATAATTAACTAATTAATCTTTATTATATATACATATTGTAAAAAAAAATAAAATAAAAACAACAAAAATAGGGCAGGAGAGATGACTTAGGAGTTAAGAGCACCTGCTGGTCTTGAAGAGAAGATGGGTTCAGTTGCCAGTACTTACACGGAGGCTCACAACTATCCATAAACCATGTTCAGAGGTTCTGAGTCCATGCTTTAAGTACTGGAAGCACCAGAAGCATATAGGCAAAACATTCATATTTATTCAAAAATTCAAAACATACAACAAAAGGCTGTAGGAATGTCACACCTCTGCAATCCAATGACTCAAGAACCTCAGACAGTACAGACTATATGCAATCAAAGGAGAAAAAGTGATATCCTCTACAAAGTTAAGAATTCAAAATGTTGGTGAAGCTCAGCATAACAGCATATGTTTGTGTACAAAAACCTACACTGCAGGTTCACCAGTCAATAACATAAAAATCAAAAACCTGGGCATGTTCACCCACACCTTTACTATCAGCACATGAAAGGCAGAGCCAGGCAGATCTAAGTTCAAGGCTATCTTTGTCTCAAGAACTATTTTCAGGACAGCCAGTGCTATATAGAGAAACCTTGCCTTCAAAAACAAAAACAAAACAATTACAAAATAAAGAAATACATAAAAAAAAACAAGCAACCTAAGGGCATAGCAATGAAAAGCAATTGCTTCTACTGTATCTTATATTATTCAGGGATACAGTCTATAATGGTGGTGAGTTCATGACAGCTAGAGAAGGAAGCGCACTGATCAATTTCAACAAGAAAGTAGATACAAAGGACAGGAAATGAGGTGAAGCTATAGATAGTCAAATCACATCCCCAATGAGGAACTTCCTCTAGAAAGGCTCTTCGTATTGAAGATTCCATAAGCACCATAAAGAAAGCCACCAATGAGAGAAAAGTGTTCATATGTATCATCCTATGAGTGTTTTTTTCAATCAATTACATTCTGTCCCAGTTCACTATGCAGCTATGGTCACGCTATGAAAATGTATTTAGTCCAGGTGGCCCCCAAGAGCCTTAATTGTTACTTAGCCTCTCTGTGTCTGTGGATTGTAGTGTGATTATCTTTTACTTAATAACTAAACTAATATCCATTTCTTTGTGAGTACATATAATGCTTGTCATTCTGGGTCTGGGTTGTCTCTCTCAGGATGAATTTTTCTAGTTCTATCCATGGCCTGCAAATTTTATGATATCATTTTTTAATAGCTGAGTAATACTCCATTGTGTAAATATACCACATTTTCTTTATCTATTTTTCACTTGAAGGATATCCAGGTTCTTTCCAGTTTCTGGCTGTTATGAATAAAGTTGCTAAGAACAAAGTTGAGCAAGTGTACTTGTGGTAGGGTAGTGTCCTTTGGGTATATGTCCAACAGTGGCATACCTGGGTCTTGAGGTAAATGAATTCCCAGTTTTCTGAGGAACTCCCATATTAATTTCCAGTGACTTTTCAAGTTCGCAATATCACCAGCAATGTAGGAGTATTTCCCTTGCTCTACATCCTCACCAGCATGAGATGCCACTTGCGTTATTGATCTTAGCCATTCTAACAGGTGTTAAGATGGAATTTCAAAGTAGTTTTGATTTGCATTTCTGTCAGGGACCTGTTGAAGGGTTCTTGGAGGGAGGAGGGAGGAATTGAGAAATAATCGGAAGAAATATAGATGTAGACAGAGAGAAAGACAGAAATGCAAGATAGCTTTGGAGAGACCTGGGTCAATACCCAGTTGCCCCAAGTTTATTCATGATGGGCCTTTTATACATCAGTAAGGGGAGAAGCAAAAGACCTCCCCCTTTTAAGGTCTAGGTATAAAGTACCAATAAGTATAGATCCTTCAAAATACCTGTAAGCCATGCCTTTGGCCAAATCATCCTATTATGGATCCCTGCTGGACAAAGCAACCTCAGACTTTCTGACCTTGAGTAAGGCCTTACTAGGGAGCCTCTGTGGGCCCCCACACATTTCCCTGATATCTAAGGATGTTGAACATATCTTTAAGTGTTTCTCACACATTTGAGATTCCTCTGCTGAGAATAGTGTTTGTTTAGATCTGTAACCCATTTTTAATTGGATTGTTTGGGTTTTTTTGATGTCTAGTTTATTGAGTTCTGTATCACCCTGAGTGAGGCAACCCAAACTCAGATAGACAAACATGATATGTCCTCACTTATAAGTGAGCATTAGCTGTTAGATAAGGAATAATCATGCCACAATCCACAGACCCAGAGAGGCTAAGTAACAAGGAAGGCTCCAGGGGTAACACATGAATCTCCCTTGAAGGAGAAATAGAATAGATTTTTGTGGACAGAATGGGTGCAGGAGGGGATGGAAATAGTAAGGATCAGGTAGGGGAGGTAAGGAAGGGGGAAGAGAGTACACAGAAAGAAAACTAGAAAAGGGGAGCATTTCTGGGGCAATGTGGAAACCTAGTGCAGTGAAGACTTCCTGGAATCTATGAGGGTACCCTGAGTGAGGAATTCCTAGTAACTGAGGATACAGAAGCCTGAAGTGGCCATATTCTTAGCCAGGCAAGGCTCCCAGCAGTGGGACTGGGACACCAACCCAGGCAAAAAAATCTTTGACCTACACCTGTCCTGCCAGCAAGATATGCTGGCACAATGGTGGTTCAGAGCTTGTGAGAGCTACCAACCAACAACTGGACTAACTTGAGGCCCAAGCCACTAGAGGAAGCCATGCCAAACACTGACTGAATGGGCAGAAACTGGAAACTGAATGGCTCAGAGACCTAGGGTAGAACTAACCACAACTGCTTGAAAAAAAAAAAAAAGTCAGTGAAATGAGAGAAATATTCTGCTATACTCATCGGTTGGTGCTTAGCCCAATCAAATTAGTGAGGCTTCCCTTGGGAGCTGATGGGAGCAGACATCCATAACCAAACATTAGCTGGAACTTCCTCCCTGAGGAAGAGTGGGAGGGGTGGAAATCCGTAGGATCCAGTGGGTTCAAGGACATTAGGAGAATAAAACACTAGAGAATCAAGGAAGCAGGGCTCATAGGAGTTCCCAGAGACTGAAGCAGAAACTCATTGGTCTGTACTAGGTCCTTGACAAGTATGTTATGGTTGTCTACCTTCGAGTTTAGTGGGACTCCTAACTTTTAAAAATAAATGCAAGATACAGATTTTTTTAAAGAAACATTGTATGTAGTGTATGTAGCAAGAGCTTATGAGCCTCCTGAATTGGGTGTTAGGATTTGAACTCAGGACATCCCTATGAAGCTGAGCGACCTGAACTCAGGACATCCCCATGAAGAACATGTGCTGAGCGACCTGCCCAGCAGGCCTTTTTATCCACCACAACGAAACCTAAACAAATAAATAAGTAAATAAATAATTCTTGGGAACATGATGCATCAATATTAAGATGCTGCACACGGTCAATTTACAGCATGAATTGAATACAATCTGAAGAAAATCCCTAACAATTTAGAACAGAAAAGCTGATTCCAAAGCTACATGCAAAGTGGAAACACTTTGAATGCTCAATGGGATTATTAAAAAATAGTACACACATTGATACAATGTTATTCTATACTTAACACAAATGTACAGTAATCAAGAATGTGTACAATATCTGTGATGGAAGAAAGAGGATCCAGAGAAAAAGCCAAGAACAAAAGCTATATTATATATATATATATATATATATATATATATATATATATATATATAGAGAGAGAGAGAGAGAGAGAGAGAGAGAGAGAGAGAGAGAGAGTCAAGCTTTAATCAAAAGAGCAAAGGAAACTCAGACAGGAAAACTGTGATCTTGACCATTGTTACCAAACTACATATGACTCTGTGTATAGAAATTAAATAAACACAGACTTCACAACTCTCCAAAAACTAACTCAAAAGTGACCCTTAAACTGTTGTTTCTGGCTCTCAAGCTACTGATATTCCTTCCAGAGAGGCCCCATGCTCTAGAGCTTTCTCTGCCACCAGAGGTGATCTCCTGAAATCCTGCCATGGCTCGACAGCCCCTCATGCTCCCAGTGGTTTAAACATAGCTCCATTGATACTCAATTACAAAATGACATCAAAAAATAATTTAAAATCTGCTTCCTACAACAGGGATCCTGGCACAAGATGCAGAATCTCCTCTGTCCACCTGCCCAACACCACGCATAGCTGAGAAACCTCTGCAGCTCAGAAAATCTTTTTGTTTCCTGGAACTAAACATCACTGAATCACGACATGGTAGATGGCAGGAGCAGAATGATAAAAGCATTCTAATCATGTATTGTTGAAGGATGATTTCCTCATCACCTCCTTTCTACCACTTTCAAAACTATCTGTAACATTTATAAGACAAACCTGAATGTGGACTGCAACACTCAGAACTTTTTTTAGAAACCAGGCCTTCAGTTTTCCAATCTCTCTTCCCACTGCACACCAAACACAATGTCTGTGTGTATACACTGGACAGTGATATTATGAGCATTATAGCCTCCCATAGCCAGGGTGGTAGAGCCTCCATTCGTAGGGAATCAATACTCAGGAAAGCTCAGAGGCCAAGAACCACTGACCAGGTCACCCCATTGACCAAAAGAACCACAGTCTAACTCAAGGTACAGTAATTTGGATTCACAATAAGTTTAGTCCTTTATCCAGATTGATTGCTCTGGTCTGTGACCCCAAGAAATGACCACTCAGGACATTCACCAATCATCTAAAATTGATTACCTGACTCCACATTGCTAATGTCAACTACTGTCACAACAGGAAAGCTCTCACCCTCCTTCCTGCCCATCCCTTTCTGCAGTCAGTACACCAGCTTCAAAGTTGGTCAATCTTACATAAGTCCCTCTTCATTGTAAGTCCCCATAAAAGCAAGAGAAATTGGAGGATGCTCATTAGCTGGTCTATTTTTTTCTTCTCACTTGCCAGTCAGAGCCCAGCCTGGAAAGAGTTGCAGGACTGCCTTTCCAGCACTGGGCAGCAGAGGCAGGATTAGGTGTTCAAAGAAATTCTCACTCACATACTATGAGGCAAGACTAGACTAGAGAAGGCATTTCTCTAAACAGAAAAAAAATAAATAAATAGCACTTGAGAAAAAAGGAATGGAAATTCTTATGACCAAGAAACACTGGAAAAGAAAGAGAACTACAGACCAATCTCCCTCATGAACATTGATGCAAAAATACTCAACAAAATATTGGCAAACCGAATCCAAGAATACATCAAAACAATCATCCATCACGACCAAGTAGGATTCATCCCAGGGATGCAAGAATGGTTCAACATATGAAAATCAGTCAATGTAATACACCATATAAACAAACTGAAAGAAACACTGGAAAACAGAAACAAATAGAAATTAGAGCATTAATATATAAGGGAAATGATATTTTAAAAGGGATACCAGCTGGGCAGTGGTGGCGCACGCCTTTAATCCCAGCACTGGGGAGGCAGAGTCAGGAGGATCTCTGTGAGTTCAAGGCCACCCTGGGCTATCAAGTGAGTTCCAGGAAAGGTGCAAAGCTACACAGGGAAACCTTGTCTCGAAAAACCAAAAAAAAAAAAAAAAAAAAAGAAAGAAAGAAAAAAAGAAAAAGAAGAAGAAAAAGAAAAGAAAAAAGGGATACCAATAATTGAGTTTTAAAATGATAAAAAAATTATTTTTAAGATTAAAAAAAAATCTTAGCTATATTGACTTTGAAAAAATGTAGGCCCTTCTCTAATAGAGGAAATGCCATTAATAAGAGAATAATTGATCTTGCCCATATGCACATGTAGGCCACTGAAATCTGTAACCTGACACAGAGTTATAGTCAATGTCCTATTTCTCAACCCTCTGAGTTGACATAACTGTGCCAAGGAGGACTGAACATATCTGCATAGGAGAGTTGCCTAATTGGAAATTCAATAGTCATTGGCTCAAGCTAACCTTTCCAATTTGTACATCCACTTCTGTTGGATAATGCTTTTGTACACTGGTTTAATAAAATGCTGATTGGCCAGTAGCCAGGCAGGAAGTATAGGTGGGATAAACAGACAAGGACAATTCTGGGAAGAGGAAGTCTGAGTCAGGAGATGCCAGTCTGCTGTCCAGGGAGCAGCATATAATGGCACACAGGTAAAGTTACGGAAAATGTGGCAACATACAGGTTAACAGAAATCGGCTGAGTTTAGGTGCAAGAGCTAGTCAGTAGTAAGCCTGAGCTAAAGGCCAAGCAGTTTTAATTAATATAAGCCTCTGTGTGTTTACTTGGGTCTGAGCGGCTGTGGACTGGGCAGGACACAGAAGAATTTTCAGCTACAAATGGCACCCACATGTGGCGGCAAGAATTTCCACGCAAAACCTGAAGAAGTTTTAAAAAAGGGTTCTAAAATAGAGCCAAGAGCAGCTTCCTAGTTACGTCTCTCAGGAAAGCTGGGATACAAAGGCGCCATGGCATGTGGACTTGAGCTATAGGATGGCAGGTTCATGGCACATGGGCTTGACCTACAGCATGGCGGATTCCCGCTGCAGTACACAGAGGTGTCTCCAAGACACACATTACGCTGCATGGTGGATTTAGCCTTTGCTAGTACAGGGGGGAAAAAAAGATTTCTGGGCTACATGCTACTTTGATAGAAGCATAGACCCACTGCCTCCCAGTCAGCAAACAGCATGGCTCCCAAAGCAGGAGGTGAGCTAGCTCTGCCAGGCTAAAAAGCTGAAATGGGCAGAGTCAGTAGCCAAGGTTGCTGTTTCAGTCCCCAAAATGCAGTTTAGCAATTTAAAATCTCTCCTGGTCAGAGAAGGATTACAGGTTCACAATAGGGCAGATTCAGATGGAATAAGACTTTAGTTTACAATGTATGTAAAAATGTACATAGGCTTGGAAGAGGAAAGAAAAGGAATATAGACAGTTATATAAAGAAATAGAAAATTAAAAAAATAAAGTCTTTAAAGAAAAAGTAAAACTAATATAAAAAAATAAGCCACATAAAGATGGAAATCATACAGAGAGTCTGGATTATATTGTCTTTGGGATTTTTAACTGCAGAGAGACATTTCAATGTAAAAGCTGCTGTGTTAAATCAATATGTATATTTTAAATGTGTCTAAGGATATATTGCTTTGGAAAAGAGGTTCTGCTTTTGTTTCCACAAAGATGAGAACCTGTGGATTGCTTCCAGGCTAATATAGTTTGACCAGCCAAGACCCCCTGAAAGGTCTCTGATGACACCATGGCCCAGATGATCAACATCCAAAAACAGCTTCAAGGCAACTGGCTCAGAGAATACAGCATCACGGTCCAGTCAGGTCAAGTCCAGTCAGGATTTACTTGACTGTAATTCTTAATTTTCTCAGGATCCCCATAAGAATACAGCACCCTTTATCAGCAGGAAGTAGCCTAGAAAACCATGCCCACATTCCCAAAAAAATGGATTATAGATGTTTGTCTTTGCTTAGATTATTGATTGCAAATTGTTATTGGTCATAGTCAATCTCTTTCTAAAAGAAGAAAGGGGGATATGATATTGAAATGTAGGATATAGATATGATAGAATGAAAGGGTAGATTATTGAATCTACTTATAAAGAGCAACTTATTTTAAATTGCTATAGATTTTAGTTTATTAATACAAATTTAAAGTTAATTTGTTATACTTTATATATATATTTCTACTCTTGTTTAAGGTATTATGTTTATGTAACTCATTTAAATTGTAATGGGTAATTAAGAAATACAGTTTAATAGTTAATCATCTATGATAATCAATCTTATAGTCATGTTAGTTTAGTTTTCTAGGTATACATAGATATATTTCAGACAGATAGGTAATCTTCAAACACTTCAAAGACCTACAGAATATGACATTTAAAATGTTTTTAAAACTTAGACTTTCTGGACAGTGAGACATGTCTACTCCTGGCAGCATCAATTTCCTTCAAAGAGAAAGATGGACATCAAAGACACTCCATATGGAGTTTATCTTCTTCTTGGCAAAAATAGCCATTTGGCCAAGAAACATTTTGTTATACTTTATATATATTTCTACTCTTGTTTAAGGTATTGTGTTTATGTAACTGATTTCAATTGTAATGGATAATTAAGAAATACAGGTTAACAGTTAATCATCTATGATAATCAATCTTATAGTCATGTTAGTTTAGTTTTCTAGGTATAAATAGATATATTTCAGATAACTAGGTAATCTTCAAACACTTCAAAGACCTACAGAATATGACATTTAAAATGTTTTAAAAACTTAGACTTTCTGGACAGTGAGACATGTCTATTCCTGGCAGCACCAATTTACTTCAAAGAGAAAGAGGGGCGTCAAAGACACTCCATACATATGGAGTGTATCTTCTCTTTGCAAAAATAGCCATTTTGGCAAAAAACTGTTCTTGCCTGGACTGCTTGACAAAAATGTTGTATCGACTGGACATTCAGGAGCCATAGGAAGCTGACCACTGAACTTTGCAAGATGAGATGGTCCTTCAGGTTCCTGCTTCACAGAAGAAACTGCCAGATATTTTACAGGACACAGGAAAAAGAGACTGAGAGATTCTAGGCCTATATGGCTGAAGATGGATGCCCCAAAGTTACAGAGGAACTTTAGGTGACTGTCCAGGTGGCCAGCTGTCTCTGTCATTCTAGACTTTTGGAAGTTGCTTACAATGCACTTTCTGTTTACTTAGGTAACATTACACCCTTCTGAGGTCTTTAATGTAGTTGAAGACTAGATAGTTAAAACTTTCCCTAGTTATGATAAAAGATAAGTTAGATATGAAATCTTAAACTCACAAATATAGGATAAATAGAATATTTTCTTTCAATCTGCCAAATATAAATAGACAAGATATTGTAACTGTAATTCTTGCTTGATAACTGTTTTGTTAGATATAATTTTACTATGTTAAAGTTAAAACTTTCCTTTTTAATTAAACAGAAAAGGGGAAATGCTGTGGGATAATGCTTTTGTACACTGGTTTAATAAAATGCTGATTGACCAATAGCCAGGCAGGAAGTATAGGTGGGATAAACAGATAAGAAGAATTCTGGGAAGAGGAAGGCTGAGTCAGGAGACACCAGCCTGCCCTCCAGGGAACAGCATGTAATGGCATAGAGGTAAAGCCACAGAACACGTGGTGACATATAGATTAACAGAAATGGGCTGAGTTTAAGTGTAAGAGCTAGTCAGTGGTAGGCCTGAGCTAATGGCTGAGCAGTTTTAATATAAGCCTCTGTGTGTTTACTTGGGTCTGAGTGCTGTGGATCGCACAGGACATGGAAAAACTTTCAGCTACAACCTATAATATAGTCTGTCTTCATTCACAAAGCATGAATTAATACATGCTGGAAAATTACAAAATCACTTTCCTGCCACAATCAGGTCCTTTTCCATATTAGTGACCCCAGCAGCTCATTTCCTAACATTTCCTCCTATGGTGTACACAATAAACTATTCCCCATATTCTGGTCTGAAGGCAGAAACCATATTCTACATACAAATCCTTTTTCTGTGAGTGCAAAGAACAGTTGACTACATGACTCAAGTGGGCAATTTGAAAAATCTGAGGAGGTACAGTCCTTTTTTTAAGAATTTAAGAGTTGTAATATAGAGGAGAGCAAGTTATTGCCCCAGAGAACAAAAGACTGGGATCATGGACACTGGAGTCAACATAAGAAAGCTTACTCATAAACAATTTTCTAAAAGGCTCGAAGTACAGCTGTTCTAGAATTAATATGCCTTCCCAGGGAGAAATAACTCTATACACTTAAGAGATTAATAAAGAAACATTTCTTTAATGACAGCATGCATTCACCTCTGGCTAATGATCCAAGAAGAGCTAGCCTAGAACATATTTTGCATTCCACATCCACTGTCATTTTTAAGTTGTTTTTTTTTTTATTTTTTATTTTTTATTTTCTTTTAGGTTCAGGCTCTAGGTTACACTTTGAATAATTTAAATAGGAATAGGAGACTACAGGTCTAGCCACTTAGGCAGACAGGAGATTTCTATAGCAAAGATATTCCCAGAATTGTTTCTTAAGTATATCAGTGACCAGAATCATCAGGTCATTCTTTAGTGACAGGGTCCTGAAGTGGAGGTCCCAGAACATCAGAAAGATAGTAAAAGTAGAAGGTAGAAGAGATTAAAGCTGGGTTGGGAAGGTCTTGCACAAGCTATGTCTCATGCCAAGTAAGCCTCTTAAGAAGAATAGCATTGGGAGGACGGAGGACAGGGGAATCTGTGGCTGATATGTAAAATTAAATTAATTATAAAATAAAAATATTTAAAAAAGAAGAATAGCATCATATATACTACTTCCAGGGGGTAAATGGAACAAAATGGAAGAGATCTATGAAGTCATCAGAAACTATCATACCATGGGGCAAACTCAGGAAGAGGCTAATCAAACAATGCTTCACAAGAGTAATATAGAGTATCTCAAGAACATTACTAAACCCACAGTGGCCTTGGACTAAGGAAAGGAAAAAAAAAGCTTCCTTTTTCAATATTCTTTATATATGTTGGCTGGCAACAAAAAAAGATATGGCACATATTAAAAGTGGATTTTATCACCTCAAAAGATTCCCACTTCAAAAGCTGCAAAACTTCAATTAAGAAAAAAAATCCCTCACAAGTGTATCCAGTTCTTCAGGTTTAGTTAATTCCAGAGAAATCCGTTTGACTTCCAAGAATAGTCACCACAGAAGCACAGACAGAAGAACTGGGAAATATTCCTTACCTGCAGGAGGCAAGAAGAACACAGGAGTCATTTCCAAAGCAATGCTTTTCCTAAACAAGGGAAGCATGGGGATTTTACATAGGGTGTCTGGACATGTTACTGTAGAATTCTGCCTATTACTAAGCATGTTCAGTTAATAAGTCCACTTCTGAATGTGGTCACAATGATAAGCAGATACACTGAGAGGCATTCTTACCTCAAAGTCATGCAGGAACACATATACATTATAAAAATGATGGAAAGAAATGCCTCTGGCATGTTCATCGTGTACCACGTGGTCTTAGCTGAAAATCAAGTAAATGACACTGTGAAAGTGATTGCTTTGGACCCTATACTACATGTCAATAATGGTGTTTGATCGAAAGATAGCTGTATCAGTGCTATGATTCTCAAAAAAACAAAGGACAGGGAACACAAATGTAGAAAACATCAAGGAAAAGTCATCTATCAGCATTGTGTTTGCCCCTCATATTTGGATAGCTCTGCTGAGCTATTGTCAGAACAAGGCTGCTTTTGACTCTGAGCAGGCTGGCTCACAGGAGGCCACAGCAGCTTCCATGCAGGACCAAAAGTTCATTTTAACTAGATCTTGCTGCTGTCTGTCTCAGGGCTGTGACATTACTGTAGAGAATTCCATTCTTTTCTTTTTTTTTTTTAAACCTTTATTTTAATTTTAGTTATATTGGTATTTTGCCTGTATACATCTTTGCACATTACCTACAGAAGCCAGGAGGTGGCAGGAGATGCCTGGGTCTGGAATTACAGCAAATGGTTCACTACCATGTGTGTTCTAGGAATGGAATCTGATTCCTCTATAACAACACCTAGTGCTCTTAATAGCTGAGTAATCTCTCTAGCTCTTTTTCAAACTTCATTTCTATACTTTTTTTGTTTTTTCGAGATAGGGTTTCTCTGTTAACTTTTTGGAGCCTATCCTGGAACTTGCTCTGTAGACCAGGCTGGCCTCAAATTCACAGAGATCTTCCTGCCTCTGCAACCTGAGTGCTGGGATTAAAGAAGTGTGCCACCACCACCCAGCTATTTCTATACATTTATAATAAAAAGGCATTATACCACTTTTCCCCTTTGTTTTTCTCAATCCATTCCTTCTTATATACTTCCCTTTCAACTTCTTCCTTGTTAAGTATGTATGAATACATATGCTGAAATACATGAATACAAACTTCTGAGTTGGGGCTGAAGAGATGGCTCAGAAGTTAAGAGCACTGGCTGCTCTTCCAGAGGTCCTGAGTTCAATTCCCAGCACCCACATGGTGACTCATAGCCATCCATGAGATCTGGTGCCCTCTTCTGGCATGCAAGGATACATGGAGGCAGAATGCTGTATACATAATAAATAAATAAACCTTAAAAAAATTTCTGAGTCCATTTTTGTTGGTTGTATGTGTGTGGTTTTAGGGCCGACCACATTCTATTCAATACTCAATTAAGGAGCTCATCCTTGCCTGAGGCTAATTCTATCATATGGAAAATTCCACTTTTTGATGAGCAATAGGTGTTTGACCCACCAACTGGGCTGTTTTTGATAGGAAACATTATGATGAGCAGAAAACTTGGGGTAGAAAATACCTTAGCAGTTATAAGCACTGAAGATTTTTCTAGAGCACCCAAATTACATATGGAAGCTCACTACTATCTGTAACTCCAGTTCCAGGGGTTCAAACACCATTTCCTGGCCACCTTGGCCACCATGCATGAATGGGGTATAAAGACACAAGTAAAAGAAAATACCCATACACAAAAAATAACAACTAAAACTGAATTTGTAAAATGAACAAACAAATAAAAAATAACAAGACAACTTGCACTATAAAACTTCTTTTCCAAGCTGTTTGTGGTGGTATAGGCGGGACAAAGAGAGGGGAAAATTGAGGAAGGGGGAAGGAAAGGGAGACCGCCAGGACAAGGAAGATGTAAAGTACAGGTAAGCCATGAGCCATGTGGCAAAGTAAAGATTAATAGAAATGGGCTGAATATAAGAATAGGAGCTAGACAATGATAGGCCTGAGCTAATGGCCAAGCAGTTTAAATAATGTAACCATCTGCTCCGGGACTAGCAGGAGCTGGAGAGAAATTCACAAGAGCAGGAAGATCACTGTGAGTTTTAAAGCATGTGCTACATAGTCAACACACACACACACACACACACACACACACACACACACACACACACACAGAGGAAAAGAACAAAACCAAGTAACATACAGGAAAATGAGCACTGAAGAATTGAGACAATATAGTACCTCTTAAAATCATCTCAGGTGTCTGCAACTGGTGCCCACACAATCATTTTCAAAAAATAAATATTGCCAAACATGCTAGCACATGCCATTAATATCAGCAATGGGAGCAAAAATAGGCTGCTATTCATAAATTTGAGACCATGCTGGTTGACATAGTCACTTCCAAAGTAAGACCCATCTCATAAACACCTAAAAATGTTTAAAAGGTATATATAATTTTGATTTGTTTTCTTTGTTTAAGGCTAGGTCTAGTTTGGAATCTTAGTTGACCTTTGTTCCCTAAGTATAATATAATTCGAGTGTTTAATAAATACTAAGATGATAGATAGATAGATAGATAGATAGATAGATAGATAGATAGATAGATAGATAGATGAGATAGATGATAGATAGATAGATAGATAGATAGATAGATAGATAGATAGATAGATAGATAGATAGATAGTCCAAACTTTGGACCATCTTTTATAGAAGACAGAGTTTTTAAGTAATTTGATATTGGTCTGGTTAGAAATAAAGGAGTGTTCTTAACACGGTTGCTTCTTCATAGAAGTCTAAACATGTAAATCTTGGGATCACTCATATGTTCAAAGGCTTGGAACAGATGCTAACTGCTCTAGAGCTAAAGTTAGAACAAACTCCTCCCTGGTTTCAATAATTGGAAGGGGTGACTTTTCTGTATTCTGATTTTCCATAGAAAACTTCTGTATAGTTACTACTCTATTGCTGTGATGAAATACACCATGTCCAAGGCAATTTATAAAATAAAGCATTTAATTGGGCTTAAAAGTGGCACTGGGTTTGAGTTTATAAAGGCCCAGTAAACACATGGCAGAAAGAAAAGCTTAGAGTTCACATCTGAACCTCAAGCAGGAGGTAGAGTGCATACTGGGCCTCAAAGCCCAACCCTGTGACACACCTCCTTTGGAAAAGCCATAGCTCTATTCCTTCCCAAACCATTCCACATATTGGGGAACAATATTAGAACATATGAGTCTATGGGTGTCATACTCATTTAACTACCTCATACTTCTTCAACTCTTAGATAGCAACAACTACTTTTTATCAGACCACATTCTACTATATCCTTAAATGATACCATTACATTTCCAGCATGAACATTCCTATTCCAGTGGAAAGAATCAGAGCATAACAAGATGAACAGACCAAAATCCAGCAGGGCAAATATCAAATCTTATAGCACCTTGTCCAGCATCTTGAGATCATGATGAAATTGCCTGGACTCCAAATGGTTTAGTTATTCCCACTCCTTCAACTCTGTCAGCTGCAGCACACATAGCCTCTCTTTTAGGCCAGCTCACTAGAATACCTTCACCTTTCTCATAGGATGCCCCCATGGTCCTGCTAGTTCCAATCTCCTGTATATAGTAGTCTACTTCATCCTACTGAAAGCAGAATAGAGGGGCTAGGCAAATTGCACAGTGGTTAACAGCACTGGGTGCTCTTCCTGCAGTCCCACACTCCATTCCTAGCACTCACATGACAGCTCACAACTGCCTGTAAGAACAATTCCATGGGAACCAAAAAGATAAATAGTTGGGTATAAGCTGGTACCTGGCACTGACTTGGCTGACTATATGAGGTTTGTCTATGTGTCCTGACACTTAGATTCAAAAATTAGTGACACAAAAATATACTTCTGTCCTACAGTAGAACATGAGAGTTGTTTGAATTATTTTCCTCTTTGCAGCAACAAAATAACTAACAATATGTGATATGAGGGAGGAAAGGTATATTGTAGCTTGTAGTTCCAAGGAGAAATACTCCAATAGGGAGCGAAAGATTTGGGAACAGTACTGGGAGTCCAAGGTCAGGAATCAGAGAGCAAATAGAAATTTCCATTGGGTATAAAACTTGAGTACTCCACAGTAATCCATTTCTCAAAGAAGGCTGTATTTCCTAACAGTTGCAAAACTGCAAAGTATCACTGCTAGCTTGAGATCCAGGGTTCAAACTCATGAAGTGTGGAGGATGTTATAGGGTAAAATGGTCAGCTAAGACACTGAGGCCCAGCCAGTTCCACACCAGTCTGGGTTCTAGCCAGACAGTAAACAAGGGTAGTCTCTTATTTCTTCCTCCTACTGCCTACTGATTCCACTTTTTACCTGACACCTTACTGAATTTTAGGAGATGAAAGAGGAGTAGAAGAGGAGACCCAGTAGACAGGAGACCTGAAGGAGATGGGAAAGGACAAAAGGAGACAGGAGAGCACCTGAGTGGCCCCAGGGCACTGGAGCTGCTGGCAGGTCTCTGAGTCCCAGAATCAGCACCCTGGAGACGCTACTGTCTGGGCCATCTAGTCATGATCTCTTGGAGATGGCGTACTGGGTGGTGCCTGATAAACTGCTCCTGTTCCCAGCCTTGTAATTACTGTTTGTGCCTCAAACCAGCTTGACTTACCTTCAGTCAAGTGACAAGGACACTAGGATATGGGCAAGGAAGAGGCAAAATGATGTTAGCCTCACCCAATCAGCAGCCCGTTATAGTCTCCTCCCCACCCCTGACCCCAACACATCGTGAGTTCTTGCCACTGCAGAAATGTGAGCTTTGAAGACAATTGGGACTCACACCTCACAATACTTAGATCTTGGGGTTCACAGGCCTCATGGAAGAAGAAGACACCTTGAAGCCTAGAAGGTGGGGTTGTCCAGCAGCCCACAGGCTTGCTCTAGAGTCTAGGAGAAGTCACTGAGGGACATTTGTCTGAGCCCCATCACACAGTCTCACCTATTCCTGCAGATCTTCCTCCATACCCCGTTGCATACTCAGTCCCTGAATGAAATTAAAACCCTTAAATTCACTCCTCTGCCTACTAAGTTCTGTGATCACAGGGTTGTAACACCACACTTGGCTTGGGTGCTGTCTTATTCAACTTTACTGTCACTGCATGAACATGTGGACACTCAAAAAAATACAATTTTAAAATGAATGAAAAGAAGCTTTATAGCCTGGCAGTGGTGGTACACACCTTTGATCTCAGCCCTTGGGAGGAAGAGTTAGGCAGATCTCTGTGAGTTCAAGGCCAGCCTGGTCTACAGAGTGAGATCCAGAAGAGGCACCAAAACTACACAGAGAAACCCTGTCTTGAAAAACAAAACAAAACCAAAAAAATGTAGATGCAGCCCTACAGAAAGTTGCCACGGTGAAAGAAGCTTTATAGAAAGTAGCTACGGTGGCAGGTTATGGTGATTGATCACACTGTATCTACAGCCAGGAACCTAATAGTGATAAATCTTGGTCCTTATTACATAATCCAGTACCAACACCATGGAATGGAATGGTTCTATCACTTCTGGTAGATGAGTCTTCTCATCTCAACGAATTTAGCAAGCTAATCTCTCATAGCACACCCCAGGGAATAACATGATCTAGATGAGCCCTCAAGGTGTGCCTGAACGAGTGTCTCTTAGCTTATTATAGATCTTGTCAAGTTGACAATATTAACCATTACACAAAGTTAATAAAACTTGTTGTGTAGACTGCCTACACAGAGACAACATTCCTTTTTTAGTGGCATCTCAAATAGCAATAAGCCAAGTTTTAGGAATTGTAAAGCCAGTTGCAACAGTGCATGACAATAATCCAATGACTTTAAGGCAAAATAGAAAACACACAGGAGAAGCCCTGAAAGACTATGGGCATCTGATAGCAAATTAGAGACCCTGTCTTAAACATTGTTATAGGAATGTAGATTTATAGCTGGTTAATGCTGGGGAACAAACATACACATCTAACCATACTAATCTAATAGGCATGGTTAGCATCTTTGGTGTATTTGGAAGGCAGCCCTTCCTTACCTAAATTCTACTTTATATGACTTAATGTCTCCTAAGAATTGGTAAATCCTTGTCCCATCAATTCTACTCTTCTACATTACAGTTTAGCAATGGAGTGTGACTCTACACAGGAGACACCATTTACAAGCTCCATAAAATTAACTTCAGACAGCTCACAAACCTAAATGTTAACAGTGCAGAATTTCCGAGAGCTACTAGAGACTCTCCGAGTTTGGCAAATCTGCCTTTCATAGAGACAATACAAGCACTACATTTCACAGTGATGTCAACAACAGGCTGTTTTTAAGCACAGTCCCACTCCCAATGTTCTGCACAGACTCAGGCCGCGGAGTGAAGTTATTCAGAGGCTGCCACTCGGGCCTAGGGAGTCACAAGGACCAGGCAGACCAGGCAGGACCAGGCAGAACCATGCCGAACTCTGCGTCTGGCCGCTGGCTCACACCCAGCTTCGGGGTAGGACCAAGCACACTGGCTCCCTGGCTCAGCCGGCTTCTCCTCCCAGTCTGGGGACAACGACCGATCGCACACTATGGCTGGTCCCTCCTCCCCGTCTGGGGACAGCAGCCCCTCGCTCACCATGGTGGGGCTGTCAGACTTGCCCTCGCTCTCCCCACAACTCCCCGCAGCGCAGCCACTGCGGAACACTTGCGCCAACTTCCTACTTCCTCGGCAGAGGGGCTGAGCCAAAAGTCTGGAAACGGGAAGAACCCGCCCACTTGACTGGCAGGTCTACTGGGCATCCTGATTGGCTAGTGAGGCCGAATGACAGGCGTCGTTCCCTTGGAGACTGGGTGAGCTGAAGGACACAGCACAGTGGTTCCCAGCCATAGCTTCCACCCAAAGCACAGACCTATCTCATATTGGCTAGAGATTTGTGCCAAATTAAACAGCAAGTTTCTTGTTAATTGCGGCTTTCAGTTTTAAAAGGAAGTATACAAATTCAGAAGGAGGCTAGTCAGACAATGCTGCACAAGAGGAGCACGGGGTATCTCAAGAACATTATAAACAAAGTTCACAGTGGCCCTGGGACTGATAACCACAGCCCATGTGCAGAAAGAGCAGCATCTGAAGCCAACCCTCCCCAAAAGCCCTGGCCACAGACCTTTACCAGCTCTCCCAAGCATATTCCTGGTTTTAGAGAAGGAGTTCTATTTCTTTTTCTAAACATCACGGCCTTAGAGAAACCTCCCAAGGCCTAGGCAGGTTGCCAAATTCAGAGAGGCCTAGCTTCTTATAGAAGTTCTGCACTTTCAATTTGACATTTAGGTGTAAGATCCATTCGGAAGACTGGCGGTGGTTGTACATGCCTTTAATCCCAGCACTCAGGAGGCAGAGAAAGGTGAATCTCTGTGAATTCAAGGCCAGCCTGGTCTACAGAGTAAATTCCAGCACAGGCTCCAAAGCTACACAGAAAAACCTTGCCTCAAAAAACAAAACAAAAAGATCCGTTTGGAGTTAATTTCGTGGAGGTTATAAATGGCATCTCATGTACTGAGTAGCACTCCACTACTAAGCTGTAATACAGAAGAGTGGAATTGGTGATATAAAGGATTTACCAATGTTTAGGAGATAGTAAGTACACAAAGAATTTAGCTAAGGTGTGTGGGGGGGTGCCTCTTAAATACCTCAAAGATAAGTAGTATGTTAACCAGGCCTGTTAGGGATTAGGATTCTAGGATGTAAATGTTTGTTCACCTTTTATGTATATTGTTATTGGGCACATGTCTATGGCAAAAACTGCTAATAGGATCTTCATCCATAGAAAGGATAGAGAGACCCTCTGTGTAAAGGTCTCTCTATAGTAAGGGGGAGCATGATAGTTTTAAGAGGGATTTCTTAATTGTGTTGTACTGGATGCATACAAATCAATTTATCAATTTGATAATGTTTTGTTAGTTATTTGCTGTTTCTTTGTATTGTCTACTTGCACCCATTAAAAACCAAAAGCATGGTTATAGTAGTGATGCCATGTATTCTATGAAGACTGTCTTGTGTTTTCTCAAAGGTTTAGTTTAACAGATTATACCTAGGAAATATTAATTTATTACATTATCTTATACACAGCTTCTATTCAGCTTTCTTTTATTTAACTGTTGTTGCTCAGCACTATCTTAAGACAAACAATTAGCACCTTCCTATGATCAGCTGTGCCTGCTTACAAAGGATGGCCACCACCAGGTTTGCCGACTGTTGGCATTCCGTCACAGGAGGGATCCCCTCCTTCTGAACATACAGCTTCTTTCCCAGACAACTGTAAGCAATTTGACCCTAATGACATGTGACCTTGTGGTTTTGTGGAGGAATAGAGGAACATATCCTGGGAAAGACTTGCAAGGGGGTAGATTTTGCATCTGCATCTATGAGAAAGTTACCTTAAAAGTGAGAATTTACCTTGAGTGCTATCAGGCTTACCACTTATACACACTGAGAAATGTAATGTAATGCTGGGGTACACGGGCAGTGGAATAGTAGAGGGAAGGTGAGCTCCACATATGCAGCTATGAGAAAGTCATTGTACATACTGGGTGTAGACATTCCTGTGTGACTGCTTTTGGGTATCCGTCTTAGAGTTTTTATTGCTGTGAAGAGACGTCAGGACTTATGACAACTCTTATAAAGGAAAACATTTCATTTGCGTTGGCTTATAATTTCAGAGGTTTTAGTCCATTATCATCATGGAGAGAAGCATGGTGGCATGCAGGCAGACATGGAGCTATAGAAAGAGCTGAGAGATCTACATCCAGATCAGCAGGCAGCAGAAAGTGTCTGGGACACACTTTCTCTAACAAGGACACTACTACTCCAATAAGGCCACACCTCCTAATAGTGCCACTCCCTGTGAGACTATGGGGGCCATTTTGATTCAAACCACCACAGCATCCAAACTCCTGTATCCCCTCAATCATGTTCAGTAAGTAAGATCAATAAACTCATTGGTTTTCCATGGTGGACTTTGGTAAAATTGCACTTTGCATTGGCATTGGGACTTATAAGGATGAGATACACATTGCTTTGTACCCCTCGAATAGGGAGTAAACTCACACAACAGAACATTAATATATTTGTTAATGTTCCTGTGTCTCATAGCATTAGAAAAAGGAAGCAGGACATAAAAGAACATGTAAATATGGAAGTGGCCTTAGTAAAGAAAATCGTAGATATATGAAGATGATGATGACTGGGTGGCTCCAGAAATACAAAACAAATGAAATGGAAAGCCTTGGCAAGTTATGAAGGTCTGAGTAAGCTGGGGGCCTTGGGACCAGAAATCCCTCCAGGCCAAGGCCTGGGTGGCAGGAGAGGCAGTTGACTGCTGGACTGTGGGGCCACAAACAAGAATTACAATATCAGTAGATGCATGTGCAGCTACTAAGCCAACAGAAAAACATCAAAGACATGTCTCAATAACACACACACAAGAACACACACACACACATAGTTGAATATAATTTTGCTTTGTTTTTTGAGACAGGATCTTATTAGAAAGCTCCAGCTAGCCTGGAACTCATTATGTAATGTTTAAAGAATAATGAATATTAAATATTTTAAAATAAATTCTAATAAATATTTCCTTCTATATGATTTGCTTATTATTAGAAGCATGACAGTTTCTATACAAGAGGGAGCTTCCCAACAATTTTCTTTGTATTTATTTGTATTTGAAAAGAACTGGAAGTGGGGGAAATTTTACACTGTTTACATTCCTGAGTTGTTTTCCATCATCCAGTCATTCTATGAAATCATAAGAACTAGTCTTGTGAATATTTGCCACAAGATTTCCTTGGCTGGAGGTATCGAATTTTTTTTCTCTAGTTTTAGTTGCCTGGACATAGTAAAAGAGATGCTCCCCTCCCTTTAAAATTCCTAATTATTTGTGGCACAGCACCTGGGTACAATTGAAAGGCTCCATGTCCTTGATAGGCCCACTGAATCATGGGCTATGAGGCTGCCTGATAACCAGTTGTCTTTAGTGGTAATCTGACTAGCGACTTGGCTGAATTTGTTGTTTCTGGTATTGAGATATCTGATGCTTTGGTTTGGCACTATGGAAAGTGGCTTGAAACCCTTCTAAGCATCTGACACAAGATGTAGTCTTGGGTATAACCAGGTTGGGCAAGGCCAAAGATGGAGGGTATGTTGATACTGTTCTCCTTTGAGAAGACAGCTGACCATCTCTTTGATGCTGCCTACTTTGCATAAGACTCCTTACATGGTAGGTTTTCAGTGTCAAAGGCCTATTGTTGCAGAACCAATGGATTGTTTGTCTCCAGGGGCCAACTAAGGCAACCTGCCATCTGCATGTACTTACCTATTTGTCTGTTTGCTGTTGATCTGCTGTGTCCATCATACTGACTGAGTAGTTGTTTCTGAGATCTTTGTGCTTCACACTGCCATGGGTTTAGGACTATTGAGATGTAGCTATAATTATAGCACAACCACATGCAATAAAGCATCTAGTAATTATATAGCCATAGAAAATAGATTCATTAATAAATACTTATTGCAATATTTGGAACTTACATATTTTTTTTTTTTTTTTTTTTTTTTTTGGTTTTTCGAGACAGGGTTTCTTTGTGTAGCTTTGCGCCTTTCCTGGGACTCACTTGGTAGCCCAGGCTAGCCTCGAACTCACAGAGATCCACCTGGCTCTGCCTCCCGAGTGCTGGGATTAAAGGCGTGCGCCACCACCGCCCGGCGGAACTTACATATTTTTTAAAAAAATAAAGATTAAAAATGTGATTACAGTACAATTTCTTTACATCTTTTCAATGAACTGAGTGCTGTGGGATGTCTTTCTGTAGGCTGTGAATATATGTTGTTCCCATTGGTTAATAAATAAGCTGGTTTGGCCTGTGGCAAGGCAGCTTAGAGGCAGGCAGGAAATCCAAGGAGAGAGACAGGAAAGATAAAGACAGAATCTGGAGAGATGCCAGCCTGCCGCCCAAGGAACAACATGCCAGCAGACTGGTAAAGCCACAGAACACATGGCAAAACATAGATTAATAGAAATGGATTTATTTAAGATATAATAAATAAATACGTAAATAATATTGAGCCTTTGAATGATTATTTTATAAGCAGCTGAGGGGCTGTGGGGCCAGGTGGGATCAGAGAAACTTTCCACTACAACTGAGGATGTAACCTAAGTTAGTTTCTGCTGCTGGATCCTACCGGCTCCCTTGGGGAGGGGGTGAGAAGGTGCACAGCACAGACACTGGGAATCAGGTAAAAGGCAAACAGCAGACTCCTTTATTCAGCAATGGGGAGAGCCTTAACTACTCTCCTCCCAGCACCCAGGCTGTGTCCTGATCCTCTCATTGGCTAGGCATGATCAGGACCTCTGACAGCTCCTGTTGCCAGGCCCTCAGGCAGACTCCAGATTGGCTCCTCTCTTGGCCTCTTAGGCCTTGTCTTCCTACAAATATCCATTGGGCACATTTGTTAGCCAAGTCATGAGGGATAATTACTGAATTAAATCACATTTGCAGAAATGGAGAAAAAGAACAGGATATTTAAAAGCTATGCACTTTGAGTTAAAACAGTAGTTTTAGACATTGGAACCAATGAGATGAACATCTATAGCCAACTGAAATATTCCACATGGTTTTCCTTGACTCCTAGTGAGTTGACAGATGTTACCAACACTACTCATTTGAGTCTGTTTGAGAAGTAAATGCTGAACTGGTAATTATTGAATGATTAGCTTCTGTGGAAAAACCTACAGGAATAGCCACAAATAATATTTTTAAGGAATACGAGAAAACACAAATTTAGTACAAACTGAGATGGAATTTACTAAATCCCCTCATGGGAGACTATTACATGTGGAACACAGAAAAGCTTAATTTGATGACCCTCTTAATTTGAAGGCTCTACCTATCCCTCTAAAGCAGTGGTTCTCAACCTTCCTAATGTGGTGACCTTTTAGTACAATTCCTCATGATGTGGTGACCTCCAACCATAAAATTATTTTTATTGCTACTTCATAATTGTAATTCAGATACTGTTATGAATCATGATATAAATATCTGGTATGAGACCCCTGTGAAAGGGTCTTTTGACCCCAAAGGGATCATAACCCACAGGTTAAGAACTGCTGCAGTCTAGACCAAGATTCTTTCCTTCTAGAACAGGCTCCTATCCCTCCAGATCAGGCTTCTGGACTCAAGTGAATTAGGTACTCAAAACTTTGTAATGCACACTACATACATTTTTTATCCACAGGCATAACAGATCTCCTCAGTTGATACCTTCTTGGAAACTTTGTAATTCCATTAATTCTTTTGTTAAGCATCTCATTATCTTACTCAAGCACTGTTATCAATCAAAATGTTCCTCTGCCCTTCATATTTAATTTTCATTGTTTCCTAATTCCCTTCAGTTTTTCATTGTCCCACTGAGGGCACCAAAACAGCTTTAATAGTAACCAGCCATTTCAAGCTCCTTGTGTGCGCTGTTCTGGTTTTAAAAGCCTTATTTACTTAAAAAAAAAAATACAGAATTGCCCATCATCTGAAAAATTCTTCCAAATCAATGAGT
This sequence comes from Peromyscus maniculatus bairdii, assembly GCF_049852395.1. Classification (NCBI taxonomy): domain Eukaryota; kingdom Metazoa; phylum Chordata; class Mammalia; order Rodentia; family Cricetidae; genus Peromyscus; species Peromyscus maniculatus. The sequence goes on along the minus strand of NC_134868.1, from coordinate 4,759,813 downwards.
GAATGTTCTAACAATAGAGACATATTTTTCTGATACTCTTGGTGCCTGATCTGAGCCTGTGTGTGTGTGTGTGTGTGTGTGTGTGTGTGTGTGTGTGTGTGCATGTGCGTGTCTGTGTGTATATGACTCAGCCTGATGAGTCAGTTATTCTGCAAATGGTTTCAAAGCTGACCAGTTGTGTAAATGGTTTCAGAGCTGACCACTCTGCTCTGCACTGGACTACCAATAAGAAGGCTCTGGGAGAGGTAAATTCTTCTTCTTCCAGCAGGCATTAGTTGCCTGCAGTTCTTTGTCTATGGGCGGACCTTATGAAATTCTTTCCTTCCATGTTAACACATCCATTGATCTTGCCATTGTCTGGTCTTGTTTATGCAGCCAATGCCAGGAGAGACTGTTTCCGACTAGACTTCCTGGTTTTCTGGCTTTTACCACATTTTTGCTCCCCTCTTCCACAATGTTCCTTGAGCCATAGATGCAGGAACTGTCTAAGTAGACTTAAAATCCACCCAAAAAGTGGGAAATTATACCGGATATTGGTATTATACCTGAAGCTAGGGAAGTCACAGACTCTAGTACTCAGTCACATGCATAACCACACTGCCTCTTTGCTTGTTCAGCATAAATTATCATGCCTGATTGCAGAAAAGAAAATGAAAACATCCAATACCTGTGGATGATCAAAGCTGTCACTTTGCAGGAGGTTTTCATTTAGAAAGAAGGTGACAAACCTATAGGAACAGTAATCAGGTTTTTGCAGATATGTTCTCTATAAATTCAGAAGGAAAAATGAAGGTAAAGCTGCCTTGTGATACAGCAGTGCTGTAAACAGAGCATCTTGTACTGCCCAAATACAAGCCTGCAAGACACCAAGATATGCTAAAGAAACAGAAAGGAATAACAAAAACCCCTATAAATAGATTACATAATACTCTATTAACTTTGAATTTTCTCAGTGCTAATGAGAAAAGTACAATAGCTGCAGAGAGACACTGGAATAGAAAATAGAATACAAAATAATAGAAAAAAACTACAGAATTAAATCAGCCTATATACTTTAAGGATGTGCTGACTTCAGAATGGAAACCAGGATATGTATTATGTTAGGGAAGAGGTTTTGCTTTTGTTTCTACAGGAGAAGATAAGCTGTCAATACCATCAAAATTGATAAAGGTTCGATTTGAACAAGAGAGACTTCTAATTATAAGAGGTGATAGTTCACTGCCCAGCATGACCCTCCAATTTAAACTAATTTATAGCAGTAACAAATGCTTTTCATTTAATCACATATAACTTGCCAAAAGGGGACCTCCCCAAAGTTAGGGTTGGGGAAGGGTTTTTGTTTTTGACTTTCAGGAGAATGAAGGCTAAGGAATCTGAAGAACACAGGTCAAATGAGACATCTGAAGAAAAAGGACAAATTATCTAGAAAAAAAAATGTCCCAAGAAAAAGAGTAAATTGGTCTATTGGTATATCACATATAAAATTTCATAAGTCTTCCTAAATGTTTGTTTTTGCTTTTCTCTACAGACACTTAGCACAAATGATCTTCTTGTAGTCCTGGTTCAGTTAAAAATAAAGCTGGCTTTGGAGTTGGAGAATGGCTCTCTCCCTCTCTAAACCCAAGCATGTTGTTAAAAGGAAAATGCAAAATATCTGTATCATATCAGAAGGAAAAGCCATCTTCTGATATGGGACAGAAGAAAACAAAAAAATTAAGGGACTATTCTATTGCCACTAATCTCAATTCTTTGGTTCTATTTTGATTCTTTAAATTTTTCTTAAAGTATGAATTTTATATCAAAATTTATAAGATTAATATATATTGTTTAAACTCTCATTGTGATATTAATGGTCATATAGAGTACTAACTAATTCTAGAAAAAAAAAAAGGCCTCATTTAGCTGCCTATACATGTTTCTGTGTTTGAGTCTCTGTTTTCTGCAGGGAATCATGACCATACCTAACAGTGAATTTGAAGACTCCAGGAAGATGATGGGGCCCCACAACAATAATTCCACATGGACAATATTAATACCCCTAATCTGACAAACATCACCCAAAGATCAGCTTTGGACTACAAACTGCTCAGAACAATTTCAAGATGGCTAGCTGAGATGATCCAGCTTCACAGACTACTTCAACAAGGACTTGAGATAAGCCTTGCACTTTGGCATTATACAGAAACTGAACAACAAATGATATAGCTACATTTCCTAGGACTTGACAATTAACCCAAAATTTTTCTTTTCAGGATCCCCTAAATATGCCTTCACCCACAAACAGCAGAAAGTAATTTTAAAAACACAACACCTACATTCCCAAGAGGTGGGGTGAGGCAGGAATTTTTTGTCTTTCAATGAGTTTTGGGTTTGGGATAATTTTCATTGTTTAGGATGATTGGTTACAAGTTGTTGTTGTTAACAGTCAGGAAAAAAAGATAAACAAAGTAGATTAGATTTAAGGTTCTTGTTTAAAAAAAAAGAAAAGAGAGGGTATAGATATGCTATAGATAAAAAGGTAGATTATTGAATCTACTTTTAAAAGACAACTACTAGTTTTAAAAACTTTACATTGGATTGGATTTTTATATATTGTATACAAATCATATGTATTGAGATTGATATTGTTAGAAAATGCTCTATGTATATTTCTAATCTTGTTCAGGATATTGTACCTATATAGTTCATTTAACAATGTAATGCAACTTGCTAATCCTTGAAAGTTATTATTTTCAACTATTAGGATATAGAGAAATGAGAATTAGTAGTTAGTCATTACAATTGAACTTGTAGTCACATTAGGTGTTTTCAAGGTTAAGCAGAGATATATTTTAGATAGACATGTCATCTTCAAACCCTTCAGAGAGCTACATAATATGGCATTTAAAATGTTTTAATAACAGAATTTTTTCCTTTTTATATATATATATTTTTTCTTTTACAATACCATTCAGTTCTACATATCAGCCATGGGTTCCCCTATTCTTCCCCCTCACACCCCCTCTCCTTACCCCCAGCCTACCCTCCATTCCCACCTCCTCCAGGACAAGTCCTCCCCCCGAGGACTGCGATCAACCTGGTAGACTCAGTCCAGGGAGGTCCAGTCCCTTCCTCCCAGACTGAGCCAAGTGTCCCTGAATAAGCTCCAGGTTTCAAACAGCCAACTCATGCAATGAGCACAGGACTTGGTCCCACTGTCTAGTGGCCTCCCAAACTGATCAAGCCAATCAACTGTCTCATCTATTCAGAGGGCCTGATCCAGCTGGGGGCCCCTCAGCCTTTGGTTCATAGTTCATGTGTTTCCATTCATTTGGCTATTTTTTTTCAATAATTGAGTAAAACTGAAATTTATTATAGGCCACAGTCGTCCTAGGGACCTCCATGCTATATATATATAGCCTCTATGGTTCTATGGGTTGTGGTCTGATTGTTCTTTATTTTATATCTAGAATCCACCTATGAGTGAGTACATACCATAACTGTCTTTCTGGGTTTGGGTTACCTCACTCAGGATGATTTTTTTTTCTAGTTCCATCCATTTGCCTGCAAATTTCATGCTTTCATTGTTTTTCTCTGCTGAGTAGTACTCCATTGTGTATATGTACCACATTTTTTTCATCCATTCTTCAGTTCACAGGCATCTAGGTTGTTTCCACGTTATGGCTATTACAAATAGTGCCGCTATGAACATAGCTGAGCATGTATCTTTATGGTATGAATTGGCATTCCTTGGGTATATGCCCAAGAGTGGGATGGCTGGGTCTTGAGGTAGTTGGATTCCTAATTTTCTGAGAAACCACCATACTGATGTCCAAAGTAGTTGTACAAGTTTACATTCCCACCAAGAGTGGAGGAGTGTTCCCTTTGCTCCACATCCTCTCCAACATTGACTGTCACTGGCGTTTTTGATCGTAGCCATTCTGACAGGTGTAAGGTGGTATCTCAGAGTCGTTTTGATTTGCATTTCTCTGATGATTAAGGATGTTGAGCATTTCTTTAAATGTCTTTCAGCCATTTGTAGTTCTTGTTTTGTGAATTCTCTGTTTAGCTCTTTAGCCCATTTTTTTAATTGGACTGTTCAGTGGTTTGATGTCTAGTTTCTTGAGTTCTTTATATACTGTAGAGATCAATCCTCTGTCAGATGTGAGGTTGGTGAAGACCTTTTCCCATTCTGTTAGCTGTCTTTTTGTCTTATTGACTGTGTCTTTTGCCCTGCAAAAGCTTCTCAGTTTGAGAGGTCCCATTTATTAATTGTTGTGCTCAGGGTCTGTGCTGTTGGTGTTTTATTTAGGAAATGGTCTCAGGTGCCAATGCGTTCAAGAGTGCTTCCTACTTTCTTTTCTATTAAGTTTAGTGTAACTGGATTTATGTTCAGGTCTTTGATCCACTTGGACTTGAGTTTTGTGCATGGTGACAGATATGGATCTATTTGTAATCTTTTACATATTAACATCCAGTTATGTCCCTGTCAGCTGCCGCTGGGTCTGTCTGCCTCTGCGGGCCACCACCGGGCCTGTATGTCTCTGCTGGTTGCCGCTGGGCCTGTATGTCCCTGTTGGCCGCCGCTGCCGGGCCGTCTACTTCCGCGGGCTGTTGCCGCAGGCCTACCTGCGTCTGCTTGTCTCCGCCGCCTGGCCCATCTACCTCTATGGGCCGCCTCTGCGGGCCTACCTGCATCTGCTTGTCTCTGCCCGCCTGTGTGTTTTTATAGGTGAATTGAGTCCATTCATATTAAGAGATATTAATGACCATTGATTGTTAATTCCTGTAATTTTTGGTGGTAGTGTGTGTTTCTCTTCTTTGAGATTTGTTTGTGTGGAACTACCTATTGCCTGTGTTTTCATGGATGTTTCCCTCCAAGGCTTTCTGTAAGGCTGGATTTGTGGATAGGTATGGGACATTTTGTGTTATGACATTGTTGTCTTTAATGTTTTCTTTGACTGACAAATCTATTTCCTCTATTGTATCTTCAACACCAGAGATTCTCTCTTCTATTTCTTGTATACTGTTGGTTATACTTGCATCTGTAGTTCCTGTTTGTTTACTTAGATTTTCCATTTCCAGCATTCTCTCAGTTTGTGTCTTCTTTTTTGCCTCTATTTCAATTTTCAAGTCTTGAACTGTTTTCTTCACCTCTTTGATTGCATTTTCTTGGTTGTCTTGACTTTAAGGAATTTATTGATTTCTTTCTGTTTTTTATTTGTCTTTTCCTCAATTTCTTTAAAAGAATTTTTTTATTTTCTCTTTAAAGGCCTCTATCATCTTCATAAAATCATTTTAAAGGTCATTTTCATCTGCTTCTTCTACATTGAGGTGTTCAGGTCTTGCTGATGTATAACCACTAGGTTCTGGTGGTGCCATATTGTTCTTTATGTTGTTGAATGTATTCTTTCCCTGGGACCTACCCATCTCTTCCTCCAATCAGTGTAAAAGGTGTCTGTGTCTCAGGGAGCCACTCTTGGTCCAATTGGCACTGGCAGTGTTTGTGTTTCAAGGAACTGCTGGGGTCTCAGGGGGTGGGTGGGTTTAAGGAACAGAGTGAGACTTATAGATTGCAGGGTCCAATGGGGGGTGGTGAGAAGGCCTGCCCACAGGAGTCTTACCTCCTTACCTGCAATTGGAGCTGCAATAGGTAGGAGTATGGGGGCATGGGTTGTACCTCTGGGCCTAAGGCCTAGAGGCTGGAGTCGCTGGTTGGAAGCACAGTGATTTACCTCTTGGTTCAATCAGAGCTGGCAGAGTCTATGTCTCAGGGAGCAGTTGTGGTCTCAGGGGATGGGTTTGGAGGATGGAGTGAGGCTTATAGATTACAGGGTCTGATGGTTGGTGGTGTTCTCATGCCTGCCTTCAGGAGTCTTGCCTGCTGGCCTGCAACTGGGACTACAATGGGTAGGGGTATGGGAACACAGGTCGTATCCCTGGGCCTCTCTTTAACCATTGCTATTGTCTTAATTCATTTAGCATTATGTCCTCCTGAGGCACCAAGCTTGTCCTCAACAAGTGAACAGTTAGATTGCTTTCATAATTAGGCAACTGTGAATATAATTGCAATGATCATGAAAGTTCTGATACTTTCTAACACTAATTTCAAGTACATGGAGAATACAGTGAGAAGATTGTAGGGGTCCATAGCAATTCTGTCATTTTGTGAGAACTCTGTATACTATAGACACACATATACACATAGATAGATAGAAAGAGAATGTATAGAGAACAGGGTTTACCATTTTGTTTTTAGTAATGGGGTTGCTTGGGTATAGGCAATGTGTCCAAGTGCATCAGAATACATACGCTAAATATGTGTGATTTTATATCAACTATAACAATGCAACATGCTTTTAACTAATTTTAGTTGATCTGTGGAAAAATCTCCACCCACGGCTATCACAGTTTATTTTGCAAGCTACTACACGATATCACATCACATTTAGATTCATAATTAAATTCTGGAGCATGTTTTATTTTCAAACTTTTTGTTTTCTCAATGAAATCATACTTAGTGAGATATCTTTTATGTGAATGTAATAATGTATTCTATATCACTAAACTATTCTGTCCTCTTTTTACATCTTTGTACATTACTTCAAATTAATTTCAGTTTCACACATTTACTGTAGTTTGCTTAATGAATGATTATGTAGAATAGTATCTTTTACCCTTTTATACTTATGCAAACAACACCATTAAAATGGTACACTTCAACAACAAGTTGGGTATGTTCAATTTGCCGCATAAATTCAATGAAATTCAAAGAAAATTCCCAATAAATTACAACAGAAAAGTTGACTCTAAAGCTAAGAACCATGTGGAAAATTTCAGAGTTCTCAGGATGATGAAGAAATGATACAAACATTGAGACTATGTGACTTTTGTATAAGTGGAGTTTTCCTATGTACTGGCAGTCCCTTCCAAAATAACCACTCAGAGACATAAAATTAATTATAAATGCTTGGCCAATAGCTCAGGCTTGTTACTAGCTCTTACATTTAAATTAATCCACATTTTTATTTATGCATTGTCATATTGCTTGGTTTCTTTTCTCACTATGGCATATTCATCTTGCTTCTCTCTCTGTCTCTATGACTCCTCTGACTCTTCTTCCCAGCATTCTCTGTTTGGCTTTACTCCTAACCTTATCCTGTCCAGCTATTGACCAGTCAGCTCCTTTATGAAACCAATCACAGCAAAATATATTCACACAGTAAAAAGGAATATTCCACACTTTTGTACTTAACACAAATCAACAATCATCAAGAATATGTACCATATTTGTGAAAGAATAAGGAGATAGAAAAAGACAAGAACAAAAAACCAAAATTATAGTCAAGCTTTCATCAAAAGACCTAAGCACACTCAACCAGGAAAAATGTGAATGTGGCCATCATCACCTATGATTGTATGTGTATAAAAATTAAATGAACACAGACTTCACAACTCCTACAAAAATAACTCAAAGTGACCTGTAAATTGTGATAGTTCTGACCCTTCAGCTACTACTGATCTCTCTTCTAAACAGAGAGTTCTCATGCTCTAGAACTCTCTGAAAATGGAGGTGATAGGAAAGGTTGGCTATGGTTATGCAGCCCCTCATTCCCTCTTGTGGTTTCAAACAAATCCAGTCTGACTGATGCCCACACACAAAACAATGTTTAAGGATAATTTAATGTCTGCTTCTTCCTACACAGATTATGGCACAAGATGCAGAATATTCCCTATTCACCCAACCAACACTATGCCCACCAAGGAACTTCTGCAGCTCAGAAACTCCTTTTGTCCCCTGGAATTGAATTTCTCTGAATTATTCCATTGTGGCTGGTGGTAGAGGGAAATTAAAAGCATTCTAATTAAGTATTGCTGAAGCATGATCTCCATCACTTTTCTACTAGTTTCTAAACTATTTGTAAAATTTATCACACAAAACTGAATGTGGAATGAAATGTTCAGAACTTCTGGAAACCAGATCTCCAATTTTCCAATCTGTCTTCTCATTGCACACCAAAAACAATACTTGTGTGAGCACACAGGACAGTGATATTATAAGCATCACAGCTCCCATGACCAAGCATGAAGAGCATCCCTGTCCTTAGGGAATACACATTCAGGGAGGCTCACAGACCAAGAAACACTGCCCTAGTCATCACATGGACCAACAGAACTAATGATCTATCCAACTCCTTGCTGATCTACCAGTTCAGCCAACCTCCTCCTTCTGCTTAAAAGACAATGCCCCCAACTCACAAAGACATGTTTTATGGTCTTCTTCACAGATCTCTAAACCTACATCAGAGGAGAACCCTAGAAACTAAAATCTATTTCACACTGGTACTCCTGATTGCTAGGTCTTCCTGGAGTCATTCATTAGCCAAGATTACCCAGTTGGGCCTAAAAGCAGCAGCAGCTCCCCTACTGCGTGAGCAGAGATCAAATGACGAGGACAGCACAGGACTTTCTATCTCTGCTCTTTCACCCTGGGGCAAACAGGGCCCTAGTTTGGGAAATTTGTATTTTAGTAGAAATTCGTTCAGTCTGTCAGAGCACTTGTTGTTCTACTTCCAAGATTGTTGCTGGAGGGCTTCTCTCCAGGTTCCCCAAGCCCCGCAGTCCCACAATCCACTTATAAAATAATCACTCAGATGCTTATATCACTTATAAACTGTATGGCCGTGGCAGGCTTCTTGCTAACTGTTCTTTTATCTTAAATTAACCCATTTTTATAAATCTATACCTTGCCACGTGGCTGGTGGCTTACCGGCGTCTTTACAGGTTGCCTCTCCAGGCGGTGGCTCCAGTGTCTCTCCTCCTTCCTGTTTCCCCAATTCTCCTCTCTCTTTGTCCCGCCTATACTTCCTGCCTGGTCACTGGCCATCAGTGTTTTATTTATATAGAGTGATATCCACAGCACTTCCCCTTTCTTCTTTTTTTAAAAAGTAAGGTTTTTACTTTAACATGGTAAAATTACATATAACAAAACAATTACCGAGCAAGAATTATAGTTACAATATTAAAGAAGATGTCCTATCTATCTTATATTTGTGAGTTTAAGGTTTTATAGCTAACTTATCTTTTATCATAACTGAGGAAATTACGACTATCTAGTCTTCAACCACATCAAAGACCTGAGAAGGAACATAATGGTACCTGAGAAATGGTAGACGGATGCAAGCAACTTTCGGGAATCTTGCAAGAGTAGACCAAGACAGCTGGCAGCCTGGACAGTCACCTAATAATGTTTCTCAGCATTGTTGGTGCATTCAAATTGGCTACAGGCCTAGAGTATATGACAGACCATTTTTAGAAGCAGGAATTCTGAAAGACCATCTTACCCTGTCTTGGCAGAGTACAGTGGTCGCTTTTCTTGTGTCCCGCTTGTCCAGAAAGAACAGCATTGCATTCATACTGTTAGCCGTCAAGGCAAGGGCAGTTCTTTGCCCAGTAGGCCATTTTGTGCCAAAAAGACAAACTTCCAAATGGAATGTCTTAGAAGCCCAACATTCTCTCGGGATCAATTGGTGCAGCCAGGAGCAATTGTGTCTCACATCAACAGAATTCTAAGCTATTTAAATGCCATATTCTCTAGGTCTATGAAGTGTTTGAAGATTACCTATCTATCTGAAATATATCTATGTATACCTAGAAGACTTAACTAACATGGCTACAAATATGATTATCATATATGACTAATTATTAATCTATTTTTAATTATCCATTACAATTTTAAATGAGTTACATAAACATATAACCTCAAACAAGAATAGAAATATATATATATATACAGTATAACAAAATTAACTTCAAGTTTGTATCAATAAACTAAAATTTATACCAATGTAAAACATTTTAAACATAAACTAAAATCTATACCAATGTAAAACATTTTAAAACAAGTTTTTCTTTAAAAGTAGGTTCATTAATCTACCCTTTTATCTTATCATCTCCATATCCTCCTATATATCTAATCATATCCCCTTTTTCTTTTTTAGAAAGAGATCACATTTATAATCAACCTGTTTTAAATAAAAATATTGGTTTTTCTCTGGCCCACACCAGAGGGCTCTTCTGATTTGGGACACAAGAATCTCTTAACCATTTTTTTTTAAGCAATATGTCTGGGTTTAGAGGGGGAGTGAGCCAATTCCACCTCTAAAGCCAGCTTGGTTTATTTGGGAATTTGGGCGTAGCATCTCTTACTACTTCCTGCTGGAGGGGGGCGCTGTATCTTATGGGGACGCAAAAGAAAATTTTAGGCCTATGGGGTAGTCCTTGAGGCTGTATTGTGGGAGCCAGTTGCCTCGAAACCGTTCTGGATGTTGGATCATCTGGGCCATGGTGTCATCGGATATCTTTCAGGGGGTCTTGGCTGGTCAAACCTGATGTATCTTAATATGGAACAAATCCATAGCCTCTGGCTTTCTGTGGAAACAAAAGCAGAACCTCTTTTCCAAAGCAACATATCCTTAAATCCAAATTTTGAAGTCAAGTTACCTTTAAAATATACATATTGGTTTAATTCAACATCTTTTTTGATCAAATGTTTTTTTGCAGTTAAAAATCCCAAAGACAACACAATCCAGATTGTCTGTGTAATATTCATCTTTACGTGGCTTTTTACATTAATTTTTTTGTCTCTTTCAAGCCTACATATATTTTACACACATTGTAAACGATGTTATCTGAATCAGTCTTTTTGTGAGCCTATTGCTTTAAACTGCATCCTTCTAAGCCTGAAACAGCGCTGTGGCTGCTGGCTCCGCCCACTTCAGCTTCCCAACATGGCAGTGGTACGTTTTCCGCCAGCTCTGGGAGTCATCAAGTCTCAGAAATAGTGGGTCTAAGCTTTTATCAAAGCAGCATGTAGCCCAGAAACCTTTTTTTAAAAAATACTAGTAAAGACTAAATCTACTACACAGCATAATGTGCCTGTGGCAGACCCCTCATTCCCGCCATACTGCCGGTCAAACGCACACGCCAGGAACCTGCCAGTGTTCAAACCTGCGTTTTGCGGCGTCTAGCTGCTCATATGAGACAAGAAGCAGGAACCTGGTTTTGGCTCTGTTTAGAATTGGTTATTAAATATTCTCAGGTTTAAGGTGGAAACTCGAGCCGTTGGGCGCCATTTGTTGCTGGAGGGCTTCTCTCCAGGTTCCCCAAGCCCCGCAGTCCCACAATCCACTTATAAAATAATCACTCAGACGCTTATATCACTTATAAACTGTATGGCCATGGCAGGCTTCTTGCTAACTGTTCTTTTATCTTAAATTAACCCATTTTTATAAATCTATACCTTGCCACGTGGCTGGTGGCTTACCGGCGTCTTTACAGGTTGCCTCTCCAGGAGGTGGCTCCAGTGTCTCTCCTCCTTCTTCCTGTTTCCCCAATTCTCCTCTCTCTTTGTCCCGCCTATACTTCCTGCCTGGAAACTGGCCATCAGTGTTTTATTTATATAGAGTGATATCCACAGCACAAGATAGTGTTCTTTATGTGCATATTTCATTACATACTCACTGTCCAGTACAGTCAACCCTTTTATTGATGTCTGGGAAGTCCTGCAGCCAAACATAAGTTACATTCACACAGTACCTATCTTTAAAGCAAAAAGAGGCCATGTTGGAAAACAATGAGAGCTTGGAGGCAGGATATAGATGGTAGAAATGGGGTAATTATAATCCCCCAAAAAATTATTTTAAAAAGTTGAAATAGTCTATATGGCCAGGTGCTCCAGAGACTAGGGATTTATATTAGAGATCAACAAGGATTACTCATGTCTTTTTCTCTCAGGTTGAACATCCTAAACAGGAAAATAACAGTCCTGTTAGGCAGAGACACATCATTTTTACCCAAATCTATTTTGGTCAAACTAGTGTAACTACAGTAATTTGGTTTCACAATAAGGTCAGTCCTTGCTCTCATCTGTATACTCCAAGAAACAGGCAGTCAGGACATTTATTGATCATCTAAAATTGATTATCTGACTCGACATTGCTAATCTCAACTACTGTTAAAATAGAGAAGCTTTTATTCTCCTTCTTGCCCCTCCCTTTCTGTACCATGACTCTACCTGCTTTGGAGTTAGTCACTGAACTCAAATATTGCACAGGTCCCACTTCATTTGTAAATTTGCAATAAAATCTAGAAAAGTTGGGGGACCCTCACTGACTTGTCTATTTTTCCTTCTCAAAGACGAGTCAAGTCCCAGACTGGAAGGAGTTACAGGACTGTCTTCCCAGCACTGGGAAGCAGAGGCAGGATTAGCTGTTTAAAAAAATTCTCAACTACACAGCATGTGGCAAGCCTGGGCTACACAAGGTATTGCTCTAAACAGAAATAATCAACAGCACTTAAGAAAAATGAAAGGAAATTATTGACTGGCAAACATTGGAGCTTAAATACAAATAAAATAGAGGAGTGGTGTATTTAAAGAAAATCAAATTTAAAAAGTAAAGCTAATAATTAACTTTTTAAATTTTTTAAAAAATTTATATTTTTATGTATGAGTGTTCTGCATATATACCTGCATGCCAGGAGAGGGCATCAGATCCTATTATAGATGATTATTGAGCCACGATGTGGTTGTTAGAAATTGAACCTTGGACCACTGGAAGTGCAGCTAGTGCTTTTAAACACTTCAGCATCTCTCCAGCAATAATTGACATTTTAAAAACTGATAAAACTGGAAAAAAAACAGATAAGTATACTGACTTCGAAAAGAGTAAACCCTTCCCTGGAGGAGGGAATGGCCTTTATAAGACACTGTTTAACCTTGCCCCTTTGTGCAATAATAGCCAAAGGCATGTGTCTCAATCCTCTGAGCTGATTTAAGTGTGACAAGCAGGATTAAACATACCTGCATAAGAATGTTTTCTTGTGACAAATTAAATACTCATTGGCTCAAGCTAACCTTCCCAGTCCAGGAAGATTGGTACACCCACCAATCTGGTCTGTGTTCATTCACATGACATGAATTAATACATGCTAGGAAATTACAAAATCACTGCCTCCTGCCACAATCATGTCCCTTTTCATAATGGTGACTCCAGCAGCTGATTGCCCATCCCATTTCCTCCTCTGGTATACATAATAAACTATTTCTATTCTGGTATGAAGACAAAAGCCATGCTCCACACACAAATCCTTTTCATATTATCACAATGGACAGTTGACTACATGGCTCAAATGGGTAACTTTAAAACTCAATGGTATTAAAGTTCTTTAATCTTAAGAATTTAGTTGGTTTATTCACAAGGACAACAAGGTCATTATCCTGTGGAGCAACAGAGTGGGATCAAGGCTACCTGAGTCAACATAAAGAGCTTGTCTCAGAAACATTTTTCTAAAAGGCTAGAGGTGCAGATGTTCTAGAATTAATATGCCTCCCCAGAAAGAAATCACTCCACACTTAAAAGTATAACAAAAATCTCTTTAGTAACAGTGCATACCCAGCTGTGGACAATGGAAAAAGAGAGGCCAGCCTAGAACAGATTTTGCATTCCAAATATGCTGTCATCTTTAAGTCTCTTTTCATTCCAGGCCCCAGGTTATATTTTGAACAACTTAAATAGGGACAGAAGACTCCACTTAGGCAGATGGAGATTTATAGAACAAAATCTATCTTTTAGATAAAACATTATGATCTACTTGTATTATAAATATTATAAATATTTTTACATTTAAAAGATGTAACAATGCCAAGATACAAATACACATACAAATGACAGAGAATATAAATACAAAAAAACATCTTGGGAAAGACACCTCTCCAAATCATGGATGGTGCTCTTAAATGAACCACTATTCTGAGGTATTCTAACCCCAGAACAAGGCTGCCTTTCCCTCTAAGGAGGTTGGCTCAGAGGAAGGCCACTGCTGTTTCTATGGAGGACCAGTTCATTTTAAGTAATCCTTACTACTGTCTGTCTCAAGACTTGTGACGTAACTGTACAGAACTCCCATTTTTTTAAGATTTACTTTTACTTTATGTATATGTGTGTTTGCCTGCATGTCTGTATGCAGTACCTACAGAGGCCAGAAGAAGGCATAAAATCCCCTCGAACTGCAATTACATGAGATAGTTAGCTACCATGGCTTCTGGAAATGGAACCTGTGTCCTCTGTACAAATACCCAGTGCTCTTAATTGATAATTTATATTACTAGCAGCATTTTTATTTCAAATTTATTTATATATATATATTTTTAAATATATTTTACAACACCATTCAGTTCAACATAATAGCCACAGATTCCCCTGTTCTCCCCCTCTCGCCCCCCTCCCCCTCCCCCCCAGCCCACCCCCCATTCCCACCTCCTCCAGATCAAGGTCTCCCCCGAGGACCGGGGTCGACCTGGTAGACTCAGTCCAGGCAGGTCCAGTACCCCCCTCCCAGACCGAGCCAAGTGTCCCTGCATAAGTCCCAGGATTTATTTATATATATTTTTATTAAAATATATTACATAATTTTCTCCCTTTCCTGTCCTCTGTCCATCCATTCCCAAATTCTTCCCTTCCAATTTCTTCCTTAAGTATGTGTGACTAAGTATGCACAAATATATAAATAAAACCCGCTGAGTCCATTTCTGTTCATTCTGTGTATAGGGTTTCAGGGCTGAACACATTGCATTGTATAAGCAAATACAGAGCTCATCCCTGCCTGAGCCTAATTCTTCCACCTGCAGTGTTCTTGTGGGCTCCCATTGCTGCCTATTTACCACATTTGAGATAAACTCAATCTGTAGTCAGCCACTTTTTAAAAGACTTGCCAGTTTCTCTCCTGATCAATATTTGTACTCTTCCCTCATTTTGTAGAGATTTAGGCTTGGAAACTTCGTTAAGCTCCATGTCTAAGTTAGTTTCTAATGCTATCAATCTTGTCTTTTGGGTGACCAGGATTGAGATAAAGATGAACTCAGGATTAGCCATTCATACAACATCGCTCTTGATGACATGTTCATTTGGCTGAAAAGATGACTCAGCAGATAAGAACACTGACTGCTCATCCACAGGGCTTGTCTTTTGATTTCTAGCACCCACAAGACAGCTCACAACTATCTGTAACTCCAGTCATAGGGGATCAGACACCCTCTTCTGGCCTCCACTAGTACCTAGCATATACACACAGGCAAAATATGTACATCTAAATTAATTTTCATTTTTCTTAAAAATTAACATATACAAAAGAAAACCTTTTTTACAACATTTAATCACATATATATTTGTCTTCTCACCATTTGCATATCTGCTGCCCTAGGAGACCAGAAAAACGTATCACATCTACTGGAGGCTGGAATTACAGGTAATTTTTACTCATCTGATGTGGAGGGCTAGAAACCACACTTGGGTATTCCAGAGGGAAAGTTCTATGGATCAAACTCTCCAGCTCCCAAACGGTATTATACTACAGAAGATGACACCTCATTACTCCTATCTTCTATCATTTGAAGGTGATGAAAGTCCCTGCTAGATGTTTGTCAATGGATTTCTATACCTCCATGAATGGACTCTCCACATTCTCTTCATGTGAGTAAAAACAACAAAAGGTTTTGCTGAAACCAGAGTCCAGTCAGATTACATTAGAAAAAGCTCCATATTTGAGACATGCTTTTTCTTTTTGGAATCTTATTGAAACAGGATATCTCTACATACTTGTGGCTGTCCTGGAAATCACTAAATGGACCAAGCTGACCTCAAATTCAGACAGATCAGTTGCCACTGTCTCCCAAGTGCTGTGATTATGTGTATCGACGTCTAAGCCCAGCTGAGACATGGTTTTAAAATGACCTATCTTTGAATCAGACAGAAAGGATAAAATTAGATTTTAAAAGGGACTATCATTGTTTTGATGAACAGTAATACTTCTTGAAATTCTAATAATTAAAACTGGCAAGTCATTTCATATGTTCCCAATAATTGGATTTTTTTTTTTTGGCTTGGCTAATTTCATCCATTTAAAATGCTTGGATTGTGTTTGTGTGTGTAAACCTGCATAATAATGTAATTTGGCAATGAGAGGACAACTTACAGGTATTGATTATCTACATCCCTTATGTGTGTTCTAGTGCTGAAAGTCAAGGAGTTGTTTGGCTTCAAGTGATCTCAATGGTACTTATTTGGATTAAAATTTATTTATGTGTGTGCTGGTATGTGAGTGTGCATATACCACAGCACAAATATAGAAATAAGAAAAAGACTTGTAGTACTAAAGATTGAACCGAAGTTATCAAGCTTAGCAGCAACCAACATTACTGAGAGAATTCTTTGGCATTTGTTTGTGGCTCTGAGAAAGTTTTATGAATAATGTTTAGTCCTGAGAATTAACATATTCCAAAATACAAATGATAGCAGTATATCATTTTCATTTGCAAACAGTATTCATTATTCAAACTGTCCTGTTTTCCTCTATCCTTGGATGAAAATATGTTTACAGTCTGAAAAGAAAGACAATATTTTACAGATGTAATGTTTCAACTAATCTTATTTGAGCATCTGGAAGGTGGCCCAGTAGGAAATGTCTGTGGTGTGCAAGGCTGAAACCTTCATCTTGATCACTACATGAACAAGAAAAAAGTAGACCTCACAAAGTTGTCTTCAGGCTCCACATATCTGTCACAGCCTAAAAACCTATAATCACATTACACACACAACAGAAATTTTTAAAAATTTTCATTGCTGTTACATTATTGGCCATCTCTGTATAATTCCCTTTGAAGGCAGTACTTCAAGATGAAGTGCAAAACACATAACTATACTTGGACATGAAGAAACATGGAACATCAAGTAATATATACATATCCAAAGAAATACGAAGCTATGTTATGAGATAATACAGTTGATTGCTGATTATCCTACTTTATTATATCTCTTCCAGACAGACAAAATGCTGCATTGGATATACACATGAAGTATTGTTCCTTATATTCTCTTCTATTAAGTTTTTTAACATTAACATTGTTACAATGTATTGACAAAATAGTGCATGTTGGAGGTACATTATCTACCCTTAGACTTGTATTCATAAGGCTGACACATGAGGACCATGAGTTCAAATGTATCCCTGTCTAATTGTCAACATCTAAGACAGGTTGTATAACAAACAACATCTCAAGAGGATTCATAAAGCTATGAAAAACAAAACCAGGTACCCACCAAATTTTCAGACACCCTTACTTGAAAAGTATAATCCTCCACAGTCTGATAAATAAATAATGGACTACTTAGATGATGGGCACCCCATTCTATACACTGAACAGAAAACTACCTATCTCCAAGTGAAAGCACAATAAAAGATGAACAAAAGCCACAGAAGAAATATAAACTTTATTAAATAGATTTGTCACTCATAAAGCAAACTTTAATATCAATGTTTTCAAATGTTTCAAAATAGAAACTACAATGTAGGGATCTCCACAGTCTTGGGTAAACATGGTAAATAACTTACTTGCTTCATGTCTATGATGAAAAAGAGATGAAACAATTTTTTTTCTATAAACTAGAGACAACTGTGATGCCTAAAGTCTTTACCAAATTATTTACATGAATAGGATTTCTCTTATACAAGTTCTTTCATATTTCCTACCATCAAGATGATATATGAAGCTTTAAAATATTTACAGGAATAGAGATATGGCCAAGCAATGACAAAGTTCATTCCAGGGACCAAGGTCAGGTTTTTGATGACTTCCTGTAATTCCTGCTACAAGAATGTCCATGGGTCTAAACTTCTTGGGAACCAGCATTTACATGCACATCCCCACATAAGATACACAGACATCACATAATTAAAATTAAAACAATGTTTTTCTTCATTCCTGCATTCATTTCTGTAACAGGTGTTAGGCATCTAAAGGCTTATAGTTTTTTTTGTTTTTAACCAGGAATTGCTTCATGTAACAGAAAGACTACCATGAAGTGCAAAATTTAAACACACTGACTATTAATAGGGTTTCTCTGCATATGATTTTTTTTCTCATGACTTCAAGGACTACTTACACATACAAAGGTTGTACTGCTTACCTTACATTCAAAGGGTTTCTTCTCAGTAATGTTTTCTTTTATGTATTCGGAGACTACTGTCACATGCAAAGGCTTTACTACACTGCTTCTATTCATAGAGTTCCTCCCCAGTATGTGTTATTTTATGTATTTGGAAATAACAATATTGTGAAAAGCATATTGATTACATTTGTAGGCTTTCTGTCTGGTATTTATTCTCTTAGGTATTTGACGATGACTATGACATTCAAAGACTTTACCACAATGAGTACATTCATAAGATTTCTCTAGTATGTCTCATTTTCTGCCTTCAGAGATAACTATGATATGCAAAGGCTTTACCACATTGTTAGTGTTCACAGGGTTTCTCTCCAATAAGAATTATTTCATGATGCTGAAAACAATAGAAATATTGTTTTCTCCAGTATGAACTCTTTCATGTCTTTGAAGATTACTGTGACTTACAAAAGCTTTCCCACAATATTTACATTCATAAGGTTTCTCTCCAGTATGTGTTCTTTTATGTATTCGAAGATGACTATGACATGCAAAGGCCTTACCACATTGATTGCATTCATAGGGTTTCTCACCACTATGTGTTCTTTTATGTATTTGGAGACTACTGCAATGTACAAAAGCTTTACCACATTGATTACATTGATAGGACTTTTCTCTAGTATGTATTTTTTTATGCCTTTGAAAATTACTGTGACAGGAAAAGGCTTTATCACACTGCTTACATTCATAGGGTTTCTCACCAGTATGCATTCTTTTATGTATTTGGAGTCTACGCTGACTTACAAAGGCTTTACCACATTGAATACATTCATAAGGTTTCTCTCCAGTATGTGTTCTTTCATGTATTTGGAGATAACTGTGTTGTGAATAGGATTTATCACACTGATTACATTTGTAGGGTTTCTCTCCAGTATGTGTTCTTTTATGTATTTGAAGATGACTATGACGTGCAAAGGTTTTACTACACTGATCACATTCATAAGGTTTTTCTCCAGTATGTATTCTTTTATGTATTCGAAGATGATAGTCATTTGCAAAGGTTTTACCACATTGATCACATTCATAAGGTTTCTCTCCACTATGTGATCTTTCATGTGTTTGAAGATGAACACGACGTGCAAAGGCTTTACCACATTGATTACATTCATAGGGTTTCTTTCTAGTATATGTTTTTTTATGTATTCTGAGATGACTGTGATGAGCAAAAGCTTCACAATATTGAATACCTTCATGTGGTCTCACTTCAGTATGAATTCTTTCATGCCTTCGAAGAATATTTTGATATGCAAAGGTTTTACCACATTGATTACATTCATAAGGTTTCTCTCCAGTATGTGTTCTTTTATGTATTTGAAGATAAGTGTGATGTACAAAGGTTTTACCACATTGATCACATTCATAAGGTTTCTCTCTAGTATGTGTTCTTTTATGTATTTGAAGATGACTGTCTCTTGCAAAGGTTTTACCACATTGATTACATTCATAAGGTTTCTCTCCACTATGTGTTTGAAGATGACTACAATGTGCAAAGACTTTACTAAATTGGTTACATTCATAGGGTTTCTTTCCAGTATGTGTTTCTTTACATATTTTGAGATGACTATGATGTGCAAAAGATTCACCATACTGAATACCTTCATAGAGTTTTGCTTCAATATGAAATATTTCATGCTCTTGAAAAATATTCTGATATGCAAAGGCTTTACCACACGGATTACATTCATAGGGTTTTTCTACAGTATGTGTTCTTTTATGTATCTGGAAATAACTGTGTTGTGAAAAGGCTTTAATCCATTGATTACATTTGTGGGGTGTCTCTCCAGCATGTTTTCTCCTATGTATTTGAAGAAGACTATGAAATGCAAAGGCATTACCACATTGATTACATTCATAAGGTTTCTCTCTAGTATGTGTTCTTTTATGTATCTGAAGATGACTATGATGTGCAAAGGCTTTACCACACTGATTACATTCATAAGGTTTTTCTTCAGTATGTGTTCCTTTGTGTATTTGGAGACTACTGTGATATGCAACGGACTTAACACATTGAGTATATTCACAGGGCTTCTCTCCAGTATTACTTCTTTTGTACCTGCAAGGATAATTGGCACATGGTAAACTTTTACTATAATCATTACAGTGAGGAACCATTTTATCAATATTAATTAATTTTACAATTTTGTCTAATTATAAAGAGGAATCAGAACTTAGTTTTTATTACTTTGCTCACATTCATGTATTCCCCTTCATTAAGAATACCTGTGATGGAAAGAGTCTCTATTATATGGCTCACACTTATACCATCTTTTTTCTATACGAATTTTTTCCCATATTACAAGAGAACTAAAAGAACTCAACTCTTTACCACAGTTAATGGATTCGTAAATTTTCTAGACTATGAGTCATACTACATTTGCAAAGTGAACCAGACAAACAGAACTATTTGCACATTCTTAGTACTCATAGGGCTTCTCTGAAGTTTGAGTTTGTTGATACATTCCCAATTATATCAGAAAACCAATTAATTGTAAACTTGTATCACATTCAACAAGTCTATTCAAAGTGGGGACTACTACATATCTTCTAATTGTTTTGGGAGAGAGAGAGGAACATTGCTCCTTCCCATATCCCTATGCTAACATGCTTTGTATCCAGAGTGACATATGGTATATTCATAAAAGAAAGAGTAACAAATAAATGGTTTCCACATTGCATTCACATAGTTTGACTTTCTAGTCATAGGAGACATTTGGTATTGGGTTAAAGGTTTCTCCACAACAACCTTCTAACCCTCATAAGCTGTCTCTTTAGCTTAACTTAGCAAAGTGAGTACAAGTACACAAGTATATAAAACACCAACTTTACTATGGACAATTTGACTATTAGAAGGTCTTGGATATAAACTTATCACCTATTCAACATGTGTACATTTTGCAGTATCTGAGTGGTATGAAACTAAGTGGATTGGCAGTTCTACAGTATAGCTCTCACAGGGCTATGATCCAAAAGATGATATATATTACGGCATTATTTTCCTGTCTTCTTTCTTAGAAGAATACTTTGCAAACACAAATCAGCTACCTTACATTGATGTATAAAGTTTTGTGAGAATTTAGTAATCATCAATACTCTTAAAGCTGTGCTTAATTACACTGTTGTTTCTTTTAAAACTTCCAGGGCACATCAAAATTTCTTCAGAGGCACATTTGTATCACCTTGCACATGAAAATTACCTTCTCTGTCTTTGAGAACTTTGACAATGTTCTTCCATATTATGGTCTTCCCAACTGTAGCCTAAAATATAGTATCAGAAAATGAAAGGCATATTATAAGAAACTGTGCAATATTTAAGTTACTGTGTTAAGTGAACCTTAGAACCATGCCTGATTTATTCAGCTCATTCTTCCTCTTTCTCAGCCAAAACTACAGAAGTGCATTAATAACCAAGAAGCAGTTATCCCCTTATTTTAAAATGTGAAGGAAAATTCAGTCTTACCTACAGCAGTGAGGTTAGTGTAAGTCTCCACCATCACATCTTTGTAGAGATTCCTCTGGGAGGGATCTAGCAAAGTCCACTCTTCCCAAGTGAAATCTATATGCACATCATCATAGGTTACTGTATTCTAAAATATCCCATACATGCATAAAAGAGAAAGTGTGAAAATGACAATATAGTAAATGTATACTTCTTTGACAATATATTCATAGAATTCTGGTGCTTCCCACACTTATTCCATAACACAGAAATTGTAATGCAATCATCAAATTCCTTTAGGAGGTAGCTGAATAGGTTCACCTCTATCATCTCTGCACCCTATGAATAGGATATAGACTTGAAAGCGAAATGCCAATTAACAGACAGAGAGAGACAAGCAAACAGATCAGTGATACTGAGTATACATCAAAGAAATTTTATGAACAACTACTAAGTACAAAAAAAGATGGGCAAGATGGGTGTACTGGTTCATACCTTCAATGCTGGCACTCAGGAGGCAGAGGCAGGTGAATTTAATTGAGTTGGATTTCAGCCTGGTCAATGTAATGAGTTCCAAGACAACCAGGCATACATATTAATAAGAACCTGTCTCTGCTACAAAAAAAATAAAAAATAAAAATAAAAAGTACTCAAATGTTTTAATTGAAGTTCCTAGAAAGAGTTATGTATTTATTCCAGTTCTGTACTCATCTTTTAGAAACCTGAAGTGTTTATAAACCAGTTTATAATGTAACATTAAGAAGATCTTACTAGGGCTGGAGAGATGGCTCAGAGGTTAAGAGCACTGACTGCTCTTCTAGAGGTCCTGAGTTCAATTCCCAGCAACTACATGGTGGCTCACAACCATCTGTAATGAGATCTGGTGCCCTCTTCTGGCCTGCAGTCATACATGCTGTATACATGATAAATAAATAAATCTTTAAAAAAAAAAATCTTACTAAAGGAGATGCATGTTTAAGGAGCTACAAATAGACAAATGAAAATAATAGCAATGCAACTGTTGATCATAAATCAACAACATGGGACAGGAGAGATTAAATCCTCTGTAATGAACAGCATCTCTGGTAATGAACAGGTTTATTTGGCTGATTCTATCAAATCACAGTTTATAATTTTGGGAGTAGAGTATAGAAACTCAAGCTAGCAACTGATGGCAAAACCCACTGACAAACATTGTCTCCTCACTTTCTCTCTTGCTTCATCACTATCTCATGCTCAGATAGGTATCTTATCCAGCCCCGGCCCACTTGTTTAGGGACATTGCCACCATCAGTAGAGGAGGTGTTCCACATCAATCTTCAATCAACACAATCTCTTATATACCCAGCAGGTTCTGGCTATTATGAGTAAAGCCGACATGAACACAGTAGAGCAAGTGTGCTTGTGCTACAATGGAGGAGTGTCTTTTGGGGATATGTCCAAGAGAGGCATTTGGGTCTTGAAGTAGATAGATTCCCAATTTTTTGAAGAACTGCCATATTGATTTCCACAGGGGCTATACAAGTGTGCACTCCAACTAGCAATGGAGGAGTGTTCCCCTTGCTCCACATACTTGCCAGCATGAGCTGTCACTTGAAGTATTGATCATAGCCATTCTAACGAGTGTAAGATAAAATCTCAAAGTGGCTTTGATTTGCATTTTCTTGATGACTAACAATGTTGAAAATTTCTTTAAGTGTTTCTCAACCATTTTAGATTCCTCTATTGACAATTCTCTGTTTAGATTTGTACCCCATATTAATTGGATTATTTGGTTTGTTGATGTCTAGTTTCTTGAGTTAGTTGTTATCCTGAGTGAAGCAACACAAAGCCACATAGACAAATGTGATATGTACTCACTTATAAATGGATATTAGTGCTAAGTAAAGAATAATCACAGTACAAGCACAGACCCAGAGAGGCTAAGTAACTAAGATGGCTATAGGGAAGATTCATGGATCTCCCTGGAAAGAGGAAACAGAATATATTTTGCAGGTTGACTAGGGGCAGGTGTGGATGGGAACATGAATGATCAGGTGAGTAAAAGAGGGATGGAGATAAGGAATACAGAGAGAGATGACTGGGATGAGGGGAGGGGGTTTAAGGGTGGATACAAAAATTTAGTGCAGTGGAAACTTCCTAGAACCTATGAGTGTGACCCTAGTGAGTACTCTAAGTAATTGAGAATGTGGAACCTGAACTGGCCATCTTCTGTAACCACATAAGGCTCCCAGTGATGGGACTAAGACACCAATCCAGCCAAAATACAATCCTTCAACTCACACTTCTATTGTCTGCAAGATCTGTTTGGGTAATGGTGACTGGTTAGACCATGTCAATGACTGGTCTAACTTGAGGCCTATGCCACAAGAGGGAGACCATGCCTTGCACTGCCTGGATGAGCAAGAACCAGGAGTTGAATGACTGAGAGAATTAGGGCAGAATAAAATACAACTATTCAAAACAAAATTAAAGAAAAAAGCCAATGAAATGATTAACCATATTTTGCATTAAAATCATAAATTTGTGTCTAGCCCAACTGTAATTAGAGACGAATTCTCCAGCAGCTGATTGGAGCAGATGTAGAGGATGTTCATCCAAACACTAGGTAGAGCTCTGGGAACCCTGTTGGAGCACATCTGGGCTTTACCCAGCAGGTCTGCATAGAGAGGATAACTAGACCACAGGCCTGAGTGCAGGTGTCTGAGATGGTCTGCACTTGGCTGTGATGGGGGGAGGTCTTTTGCTCTACTCCTTAGCATTTCTTTAAAAACCCCAGAGCAGAGACAGTTGAGGCCCAATGGGTTAGGATCCAGGCTCTCCTGAGTCTATCCTATATTTTCTATCTGTCTCTCTCCCCTCTGTCCTTCTATCTAACATTTACTACTCTCCTACCCAAGAGTACTCTGGAGAAATGTGGGGGTGAGGGGTGGTCCCCCAGAGAACTCCATGGAAGAAAAGGGGTGAGGAATATAGAAGGCAGGGACATTAAGGATACCAGAAGAACAAAGGCTACAGAATCAAGCAAGGATCATAGGGGTTCACAGAGACTGAAGTGGCAATCATGGAGCATACATGGGTCTGTGCCAGGTGCTCTGCATATAAGCTGTGGTTGTTTGGCTTGGGTGTTTGTGTGATTCCCAACAGTAGGAGTGTCTCTAAATCCTTTGCCTGCTCTGGTACCTTTTTCTTCCTACTGGGTTGCCTAATCCAGCCTGGAAATGAGGGTTTGTGTCTAATCTTATCACATCCTGTTATGGTGTGTTTGGTTATATCCCTAGGAGGCCTACTGTTTTCTAAAGAGAAAGAGAGTAACAGTGGATGGGGCGGGGAGGTGTGAGGAGGTGGGGCAGAAATCTGGGAAGAATAGAGGGAGGGGGAGGCCTTGGTCAGGATGATGTAGTAGTAAACAAAGGACATACAGGCTGCCAGGATTCCATGTAAGCCACCGCCCAACAACTTCCCACACTTTCTTGGTGCCTCCCACACGATCCCCAATGCCCCCACTTCATCTTTTCTCAGCTCCCAACTTTGGCAAAGACTCTATGCTGGAACAGAGGCCACATTTGCCACCAGATTTTGAACCTCCGACTTGGATATGGGGAAGGAACTGCTGCTGTTCAACCATAGACCACATAGACCAGAAGACCTGAAGACCAGAAAGCAGATATGAACCAAGGAAGAAAACACACATTCAACAATGACAAGCTGGGAAATTAGCACCTAGATCCACCCCCAAACCCAGATACCTAGATGCTAGCTTAAGAATATAATCAACAGGGCTGGAGAGATGGCTCAGAGGTTAAGAGCACTGGCTGTTCTTCCAGAGGTTCTGAGTTCAATTCCCAGCAACCACATGGTGGCTCACAACCATCTGTAATGAGATCTGGTGCCCTCTTCTGGCCTGCAGAGATGTGTGCAGACAGAACATTGTATACATAATAAATAAATTTATATATATATATATAATCAACAACAACCAGGGCAATATGTCACCACCAGAGCCCAGCAATCCTACTACAGCAAGACCTGAATATTCTAACACAGCTGAAGCAAAAGTAAAAGACCTTAAAACAAACTTTATAACGATGATAGAGTTCCTTAAAGGGGAAATGGGTAAATCCCTTAAAGATAGCAAGGAAAATATAAACAAAATATTGGAGAAAATGAATAAATCCCTAAAAGAAAGCCATGGAAAAGAAATCAGTTGAAGGAAATGAACAAAAAAAAATGAAAATAGGAGCAAAAAAAGTACAAACCAAAGAAATTCTGGAAATGAAAAATGTAGGTAAGCAAACAGGAACTATAGAGGTGAGCTTCACCAAAAGAATAGAAGCGAAGGAAAAGACAATCTCTGGCATTGAAGATATGATAGAAGAAATGGACATATTGGTCAAAGAAAATTTTAAATCTAAAAAAATTCCCGAAACATAACATCCAGGAAATCCAGAACACTATAAGATCAAACCTAGGAACAATAGGAATAGAAAAAGATCCCAGTACTTATGCCCATAAAATATTTTCAAAAAAAAAATCATAGAAAAAAAAATTTCCTAACCTAAATGAGGACAAGAGAAGACAGCCCACAGAATCAAATAATCTAGGTTCATAGGGGATCACAGAGACAGAAGCAGCATTCATGGATCCTGCATGGGTCTGCACCAAGTCCTCTGCATATGTATTATGGTTGAATAATTGGTATCTTTGTAGGACTCCTGACAGCTGGGGAGTGTTCACTCTTTTGCCTGCTCTTGGGAACCTTTTTCTCCCTCTGGGTTGCCTCGTTCAGCCTCGATATGAAGCCTTGTGCCTAGATTTACCGTAACTTGTTATGCCAAATTTCCTTGATATTCCAGGGAGAGCTGCACTTCTATGAAGGGAAACCGGGGAGGAGGGGATCTGGGAGAGAAGGGAGCAAAGGAGGGGGCTGGGAGGTACAGAAGGAGGGGAACTGAAGTCAGGAAGGGCTATATGAGAGACGAATAAATTAACAAAGAGAGGAATGTGGACACAATGAGGGAATGTTGTAGCAAGGCAAGACTAAAACTCAGAAGGGAAACCATCAAATTATGTAGCTCTGTCTCAGACATGTGGGGCTTAATTCTCAAAGGGCTCAGATACCTCTATCCATGCAACTTTATATATATATATGTCTCTCCTTTGCTATTTCCACTACCTGTATGCAGGGGTCCATGGCAGATGTCTTATAGCTTGGGTCGCTCAACATCCAATGGTCTCAAAATACAACACAGGCTTCATCTTCATAACTTCATGCAATGAACTCTCACAGTCTTCTCACTGGGTTTCTGACTCTGCAAAACAGGATGGGTGCAACAGGGCTGAACTAGAACCAGAGTGGAAGAATCCATGACCTTTAAATTTTGCATCTTTCTTGTTTCCCCAACCAGTACAACATGGGTGACCCCCCAAAATTTGGCTTCTTAATTGGGATGGATCCTGCCAAGCTTAGACCAGAGTTGTAGCAGGTTCTCTATGAAGTTAGACTAGGAATCACTTTGCTTAATCACTCTTGGCCAATGTTACCCAACTATCTATGATTTTATGTGTTTAGAAATTAAACACGGACTTTACAACTCCCACAAAATTATCTCAAAATGACCCTTAAACTGTTATGTTTCTGAACCCCCAGCTACAGATATTTCTTCCTGACAGGCTCCATGCTGTAGAGCTCTCTCTGCAAATTAAGGTAATCTGCTATGGCTCTGCCAACTGTCATGTCCCCTTGTTGTTTTAGCCCCACTGATGTCCACACAGAAAACAATGTAGAAGAATAATTAAATTTTCAATTTCCTATGTGTGGACTATGGCACAAGATATGGAATCTGCCTCTTCCACCCACCCAACACCATGTATACCTGAGAAACCTCTGCAGTTCAGAAGAACTGCTCTTCCTGCTCTGTGACAGTGAAGACAATGACCCTCACACTCACAAAGGCATGGCTTGTGGAATCCATCACAACTCCCTACAGCTCCATTAGAGATGATCCCTAGAAAGAATCTAGAGCTACTCACCACTGGTACTCTTGATTACTAAGCCTTCCAAGGGTTCCACATTAGCTAGAGCCACCCATCTAAGCCTCAGGACATTAGCATCAGAGATCAAATGGCTCAGACAGCAAAGGTCTTCCCAGCTTTGCCCTTCCACCCCAGGAGACAGGTCTCTAGTATTTTAGCAGACATTCTTCCAGTCTCCCAGAGCACTTCCTGTTCCTCTTCCAAGACACATGGTCCTTTGTGTGAACATTCCATCACACACTCAATGTCCAGTGCATTCAACCCTTTGCTTCTGAGCCAGGAACTCCTACAACCAAACATATGCCAAATGGCAACTGTTGCTACTGTTTTTAAAGGAAAAGGAGGCCACAAATTAGAAAATAGTGAGGGGTCAATGGTAGGACTTGCAAGCAGGAAAGAGTCTGTGGACATGATGTAGTTATAATCTCAAAGAATTATTTTGAAGAGTTCAAACAGGCTTTATGGCCATGTGCTCTAGAGATTAGGGATTTGTATGGGATTTGTACTCCACCAAGGAGTACTCACACCTTTTCTCTCAGGCTGAACATCTTAAACCAGGAAAATAGTCCAGTTAGGCAGGGCCACACCGTTTTACCCAGATCTTCTATTCTGGTTGAACTAGTATAACTACAGCAATTTGGTTTCATGATAAGATCAGTCCTCTATCCAGATTGCCCTTATCTCTGGACCCTAAGAAACGACAAGTCAGGACACTGACGGGTCATCTAAAATTGATTGCCTGACTCCACATTGCTAATCTCAACCATTGTCAAATGGATAGCTAACTACATGACTAAAATAGATAATTTTAAACTCTGTAAGGATACAGCCATTAAATTTAAGAATTTAGTTGGTTTAATCAAGAGGACTGTAAGGTAATTGCCCTGGGGAACAACAGACTGGGATCAAGTCCACCTGAGTCAACACAGGAAAGCCTATCTCAGAAACATTTTTCTAAAAAGCTGGAAGTGTTCTACAATTAATATGACTTCCAAAGGAGAAATCATGCTACACACAATTAAAAGATTAATTTAAAAAGTCTTTTATTATAGCATGCATTAAGCTTTGGCTAATGCTCAAAGAGGAACCAACCTAGAACAGATTTTATATTCCAGGTATGCTGCCATCTTCCTTTTAGATTCAGATTCCAAGTTGCACTCTGAATAATTTAAATAGGGAAAGGAGACTGCAAGTCTAGCCACACAGACAGATGGGAGACACACACAGCAAAGATATTCCCAGAATTATTTCTTAAGTACACCAGTGACAAAATTGTGAGGTACAGGAGCCAGAAGATGAGAAAGATAGGAAAAACAGAAGGCAGAAAAGACAAAAGCAGGGTTGGGGAAGTCTTGCACAAGCTATGTCTCATGCCAAGTAAGGTCTTAAGAAGAATAGCATCTTGTATACTACATCCAGTGGAAAATGGAAGGAAACATGGAGCTTCTATGAAGTCAGCAGAAACTGTCACAAAATGGAACTAACTCAGGAGAAGGCAAAGAAAACAATGCTGCACAAGTGAGACACAGGGAACCCCAAGAACACCACTAATCACACCCAAAGCGCCCTTGGGACTGACAACCACAGCCCCCATGTGGTGGAAAGAACTGGGTTCTCAGGATCTGAAGCAACCCCTCCACAAAGGCCCTGGCCCCAGATCATTACCAGATCTTCCAAGCATATCCCTGGTTTTAGAGAAGGTCTGTTTTATCCTCTTATATTTTTTATTGTGAGCCTAGCCTTTAACTGCTGAGACATCTCTCCAGCCCTGTTTTATTCTCAATCATTCTGAGCTGGTCTTCAAGTATACACAAGAAGTCCTGAGGAGCAGGTTCTAACGACAGGAAAGAAATGAAGTTCCCAGCACAGCTAGAGCAAGCAAGCAAAGGGAAAGTGCTTCCTTCTTCAATATTCTTTACATATGTAGGCTGGCCCTTACCAGGTGGATCTCATCACCTCAAAATATCCAGATTAATGAAGGGTTTTCCTATTTCAAATGCTTTAATTAAGAAAAAATCCCTCAGGGATGTATCCAATTCTTTGGGTTCTAGTTAATCCCAGTGGTAGTCAGTTTGACTACCAAGAATAGCCATCACGATAGCCAAGACAGAAGAACTGAGAGAGATTTCTTACCTGCAGGAGGCAAGCAGAGCATGGGGATTTTGCTTAGGGAGTCTGAACATGTTCCTGTACAGTTCTACTTATTCCTAAGCAGTTTCAATGAACAATCCACTTCTGAACATGGTAACAAAGTAAACACAGAGACCTTTTGAGACCTTACCTCAAAGTCATACAGGAACAAATAAAAATTACAAAAATGATAGAAAGAAATGCCTCTGGCATATTGATCTTATACCACAAGATATTAGCTGAAAATCAAGTAAATGACATTGTGAAATTAGACTGCTTTGGAAAGTATGCTTCATTTAAAAAAGATAGATGTACTGATACCATAATTCTCACAAATACAAAGGACAGAGAACACAGCTATAGAAAACATCAAGGAAAATCACCTAGGAGCACTGTGGTTGCTCTTTTGAGTTGGATGGCTATGCTGAGATATTGTAACCTCAGAATAAGGCTGCTTTTACCAATGAAAAGGCTGGCTCAGAGGAAGGCCATGGCTGCTCTCATGCGGACCAGCAGGAGTTCATTTTAATTAGCCCTGGCCACTGTCTGGTTCAGGGCTGTGACATCACTCTAGAGAATTCCATTCTTTTCTTTTTTTTTTAATCTTTAGTTATTTTAGTTATAATGTGTTTTGCCTGCATGTGTCTGTACATATTACATACAGAGGCCAGAATAAGGTGGCAGATGCCCTGAAGGGGAGTTACAGCAAATGGTTAGCTACCATGTGGGTTCTGGAAATGGAACCTGAGTCCTCTGCAACAACACCCAGTGGTCTGAATAGCTCAGTGATCTCTCTAGCCCCTCTTTTTATTTAAACTTTATTTCTATACATTTATAATAAAAAGGTATTATACCACTTTCCCCCTTTGTTGTCCTCCGTCAATCCCTTCCAAAATACTTTTCTTCTAACTTCTTCCTGTGTCTTGAAACATATGAATGCAACCTTCTGAGTCCATCTTTGTTGGCTGTAGGTATATGGTTTAAGGGCTAACAACATTGTATTGGATAAACAATTAGGGAGCCCATCCCTATCTGAGACTAATTCTCTCACCTGAAGGAGAATCCCACTTTTTAATAAGCAACAGGTGTCTTACCCCCTGACTAGGCTGCCTTGAACAGGAAACATTATCAAGAACAGAAAACTTGGGATGAAAAACATTAGCAGTTAAGAGCACTAACGAGTCTTGCAGAGCAGGTTCCATTCCCAGTACACATGGAAGCTCAGTACTATCTGTAACTCTAGGTCCAGAGATTCAGACACCACTTCCTAGCCTCCCTGATCACAATGCATGAATAGGGTATAAAGACACACATACAGGAAAATACACGTACACATAAAATAACTAAAATTAAATTTGTAAAATAAATAAAGACAGATAGATAACTTGCACCATAAAACTTATTTTTCAAGCTGCATAAGGTGTTGCATTCTTTTAACATGAGGACCCCACACAGAGAGACAGGAAGGTCACTGAGTTTTAAAACCTGTGCTACAAAGTCAATACACACACACACACACACTAGAAAATAAGAACAAAATGAAGTAACATACAGGAAAAGGAGCACTGGAAAATTAGGACAATATAATACCTGTTAAAAGTCACTTCAGGGATCTGCGACTGGTGCCCATACAATCATTTTCAAAAATGAATATTGCTGAGCATGCCAGCACAAACCAATAATCCCAGCCATTGGGAGGCAAAGGCAGGCTGATATGCATGAATTCAAGGGCATGCTGGTTGACATAGTCAACTCAAGTAAGACTCATCTCAAAAAAAAAAAAAACCTAAACATTTTACAAAGGTGTATATAATTTTGATTTGTTTTCCTGTTTTGAGACAGAGTCTATTTGGAACCCCAACTGACCTTGATTTAAAGTAAATATATTGCACAATACATGTGTTTTTAATAAATACTCACATATATTCTTAAGTGTGGCTGTCCCTCACAAAACCATACTAAAAGTAGAATTTTAAATGTTAATCATGAGACATAGAGCTGAATAAAGAATTCTCAGAAAATGAAATACAAATGGCTGACATAACACTTAAAAGTGTTCAACATACTTAGGTATTAGGGAAATGCAAATTACAACTTTTCTCTTGATTTCATCTTACCCTAGTTACAATGGTTAAAATTAAAAAACAAGTAAATAAGGACAAGTTCTGGCATTGATTTTTGGAAAAGGGAACTCCATTTTACCGCTTAAGGGGATGGAAACTGATGCGACCATTTTAAAAATCAGTATGGAGATTTCTGAAAAAGCTAACTCTAGATACACCATATGACCCAGCAGTACCACTCATATGTATATATATATATGGGAGTCCATATCTTATTCTAGAGACATCTACTAATCTAAATTCATTGTGATTATATTTACAGTAGCCAGGAAATGGTAACAACCTAGGTTTGCATCAACTGATAAATGAATAATGAAACTTTGGAATACACAACACAATGGAAGGAGCTGGAAACTGGTATTTTGAGAAAGGCAACCCAGAGAAAGGAAAGCAAACATCCCATTTTTTTCTGTCACTGTGGAGGTTAGTGTTAAATCTTCAGATATGTGCTGAGTATGGCGGTGCACACCTTTAATCCTAGCACTCAGGAGGCAGAGGCAGGCAGAGCTCTGTGAGTTCGAGGCCACCCTGGTCTACAGAGCAAGATCCAGTGGACATGGTACCTATCTGAATTCCTTCATGACCAGGATGTGGAAGCAAAGGGCTCTGTGCCTTCCCACAATGAGCAAATAGCTCAGTTGCCTACAGTCCCCATCCCTAAAATGTTCAACACTCACCCAAAAGAGTACCCTGTTGGACTGTGGGGACCAATAGAATGGTCAGAGCATTTGGCTAACAAATGGTTTACTGATGGCTCATGAACCACTGATGGAACCAAAACTAAGTGGAAAGCTTATAGACCAGGGGAAGGAATGGCTAGTACTGAGGAAGGAATCACCAAATCAGCACAACACACTGAAGTAATAGCAACACTGCTGGTTGTAACATGAATCTCAAAAGGTCTTATTAATAAAAACCTGGAGCCAGATATTGGGGTAAATGCTGAAAGATCAGAGAAGCAGAACGAACCCCAGCCAACCTCACCTTGCCAACTCCTCAGCCGACCCTGTTTCCACAAATCCTCAGACGAAATCCTCAGCCTCCAGAAAGTCTGAAGAGAGCAAGTTCCTGTTTTCTCAGACTAAAAGCCTCTCAGTCCTCACCCGAAAGATCTTAGCTGAACTGCTTAAAAGCCTCTAGTTCCTGGTCCTCATGCCTTATATACCTTTCTGCTTCCTGCCATATTACTTCCTGGGATTAAAGGCATGTGTCCTTCCCAAGTAAAGATCTCAAGTGCTGAGATTAAAGGTGTGTGCCACCACACCTGGCTCTGTTCCCAGTGTGGCCTTGAACTCAAAGAGATTGAGATGGATCTCTGCCTCCCGAATGATAGGATTAAAAGTGTGTGCCACCATGCCTGACCTCTGTGTCTAATTTGCTGGCTGGCTCTGTTCTCTGATCTCCAGATAAGTTTTATTGTGGTGCACAAATAAAATATCACCATAGCAAGCTATAGCACAAATAGCTAAGGAAGGTAAAAGGAAAATCTGCGTCTTCTGATTCATGGTGTGTGTGCAATGGTATGGCGATATGGTCATCAAAATGGAAAACCACTAACTGGCAAATAAATGACAAAGATATTTGGTCAAGGGAGGCGTCAAGGAAATAGCAATGCACAGCAAAGACATCAAAATTTAAGTAACTCATGTAAACACGCACCCAGGCAAGACTAAAGAGGCATTTAAAAATAATGAAATAGCAGACAAATTGGCATCATGTTCAATTAAGACGAGAATACTAAAACTTGCTAGGGAACAAATTCAGAATAAATTATCAAAGGCCGGTACACTACACGGTTTGTAAATTTGGAAGTTTACCCCTAACGCTGAAAAATGAGGTGAAGTGGAGAACTGAATTAAATCATAACAACCCTATGAGAATGACTATTAAAAAAAAAAAACAGACTGGAAAATTAAGAAACCTGAGAATGTTAGCCTAATTAGTAAAGAAGAAATCCTAAAATTATATAAAACAGTGGGATATGTAGGCACACATGCTTTGTTCCAATGGTTTTATAGAAGGAACCTGGAAAGCCTGTATACATGCAATTAGAGACTGTCACTTTGTCTAGCACTTAAAACTAGATCCAGACATGAAGTCCAATCTGTAACATGGTCTCCTAAACAATTTAATTATAAACTACAAATAGATTTCATTAGACCCTTGAATATTCACAGGAACCTATATGTCTGCACCCTTGTAGATATAAGCACAGGGCTTAGATTACCTAGAGAAAGTCATAGACCACACCAGTTGGAAACAAAATAACATACTTGGGTGCTGGATAGCCTGATATGGCTGCCCAATAATTATTGAGTCAGATCAAGGAACACATTTTACAGGTTCTAAAGTTCTGAGGTGGTTCCAGACTATAGATATATAGTGGGTCTTCCACTTAGCATATAACACAACTTCAGCTGGCAACATAGAAAGATAGAATACACTGCTTAAAATCAAGTTATTATAACTCAAAGATACCCCTTGAAAATGGCTATTAAAAGTGCATGCTATTAGTTAAATACTAGACAAGATCAAATAGAGCTTTTCCCTTAGAAGAAGCTATTAAATCAGACTTAAGGTTGGACAACAACCAGATATTTCTGGACCATGCAGAATAATTCCCTATAAATGTGTTTACAAGACAGAAATACTTAAGACTTAAAGGAGACATAAGTCTTGGCACCTGGAACAGTCAATATAATCTGGACCAAAGACAAGAAGGGAAATCTGAACCTCAGAAAATTAGATGATCTACAACCATAATGTAGCTAACCCAATATATATGATTTGTACTTTCATAGGGATAGTAAAAGCCTTAGGATTACTTTACTAAGCACTGGTACTAACTGGGCATTATACCTTCTGTCCAGACAGAGAGGGAAATAGAACATGGCAAGGTAGAGTCATAACAAATTACACCCTATGCCTCATAGAAACTTTACCATGAAAATTAAAAGAGAACACAAGATGAAAAAATGTCACAGTATCAATCTGCTGGGCCAAGGCACCCAGGGCACTGTTGCTGGGACTCCTCCTGTAGATTTTATAATTTAAGATTACCCAGTGAGTCAAGCACAGGCTCTTCAACAACACTATCATTCATTTCACCATCATGAACACCACTGAGATGGACAAAGTCAGAGACATCATCACCCTCATCAACAACCATATCTATAGCAACAGGTATGATGAATGAAACAACCACCATACCAACAGCTACAATAACAAACAAACCAAGAGAAAACTATGAAATTGGTGACTTACCCTACTACACTTGGATGGATTTCTGCCAGAATACTAGAACCATGAAGACTTCATCCTAAAACTCACCTACACTAAGAATGCATTCTATGTTCAACATGTTCATTGTGAAGCTATTATTGGCAATGCAGCTTGGTATAGCTATTGAGGTGAATGAGAAAGGCTAATGCCCATATTGCACCAAGTTTGAGAGCTAGTCACCAAACCAGGAGTACACTGAAAACAACAATTTTAAAGAAAGAAACCCAGTGGAATGACATTTAACACTGATTTGAAGAAATATCACAGCAGCAACAGCCATCTACCACTTCCACTGGAGAAATATCTCTTAAACCATCCTTATGCCTTATAATGAAGAACAAGGGAGAATAAGATTAGAGATGCCAGACATGGAAACAGCAGCAAACACAAAATTCCCCTCATTATTCTTCATGCCATACATACTGAAGATGAACATTGTATTTGGCTACCAGTACAATGAAACTATCAGGATCACAAGTGAAAATGTATACAATTATCCAGATTAGAACCAGAATGAAGAGCCAGGTTACATGGCTGAGAAGACATCAACATCAACCACAACAAACCCATATGAACCTATGATTTGGCAGAACTGTACCTTTGACCCAGACACTGATAGGAGAACATTAGGAAAGCATTTTCTCTCTTGGAATACAATACTACTACCATATGGATTCAAATGCCCAAATTCATTTTAGACTAAAACCACAACTGAAGAGGCCAATTGTGACTGTAGTGTTTGTGTCTGATTTTCCCAACCTACTCTACTATGGTAAGACAAACATATGTAATAACTACTTGATAGGGAAGGCAGAAAATGATTCATTTCCTCCTATTGATGACTGGCTGTAAATTACAGCATTAGAGATGCAACATTGTAATTTTCCATTGATCTTAACTGACCCACTGCCACAACCCTTCATATCTTATGATATCAAAGCCTCGCCACATTGAGGAGAACCCATGCAGACACCTGGATATTTCATGCCTGCCTAATGTTCTACAGAACTCAGATTATACCTTAGCACAGCCAGCCATATTTTGTACTGACATGGTCAATATACCACCACAAAAGGCCTCAACCCTCATAATAGACTCTCTGGGATGGGAACCAACTGATGCAAACAGT
The DNA here is from genome assembly GCF_049852395.1 of Peromyscus maniculatus bairdii. Classification (NCBI taxonomy): domain Eukaryota; kingdom Metazoa; phylum Chordata; class Mammalia; order Rodentia; family Cricetidae; genus Peromyscus; species Peromyscus maniculatus. The sequence goes on along the minus strand of NC_134868.1, from coordinate 4,723,639 downwards.
AATAATGTACTGACTAATGTCACCTCTTCCATATGGGATGACCTCTCAATGCAACCATCCAATTCACACTGGACTTGTGAGGGCAAGTTCATTCAAATTACTTTGCAGTCCATCAAGGGCTCCAACTTCAACTGGACCACCACTATACAAAGTTTAGTGTTTAATACACCACCAATAAAACAAGTCTAAGTGGTGGAAGAGACAATGGAGTAACCAAACTGACCTACCAGTCTTTTTCATACACCACTCTTAGAAGATATACAACTTGACAACTACAGACACATTTTTAAGGAAAATTATGAAACCAAAGGAACAATGGACTGCACTAATTATCAATGATATACTGAAACCCATCTTTATAACAAAAAAAATCTGCTTGCCAAATGAGGAAGAATTTTTGTAGCTATGATACCATGCTCTATAACGATGAAAACAATAAACCACCCAATTCCTTTGGATATACAAGCCAGAAACATCACACACTGGTTCCTTCCAGAATATAGAACATCAGGTCCCAGACTGTTGAAATTACAGGCTAGATTTATACTAGCTACCAAACTGATTACATCAACCCAAAAGTAGAAATGATACAATTTGTAACCAGAGGATGCTCTAGATCCTATGACATGACCTTGATCTGAACAGCAGCTAGAGCATTTTCCCCAAATCCTGACCCTTGAATCAGAGACTTCTGTTAGAGACTGGACCTGAACTTCAGCTAAGATACATCACACAGGTGGGCAGCCTTGGGGAAATAGTCTTAGGATCTTAGTTAGGAATTTAGAGTGTGAAATTTGTGTGATGTCCATCAGCATAATAAAATATAACTTTTGTTATACTATCGATGCATACCTACCTTTTTGCTGATAAAAATTAGGATCATTTTCCTATGATTGATGATTAGGTATAAGTCTGCATCAGAATGAGGAAAGAAAAACTTTCCCAAACCAAATGCAAGATAACAGATTTTTAAAGAAACAGTGTACAACTTGTATTATGCATCTAAAGCAACTTGTTTTGCTCTAATTGTTTTATAGGTCCAAGAACTTTTGAAAACAAATTTAGCACTGTTTTTATGTGTATGTTTGTGTGTTTGGGAGAATGTCTTTCATGAATGTACAGGTGACACACCAGAACAGAGGATAGTATATCCCCTGGACCTGAAATAGCAGGTGGTTATACCGCCAACTTGGGTGCTGGGATCTGAACTCAAGTCATGCCCAAAAAGAATATGTGCTGAAATAAAAGGGGTGCATGAAAGGCTGTAGAGCCATAGTAGGCTCTGGAGGAGATCACCACCATTTGCAAAGAAAGCTCTAGAGCATGGGGCCATTCTGTTTGGAAGAAATATCAACAGCCTAACAAGACCTATAATACTTTTTATCCAATAATCTAAGCCTTCCACAAATTAACACCAGCAAAACCTAAATAAATGAAGTAAATAAATGGTCTTTGGAAACATGATTAATCTATATTAATATATATGGTTAATTTGCACCATAAACTTAATACAATCCAATGACAATGTCTAACAATTCATAACAGAAAAGCTGATTCCAAAGCTACATGCAAAGTGGAAATACAATGCTCAATGGGATTACTAAAAAATAGTACACACATTGACAAAATGTGATTTCTGTATTTACCATGAGAGCTACAATAATCAAGAATATTTATAATATTTGTAAAGGAATAAAGGGGATGAAGAGAACAAGCCAAGAACAAAAGAAAGAAAGTACAGTCAACTTTTAATCTGAAGTCCAAAGGAAACTCAGCCAGGAAAAGTGTGATCTTGACAAATGTTACCCAGCTACCTATCATTCTATATGTACACAAGTGTACTAATCACAGACTTCACAACTCCCACAAAATTAACTAAAACTGATCCTTAAACTATTATGTTTCTGACCCTCCAGCTACTGATATTTCTTCCAAACAGAAAGGCCCATGCTCTAGAGCTCTCTCTGCAAATGGTGGTGATCTCCTCCAGAGCCTACTATGACTCTACAGTCCCTCACGCACCCCTTTTGTTTCAGGCAAATGCAACACCAATGATGTCCAGTCACAAAACAAGGTACAAGAATAATTTAATGTCTGCTTCCTGCCACGTGGATTATGATCCACAACATGGCATCTGCCCTATCCCCTGCCCAACACCCTGCACAACTGAGATACCTCTGCAGCTCAGAAACTCCTATTGTGCACTGGAACTGAACTTTTCTGAATCACACCACTGTGGCTGCTGGTAGTGCGAAGGCAATACAGACCCTATCTTAGGGTAGGGCCACCATCTTAGACCACCTGCTGTACTCAGTTCCAGGAAGGACCTCAGGAATGTGCCATAACAACTCGAACAGATACAGAGCAGAATGCTCCTGCAGACATTCTGTCTGCGGTTTATGGCCCTTGAAGATATCTAATCATCCTGCTGAAGAGTCCAGATAATCCTGTTCAACAGGTTGTGGTTCCCCACCAAAAGTCTAACCCAATGGTTTTAAAGTCTAGATCAATAGTTTCAAAAAATCACCTTGCGCCATATCCCTTCTACCCAATCCCAAGTTGCCAATTTCTGGCTTGCAGTTTTTTCCTATAAAAACTCTCTACACCTGGGCTCACCACTGCCGCCACATTTCCCTCCATCTGCCTGATGGTAGCCCAGGTTGAACCTGACAATAAAAGGACCCTTATGTGCTTGCATTGGAAACCAACTACTTGCTGGTCTCTGGGGGTTTCGAGAAACGAGCACAACAGTAGCAGAAAGTTAAAAGTATTCTAATCATGTATTGCTGAAGGATGATCCCCATCACCTCCTTTCTACCAGGTTCTAAACTATCTGTAACATTTATAAGACAACTGAAAGTGGAATGCAACATTCAAAACTTCTAGAAACCAGACCTTCAGTTTTCCAATCTGGCTTCCCTCTGCACACCCAAACAGTTGCTGGGTGTCCACACAAGACATGGATATTACCAGCATCTCAGCCTCCCATGCCAGTGCAGCATAGCCTCCCCTCCCCAGGGAATCCACACTCAGAGGTCAAGGGCCACTGCCCAGGTCAACACATGGACCAAAACCACAGTCTAACTTAGAGTCCATCATACTCCCAGCAGCTCTGAGAGCTCAGGAAACTTGCTCCTTCTGGTCTGGGGACAATGACCCTCACAATCACCATGCTATGGCTTGTGGTCTTCCTTATAGCTCCCTACAGCAGAAACAGGTGAATCCTGGTAAAAAAAAAAACCTGTAAGCTACCTCCAACTGGTGCTTCTGCCTTCTAGAGTCCCTCATTAGCTAGGACCACCCAGTTGGGGCTCTAGACATTAGCAGTAACCCCCCTGGGTGAGCAGAAATCAAATTACTCAGACAGCACAGCTCTGCCCCTCTACTCTATGGTCAGCCAAGGCCCTAGTCTGAGAAATTTGTAGTTTAGTAGAACCTTCCATTCTCCCAGAGTACTTCCTGTTCCTCTTTCAAGGCACAGGGTCCTTTGTGTTGCACATTCCATTACACACTCAGTGTCCCACACAACCAACCCTTTGCTTCATAGCTGAGAAGTCCTACAGCCAAACACACATCACGCTCAAACAGTAACTGTTATTAAAGCAAAAGAGGCCATGGGTTAGAAAACAGTGAAGGGTCTATGGGAGGGCTTCGATGCAGGAAAGAGACAGTGGAAATGATACAGTTATAATCCCAAAACAATATGATTAAAAACTTAAAATAGGCTTTATGGCCATGTGCTCCACAGACTATCAATGTGTATTAGAGCACACCAAGTACTACTCACACCACTGTTCTCAGGTTGTACATCTTAAACCTTGAAAACACAGTCATGTCAGTCAGGGCCACACCATTTTATCCAGTTCTTCCATTTTGGTGGAACTAATGTAACTACAGTAATTTGTTTCCATGAATGTTTGGCTATTTATCCAGATTCCTGATTGTCTGGTCTTTGAACCCAAGACATGGCCAGTCAGGACATTTATCAATCACCTAAAGTTGATCACCTCACTACTCATTGCTAACGCCAACTACCGTCAAAGCAGGAAAGCTTTTGCCCTCTTTCTTGTCCCTCCCTTCCTGTGCTGTGACTACACCTGATTTAGAGTCAGTCAACTCAATTTGTACACAGGTCCCTCTTCATTTGTAAGTTCCCAATAAAATCTAGAGAACTTGGGGGACACTCATTCACTGGTCTATTTCTCCTTCTCACAGACCAAAGTCCAGCCTGGAAGGAGTGACAGGACTCTCTTTCCATCCCTGGGCAGCACAGGCAGGATTAGGGATTCAAAGCAATTCTCAACTACATCCTATAAGGCAACTCTGAACTACAGGTGACTGCTGTGGGCCGCAGGAATACATCATAAGAACTCAGCTGGTTATGACAAAGTCACTACCTGGAGGGATCAGGGAATTCCTCCAGAGGAAGTCAAATTCCAAGGAGCGTTTGGTGTTACTTGGCTTGTTATATATCAGCTGTCTTCTGTTATGAAAATCATGTGTGCCTTCACAGTTTTCCCAATTGACTTTTCCCTAAGAAGGGCTAACAGTGTAGACTGATCACTCTCTGGACACACACATTCCAGGTATTTGGAGAACAGCCTCAGGAAAGGCTTTCTCTGGAATCAGATATCTCCCATGGCCACTTTCAAGGACTAGCAGTAATAACAGTCCACATGCAAGTCTTCTGATTTGAGATAAATTCCACAAGGAGACACCGCCTAGATCAGGTGGATGTTAAGTAATAGCTTTACACAATTTAGCTCAGACCCTCCTTTCTTACAGCCTTACTAACTTTATAGACCTCTAACTCCTTACCTAACCACTTCTAGGAATATTTAGATAACTTTCTGTGCTGACAGCTATGCTCAGCCAGAACCCCAGTTCAAGCCTCCCTGTAATTATCATCATTGGCAGCATCCGGCCAGGTCCATCCCCAGTTGAAGGAAAGTACCTTATCAGAGATATCTCTGTACTCTCTAAGAAAAGACTTAAGCATCCAGGCTACCTGTTTGAGAAGGCCTGGCGGATGTGCTAATTAAGCTTTACTTCCTGCTTTCCCAAACCTTACCTCTAGTTCCAGATCTCCCTTTAACTATCACCAAAGGCATCTAGCTGTACACAGGTTGCCTAGCAACTGAGCACACTTTCCCCCACCCTGCAGAAAAAAAAACGGCAGATAGCTTGGATAGATAGGAGCCACAGGAAAAAAGAAGGCAGTTTTATTTTCTCCCATTGATCTAGCAACTTATAGATTCTTAACATTTTCTACCATTCATGTTTGAGGTTATAGTTGAGCACATAAGAGCCCTCTTCTTAGATATTACCTGAATTTAGCCTTTAGTTAATTCATTCCCCATTGGTCACTTCCCTTTGGGGTTGCAAATGATAATTAACGGTTACTGCCTCTCTGTGATTCTTATCACCCCTCCATTTGACCCTGGTAGCCTGGCTTTGCACTGCCAAGAGATTACGGTTTGTAAGTGTATATATACCAGGACTCCCTGGGCACGACAGGACAGAGAAGAGAAAAGAGAATGGAAGAACTAGACGGGTAAGAACTTGCAAGGAACAAACTGAGATGGGGAAGAACTAGGTTGAATGGCTAGAAGAGAGGACTAGAGGAACGAGATGGAAGATGAGGAAGAGCGAGATGGTGAAGTACTAGCTGGGTAAGAACAGCTGAAAAGTACCTAGATGAGGCAGAGTTAAGATAGAACTTAGAGGGAGCAATGGATAATTACAGAGAAAAATCAGGCAAGAAAGGAGCTAGGCATGAGAGCAAAACTGAAGCTGTGTATAAAGGATGTTATGCCAGAGGAATTAAAGCAAGTGGACTATAGAGCTCGGTGTGCTGAGATTCTATTTCCCGAAAATAGTCTTCGCCGTTAGTAGTTCTCTCTCCTGAGCCCCTGGGATGTATAATATATTAAGGCTGGTCCCTCTAATATTATACAAGAGGTGACATTGATCTAAATCAGTGGTTCTCAACCTTCCTAATGCTGTGACCCTTTAATACAGTTCCTCGTGTTGTGGTGAACACCTCTCAATGGTAAAATTATCTTCACTGCTACTTCATAACTGTAATTTTGCTACTGTTATGAACTGTAATACAAATAGCTATGTTTTCCAATGGTTTTAGGCCACTACTATGATAGGGTCATTTGATCCCCCAAAGGGACCACCACCCACCAGGCTGAGAACCACTGCTTTAAACTGATATCAGTAAATAAATAAATAGGAGTTGGGAAAAAAACAAAATGAAATTCTTAAAGACTGGGAAATATTGGAAAATATAAACAAATAAGCTGGGCGGTGGTGGCACACGCCTTTGATCCCAGAACTTGGGAGGCAAAGCCAGGCAAATCTCTGTGAGTTCAAGGCCAGCCTGGGCTACAGTGAGCTCCAGGACAGGGACCAAAACTACACAGAGAAACCCTGTCTCAAAAAAAAAAAAAAGAAAAAAGAAAAAAGAAACAAACAAACAGAGATTATAGCAGTAATGCATTTAAAGAAAATGAAATTTTTAAAATGATACCAATAACTGATACCAATAGCTGCTGAGTGCTATAAACTGACCTAGATTTACAGCCAATGATCTGTCTCAAACCTCTAAGATGACTTAACTGTGTCAACCAGGACTGCACATATCTGCATAGGAGAGTTCCCTAAGTGAAAATTTGAGTACTCGGTGGTTCGAGCTACGCTCCCTAAATTGTACACCCATGAATTGTTTGTCTTCATTCACATGGAAGGAATTAATAGACACACAAATCCTATTCCTGTCGCTGCAATGCACAGTCCACTATGTGACTCAAACTGGTCATTTTAGAACTCTGTGGTGCTACAGGCCTGTAATCCAAGAATTTAGGGTGGTTAGTCAGGAGGACAGCAAGGGCAATGCCCTGTGGGGCTACAGACAGGGTTCAAGTCCACCTCAATCTTACATTGGAGACTTTTACTCAAAACCACGTTTCAAAAAGAATGGAGATGCAGGGGGATGGGGGTTGTGGTGGGGTTGGGGGTAGGATTGGCTGGTTATAATTTAGGGCTATCTCCTTTGTTATGAGAATTGTAGTTTAACGCCCAGTTAGTCCTGGTGAACAAACATATACATTTTATCACATTAATCTGTAACAGGCATGGTTTCCATATTAGTTGTCTTTGGGGTATTTGGAAGGCAGCCCTCCTTTTGCTAAATTCTACTTAGTGTGACTTAATGTCTCCTAAGAATTGGTAAATCCTTATACCATTAATTCAGTTCCATCAATTCTACTTGTTTTTTGTTTTCTTTTGTTTTGTTTTTGGAGGGAAGTTGGGGGCGGGGCGGAGGGGGGGGCGGTTCGAGACAGAGTTTCTCTGTGTAGCTTGTGGAGCCTGTCCTGGAACTCACAGAGACGCACCTTCCTCTGCCTCCCGAGTGCTGGGATTAACCACAGCCCAGCCTAATTCTACTTTTCTACATCACAGTTTAGCAGTGATTCACTCTGGACGGATCCTAAACCTAAATGTTACATGTTAAAAGTGCAGAACTTCTGGAAGATACTAGAGAGACCAGGGCTCTCCGAGTCTGGCAAATCTGCCTTCCATAGTGGCAATATGAGCACCACAGGTGCCAGCTTTTCACGGTGATGTCCACAATAAGGGCATTCCTAAGCACAGTGCCGCTCCCAATACCCTGCACAGACACAGCCCATAGAGTGAAGGTATTCACAGGCTGCCGCGCTGGCCCTGGGAGTTGCAAGGACCACGCAGGACGGATCAGGACTACACCAGGACCTCCCACTCAGCCATGGGAAGTCCTACTACATTGGCTCACACGGCTCACCCGGCTCAGCCGACTGGTCCTCCCAGTCTGGGGACAGCAGCCCCTCGCTCACCATGGCCGACCACTCCTCCCAGCCTGGACAGCAGCCCCTCGCTCACCACGAAGCCGACTCTGTGATCAAGCGCACTTGGCCCGACAGCGGAGATCAGCAGAGGAAATAAACCTAGCGCCCGGAAGAACCCTCCCATCTGACTGGCAGTTCAACTGGAGGCTCTGATTGGTTAGTGAGGCCCGAGTGACAGGACCTGGTGAGCTGAAAGGATAGAGCAGGGATTCCCAGTCTCTAGCTTCCACCTGAAGCTCAGACCTATGCCAGATTTACTGGAGATTTGTGGCAAATTCAACAGTAAATATCTCATTAATGTAAGCCAAGGCATTCCGTTTTAAACGGAAGTATGTAAATTCAGAAGGAGGCTAATCTTAAGACAGTGTTGCACAAGAGGAACATAGGGTATCTCAAGAGCATTTTAATCAAAGTCCACAGTAGTATTGGGACTGATAACCAGAGCTCCATGTGTGGAAAAAGTTGGGTTCTCAGGACCTGAAGCAATCCCTTCCCAAGAACTGACCCCAGAACTTTACCAGCTCTCCCAAGCATGTTCCTGGTTTTAGAGAAGGAGCTCTGCTTTTTGCTCTATACATCAGGGCCTTAGAGAAACCTCCCAAGGCCTAGGCAGGTTGCCAGAGTTATGTCTGGCTATTTAAATAGTATACGGTAGTTAAAAGGACCAAACTGGTGTAAAACTGATCTTCTGGGTGTTTGATAATCATTCTCAGAGCCTATTCTAATGTGCTTAGAGAGGATAAAAGAAATATTTCTCCCCTTTCCCTACAAGGTCAATGAGGTCCCTGGAAACTAAGGCTTGTTGTCTTGTTCACAGAGGCTATGGAGACCCCACTAAATTTGAAATATAGTCCAGTTTACAAAAAGGAGGGTTAATGTGGGGAAGATTTTCTCAAGTCTTCAAAGGAAGCCACGGTACCTAAAGCAAAGCCTTTGAATCATCCTCACATTGATGGACAACTGGTAAAAGAAAGACTAGAAGAGTCTGAGATTCCTCTCAAGCCCAAGTGACCCCTGAGGACTAGTTGCTCAACTGGCCTTGATAGCACAGAAAGAAAGATTAATTTTGGCCACTTTTATGGGCCTCAGCATTCAGAAGAAAAATTTAACCAAAGACTAAGAGAATTGGTAACAACCCAAGGGATCGCACTCCACGCACATTAGATGTGAGTCTACATGAGATGTTATTTAGACAACCAATCTCACTAATATTTTCTTCTTCATAAAAAAAAAAATACTATGTAGATGTGAGATGTCAGACTTTGGCTCCCTAAGCACCTGCACACAGCCAAGAAAGACAGACCCATGATTGTTTTAACCCCCAAATAATGCCTAAATACCACTTCTCTCTCTATCCAGAAGCCTCATGGGAAGAGCATCATGCCGACTTTTGGCTTCGGAAACAGCCTTGAAAGGGTGTGAAAGCTTACTGTGGATTCATCATTCCAGAGACCAACTGTAGAGGTTAAAGAGAAACATCTAATAAACAGGGGCTACTATGAGCCCATCAAGAATGTCTTATGGACTTTGGACATTTTAGTCCTTTCCAGACACCAGTAAAGAAATTCCTTTCCTGTCTATATCTGTGAGATTGGTCTTTATGAGAGGTCCTCTGGAATGGTAGCCCAATATTGCCACATGATATCCCAAATTCAGCTGGAAGAAGCCAAATAATTCATTGCCCCAAACCCATAATGGCAGTTAGGGTTACCTTTTCAAAAGGAGGTGGGATAAGAACTGGAGGTAGAATTGATGAGGCAATATAGGATAAAGAAGACCCCAAAGAAAAGTAACCCATTGCTTTCTTGACTAAAAGCCAGAAGTAACACTAAGACTCTTAGCAGTTTCATCCTTGCCAGAGGCCAAAGATGCCAAAAGAGTTTTGGGAGCACTGTTCTCTGATGCTAAGTGATTCTGGGGGACTTAGGAAGGAGAAATGTTAAAAGTAGTAAAGAAGGCCTGTTAAGAGAAAAGGACCTGTGGTCAAGAGAATTAAATCTCTGTCCTGGATGCAGATCTAACTTTTCAATGGGGACAGGTCAATATCCTGGCCAAGGAACCTGGTCTGGGGAGCCCAAGAAATGTCTACTCGGGACATTTATAGATCACCTATAATTGACTAACTGATTGCACATTGGTAATCCCAACTGCACTTAAAACTGGTAATTGTTCAAGCTCCTTCCTGCTCCTCCCTTTCCATACTGTGACCATAACTGGTCATAATGTGTGGACAATGAATTCCCGTTCTTACACAAATGCCTCTGCATCACCACTACCTAATAAAAGCCTGGGCTGCGTTAGGACACTCCTTCCCCGTCTTTTTTTCCTTCTTACTGACCAATCAAGGCCCAGCCTGGAATAATTGACACACTTGGGCTTGGAGACAGGAAAGAGATGGTGGAAATGGTATAATTATAATTCCCCAAGCTATGTTAAGTTTAAATAGGCTTTATGTCTATGTGCTCCAGAGACTAGGGATTTGCATGAGAGCACACCAAAGATTACTCACACATTTTCTCTCAGGCTGAACATCTTAAACCTGGAAAATAACAGTTCCATTAGGCAGTGCCACACATTTCACTCAGCTCATCTATTTTGCTTGAACTAGAGTAACTACAGTAATTTGGTTTCAGGAAATTGACACATAAATATTGTCTTTTTCTCGCTATGTTAAAAAGAATCACAGGGTGATGCACAGGGCGCTGGCCTTATGTGCTTCTATCAGACCTCCTCAGATTGCTCTAAAGTCACTGTATTGACCTCTACCATAGTCCATTATTTCCATCCTATGACTCTGGCCTCATTCTGTCCTTGTTTCCAGGATGTGGAACTGCAGAGTTGGCTATTTGCTAGAGTATTATTCCTTCATTATGGAGGTATTTCTTCTGCAGAATTCCTTGTGAAGGCATCACTTGATGTATTATTCTCATTCTAGAAAAAAAAACCTTTTTTGTGTATTTTTGGACATTTTTAATTTTGTATTTGTATTTCTAAATTGAGTTAATCATTATTAATTCAAATCTTACTGATTTTTTAGTATTATTTCACAGATTCTATATTCTTTTTTCTTTTTTTTCCTAGAAAGGTGGTTGGAAAATGTTTCATTTATATAATATTCTAACTGGAAAATGCTGATTCTTTGGAGTCACCTATTACCTCTGGTTCTTACAATCTTTGTGCCTCTGGTTCTATAGAAGTAATATCCTTAAGGGGAGGGTTTTAAACAAGTCATCCCATTTAAAACTGGGTTCACGGCCGGGCGGTGGTGGCGCACGCTTTTAATCCCAGCACTCAGGAGGCAGAGGCGGGCGGATCTCTGTGAGTTCGAGGCCAGCCTGGACTACCAAGTGAGTCCCAGGAAAGGCGCAAAGCTACACAGAGAAACCCTGTCTCGAAAAACCAAAAAAAAAAAAAAAAAAAAAAAAAAAAAAAAAAAAAAAAAAAAAAAAAAAACTGGGTTCACACTTACTCTTTATTTTACTCCAGTTTGGGGTCTCTGTGTTAGTTTTCATCTCCTGTGAGAAGATGCTTCTCTAATGAGAGCTGATTGAAACACAGGTCAGTGGGTATGACACTCATTATATCCCTTTGCTACTTCAGTAGAATAATAGTATTGGGTTTCCCCTAGGCTCCTGCCTTATCTATTCTCAGGATCTTGGCTGCTTTAGCAGTGTCAGGTATGGGTTCCATCTCATGGAGTGGCCCTTAAATACAATCAACAGTGACTAGTTACTTCCATAACCTTTGTACCACTATTGCACCAGAATCTCTAACAGGCAAGTCTCTGTTTTAGGTTACAGTATTTGTAGCTTGGTGATATTAGTGTTTACCTTTCTATTCTGTGGGCATGCACGGTAGCTTACACATCATAAATACTAGTGAGTAGAGCTGAAGCTTCTAGTTAGGCACCAGTTCAACTTTTCCCACTTTTTGATTTTTGTTTTCTTAATAGTTAATATTTTAGTTTTTTAATATTCTAAATATTATCCCTCTCTTTCATATGGAGCTAGTGAGATTTTTTTTACCCATACTTGAGGACTCCTTTTCACTCAAGTGATGGTGTTCTTTGTTGTATATAAACTTTTTAGTTTCATGAGGTCTGATTTATTAATTTTTGTTTTAAATATCTGTACTTTTAAGGTCCTGTTCAGAAAGTCCTTCCTTGCTTGAATGAGGTCAAGCCTATTACCTACTTTCTCTTCTGTCAGATTCATGGTATCAAGTCTTAGGTTCTGGCCCTTGATGAAGGTGGAGTTGACTTTTGTGCTTGGTCTGGGTAAAGGATTGAGTTTCATTCTTTTCCATGTAGCTAATCTGGATTGATAAGTATCATTTGTTGAATTGCTATCAATTCTCTGTGGTATTCTCTGGACTTCTTTGTTAAATGACACATGAGTCTATAAGTATAAATTTATGTATAGGTGCTTAATTATATTTCATTAGTCAATGAATCTTTTTTTTATTGAATATCACACTTTTTTCATTCCTATAGCTCTATAGTACAACTGGAAATGTGTGATTGTAATACTTCAAGCAGTTTCATTGTTGTTTATAATTGCTTTGACTAATGTGGTTCTTTTGTATTTACATATGAAATTTAAGATCAGTTTATCAATTTCTGTAAAGAATTGTGTTGGAATTGTTAAGGGGTTTCATTGAGTCTCTAGATTAATTTTTTGGAATGGCTGTCTTCATCATATTAACCCTGCCAATCCAAGAATATAGGGGTCTTTCCAGTTTATTGTATCTTCTTCTATTTTGTTTCATGAAGCTTAGAGTTTTTTTTTTTTTTTTTGTTTTTGTTTTTGTTTTTCGAGACAGGGTTTCTCTGTGTAGCTTTGCGCCTTTCCTGGAGCTCACTTGGTAGCCCAGGCTGGCCTCGAACTCACAGAGATCCGCCTGGCTCTGCCTCCCGAGTGCTGGGATTAAAGGCGTGCGCCACCACCGCCCGGCGATCAGAAACCTTTTGTATATTCTAATGAGTGGCATTTATTAGCAGATAACTTAGTAAACCACTATAGAAGGAATCACTTGTACAATGAAAACTCTAAGTAATTTTTGCCCCTCAAAAGTTCAAGGTATTAGTCAAATAATAATTCTTGTTTCTAGTGTGTTTAATTTTAAAACTGAAAACATTCAGCTCTAAATAGGAGGCCTCTGTCAAATCCCTCCCCTCAGAGCTCAGAGAACTCCTTGGGAGAGGAGACAACAATAGTGTTAGATCCTGAGGGGATGGAGAGGACCACGAAAGCAAGGCCTTTGCACACACTGAGCAAAGCTCCTATGAACCACAGAGACTGAAGCAGTGAGCACAAGGCCTGCGGGGGCGGCACCAGGTCCTCTGTGTGTCTATGATAGTTCCCAGTTTAGTGTTTTATGGGACTCCTGGGTATGTAAGTGAGTCAGTCTCTGATTCTGGTGCCAGGTGTCGGGCTATTTTCCTTCTGTGGGTTAGGCTTGGGTTTTGTTTCATCTAATTATATTTTATTTTGTTCTGTTTTGTTGCTACCTCTTAGAAGCCTGTTATCCTCTAATAAAAGACAGAAAGAGTAAATCAGGATGGGAGGGGAGGAACTGGGAGGATTAGAGGGAAGAAAAATTGTAGTCAGGATATATTTTATGAGAAGAGAATCTATTTCCAATAAAAAGGATAAACAAAAGTAAAAAATGCAAGTGAAAATACTGGGCTGATGGGATGTTTCAATTTGTGAAGGTACCTCTTCACAAATTTATGATACAGACTTCTATGCTTATCTTTGCTTAATACATAATAATACACACAAACAACACACACACACACACACACACACACACACACACACACACACACACACATACCTTTCCCTACTGAAGTTACCTTTATCTGCATGTGTTTAGTGCTAATCACTTAGAATTGAGATCAGTGTCCTTCCTGAAAAGACAGACTGACTTGTCCTAGCCTCATGAGCCTTTGATGGCTTGGTACTGTCTGTCTAGGATTATACAATCTCAAAATGTCATTTAAGATTGAGTAAAGAGGTGTTAATGTTGCAGAGTGTCTCAGTATAGGTGTGTGGGTTCGTGTGGATCCGTGGAAAGAAAACTCAAAGGATTCTAGCCTTTCTTGGCTGCAGGGGGACCCAGCCTCTAAGGACTGAAGCACTTCCTTCACCCAGAGCATTTTTATTTTTCTCAATATTTACACTTTAGCAAGTTGATTTCCATATGCTCAAAACAACCTGAAAGGAGCTCCCAAGAATACAATGCCAAGTGCAAATTCCTGGATTTATCAGGTGCCAGGGTTTTCCAGGTTTCCTGAAGCAAGTTTTGCATAGGCCTTTGATCCTTGGGAGACTCTCAGACAAGATTCACATAGGGCGATAAGAGAAACAAAAGGTGTCGTCGGTGAAACAAAAGCTGGATTAGCGCTTGGTGCCACTCTCTGGAGTCAGGCCAGGAAGAGCTCGGCAGGAATGCCGCCCCGTGCTAACTTTCTGGGTTTAATGGAATGTAAATGTTGTGTGAATATTAAAACCTAAATTTCCTTATAGAATTTTAAAAATGCATATTTCAAATACCTAGAATGAGTGTAAGTTGTAGGTTTCCGTGCTATGGCTGTTGAGGGAGAAAAGTACTGAGGTTTTGATGAATCTTAATTATCTTGCTATTTTTCTTCATTTATTTTTACTTAGGTGGCCTCAAACTGGCTCTATAGCTGAGGCTGGCCTTCAATTCCTGATGCACATGCCTCCACCTCCTCAGTTCATGAATTATTAGGGTGAACTTGTGGCAAATTAAATTATGTTTAATTTAATATATTAAATCGTCAAAATAGGAATATAGTATACCTAATTTGGAAGAACTGACTTAAAATGTTAGAGAATTACAGAACGTTTTATTTGGAGACAGAAAGTGTGGGTTCTCATCCTGTGTGACTTTTGTCTCAGGTAACTAATTGACTTTGGTTAACAAATGAAAATTGGACAGGATTTTCCTCTTGAAGTAATTAAATAGCATATGGCGTATTGTCTCTCATGAAATTAATGGGCAGGGAGCATGGAGGATTGCTGAGGGTCATGGGAGTATACAGCAGGTGACAACTAGTGTTTGACAAGTGGACCCACCAGATGAGAAACTCCCTGATGGGGACCCCCACCTGGCAAAGCCATGGGGTCAACTGGCTGCAGAAACCAGTTGTTTTCTGTCTGTAACTTTCTTGGGTGCTACTGCTATGCCTCCCTAATAAGAACAGCTGTGGGGTTCTTTCCACAGCCCTTTAGTAGTGTGTTTTAACATCTTTGGGTACACATATAGCTGTGGATTTTCAGGAAAATGACTTCTGCTTAAGCTATATAATTTTGATGTATAGAAATAATACTGGAATATTTTACATTACTCAGACTGGCATAGGGTTCTCAGTCTCAAAGACAACATTTTACACATTTTGCAAAGACCTTAGAATTAGCCCAAAACAGAGTAAGCTGCCTCTACAGAGACTATGCAAAGATTAATTCTTAGGTGTTGTCTATTGCTAAATCAAGGCCAGGTTGTTTACATCAAGACATAGTCCTTGCAGTAGCTCCCTTTCTGCATGTACCCTGACCACTCAAGGTTCAGCCAATTATTTACTGTCTGGGACCCCTCACCAACTTAGAGCTATGTGCTTGGGTCAATGTGGCATTACTAGCCTAAGAGAAACTACATGACTTATCCTGTATTCTGAGAATGGGTAGGACCCTGAAAATGTAATTTATAACTGTCCAGATTTTGGCTGTGGAACAGAGCAGGAGTGATGTAGAGACAGGGGCTGAGGAAGAGCAGCAAAGAAAGAGCAGGGCACAGAGGTGCAGAGAGAGAGAGAGAGAGAGAGAGAGAGAGAGAGAGAGAGCAGAGGAAAGGTGTACAGAGAGAGCGAGCTATGGAGGCACTGAATTAAAGTACTTTGTGTACAGTATTAAAGATCTACAACTTCTTGTTAAATTCACGTTTGATCTTCATCTTTTTTTTTTTTTTTTTTTTTTTTTTTTTTTTTTTTTTTTTTTTTTTTTTTGGTTTTTCGAGACAGGGTTTCTCTGTGTAGCTTTGCGCCTTTCCTGGAGCTCACTTGGTAGCCCAGGCTGGCCTCGAACTCACAGAGATCCACCCGGCTCTGCCTCCCGAGTGCTGGGATTAAAGGCGTGCGCCACCACCGCCCGGCGATCTTCATCTTTTTAAACAAACATTTATAATCATTATTTTATAGAGATCTAGATATGCAAATACAACATCAAGTTTAGTGGTCCTTCAGCATTTTCAACTTAAATTTTTTTTAACATAAAAACAGGTGATAATTCCAAATTCCAGAGTTATTTGAAACTGGAAAATATTTTCTCTGTAGAAAATAGTAAAAATGATAACATTTCCCAATAAGCCCTTTTAAGCCAAATAATAGCTGAATTATACATATAAATATTGATTAGATTCTGGGATATAGAAGAAATCTATCTTCATCTGTTCAGAGAGCTATGTTTTGCTTAAGTTGTGTAAGTGAGATTCCTATTCATCTTCCCCTTCACTGTTGATTTACGGCAGACATTTTTCTACAGGTTAATCGATAATCTAAAAAGATTTTAGCCTCTCCTCCTGAAAGTACAGCCAGCATATTCTTTCATCAGCTTGATACATTACAAATTCTTATCCTAATAGTGAAATGTTTCCCTAAAGAATGCCCATTGATGGGGCAAAACCAAAACTTATTATAAGCCACAGTCATCCTAGGGTCCTCCCTGTAGGTAGCCTCCCTGGATCTGTGGGTTACAGACTGATTGTCCTTTACTTTATGTCTAGTATCCACTTATGAGTGAGTATATACCATGTTTGTCCTTCTGAGTCTGGGTTTACCTCACTCAGAATGATATTTTCTAGTTCTATCCATTTGCCTGAAAATTTCATGATGTCATTGTTTTTCTCTGCTGAGTATTTATGTATATGTACCACATTTTCTTAACCCATTCTTCAGTTGACAAACATCTACGTTGTTTCCAGGTTCTGGCTACTACAAATAATGCTGCTATGAGCATAGTTGAGCATGTATCTTTGTGGTAAGATTGAGCATTCCCTGGATATATACCCAAGAGTGGTATGGCTGGGTCTTGAGGTAGTTTGATTCCCAATTTTCTGAGAAACTGCCATACTGATTTCCACAGTAGCTGTACAAATTTGCACTCCCACCAACAGTGGAGGAGTGTACCCCTTGCTCCACATCCTCTCCAACATAGCCTGTCATCAGTGTTTTTGATCATAGCCATTCTGACAGGTATAAGGTGGTATCTCAGAGTCATTTTGATTTGCATTTCTCTGATGACTAAGGATGTTGAGCATTTCTTTAAATGTCTTTCAGCCATTTGAGATTCTTTTGAGAATTCTCTGTTTAGGTCTGTAGCCCATTTTTTTTTAATTGGAGTGTTCAGTATTTTGATGTCTAGTTTCTTGAGTTCTTTATATACTTTGGAGATCAGTCCTCTGTCAGATATGGGGTTGGTGAAATCTTTTCCCATTCCGTAGGCTGTCTTTTTGTCTTATTGACCGTGTCCTTTGCCCTACAAAAGCTTCCCAGTTTCAAGAGGTCCAATTTATTAATTGTTGTCCGTGGTGTCTGTGCCACTGGTGTTATTTTTAGGAAGCGGTCTCCTGTGCCACTGCATTCAAGAGTACTTCCTACTTTCTCTTCTATCATGTTCAGTGTTAATAGATTTACGTTGAGATCTTTGATCCACTTGGACATGAGTTTTATGCATGGTGACAGATATGGATCTATTTATAATCTTTTACATGTTGACATCCAGTTATGTCAGCACCATTGTTGCTGAAGAGCTTCTCTCCAGGTTCCCCAAGCCCCACAGTCCCACATTCCAAGTATAAAATAATCACTCGGACACTTATATTACTTATAAACTGTATGGCCGTGGCAGGCTTCTTGCTAACTGTTCTTATATCTTAAATTAACCCATTTTTATAAATCTATACCTTGCCACGTGGCTTGTGGCTTACCGGCGTCTTTACATGTTGCTTGTCCTGGCGGTGGCTGCAGTGTCTCTCCCCTCCTTCCTGCTTCCCCAATTCTCCTCTCTCCTAGTCCCGCCTATATTTCCTGTCTAGTCACTGGCCATCAGTGTTTTATTTATATAGAGCGATATCCACAGCACACACCATTAGTTGAAGATACTTTCTTTTTTTCCATTGTATAGTTTTGGCTTCTTTGTGAAAAATCAGGTGTTCGTATGCGTGCAGATTAATGTCAGGATCTTCAATTCAATTCCATTGGTCTGTATGTCAGTTTTTATGCCAATATCAAGCTGTTTTTATTACTATAGCTCTATAGTAGAGCTTGAGGTAAGGGATGGTAATGACTCCAGAGGTTGCTTTATTGTACAGGATTCTTTTAGCTATCCTGGGTTTTAAGCTTTTCCATATGAAGTTGAGTATTGTTCTTTCCAAGTCTGTGAAGAATTGTGTTGGGATTTTGATGGGGATTGCATTGAATCTGTAGATTGCTTTTAGTAAGATTGCCATTTTTACTATGTTAATCCTACCTATCCATGAGCATGGGAGATCTTTCCATTTTCTGATATCTTCTTCAGTTCCATTCTTCAGAGACTTAAAGTTCTTGTCATACAGGTCCTTCACTTTTTTAGTGTTACCCCAGGGTATTTTATATTATTTGTGGATATTGTAAAGGGTGATGTTTCTCTGATTCTTTCTCAGCCCTTTTATCATTTTTATATAGGAGGGCTAGTGATTTTTTTAAAGATTTATTATGTATACAGTATTTTGTCTGCATGTATATGTGCAGGCCAGAAGAAGGTGCCAGATCTCATTACAGATGGTTGTGAGCCACCATGTGGTTGCTGGGATTGAACTCAGAACCTCTGGAAGAGCCGTCAGTGTTCTTAACTGCTGAGCCATCTCTCCAGCCCGCTACTGATTTTGTTTTTGAGTTGATCTTGTATTCTGCCACATTACTGAAGGAGTTTATCAGCTGTAGGAGTTGCCTGGTAGAATTTTTGGGGTCACTTATGTATATTATCATATCATCTGCAAATAGTGAAAGTTTGACTTCTTCCTTTCCAATTTCTGTCCGTTTGTTCTCATTTTGTTGTCTTAGTGCTCTAGCTAGAACTTCAAGTAATGTATTGAATAAATGTGGGGAGATTGGACAGCCTTCTCTTGTTCCTGATTTTAGTGAAATCACTTTGAGTTTCTCTCTGTTTAATTTGATGGTGGCTGTTGGCTTGCTGTAAATTGCCTTTACATATGTTATTATGTTCCTTGTATTGCTGATCTCGCCAAGACCTTTATCAGAGAGGGGTGTTAGATTTTGTCAAAGGCTTTTTCAGCATTTAATGAGATGATCATGTGGGTTTTTTTTTCTTTCAGTTTGTTTATATGGTGTATTACATTGACAGATTTTCATATGTTAAACTATCCTTACATCCCTGGGATGATGCCTATTTGGTCATGGTGGATAATTTTTTTAATGTGTTCTTGGATTCAGTTTGCCAATATTTTGTTGAGTATTTTTGCATTAATGTTCATTAGAGAGATTGGTCTATAATTCTCTTTCTTTGTTGCATCTTTGTGTGGTTTGGGTATCAGGGTAACCATAGCCTCATAAAAAGACTTTGCTAATGTTCCTTCTGTTTCTGTTGTGTGGAACAATTTGAAGAGTATTGGAATTAGCTCTTCTTTAAAAATCTAGGTAGAATTCTGTGCTGAAACCATCTGGTCCTTGGGCTTTTTTTGGTTGGGAGACTTTTTTTTAGATTTATTTATTTACTATGTATACAGTGTTCTGCCTGCATGTTAAGTCATTAGTGTGAGAATTCTCCATCTTCTTTATGTGGGTATTTAGTGCTATAAATTTTCCTCTTAGCACTGCTTTAATAGTGTCCTATAAATTTGGGTATGTTGTACTTTCATTTTCATTGAATTCTAGGAAATCTTTCATTTCTTTCTTTGTTTCTTCCTTGACCCATTGGTGCTTCAGTTGGGCATTATTCAGTTTCCATGAGATTATAGGCTTCCTATCATTTTTGTTGCTGTTGAAATCTAACTTTAAAGCATGGTGGTCTGATAAAATACAGGAGGTTATTCCAATGTTTTTGTATATGTTGAGATTTGCTTTGTGTCTGAGCATGTGGTCAATTTTCAAGAAAGTTCCATGGGGTGCTGAGAAGAAAATATATTCTCTTGTGTTTGAGTGGAATGTTCCATAGGTTTCTATTAATTCCATTTGAGTCATAATGTCTGTTAGTTCCCTTATTTCTCTGTTAAGTTTCTTTCTGGCAGACCTGTTGACTAGTGAGAGTGGAGAGTGGAAGTTAGTGTGTAGGGTTTAATGTGCATTTAAAGCTTTAGTAATATTTCTTTTACATATGTTGGTGCCCTTGTATTTGGGGCATAAATGTTCAGAAATGAGACTTCATCTTGATGGATTTTTTTTCCTGTGATGAATATGTAATGTCCTTCTTGACCTCTTTGGATTAACTTTAGTTTGAAGTCTATTTTGTTAGATATTAGGATAGCTACACCAACTTGCTTCTTAAGGCCATTTGACCAGAAAGACTTTTCCCAGCCCTTTACTCTGAGGTAGTGTCTACTTTGAAGTTGAGGTGTGTTTCTTATATGCAGCAGAATGATGGATTGTGTTTTTGTATCCACTCTGTTAGCCTGTATCTTTTTATAAACAAATTAAGTCCATTGATATTAAGAGACATTAATGACTAGTGATTGTCAATTCTTGTTATTTTTTGGTGGTGATGTGTGTTTCCCTCCTTTGGGATTTGTTGATGTGGGATTTTCTATTGCCTGTGTTTTCATGGGTGAATATAACTTCCTTGGGTTGGATTTATCCTTCTAGTGCTTTCTGTAGGGCTGGATTTGTGGATAGGTATTGCTTAAATCTGGTTTTGTCGTGGAATATTTTGTTTATTTAATCCATCTATGGTGATTGAGACTTTTGCTGGGTATAATAGTCTGGGCTGGCATCTGTGGTCTCTTAGTTTCTGCATAATGTCTGTCCAGGGCCTTTCTGGCTTTCAGAGTCTCCATTGAGAAGTTAGGTGTTATTCTGATGGGTCTACCTTTATATGTTACTTGGCCTTTTTCCTTTGCAGCTCTTAATATTTTTTCTTTATTCTGTATGTTTAATGGTTTGATTATTATGTAGCAAGGGGAATTCCCTTTTGGGTCCAGTGGATTTGGTGTTCTGTAAGCTTCTTGTATCTTCATAGGCATGTCTTTCTTTAGGTTGGGAAAGTTTTCTTCTATGATTTTCTTGAATATATTCTCTGTGCCTTCGAGCTGGGATTCTTCTCCTTTTTCTATCTCTATTATTCTTAGCTTTGGTCTTTTCATGGTGCCCCACATTTCCTGGATGTTTTTTGTTATGACTTTGTTTGTTTTAATGTTTTTTTTTTTGACTGACAAATCTATTTCCTTTATCATATCTTCAATGCCAGAGTCTCTCTTCCATCTCTTGCATTCTGTTGTTTATGCTTGCATCTGTAGTTCCTGTTCATTTACTGAGATTTGTCCATTTCCAGCATTCCCACAGTTTGTGTCTTGTTTTTGCCTCTACTTAAATTTTCAAGTCTTGAACTGTTTTCTTCACCTGTTTGATTGTTTTTTCTTGGTTTTCTTGAATTTAAGGAACTTACAGATTTTGTAAAGTGAATTTTTCATCTCTTCTTTAAAGGCCTCTATCATCTTTATGAAGTCATTTTTAAGGTCATTTCCTTCTCTTTCTTCTCATGGGATGTTCAGGCCTTGCTGATGTAGAACCACTAGGATCTGGTGGTGCCATATTGCTCTTTGTGTTCTTGAATGGATTCTTGCATTGGCATCTACCCATCTCTTCCTCCAATAGGTGCAAACAGTGTCTGTATCTCAGGGAGCCTCTTGGTCCAATCAACATGCTTGGTCCAGTTGGAGACTTTGGTCCAGTTGGAGCTGATAGAGACTGTATCTCAGGGAGCAGCTGCAGTCTTGGAGTATGGGTGGGTTTGAGGGATGGAGTGGGGTTTGTAGGTTACAGATGGGAGGTGTTGGTAGTCAGGCCTGCCTACAGGAGACCTGCCTGCTGGCCTAAACCTGGGGCTGCAATGGGTGGGGGCATAGGGACACTAGTTGTGCCCCTCAGCCTAAAGCCTAAAGGCTGGGGTGATTGGCTAGGAGAGCTAGACTCACCTCTTGTTCCAATTGGAGCTGGCGCAGTCTGTGTCTCTTATTTGTAACATTTATAAGACAAACCATGTCATGACTTCAGAGCTCACCCACGCTTCTCTTACAGCTCCCTGCACAGGCACTCACACCACAACACACAAAAACACTCATTTCTGCTCCACTGAAAGGCCCCATTTTATATTTTTAAGTCATGAATTAATCAATATATTTGAGCTAGTTTTTCTGGGTAGCTTTCCTGGAACTCATCTATGTAGACCAGGCTGGTCTCACACTTGGGATAATCCTGTTGTCTTCCATGAGCTGGGATTACAGGTGTGTTCCCAGTAAAATATCAGTGATCTTCAAGTTATTTTTTCCACCCATATATGTCTAAATGGTTGTGTATTGCAGCAAATGTGACATCTGCTATCAAATGTAGCTCTTGCTTACAAGTTTACAATCATTGGGATGACATTTCCTACTCTTTAGTTGGAAGTTAGGACTCGAGTTCAGATTACTTAAATACAGAATACATTTTAGTCCTATGGAAGTATGGAGACATTGTGTGTGCTTCTGTTATGTAAAGCTATTTTTTTTTTTTTACAACACTAACAATGTACCAAGAAGGTTCAGATAAACACAAGTTAAGGAATAAAGTTTTCCTGCAGTCCCAGACTATGTTCTGTTAGGCCACTGAAAAAAGGTTGTTCTCCTTGTAGGGACACTCAGTGCCTTGTTTTGTCACAACACAAGGTCTGTTTAGCCAGCTTGGCTTTAAGGAACAGTTAGGTGTCTACTGTGAATTAGGGCCCTTGGTAAACAATGAGCTGAGGAAGACTGAGCATAGCCAGAATCCACAAATGTCCTTGTCTATAATTCATTCAGCTGAGTAAGACTGTGTATGCAATCCTGGTACTTATTTACACTATTGCCTCTTTATGTTTTTAGCCCAAATGAGCATGTAGCCACTCCTACCCCACTTTTTTTCTTGGGAAATTTCTTAGTAGAAAATAGTATCTTTTATTTAAGTTTTCCTATGTTTATACTTTGCCTACATGTATATCTTTGTACTACTTGCATTTCTGTACCTATGGAGGCCAGAAGTGGATAACAGATTCCCTGCAACTGGAATTATAGATGATTTTGAGCTGCTATGTGGGTGCTGAAAATCACACCCAGGTCCCCTAGAAAAGTAACCAGTCCTCTTAATTGCTGAGCCTTTGCTCCAGTCCTTCTGTTTTAGCCTCCATCATAGGAAATGTGTTTGATCCTGTTTCTGTCTGACTTTATAGTTGTTTGGTTGTTCATTTGTTTGTTTGTTTATGTTTTTGAGACAAGCTCTCAGGTAGCCTAGACTGACCTTGACCTCCTTGTGAATTCTTGAACTTCTGATACTACTTCTATGTCTTCAGAAGTTCTGGCATTACAAGTGTGCACCACTACCATAGCTGTTACATGTGTTGTTGGTAATGTGAATGCAAGGCAACTCCCCTAACTAGGTGAGCTACATCCCCAGCCCTGTCATAGTGCCTTAATATCAATTGGTGATTTGCATATGTGGTTTATATACTATGCTATAGGCTTCTGGTAATCAGAGATTGTTACTATATTTTGTCCATCCCTAAAAATACTGATACATTGTGCTCTATCTTCATTCTTGAGAATCACCATTCTCATTTAAACTAGTGATTTATTGTGTCGGGATTTTATTCCTGAAGTGACTAATGCTGAGAGTTCTTTTGAATCCAGGAAAAAAAATGAGAATGCCAATACTATATGAGCAAACTTTAGCTCTTGCACATTTTTTACAATAAATTGACTTTTGAAATTAAACCCACTGAAAGCATTAAAGCTATCCTCATTCAGTAATGGCTCAATATTTTCAAGTCTTGGAGACTGGTTGATTTATTTGGCCAAGCCACTTGGCAGATAAGTCAATGTCTCTGTAGTCACATCTGATTTTCCCTTCAAAGATGGAGGATTGCAGGATGCTTACACTGGCAGCTACACCATAGTTGCCAAGAATAAGGAATGAGTAGAAGATATGGCAACAACTAACCCACCACAGCTAAGTGGACAGAGCATAGTAGAAGTCAGCTTGTCCTCAGGTACACCCTGAGCAGTGCTCTCTGGCCATTTGATCCTCTGGCTTTCAAACCCAAAGCTCCCTCTGTATACATTCCTGTATATTTCACAGCTTTTTGTAAATGCCTGATTGCTCTAGCCTTAGAATGGCTTCTTTAAGTTTCAGGATCTCCAGACAACCTGGATGTCATCTGAAGTCACCATCATGCAGGCCTTCTGAGGGTTGTGCAGGTACCAGAGAAGCAGAATATCATCCCTTTCAAACATGCAATTATTCATGCCTGCATTTTTTCTTCTTTGAAGAGACATTATCTCAAACAGGGGTACACCTGACACATGTCCTCATGGGCTCCCATTGCTGCCTATTTATTATATTTGAGATAAACTCAGTCTTGTGGCTTTTGTCAAGTGGTCAGCCACTTTTTAAAGACTTGTATCATCAGTTTCTCTCCTGATAATTCCCTCATTTTGTGGAGATTTCAGCTCAGAAACTTATTGAAGTACCATGTCTAAGTGAGTTTGATGCTATCTATTGGTGAAATTATTAAGGCCACTCCACATAATTAAAAGGAAGATTTATTTAGTGGGTAACTTACAAATGAAGGGATAAGTAGGTCACAGGGTCTGGGGAAGGTGTATCGCAGTCCAGCGGAGTTCTCTGGAGCTCTGCCCGGTCAACCTTCACCATCTAGGGTCCAGGAACAGAGAGTGCGCTGGCCCATCCAGATCTCGGGTCTCTCGGCACCTCCCTTGGCCCCGCCTTGTAGGTGTGACAGTTGCTGAAGCCTCAATGGGGGTTGGAACTTCCAGATCAAGCTGGAATGGCTACCCACTACATCTCCCCCTTTTTGTCTAAATAAGAATGTTCTAAACTAATACAAGACTATATACAAAGGAATGGTTATCAAATATTGTCCAGGAATAATGAGGGATAATGACTTAGATAAGATGGAACTACAACCAATGTGAACAATATCAAGCAAGAAACACATACTAAAATCCAGAGAAGTATAGAGCATAGGTAAATGGCATGTTACAAAGATCATTCCAAAAGGTGTCCTATCCTAAAGAACTGAATCTAATACTTAATATGTTCTATCTAAGATATATATGTATATATATATATATATATATATATATATACATATATATATATATATATGTGTGTGTGTGTGTGTATACACACACACACACACACACACACACACACACACACACACACAAAGTTGTAACTATAACTGTTAATCTTCAATCCCATCAAAGACCTAAGAAGGAATATAATGGTACCTGAGAAATGGTAGATGGATGCAAGCAACTTTCGGGAATCTTGTAAGAGTAGACTGAGACAGCTGGCAGCCTGGACAGTCACATAATGTTTCTCAGCGTTGTTGGTGCATTCAAATTGGCTACAGACCTAGAGTATCTGAAAGACCATTTTCTGAAGCAAGAATTCTGAAAGACCATCTTACCCTGTCTTGGCAGAGTACAGTGGTCGTTTTCCTTGTGTCTCGCTTGTCCAGAAAGGACAGCATTGTATTTGTACTGTCAGCAGTTGAGGCAAGGGCAGTTCTTTGCCCAGTAGGCCATTTTGTGCCAAGAAGAAAAACTTCCAAATGGAAATGTCTTAGAAGCCCAACATTCTCTCGGAATCAAATTGGTGCAGCCAGGAGCAATTGTGTCTCATGTCAACAGAATTCTAAGTTATTTAAATGCCATATTTTCTAGGTCTATGAAGTGTTTGAAGATTACCTGTCCATCTGACCTATGTATCTGTAAATCTGGATAACATAACTAACCTAATTATAGAGATGACAAGCATAGGTGACTATAAATCTATAAATCTTATCTACCAAAATAACCTAAGGACTAAGGCTTCATGTAAACAAGGTAAACAGTCTATAAGCAAATGTATGATAAAGAACGATGACCTCAAAATTGTGACAATACACAAGATATTTATAACAGAGGTAGGAATATATAGTGTGATATGCAATATGACAATAATCTTAAATATATATCAATATACCAAATATCCTAAACAGAAGTAGAACATATATAAAATATGACAGATATAAATTTACATTTGTATCAATATACAAATATTTCAAATAAGAGTAGAAATATATGTACATTATAACAAATATAGTTCTATATTTTTATCAATATACAAATTATCTTAAACAGGAATATAAAAATAGTTTACATTTGTATCAACATATAAGAATCCATAGCAGTGCAAATTATCTAAGGCTGCTATTTTACTAAATTTGTTTACTAGTATATACAATAATCTACCATAATATCTTATACCTATCCACTCCATTTCTTCTTTCCCCCTTTTTTTTAGAATACTGAGTCTAATATTTTCTTCCACCCCCAACCCTATAACCATCATCCATAGCCCTGAGAATTATGAAACCTAAGGGAGAAGGGGAGTCATTTTCTTAGAATTGCTTCCTGCTGTTTAGGGAGTGATGTTATCTCTGTTGGGTACTGTGAGAAAGCTCAGATAGTTAAATCTCAGTTAGACTAACTGTAGGTTCTGCAGCAAGTCTTAGAGTAATGAGTAAGATTGTCTGAAATTCTGGCAAGAAGTGTAGTATGATGATGATTGCCATGGCACCATTCTGGATTGGGTAGAGTTATTGTTGGGGCCCCATCTTATATTGCTTCTGGGTCATCAGGGATGAAATAAGATAAGCTTAGGATAAGGCATTCACACCTTACTGCTGTTAATGACATGCTCATGGAGCTGAATTGATGGCTCAGTAGCTAAAAGCAATCGTTGCTCATCCCCAGGAACTTGATGTAATTTTCAGCACCCAAAAGACAGTTCAGAACTCTGTTAACTTCAGTCATAGAGGATCTGACATCATATTTGCTCTCTACTGGTATCTGACATGCATTTGGTATATACAGTGAGCAAGACTTATACATAAACTAATTGTAATTCTTTTTTAAAAAAATACTATATACATGAAGAAAACAATTTTTATAATCTGGAATGACATATATGTCTTTTCACCATTTGTATATCTGGTGAACTGGGAGGCTAGAAGAGGCATCAAATCTTCTGAAACTGGAAATACAAGTAGTTCTGAACCATCTGATGTGGGTGCTCAGAACCAAACATCAATAGCCAAGAGGAGCAATATTACTGAGCAAACCCTTCAGCTCTGAAATATGCCATTATAATGCAGAAGATGAAGATGCTCAATTACTCCTTCTGTCTCCTATCACTTGAAGGAGATGAAAGTCCCTGTTAGATGGTGGTCGAAGAATTCAATGGATTTCTATCCCTCTGTGAATGGACTCTCCACATTTCTTATTTTCATTGTTAACATGGTTCTCTTAAAGAAAGCAAAGATTGCAAAAGGTTTTGTTGCAACCAGAGTCCAGTCAAAATGTATTAGATAAAGTTCCATAATTTGAAATACGCTCTTTTTTTCTGGAACTTTTTTTTTTAATTTATTATGTATACAGTGTTCTGTCTTCATGTATCCCTGCAGGCCAGAAGAGGGAGCTAGATCTCATTACAGATGGCTGTGAGCCACCATGTGGGTGCTGGGAATTGAACTCAGGACCTCTGGAAGAATAGCCAGTGTTCTTAACCTCTGAGCCGTCTCTCCAGCCCTCTGGAACTTTTTTTGAACAAGATATTTGTACACAGCCATGGCTGTCCTAGAACTCACTATGTAGACCAAGCTGGCCTCAAAATCAGAGAGACTGACCTGCCAATGTCTCTCAAGTGCTGGAATTATAAGCATGCACCTCTAAGACCAGCAGAGATGTTTTTTAAAATGAATGAGTGAATGAAAGGATAAAATAAGATTTAAAAAAGAACCACCATTGTTTTGATGTGCAGTAATACTTCTTGAAATTCTATAATAATAATTTAAACTGGCAAATCATTTCATATGTTCTTAACAATTGTCTTATTTTCTTTGCTTTGTTAATTTCATCCACTTAAAAACTGTTTGAACTGTGTGTGTACAAACCTGTACAATGATGTAAATATAACAATGAGAGGACAACTTATATGTGTCTAATGTCTACTTTCCCTATGTGAGTTTTAGAGCTGACATGTAGGGAGTCTAGTTTGGCTGTATGTGACCTCATTTGGGCATTATTTGGGTATAAGATTCATTTATGTATGTGCTGGTATGTGGCTGTGCATATGCCAAAGCCCAAATGAAAAATAATAGAAAACTTGTAGGAGTAATATAGGTCTCCTAGAGACTAAACTCAGGTCATCAGGCTTAGCAGTAACGAATTTTAGCCACTGAGAAACATCTTAGGCATTCATTTATGGTTCTGAGGAAGTATTATGAACAAGTGTTTAGTCTTAACACGTCCCCCCCTCAAAAAAAAAAGAAAGAAGGAAGGAAAAAGAAGAGACATCAGTATATCATTTTCATTTACAAATAGAATTTTTTATTCAAATTGTCCTACTTTCCTCCATCTTTAGATAACAATATGTTTACATACTGAAAAGATATTTTATTGTTGTAATGTTTCAGCTAATCTTATTTGCGCATCATTAAGACAGCTAAGTGGGAAATGTCTGTGGTGTGCAGCGCTGGAACATGACCTTGATATCCATATAAAGATGGCCCAAATTAGACCCCACAAAGTTGTCTTCTGGTCTCCACATATATGTCATGGCCTAAAAACCCATAATCACATCACATCACACACACCAGAATTTTTTAAATAAATCTCATTGCTGTTATTGTTATTTGGCATCTCTAGATAATTCCCCTAGAAGGCAGTACTTCAAGATAAAGTGCCAAATATATAACTACTGTGTACAGGAAGAAGCATGGAACATCAAATAATATATGTATAGCCATATCACATCAAGTGATGCTGTGAGATATACAGTAGATTACTATTTGTCCTACTTTATTACATCTCTATCAGAGAGATTAAAATGCAGCTTTAGATACACACATGAGGTATTTATTGCTTCTTATATTCTCTTCTATTAAGCATTTTAACATTAACATTGTTAAAATGTATACACAAAACAGTGTACATTGCAGGTATGTCTTCTATCCTTGGACTTGTACTCAAGAGGCTGACATAGGAGAATCAAGAGTTGAAATGCATCCCTGACTAATTACTGACATTTAAGCCAGCTAGATAACAAACATCTCAAAGGAATTTGTAAAAATATGAAAACAAAAACTGGAACAAAAACCCACCATCCTTTCACAGATACCCTTACTTGAAAAGTATGATCACACAGTGCCTGATGTTTAAATAAACAATGGACCACTTAGATTCAACCTATTCTATACATTGAAGCAGAAAAATACCTATAAACCAGATAAAAATACAATAGAAGATGAATAGAAACCACAGAAATAATATAAAAACCGCCCAATAAAATTTACTAAATGGATTAGCCACACATGGAGCAACCTTCAATACCTATTCCCAAATTTTCAAAATACAATCCACAACCACAATGGTTGACTTTACTATTACACTTGATTCAACATGGTAAATAATTTACTTCTTTCAGGCTATGATGAAAAAGACTTTTTTGAAACTGTAGACAACTATGAGGTTTAAAGTCTTTACCAAATTGTTTACATAGATAGGGTTTTCCTCTTGAATATGTTCTTCCCCACTTGCTAACATCAAGATGATAAATTAAAACAAGTCATTAAATTTTCACTCATGAATGTTTGTCTCATGTAAGCATTCATTCCTGTAATACAAGTGTTGAGGCATTCAAAGGCTTACTTACAAAGATTTTCTTCATCAGGAAATCTCTGTTCATTTAACAGAGAGCAAGCAAGAATGCTTGAAGTCAGAGAAATCAGCCCTACTCAATAGGTAGTATCATTTGGGAAGATTTAAAAAATGCTGCCCTGCTGGAAAAAAAAATATGCCACTGGGGTGGGCCTGAGAGTTACATCCACACCACTTCCAGGTCCTCCTCTCTGCTTCATATTACAGGCTCAGGAAGTGAATTCTTAGCTTCCTGCTTTAGCTGCCATGTCTGATATTTGTTGCCATGCCATTTTCATGGTGATTCTATATCCCTCTGCAACCAAAGGGCCAAATTAAACTCTTTCATAAGTTGACTTAGACATCATATTTTACCACAGCAACAGAAAAGACACTAACTCATATCCATAAAATTTAAGACCTGCATGAATTATTTCACAAAATTGAAGAAGTATAAAATTTAAAAGGGTTACCTTATGATTTAAATTCATAGGGCTTTTGTCCATGAGTTTTGCACATGAAAACAAAATAAAGAGGGACATTATAATTCTTAAACAGATTGTTGACACTTGTCAGATTTTTTTTCTCCAGAATCTTGTGTAACTACATGTAATTGGCTAAATATCTTTCCAAATCCTTCATAGTCAAATTCTCTCCTGTATTAGTTTTTTTTTCAGGCCATCAAAGACTATTGTGATATGCCAGAGACCAATTCATTAGATCAATTATACACTGAAAGTTTTACTCTTGTATAAAGACTATCATAAAATGCAAAATGGTAACACACTGACTACATTTATAGAATTTCTCTACAGTATGACTTTTTCTCATGAACTCGAAGACTACGGATATATGCAAAGGCTTTATCACACTGATTACATTTGTAGCGTTTCTCTCCAGTATGTGTTCTTTTATGTTTTTGGAGATTACTATGTAGTGAAAAGGCTTTCCCACATTGAATACATTCATAAGGTTTCTCTCCAGTATGTGTTCTTTTATGAATTTGAAGCTGACCATGACTTGCAAAAGCATTACCACAATGATTGCATTCTTAGGGTTTCTCTCCAGTATGTGTTCTTTTATGATTTTGGAGATTACAGTGTTGTATAAAGGATTTACCACAATGATTGCATTCATAGGGTTTCTCTCCAGTATGTGTTCATTTATGTATTTGGAGCATACTGTGGCATCCAGAAGCTTCACCATACTGAATACCTTCATGGAGTTTCTCTCCAGTATGAATTCTTTCATGCCTCTGAAGAGGACTGCAATATACGAAGGCTTTAACACATTGAATATACTCAGAGGGTTTCTCTTCTGAATGACTTCTTTCATACCTACAAAAATAAGTGGCACATATTAAAGCCTTACCACGTTCATCACACTGATGAATCTTTATATCTGTATGAGTTAATTTTTACAATTTGGTCTAATTGTAAAAAGTAATAAGATGTTAAGATTTATACTCATGGTATTACTTTTCATTAAAGGTTGTTTTCCATCTTTGAAGATACCTGTGATGGTAAGAGCCTTTATTACATAGCTCACATTTATAGCATCTTTTTCTATATGAGATTTTCCACAACTTGAATAGAACTGAAAGAACTCAGAGCTTTACCATACTTACTGCATTCATAAATGTTCATACAGTGTGAGTCATACTACATTTGCAAGGTGGACCAGGACAAACAGAAGTATTTATACATTCCAGTACTCATAGAGCCTTTCTGCACTATGAGTTTACTAATGTATTCCCAAGGAAGTTGGAAAACTAATTAATTGTAAATTTGTTTCATGTTCAACAAGTTTACTCAGATATCATCTAGTTGTTCTGGGAAAGAAAGTTATGTTGTTCTTTCCACATCCCTGTGCTCTCATGGCTTGTATACATATTGAAATATGCTATACCTATCAAAGGAAGAGTAACAAGTAAATGGTTTCCACATTGCATTCACACAGTTTGACTTTCTATTCCTTATAGACATGTAGTATAGGGATTAAGGTTTCTTCACAACAACCTTTTTTGACTCATAATCTGCCCATCTCAATGAACTGAGTAAAATCACAACAAGTATATGAGTAACACTAGCTTTGCTGTGGATTATTTGCTTATTAGAAGGTTTTGGACATATGCTTATCACCTATTCAATGTATATATCCTTTGCAATGTCTGACTGAGATGAAACTAAATGGACGGGCAGTTCTACAGCATAGCTCTCCTGGAGCTATGATTCAAATGGTGATATCAGTTAAGGAAGTATTTCTTTGCTTTCTTTCTTAGAGGAATGCCTTGGAAATATAGATTAGCTACCTAATGTTGATGTATATGGTTTTGTGAGAGTTTAATGATCATCATTACACTTTAAACTGTGCTATTTACACTGCCGCTTTTCTTTAAAATTTTCAGGACATATTAAAATTTCTTCAGAGGCACATTTGTATCAGCTTGCATGTGAAAATTACCTTCCATGTCTTCTAGAATGTTCTTCAATGTTATGATCTTCCCACCTGTACCCTGAAATATAGTACCAGAAAATGTATGATATATTATTGGAAATTATGCAAAATTTAACTTACTATCTTTAGAGAACCCTAGAAATTTGGCTCATTTTTCACCTCATTCTTCCTCTTGCTCAAACAAAATTACACAAGTGTATCAATAAACAAGAAACATTGTCCCCTTATTTTGAAACATGAAGGAAAATCCATAGTCTTACCTATAGCAGTGAGGTTCCTATAGGTCTCCAGCAATACGTCTTTGTAGAGGCTTTTCTGGGAAAGATCCAACAACATCCACTCTTCCTGAGTGAAGTCAACATGCACATTATTGTAGGTTACTGCATTCTAAAATTCCCCATACATGTGTACAAAAGAAAGCAGGATAGTGATAACACTGTAAATGTATACTTCTTTGACAATATAATTGTCAAAGCCTCATAGTTCTGGTGCTTCCCACACTTATTCCATGACACAGAATTTCTAATGTAATCACCAAGTCACTTTAGAAGTAAACTGAATAAGAGGTTCACCTGTCATTTCTATACCCTTTGAATAGGATATAGCTTTGAAAGAGAAATGCCAATTAACAGACATAGAGACAAGCAAGCAGATGAATTGTACTGACTACATATCAGAGAAGTTGAATGAATAATTGCTAACTACAAAAAGATGGGCAAGCTGAGGATATTGGCTCATGCTTTTAATGATGCCAGCACTCAGGAGGCAGAGGCAGGTGGATTCAATTGCATCAAATGCCACTTTGGCCTACCTAATGAGTTTCAGGATGTCCAGAGTTACATATTAATAAGATCACATCTCCCTCACAAAAAATCAAACAAACTAAAAAGGTAGAAAGAAATCAGAAGTTTTTACTAAAGTTCCTATAGAGTTATTCACTCAATCCAATTCTGTATTGATCTTGCAGGAACCTGAAGTGCCACAGTTTAAACTGTAACATTAATAAGATCTTTACTAAAAGGAATGTGTTATAGTTATAAATAGACAGATAAAAACATTAGCAATGTAAATGTTGATCATAAATAAACAACAAAGGACTGGAGAGATGGCTCCACATTTAAGAGCTATTGCTTGTTTTGCAGATAGGTGGGCTCAATTGTCAGTACTTACATGGGAGTTCACAACTATCCATTTACTCCAAGTTCAGGGATACTGAGGCCATCTTATGACTACTGTGAGGGACAGGCACATATGTGGTGCATATCCCTGCATATAGGCAAAAGACTTATATCCATTTAAAAGGATTCAAAATAAACATAGTAGGTAAGAAGAATGTAACAAACCTATAATCCAATGACTCAGAAGTTTCAGAAAACATTAATTGCCATCCTGGGAAAGAGAATGATACCCTCTGCCAATTTTGAAAATTCAAGATGTAGGTGAAGCTCAGCACAAC
The DNA here is from genome assembly GCF_049852395.1 of Peromyscus maniculatus bairdii. Taxonomy (NCBI): domain Eukaryota; kingdom Metazoa; phylum Chordata; class Mammalia; order Rodentia; family Cricetidae; genus Peromyscus; species Peromyscus maniculatus. The sequence continues at coordinate 4,689,826 of NC_134868.1, read as the reverse complement.
AGCATATGCTTGATATGGACATAAACCTACGTTCCAGGTCCATTAGCCAATAATACAAAAAACAAAAAACCCACAGGCATGTTGGCCCAGCTTTAATTCAAGCATTCGGAGACAGAATCATTTGGATCTTTGGGTTGAGGCTAGCCTGGTCTACAGAGCTACTTTCAGGACAGCCAGGACTTCACATAGAAACCTTATCTTCAAAAACCATCTATAATAGTGTTGAAGGCATGACAGCAGGACACAAGGAACAGAAAATGGGTTCAGGCTATAGATATGCAAATCCCATTCCCAATGAGGAATTTCAAACAGAAAGGCTCCTCCTACTAAAGGTTCTACAAGAACCCCAAGGAAAGCCACAAAGAAGAAACAAGTGTTCAAATCATCCTATCTGGGAGCTTTTCATTCAATGACTCAGGTCACTATAGGCTCATGCTCATTCCATGAATAAAATGTATTTATTCTAACTTTAATGATTGCTATAGTCTGCAACAGCCCCTAAACTGTTCAAATATCCAAAGTCTCTTCTGAGACTCAGGCAATCTCATGACTGTCACATCTTGTAAAATCAGAAAACAAGTTACCTCTTTCCAACATACAGTGGCACAGAATGCCCATTCCCATTCCAAAGGAGAGGAATGGGGACATGGTGAGAGAAGATTGGACCAAGGCAAGATGCAACCCAGCAGGACAAATACCAAATCCTGTAGCTCTGTCTCAGACACATGGGGCTTCAGTTTCAAAGAGCTTGGGTGGCTCATTTTCCCTGCAGCTTCTCATACATCTCTCTCTTTAGCTACTTGCAATCCCTATATGCAGCTCTCCATTGAAGATCTATCATAGCTTAGATATCTCAACATCTTGTGGTCTCAAAATGCAATCCAGGTTTCATCCTCACAGCTTCATTCAATGAAATCTCATACTGGATCTCTGAGTCTGCCAAACATAGATGCCTGCAACAGTGGTGAACTGAAACCACAGACTAAGAACCATGACTTGAAATTTTTAGTCCTTGTTTCCAGAACCAGCACAACATGGGTGATCCTGCCAAGTTTGGCTTCTTAATTGGGATGGACCATGCCAAGCTTGGACCACAGTTGCAACAGGTTTTGTATGAAGTTGCTTCCTGAGACTAGGAATCACTTTGCCTAGTCCTTACATTAACTGAAGGCTTAAGAAGATCAAGTCTTACACTTAAGGTACCTTGCTAGGCTTCTGCTCTTCAATCAGGATGATCTCCTTGAAAGTTCCTGCCTCTGTTTTAGCACCTAACTGCTATCTAAAACTATATTTTAATTTAATTCTGTCCAACATGTTGCTTTTATTTCACTGTAGAACTGAATGAGTCATCGGTTATAACCATCCAACAAAGTAAATATTCCATCTAAGAAATCAACCCAGTACCTTTTAATTCTGTCTTACTCAATTTCTCATGGCATGGAAAGAATAAGAAAGATTTTGGGCAAAAATATTACACAAATGACCTCTAGCTTAATTTTTCAGAGTCTCTTCCCAACTGAAAACCCTATGACATTGACCTCTACTGTACTGTCTGCATTACTTTCAACATTCCCATCTTCCAGGTTCTACAAGAAGAGCCAGTTAAGCTCTATGTAAAGCTTTCTATGCCTTTTGTGATCTAAAGTCCTGATATCTTCCACACTCCTTCAAAAGACAACATTTCCCAGGTTTTTGCCTAGCAACAAAAACCACTTTTGGGGTGTGTGTGTGTGTGTGTGTGTGTGTGTGTGTGTGTGTGTGTTATGGTTTTGTTGTTGTTGTTGTTCTAACTTGCTATTCTGTTGCTGTGATTAAATTCTCTAACCAAAAGCATCTCTAGTAATGAATGGGTTTATTTGGCTAATTTTGTCAGATCAAAGTCTGTCATTTTTTAAGTTTAGGACAGCAACTCAAGCTAGCAACTGAAAGCAAAAACCATGGACAAACATTGTTCCCTGGCTTTCTCTCTTCCTTGGTCACTGTCTCATGCTCAACTAACTCTCTTATCCAGCACAGGCCCACTTGCTTAGGGATATTGCTACCATGAGTGGAAGAGCCTCCCCCCACATCCATCATCAATCAACACAATCACTTACAGACATAGCAGTTTCTGGATATTATGAATAAAGCTGCTATGAACAGAGTTGAGCAAGTCTCCTTGTGGTAAAATGGAGGAGCATCTTTTGAGTATATCCCCAAGAGTGGTATAGTTAAGTCCTGAGAATATGAATTCCCAATTATCTGAAGAACTGCCATATTGATTTTCACAGTGGCTGTACAAATTTGTACTCCCACCAGCAATGGAAGAGTGTTCCTTCCACTTGTTCCACATTCTTGCCAGTGTGAGCTTTCTCATGTGCTACTAACCTTAGCCATTCTGACAGGTGTGATGAAATATCAGAGTAGTTTTGATTTCAATTTCCTTGATGGCTAAGGATGTTGAACATTTCTTTGTTTATCAGCCATTTCAGATTCCTCTGTTGAGAATTCTCTGTTTAGATCACTACTCCATTTTTTTTTATTTATTTGGTTTGTTGATGTCTAGTTTTATAAGTTCTTTATTATCCTGAGTAAGGCAACCCAGAACCACATAGACAAACATGATATGTACTCACTTATTAATGGCTACTAGCTGTTAAGTAAACAATAATCATAGTAAAATCTACAGACCTAGAGAGGCTAAGTAACAAGGATGGCTATAGGGGGCATGCATGGATCTCCTTGTGTCTAGGGTTTCTATTGCTGTGCCGAAACACCATGACCAAAAAGCAAGTTTGGAGCTGAAGCTGAGACCCTGGGGGTAGCTGCTTACTGGCTTGCTTGAATTACTGTCCTAATTTTCCCCAATGATGGACTATGATTTGAAAGTGTAAACCAAATAAAGCCTTGCCTCCCCAACATGCTTTGTGGTCATGGTGTTTTGACACAGCAATAAAAACTGCAACTAAGATCAATTGGTACCAGGGACTAGGATACTGTTTTGATAGGCTTGACCATGTTTTTGTTTGGAGAAATTTGGACTTTGGTACTTTAGGTTAGGAAAGCAGTGGAATGTTTTAAGTGCTGCTTAATGGGCCATGCTAGTAGGAGCATGGAAGATAGTGGTACTGAGTGTGATTTGAACCACTGTTGGGTGGATCAAGAGGTTTCAGAGAAGAATGTTAGTATGTTGCCTAGAAATCATTCTTGTGGTATTTTGGTGAAGAATATGGCTTTTTAAAAAATATTTCATAAAATCTTTATTAACAAATAATTCACATAGCATATAATTTGCCTGTTTGCACAGTTTGATAGACTTTAGTCCAGCATCATCATAAGCCTATGACACAATCACCACTTTCTATTTTAGAACATCACTGTCTTCAATTTCATACACACATATAATGTATGGTGATGACATTCCACCTTATTTTTTTTAAATGAACACAATATTTGCAATTGTAATCATTTTAAGTTCACAATTCAGTGGCATGAATTACATTCAAGATATTAATTACACCCATGATATTCATTAATTACACTCATGACATTAATTACATTTATGGTATTCACTGATTACATTCACAGTATTCATTCAATAACTATATTTATGATATGATTTATTACATTAATGATATTATGTCTTGATAATACTGTCCATTTGTGGGGCTTTTCCATTACACAAAACAGAGAATCTATACTTAGGAATCACTGCTCTATATTCCTTTCTTCTCCATCTTGAGATAACGTCTAATCTTCTTGTCTCTATGAATTTGTATGTTCTATATATTTCATGTAATACAATTCTATAGTATTTTTCCTTTTTTTAATGTAAAAACATTTTATGTACAACTGCAGGCAAATAATACACAGATAGCTTGAACATAAAAACAGGTTATAATTCAAAAGTCTAGGGTTATTTGAAACTGGAAAAATATTTTCTCTGTAGAAAATAGTAAAAATGATAACATTTCCCAATAAGCCCTTTTAAGCCAAATAATAGCTGAATTATACATATAAATGTTGATTAGATTCTGGGATACAGAAGAAATCTATCTTCATCTGTTCAGAGAGCTATGTTTTACTTAAGTTGTGTAAGTGAGATTCCTATTTATCTTCCCCTTCACTGTTTGATTTACAGCAGACATTTTTCTTTAGGCTAATCCATAATCTAAAAAGATTTTAGCCTCCCCTCCTGAAAGTACAGCCAGCATTTTTTTTCATCAGCTTGGTACAGTACAGATTCTTATCCTAATAGTGAAATGTTTCTCTAAAGCATGCCCAATGACTGGGCAAAACCAAAACTTATTATAAGCCACAGTCATCCTAGAGTCCTCCCTACTAGGTAGCCTCCCTGGATCTGTGGCTTGCAGTCTGATTGTCCTTTACTTTATGTCTAGTATCCACTTATGAGTGAGTACATACCATGTTTGTCCTTCTGAGTCTGGGTTTACCTCACTCAGGATATTTTCTAGTTCTATCCATTTGCCTGAAAATTTCATGATGTCATTGTTTTTCTCTGCTGAGTGTTTGTATATATGTACATTTTCTTAACCCATTCTTCACTTGACTGGCATATAGGTTGTTTCCAGGTTCTGGCTATTACAAACAATGTTGATATGAACATAGTTGAGCATGTGCCCTTGTGGGAAGATTGAGCATTCCTTGGGTATATGCCCAAGAGTGGAATAGCTGGGTCTTGAGGGAGGTTGATTCCCAATTTTCTAAGAAAGCACCATATCGATTTCCAAAGTGGCTGTACAAGCTTGCATTCCCACCAGCAGTGGAGGAGTGTTCCTCTTACTCTACATCCTCTCCAACATAAAGTGTCTTCAATGTTTTTTATCTTAACCATTCTGACGGGTGTAAGATGGTATCTCAGAGTCATTTTGATTTGTAATTTCCCTGATGATTAAGGGTGTTGATCAATTCCTTAAATGTCTTTCAGCCATTTGAGCTTCTTCTGTTGAGAATTCTCTGTTGAGATCTATAGCCCATTTTTTAATTGGACTATTGGGCATTTTGATGTCTAATTTCTTGAGTTCTTTATATATTCTGGATATCAGCCCTCTGTAAGATATGGGGTTGGTGAAGATCTTTTTCCACTCTGTAGGCTATCGTTTTGTTTTATTGACCATGTCCTTTGTTCTACAAAAGCTTCTCAGTTTCAAGAGGTCCCATTTATTAATTGTTTCTCTCAGTGTCTGTGCTACTGGTGTTATATTTAGGAAATGATCTCCAGTGCAAATGCGTTCAAGACTTCTTCCTACTTTCTCTTCTAGCAGGTTCAGAGTAACTGGATCTATGTTGAGGTCTTTGATCCACTTGGACTTAAGTTTTGTGCATGGTGACAGATATTGATCTATTTGCAATCTTCTACATGTTGACATCCAGTTATGCCAGTACAATTTGTTGAAGATGCTTTCTTTTTTCCACTGTACAGTTTTGGCTTCTTTGTCAAAAATCATATGTTCATAGATGTGCAGATTAATGTTGGGGTCTTCAGTTCAGTTCCATAGATATACATGTTGTTTTTTATACCAGTACCAAGCTGCTTTTATTACTATAGCTCTATAGTAGAGCTTGAAGTCAGGGATTGTGATGCCTCCAGAGGTTGTTTCTTTCCTTTTTTCTGGGCTGAGGATCGAACCCAGGACCTTGCACTTGCTAGGCAAGTGCTCTACCACTGAGCTAAATCTCCAACCCCAGAGGTTGTTTTATTGTACAGGTTTCTTTTAGCTATCCTGGGTTTTTTGTTTTTCCATATGAAGTTGAGTATTGTTCTTTTCAGGTCTGTGAAGAATTGTGTTGGGATTTTGATGGGGATTGTATTGAATCTATAGATTGTTTTTAGTAAGATTGCCATTTTTACTATGTTAATCCTACCTATCCATGAGCATGGGAGATCTTTCCACTTTCTGATATCTTCAATTTCTTTCTTCAGGGACTTAACGTTCTTGTCATACAGGTCCTTCGCTTGTTTAGTTAGAGTTACCCAAAGGTTTTTTTATTTTATTTAACAATACCATTCAGTTCTACATGTCAGCCACAGATTCCCTTGTTCTCCCCCTCCCCTTCCCCCAAGCCCACCCCCCATTCCCACCTCCTCCAGGGCAAAGCCTCCCCCAAGGACTGCGATCAACCTGGTAGACTCAGTCCAGGCAGGTCCAGTCCTCTCCTCCTAGACTGAGCCAAGCGTCCCTGCATAAGCCCCAGGATTCAAACAACCAACTCATGCAATGAGCACAGGACCCAGTCCCACTGCCTAGATGCCTCCCAAACAGATAAAGCCAATCAACTGTCTCACCTATACAGAGGGCCTGATCCAGCTGGGGGCCCCTCAGCCTCCCAAAGGTATTTTATATTATTTGTGGCTATTGTAAAGGATGATGTATCTCAGCTCATTTGTCATTTGTATATAGGAGGACTACTGATTTTTTTGAATTAATCTTATATCCTGCTACATTGCTGAAGGTGTTTATAAGCTGTATGAGTTCCTTGGCCAAATTTTTGGGGTCACTTATGTATACTATCATGTCATCTGCAAATAGTAAAAACTTGGCTTCTTCCTTTCCAATTTGTATCTCCTTGATCTCCTTGTGTTGTCTTATTGCTCTGGCTAGAACTTCAAGTACTATATTGAATAAGTATGGGGAGAGTGGACAGCCTTGTCTTGTTCCTGATTTTAGTGGAATCACTTTGAGTTTCTCTCCATTTACTTTGATGTTGGCTGTAAGCTTGCTGTAAATTGCCTTTATTATGTTTAGGTATGTTCCCTGTATTCCTGATTTATCCAAGACCTTTATCATGAAGGGGTGTTGAATCTTGTCAAAGGCCTTTTCAGCATCTAGTGAAATGATCATGTGGTTTTTTTTTTCTTTCAGTTTGTTTATATGGTGTATTACATTGACAGACTTTTGTATGCTGAACCACCCTTGCATCCCTGGGATGAAGCCTGCTTGATCATGGTGGATAATTGTGTAAAACCCTTTGAAGATGACTGCTTCATCTAGATTCTGGGCTCTTTTTGCCCTTCATTCTCTATTGCTACCTGCAGTGTAGACAAGATGACAGATGCTCTCACATCCATCAGACAAGTGAGAATGCATTAGAGATTAAAATCAGAAGGGAAAAAGAAGTGCACTGACACTGCCTAAGCTATAATTACATGCTGTCCCATGACCAATACAACACTGACTGTGAGAGTCCTTCATAAGTGTATAGTCCTTTAACCACTGCTATTGTCTTCATTCATTTATCACAATGGCTTCCTGAGATACCCATCTTGTCCTCAACACGTGAACATTTAGGTTATTTTCATCTTTAGGCCACCATGAATATAACTGCCATGAGCATGAGAATTCTGATACTTCATAATACTAATTTCAAGCATATGGAAAATATACTGAGAAGATTGCTGGGATCCATACCAATTCTGTCATTTTATGAGAATTCTGTACACTGTAGACACACATAAACACATGGATAGAAAGAAAATGTCTAGAGAATGAGGCTTACTGTTTTGTTTGTAGTAATGGAGTCACTTGGAGGTAGGTAATATGTCTAAATGCATCAGAACACGTACACTAAAAATGTACAATTTACATCAACTACAGCAATGTAACATGCTTTTAACTAATTTTAGTTGATATCTGTGGAAAATCCCAACCAACAGCCATAAAAGTTTATTTTGTATGCTACTACAGAGTCTGAGGTCACATTCAGATTAATTGTTAAATTCTAGTGCATTTTTATTTTCACTTTTTGTTTTCTCAATTAAATCATACTTAGCAGGATATCTTTTATGTGAACATAACACTGTATTCTGTGTCACTAAACTATATTGCAGTACTTTCTATGTTTTATACATTATTGTAGATGTAAACAGCCATCTTATTAAATAAGAAACACAGAACCAATGCGAAGAAAGCCAAGAGATCAGAGCTAAGAGCCTTACCCGTCTGCTGCAGCTAGCTAGCCTCTTCAGCCAAGAGACCTACGTCCTGTGTTTTTGTCTTTATATAGACTTTCTGTTCTGCCTTCTCATTGGTTGTAAACCCAACCATATGACTGCTTCATCACTGCCTGTCTGTACAGACCTCCAGGTCTTCTATGGTTGGTATTGACATTAAAGGCTTGTGTCTCCAATGCTGGCTGTGTCCTTGAACACCCAGAGATCTACATAGCTCTGCCTACCAAGTGCTGGGATTAAAGGCATGCACCATGAATGTCCAGCTCCGCTATGGCTTACTATTAGCTCTGACCCCCCAGGCAACTTTATTTATTAGCATACAAATAAAATCACATTTCAGTACAAATAAAATATCACCATATTTCCCCTTTTCTATTTTAATAAAAAGGAAAAAGGCTATAACTAACATAAGAAAAACTATATACAAAAGTACAATAACTATATACAATATATAAAGTAATAAATACCTAAACAATGTCTAGTCCATTTGTATTTGACAAATTTAGAGAAAATAATTCCATTATCTATCCTATTTTGGTAAGTCCAAAATGTACCTAATTCACTTTCTATCCTAACTAGTCTTCAACTATAACTAACTAACCTTAAACTCCCTCAGAGACCCAAGAAGGAAATAATATTACCTAACAAAAATAAAAACAGGAAGTTCATGCAAGCAACTTCCAAAAAATTTGTTCAGTTGACAGAAACAGCCAGGTGCCTGGATAGTCACCTGAGGTTTCTCTGCAGTGTTGGGGCATCATCTTCAGCCTATAGGCTTAGCATATCTGACAGACTCATTTGTGAAGTAGGATGTACACAAGGTCAACAGTTCAACCTCACATTGGGTGAGAGCAGTCCATGTACCAGAAACACCTGAATTCCACTAGTGTCCTGTCATGATTCAGGATTTTAAATTCTGGAAATTGTTGATTTTTTTTTAATTCAGCTGTCCATTCTTCTTGGCTGTGTATATGTGGCTTCATCTCAGCATCCCGTTCTTCTTCACATCCCTCTATTAAATGCCAGTCTACTATTGAGAGGCATGAGCTTAGTTACTCTTCAAGAATAACTGTTTCAGCTGCTGTTCCATTGCACATCAGAAGCCATCTGCTCACTGCCTGTTCAGCTGCCTTCGAAGAAAAGGGCACTGTACCTTTTCCGGATTGCAAAGGTCACTTCAGGGATGGTGCCATATTGTCCTGGCCTCAGAAGATGCCTTTTGATATAGCCATAACCACACTTGTTTTGGCAAGAATCGGTAGTTTCATGTCCTGCCTGTCCTGTTTGTCAGCAGTTGATTGGAGGATACTTTGTTGTCCAGTGGCTAACTTTTGCCACAATGAAAGTTAACTCCATATGCAGTTTCTTCAATGCCCATATTTTTTCTGAAATAGATTGGTACTGCCAAGAGCTGACATGTCTCATAGTCATAACAAAAAGAAAAATTTTCTAACTTATTAAAACATTTTAAATGCCATATTCTGTAGATCTCTGAAGGGTTTGAAGATGACCTGTCTATCTAAAATATATCTGCTCAATCTTGAAAATATACCTAATGTGACTACAAGTTTTATTATAATGTTTAACTACTAACTTTCATTTCTTTATATTCTAATAGTTGGTAATAATAACATTCAAGGATCAGAAAATTGCATTACATTGTTAGATGAATGGTATAAATACAATTATAAATATACATATAGCATTTTAACAATATCAATTTCAATATATATAATTTGTATATAAAACAATCCAATCCAATGTAAAGTATTTAAAACTAATAATTGTCTTTTTCTTTTCTTTTCTTTTTTAAACAAGAACCTTAAATCTAATCTCCTTTGCTTAGCCCTTTTCCTAACCCTTGACAATAACTTGTAACCAACCCCCCTAAACAATGAAAATTATCCCAGACCCAAAACCCATTAAAAAGACTAAAAAACCACCCGCCCCATACCACCTCTTTGGGAATGTGGGCGTCGTATTCTTAAAATTGCTTCCTGCTGGGTATGGGCGAAGTTATCTTTATCCTGAAAGAAAAACTTTAGGTTAATTGTCAAATTCTAGGAAAGGTATCTATATCCTTCGTTATCCAGTCTGTGTATAATGCCAAAGTTCAGGGTTTATCTCAAGTCCTTATTCAAGTAGTCTTTGAGACTGGATCATCTCAGCTAGCCCTCTCAAAATTGCTCTGAGCACTTTGTAGTTCAAAGCTGATCTGTAGGTGATGTTTGTCAGCTTAGTGATATTATTATTGTCCACGTGGAATTGTTGTTGTTGTGGGGCCCCATCTTCTTCTTGGAGACTTCAGTTTATGTTAGGCCTGGCCGTGATTTCCTGCAGAAAACTAGTAAGAGACTCGAACACAAAGACATATATATGCAGCTAATTGAAGCCTTTTTTCTTTCTAGAATTAGTTAGTACTCTATATGACCATTCATGTCTTAACAAAGTTTAAAATGTATATATATATATATATTAATCTTGTAAATTTTGATATAAAATTCATACTTTAAGAAAAGTTTAAAGAATCAGAATAGAATCAAAGAGTTGAGATTAGTAATAGAATAGTCCCTTAATTAATTTGGTTTTTCTCCTGTCCCATAGCAGAAGATGGCTCTTTTATTCTGGCATGATACAGGGAGTTTGCATTTTCCTTTTAACAACATGCTTGAGTTTAAAGAAGGAGAGAGCCATTCTCCAACTCCAAAGTCACCTTTAAATTTTAATTGAACTGGGACTACAAGAAGACCAATAGTGTTAAATTTCTTTAGAGAAGAACAGAAACAAACATTTAGGAAGACTTATAAAATTTTTCAGACGATATACCCATACGCCATTTCACTCTGTTTCCTGGGATAGATGATTTGTCCCTTTTCTTCAGTTGTCTCATTTGTCCTGTGTTCTTCAGATTCCTTAACCTTCATTCTTCTAAAAAACAAAAATAAAAACCTTTCCCCAAGACTAATTTTGATGATGTTCCTTTTTGGCAAGGTATTATCTGATTAAATGAAAAGGCATGTGTTACTGGTATAAGTTAGTTTAAATTGGATGTTCATGCTGGTTGATGAACAATCACCTCCTCTAATTAACAGGTCTCTCTTGTTCAAATTGAACCTTTATCAATTTTGATGGTACCCACAGCTTATCTTCTCCTGTAGAAACAAAAGCAAAACCTCATCCCCAATATAACACATACCTGGTTTCCATTCTGAAGTCAGCACATCCTTAAAGTATATAGGCTGATTTAATTCTGTAGGTTTTTTTTTTTAATTACCCAATGTCTCTGTACTACTGAAGTCAATCTTTGTAAGAAATCTTGTGATTCTGTATTTATTTAACTTCTATAGCTATACAATCATAGGTGACAATGGTCAAGTTCACATTTTTCCTGGCTGAGTTTCCTTAGGTCTTTTAATGAATACTTAACTACATTTTTTTAACCACATCCTCATGGTTGTGCATGCCTGGCAGGACACTTAGTCATTTCTAGGTCATACATCCTTCATGACCCATGATCCTGTTGGCTTTGTGGTTGTGTAAATCACGTAGCACAACCACATGATCTATGTGCATGTGTGGAATAGCCATGTGGGCCTGTGTGCTCAGGTGCAACTTGGCCTTTGAAAGACAGACTCCATGTTCCTCCGCCCCCTTCACACAAGTATCCTTTCAGCAGGCCTGATCACGTCTACCCTTTTCTCCTTGTCTTAATAAAACTCTTGTTAGTAGATTCTGTTGTGTTTCATGACTTTTCCTTGCAGGGTAAGAGTGCTGCTAAAAACCACCAGAGGCTTCATGCTCTAGAGCTCTTTCTGGAAATGGAGGTGATCAGAATGGTTGGCTATGGCACTGCATCCCGTAAGTCTCCCTTGTTTCAGGCAAACCCAATCTGACTGATGCCCACACACAAAACTGTTATGAAGAATAATTTAATATCTGCTTCCTGCCACACTGATTATGGCACAAGATGTAGAACGTACCCTATCTACCCACCCAACACCATGCACACCCAAGGAACCTCTGTAGTTCAGAAATTTCTTTTGTCTCCTGTAATTGAATTTCCCTAAATCATGCCATTGTGGCTGGTGGTAGAGGAAAGTTAAAAGCATTTTGAATCAAGTATTTTTGAAGGATGATCCCCATTACCTCCTTTCTACCAGTTTCTAAACTATTTGTGGAAGTTGTCACACAAAACTGAATGGGGAATGCAACGGTCAGAACTTCTAGAAACCAGATCTTCAGTTTTCCAATCTGTCTTCCTATTGCACACCAAAAGCAATGCCTGTGTGTACACAGGACAGTGATATTATAAGCACCATAGCTCCCATGGCCAGGCCTGAAGAGCCTCCCTGTTCCTAGGGAATACACACTCAGGAAGGCTCAGAGGCCAAGGGCCACTATCCAGATCACCAGATGGATCAACAGAACCAGTCTGGCTCACAGTCCATCCAATTTCCAGCAGATTTGACAGCTCAGCCAACCTGCTCTTCCTGATTGCTAGGCCTGCCCAGAGTCCCTCGATAGCTAAGATTACCCAGCTGGGCCTGTAATTGGAGTTCCCCCAGAGCTTTGCAGCTGGCCTGATTCCAGCACAGCAGCACCTGGGCTTTGATCTGCCTTTTGTGACTGTCACCTTTGTGTCCACTACCTTCTCTTTGAAGTATGTAAATCTTATCTGAGTGCTTCCTCAAAGGCCCGAAGCCTCTGTCAAACTTGGTTGAGAGGGAACTGGGAAAAACCAAGACATCATGTGATTGAGAATTGCTTTGACATTTGTCTCCTTTGTGGAGCTACAGATAAGAGGTTGTGGTGTGCAGAAACTGACTTGCTGAAAATTGTACAACAGTTAAAAAAAAGTCTTTAGTGAAGCTACAGTCAGTCAGTTTACCAGAAACTGACTCCACTGTGGCTGCAAAAGCTAAGATTCATCGTAGAGTGACCCTGTTTCTTCCACAGACCCCTGGGAAACCAGATACTACATAAGACTCAGCATCTCCCCTACTGGATTTGGAGAGATCAAATGATTCAAACAGCACAAGACTTCTCAGTTCTGCCCTAGCCTTGGAAATTTGTGTTTTAGTAGAAAATTCTTCCAGTTGTTCAGAGCGCTTCCTCTTTCTCTTCCTTTGTGTGCACATTCCATACACAGTCAATGTCCAGGGCAGCCAACCCTTTGCTTCATAGCTGGGAAGTCCTGCAGCCAAACACAGATCACATTAAAGCAGTAACATTTATTACTGTGTGAGTGATGTTAAAGAAAACCAAGTCATGAATTAGAAAACCATGCAGGGCCTATGACTAGGCTTAGGGGTAGTTAAGAGATGGTAGAAATAATGTAATTATATTCCAAAAAATATGTGAAAAAGTTGAAGCAGGCTTTATGGTCATGTGCTCCAGAGACGGGATTTGTATTAGAGCACACTATTACACCTTTTCTCTCAGCCTGTTCATCGTAAACCTCTAAAACAACAGTTCTGTTTAGGCAGGGCCACACCATTTACTTCAGTTCTATTATGGTTGAACTAGAGTGATTTGGTTCATGATAAGTTCAGTTCTTTATCCAGATTCTTGATTGCCTGGTGTATGGCCAGTCAGGACATTTATTGATCATCTAAGATTGATTTCCTCTCTACTCATTGGTAATGTCAACTACTGTCACAGCAGGAAAGCTTTTGCCCTCTTTCTTGCCCATCCCTTTCTGTGCTGTGACTGCACCTGCTTTACAGTTGGTCAGTGAATGCAATTCTTACACAGGTAAGACTTTATTTGTAAGTCCTCAATAAAAGCCAGAGAGATTGGAGGACACTCATTAACTGGTCTATTTTTCCTTCTCACTAACCAGTCAAGGCCTGGCCTGAAAGGAGTTCTCAGACTTTCTTTCCAGCCCTGGGCAGCAGAGGCAGGATTAGGTGTTCAAATCAATTCTCAATTATATAGCATGAGGCTAGAGGAAACATTGCTCTAAGCAGAAATAAATAACAACACTTGAGAAAAATGAAAAGAAATTATTAATGGCTGGGAAATACTGGAGAATAATTAAAAACAAGAGAACAGAGCAATGATGCATTTAAAGAAATCAGATTTAAAAAGTGAAATAATTGACTTTTAAAAAAGATAAATATGATTGAAAAAAACAGAGCAATACTGACTTGGAAAGGGAGCAAACCATTCCCAGCCAGAGGGAATGGCACTAAAAAGATACTGTTTGACTTTGCACCTATGTGCAGTGTTAACTGATGAGATTTATAATGTGACACACACAACTACAGCCAATGGTCTGTGTCTCAATTCTCTTGTATTAACTGTGTCAACCAGGATTGAACATATCTGCATAGAAGTATTACCTTCAAGCTAACCTTCCCAAATTGTACACCCACCAATCTGGTCTGTCTTCATTCACATGACATGAAATGATACATGCTGTAAAACTACACAATCAGGACCTTTTTCATAATGGTGCCTGCAGCAGCTAATTGCCTATCCTGTTTTCCCCTGCAGTGTACACAACAAACTATTCCTCCTATTTTGGTCTGAAGGCAGAAGCCATGCTCCACATGAAAGTCCTTTTCCTGTTACTGAAATGCACAGTTGATTACCTGACTCAAATGAGTAATTTTAAAACAGTGGTGGTAAGAATTCTCTAATCATTTAGTTGGTTTAATCACAAGGACAACAACATTATTGCCCCGGGGAGCAATGGCATGGGATCAAGGCCACCTGAGTCAACATTTGTAAGTTTGTTTCAGAAAGATTATTCTAAAAGGCTGGAGGCACTGCTGATATCAGATTAATACGCCTTCCTAGGGAGAAATCATTCCACATACTTACAAGTTTAATAAACAGAAATCTCATCAATAACAATGTACATCCAGCTGTGGCTAATGCTAAAAGAGAATCCAGACTAGAACAAATTTTATATTCCACATATGCTGTTATCCTTAAGTCCCTTTTAGGTCCAGGCCACAGGTTAAACTTTGAACAATTTAAATAGGGACAGGAGACTGCAAGTCTAGCCACTTAGGCAGATAGAGATTTACAGAGCAAATTTTTGTTTTAGATCATACACTATAAATAGGTCATAGTGTATGATCTAAAAAAAAACACTTAGGATATGTATCAATGCCACAATTCTCATATATATAAAGGACAGAGAACACAAATACAAAATAAACATCAGGGAAAGTGACCTATCCAAACTGAATGCTGTTCTTAAGTGAGCAGCATTTCTGAGCTATGCTAACCTCAGAATAAGGCTGCTTTGGCTTCTGAGCAGGCTTGCTCAGAGGAAGGCTACAGCTGTTTCTATGGAGGACCAGAAGTTCATCTCAAATACCCCTGACTGCGGTCTGTCTCAAGGCTGTGACATAACTGTACAGAATTCCATTTTTAAGCTTTATTTTTATTTTATGAATATGGGTGTTGGCCTGAATGTGTCTGTTGCAGTCCCTGCAGAGGCCAGAAAGTATTAGATCCCTTGGAATGGAAGTTACAGGAGACGGTTAGATATCAGGGTTTCTTTGCAATGGAACCTGTGCCCTCAGTAACAATACCCAGTGAGTGCTCTTAAGTGCTAAGCCATCTCTCTAGCTACATTTTTATTTAAAATTTATTTTCATACATTGTGATTAAAATATATTACACCACTTTCCCCCTTCCTTGTCCTCACTCAATTCCTTCCCAGATTCTCCCCCTTGCAATTCCTTCCTTGTTAAGTATGTGTGAGTAAGTATGCACAAATACATGAATAAAACCTGCTGAGTCCATTTCTGTTGGTTGTATGTATATGGTTTCAGGGCTAAACACATTGCATTGGATAAGCAATTAGGAAGCTCACCCCACCTGCAGGAGAAATCCACTCTTTAATGAACAAAAAGAGTTTGAACCCAAAATAATCTTAACTGCGTTGGATAGGAAACATTATCAATAATAGAAAACCTGAAGCATAAATACCTCAGCTGACACCTTGCTGGTCCCATGACCCACAAGTTCTGGAGCTACAAAGAAGACTATGGACATTGGTCTGAGCCAATCACAGTCTTTTTAGATCCACTGGTCTCCCATCATACCCCATTGAATGTTCACCTTGAATGACGTTGAAATCCTGAAATTCCTGCTTCCACTTTCTAAATATCATGATTACAAGGTCTGTGCCACCATTAATGGCAAGGCCCATACCACTGCTAATGGCTTACATGGCTTCAACTTCATTTAGTGAGTCATTAGAATGATGAGATGACCAGAAATACAGGGATGGTTTAATAAAAAAAAAAAAAATCTGTCAATGTAATCCACCAATAAATGAACTGAAAGAAAAAAAACATCACATGATCAGCTCATTAGATGCTGAAAGAGCCTTCAACAAAATCCAACATCTCTTCATGATGAAAGTTTTAGAGAGATCAGGGATACAAGGAACATAGTTAAACATAATAAATGCAATATACAGCAAGCTAACAGCCAACATCAAATTAAATGGAGAGAAACTCAAAGTGAGTCCACTAAAATCAGGAACAAGACAAGGCTGCCCACTCTCTTCATATCTATTCAGTATAATATTCGAAGTTCTAGCTAGAGCAATAAAACAATAAAAGGACCTCAAGGGGATACAAATTGGAAAGGAAGAAGTCAAACTTTCATTGTTTGCAGATGACAAGAGTATACATAAGTGATCCCAAAAATTCTGTCAGGGAACTCTTACAGCTGATAAACACCGTCAGTGAAATGGCTAGATACAAGATTAACAACAACAACAACAAAATCAGTAGCCCTCTTGTATACAAATGATAAATGGGCTGAGAAAGAAATTAGGGAAACAACATCCTTCACAATGGTCACAAATAACATAAAATATCTTGGGATAACTCTAACCAAACAAGTGAAAGATCTATGACAAGAACATCATGTCTTTGAAGAAAGAAATTGAAGAAGATATCAGAAAATGGAAAGATCTCCCATGCTCATGGATCAATAGGATAAACATAGTAAAAATGGCCATCTTATCAAAAGCAATCTACAGATTCAATGCAGTACTCAAGATTCCAACACAATTCTTTACAGACTTTGAAAGAACAATACTCAACTTCATATGGAAGAACAACAAAAAAAAAAAAAACCAGGACAGTTAAAATAATCCTGTACAATAAAAGAACTTCATGAAGTATCACTATCCCTCATTATTTCAGGCTCTATTACAGCACTATAGTAATAATAACTGCATGGTCCTGGTATAAAAACACACAGGTGTGCTGTGGGATGTTCTGCATGGCAAATGTGTTGCTCTGATTGGTCAATAAATAAAACACTGATTGGCCAATGGCTAGGCAGGAAGTATAGGTGGGACTAACAGAGAGGAGAAAAGAAAGAACAGGAAGGCAGAAGGAGTGACTGCCAGCCGCCTCCAGGACAAGCAGCATGTGAAGATGCCGGTAAGCCACAAGCCATGTGGCAAGGTATAGATTTATAGAAATGGATTAATTTAAGCTATAAGAACAGTTAGCAAGAAGCCTGCCACGGCCATACAGTTTGTAAGCAATATAAGTCTCTGTGTTTACTTGGTTGGGTCTGAGCAGCTGTGGGACTGGCAGGTGACAAAGATTTGTCCTGACTGTGGGCAAGGCAGGAAAACTCTAGCTACACAGGTGGATGAATAGACTATAATCTAAGATCCTAACATAAATCCACAGACCTGTGGACACCTGATTTTTTTTTTAAATGAGCCAAAATTATACAATAGAAAAAAAAGAAAGCATCTTCAACAAATGGTGCTGGCTGTGGGAGCCCACAACTGACTCAGTTTCCAAATTTGTTTTTTTAAAGGTTCACTGTGGTTGGTAATGTATCAGTACTTGTTAACCAACCTTATTAGTTTTTTTTTACACATTTATTTATTATATATACAGAAGAGGGTGCCAGATCTCATTACAGATGGTTGTAAGCCACCATGTGGGTGCTGGGAATTGAACTCAGGACCTCTGGAAGAGCAGTCGGTTCTCTTAAGCTCTGAGCCATCTCTCCAGCCCCCTCAGTTTCCCAATTTGAATCTGAAGTCTATTCTGAGTCAATAGAGTTCAAGCTTGTTTGCTCCAAGGCTGTGAGAAAGTCCTAATTAGCCCACAGAGTCACCTTGAAGGGCTGTGAGAAAGTCCTGATTAGCCCACAAGAAGGAACACACTATGTAGCTAGATGCAGGCTGCTGATGCCAGCCAGAGGTACATTGAGATAGAAAATGAAACTGCCTGCTCCTTGATGCAAGGCAGGATAGAGAGTAGTTGAATGCCTGTGCTGTGCATTGTTCTACCTCCGTCCTTCAAAACTGTATATAAGCTGGCTGTGAAATAACCTCAGGGCTGACCAGCATGGACCGGCAGACCTCTCGACTCTTTTCTATCTTCTCCATTGTCTCTTCAATCCACACGCCTCTACCCAGCTACCCAGCTGACTGTTGGCAGGCCCAACAGCTGGCATGACTGGATGCTGGAGTGTAAAAGAATGCAAATAGATACATATCTATGGCCCTGCACAAAACTCAAGTCCAAGTGGATCAAAGACCTCAACATAAATCCAGTTACACTGAACCTAAAAGAAGAGAAAGTGCGAAAAAGCCCTGAATGTGTTGGAACAGAAGACAACTTCCTGAATAGAACACCAGTAGCATAGACGCCTAGATTGATAATTAATAAGTGGGATCCCATGAAACTGAAAAGCTTCTGTAAGGCAAAGGACACTGTCAATAAGACATAATGACAGGCTACAGAATGAAAACAGATCTTCACCAACCCAACATCTGACAGAGGACTGATCTCCAAAACATATAATGAACTTAAGAAACTAGACATCAAAATAGCACACAATCCAGTTAAAAAATGGACTATAGAGCTAAACAGAATTCACAAAAGAAGAATCTCAAATGGCTGAGAGACACTTAAAGATTCATTCAACATCTTTATCCATCAAGGAAATGCACATCAAAACAACTCTGAGATTCCATCTTACACCAATCAAAATGGCTAAGATCAAAAACACTGAAGACAGCTTATGTTAGAGAGAATGTGGAGCAAGGGGAACACTTCTCCACTGTTGGTGGGAGTGCAAACTTGTACAGACACTTTGGAAATCAATATGGAGGTTTCTCAGAAAACTGGGAAACAATCTACCACAAGACTCAGCTATACCACTCTTGGGCATATACCGAAAGGATAGTCAGTCATTCCACAATGATGCGTGCTCAACTATTTTCATAGCACCATTATTCATAATAGCCAGAAAATGGAAACAATCTAGAAGCCCTTCAACCAAAAAATGGATAAATAAAACATGGTACATTTACACAATGGTGTTATTACTCAGCTGTTAAAAACAATGACATAAGAAAATTTGAAGGCAAATGGATGGAACTAAAAAAACTTATCCATGCCGGGCGGTGGTGGCACACGCCTTTAATCCCAGCACTCGGGAGGCAGAGGCAGGCAGATCTCTGTGAGTTCGAGGCCAGCCTGGTCTCCAAAGCGAGTTCCAGGAAAGGCGCAAAGCTACACAGAGAAACCCTGTCTCAAAAAACCAAAAAAATAAATATAATTAATTAAATAACTAATTAATTAATTAAAAACTTATCCTGAGTAAGGTCACCCAGACCCAGAAGGACAAACATGGGTATGTATCTCACTCATAAGGGGATATTAGCTGTAAAGGATAACCATGCTATAATCCCATATGCCCCTAAGAGGCTAAATAATGAGGGCACAAGGGGGGATGCCTATATTTCCCTGGGAAAGGGAAATAGAAGAGGTATCCTGGATAGACTGAGGGCTGGTGGGAATGGGAACATGAAGGGGGTTGGGGGAGTGAATGGAGTGGGAAATTAATGAAAGAGATATCTTGGATAGGGGCATTTTGGTGTCAGATAGAAACCTAATACAAGGGAAACTCACAAATCTACAAGGATGACCCCAGCTAAGATTCCTAGCATTAGTGGATAGATAGTCTGGCCTGACCATCTAGTGCACTTAGATTGGTAACTACCCCAATTGCCATTAGAGAGCCTTCATCCAATGACTGATGTAAACAGATGCAGGGATCCACAGCCAAGCACTGGGCAGAACTCCTTGAATCCTGTTGACGAGAGGGAAAGATATTATATGAGCCAGGGGTCAAGGTCATCATAAGAGAGTCCACAGAAACAACCCATGCTCATAGGACTCTTACAGACTCTGGACCAACAGTTAGGAAACCTTCATGGGACCAACCTCTACATATATGTGACAATCATGTAGCTTGATCTACTTGTGGGACTCCTAGTGGTGGAAGCAGAGCATACCTAACACTTTGGCTGGCTTCCAGGAACCTGTTCCAGATACTAGGTTGCCTTGCCCATCTTAATACAAGGAGAGGAGCTTAGTCCTACCTCAACTTGATATGCCATACTTTGTTGACACCCATGGGAGGCCTGTTCCTTTCTGAACAGAAACAAAGGATGAGTGGTTGGTGGGTTGAGGGGAGGTGGGGGAGAAAACAGCAGGAGAGGAAGGAGGAGAAACTGAAGTCAGGATATAAAATAAATGAATAAAAAAGAATGATGAGATTAGTAAGATGAGCAATTACACTTTACTATATTCAAAAACCACTTATCTCTGTGAGCCTGAGTTTCATCATCTGTAGAATAAGGATAGAACTCTGCCCTAGTCCTTTGACGAGCTGTAACAGAATCAATGATAAAGAAAAACAATATTGCCCATAGTTGGAGGACAGTGGGCTTTAAAGCAGGAGGGCTGTATTTTATGGGAGCCTTCTTCTGTTACTGGAGTTAGGACAAGAGCCTGTGTACTGGCTATCCTAACCAGCCAGGCTTGACTACTCATCCTTATTAAATGAATTAAAAGAACCAAGTTATCCAGTCATGTTGTGGCCACCTATAATGCAGGCAGGCATTCTGGAGAGAAGGTGGGTAAATCTCTCTGATATCCTAGGACAGCCTAGTCTATAGAGAGTACCAGGCCAGCCAAAGATTCATAGTAAAACTATTTTTAAAATAAAAAAAGGAGAAAATAGAAAAGAAAAATGTCAAATTATTAATAAAAATTGAATAGATATTTTTTCAGTTTGACTAATTTGGAACAGTGATGACAATATAAGGTAACTAATTCATCCTTGGGTTCCAAAGTTTAGATAGAAAGCAAAAGATATGCAAAACTAAGCAATTTAATGAAGTTATATAATGAATTTTTCCCAGTTCTAAAACTCTCCCCCACTCTCAGCTCATCTCTCCTGCAAGGTGATGAGATAAGGAGCAAATGTTTCTCTGATAGAGACATCCTCATCTGGAGGACTTTTCCCACAATGAGATCCCCAGGGAAATGTGGATTTCAATGGGCTCTCTGTTACACTAGTTAGCCAAAGAATGATATAAATGTCTCTTATTCCTACCAGGCAGACAGTTTCTGGGGTTGACAGGGTGGGGACTGAGGAGCTTTTAAGGTCCAAGTGGGGACCACAAAGTTGGGGCCTACTAGGTAATGCCACTGACAGCTACATGTAGTGGCCAAAAAAAAAAAGAAATGACTGGGAGACCTGGAGAGGGCTGACGCACCACAGCTGAGTGGATACAGAGTAGGAGTCAGCTTATGCTCAGGTACACCCCTAGCATGCTGTCTGGCCATTTGATCCTCAGGCTTTCACACTCAAAGCTCCCTCCCTAACAAATCCTCCACACTCCACATCTCTTTGTAAAAGCCTGATTGACCCAGCCTTACAATGACTCATGTTTAAGTCTCAGGCTCTCCTGACAACCTGGATGTCATTTGGAGTCACAACCATTCAGGGCTCCTAACTGAAGGTTTTGTAGGCATGAGGGAAACAGAATATGGTCCCATTCAGAAAAGTCAATCTTCATGCCTGCAAGTTCCTTTTCTCTCTTTACAGGAGGCATAAACTCCAGCAGGGGTACACATGACATGTGTCCTTGTGGGCTCCCTTTGCTGCCTACTTATCACATTTGAGATAATCTCAGTCTTGTGGCTTTGGTCAAGCAACTCAGCCACTTTTTAAAGGCTTGTATAGTCAGTTTCTCTCCTGATCATTTTTTTGTACTCTTCCCTCATTTTGTGGACATTTGGGCATGGAATCTTCTTTAAGCACCATGACTAAGTTAGTTTGTTTGATGCTATCAATCCTATATTTCTTTTGGTGTTCAAGGCTGAGGTAAAAGACGAACTCAGTATCAGCCATCCATACCTTACTGCTATAATGACATGTTTATGGGGCTGAATAGATGGCTTAGCAACTAACAGTACTAGCTGCTAATCCACAGGGCCTGACTTTGATTCCCAGCATGCAAAAGACAGCTCACAACTGTCTGTAACTCTAGTGACAAGGGATCAGACCCCTCTTCTGATCTCCACTGGTACCTGGCATGCCCTTCATATACACACTTGCAAAACTTAAGACATCTAGATTAAATTTCATTCTTTTTTAAAATAACATATACATGAAGAAAACTTTTAAAACCACACACACACACACACACACACACACACACACACACACACACACACTCCCACCATTTGTATGTCTGATGCCCTAGGATGTCAGAAGAATGCATCATATCTCCTGGGCTTGGAAATAACAATTAGTTGTGACCTATCTGATGCAGATTCTAGGAATCAAACGAGTACCCAACAGAAGCAATACTATTGTGCAATAAAGGAGACTATAAGGGTTCCACCCTCGATAGTTCCCTCCCAGGGTCTGGGGAGAATCTACAACCAGCTGATAATGAATCTATGTACACGAAAATCTTTAGTCCATACACTTTATTCTTCTGAGTCAGTTCTCTCTCAACACGGCTTCTATTCTGCTCTCATTTATCTGCTATCTCCTCTAAGCTTTATCTTAATTCTCTCATCTTAGTTCTGCCCCATCTAGGTTCACATGCATCTAGTTCTTTCCCATCTTCTCTCCACTCCCATCTCCTTCTTTTTCTTGTTCTTTCCCATCTGTCTCTTCCTCATCTTCCTTGAGTTCCTTTAGTGCTCTCTTTTAGCCCTTTAATATAGTTCTTCTCCATCTAGTTCTTCTGTTCTCTTTTCTCTGTCTCGTCCTCAAGTTCTCTAGTCAAACTCTTCCTTCTCTCTCTCAGTTCTCCCTCCTCAAGTTCTCAGTTATAAACCCAAGTCATAGTGATCCTCTTCTTTTTTTTTTTTTTTTTTTTTTTTAAGATTTATTTATTATGTATACAGTGTTCTGCTGGCATGCAATCTGCAGGCCAGAAGAGGGCACCAGATCTCATTACAGATGGTAGTGAGCCACCATGTGGTTGCTGGGAATTGAACTCAGGACCTTTGGAAGTGCTCTTAACCTCTGAGCCATCTCTCCAGTTCCCAGGCTTGAATTTTTACAGGCTCCTAAAGGCAGGTAAGAATTTTCCTCAGGCAGTGACCACCAGACTTTATTTTACAATCCAAAATGGGAGTGGTAAAAGACGTCTTAATTAATAAATAAAAGATAGCAATATATCATTTTCACTTGCAAATAGGATTTATTATTCAAATAAATAATAATTTTTAACTCTATTTTACTTTATCCTTGGATGAAAACATGTTTACAATATGAAAAGAAGACAATATTTTACTGATGTAATGTTTCAGCTAATCTTATGTGGGCACAAGCGAGATGGCTCAGTGGGAAATGTCTGCAGTGTGCAAGGCCAGTAACCTCATCTTGATCACCATATGAAAATGGCTAAAAGTAGACCCCACAAAGTTGTCTTCTGGCCACCACATACCTGTCACAGTCAAAAACCCATAATCACATACAAAACAGAAACATTTTTATAAAAAAATAAATCTCATTAATGTTACCTCTTGCATCTCTGGATAATTCCCATAAAAGGCAGTACTTTAAGATGAACATCTTAAATGGATAACTGATGGGGACATGAAAATGCATGGAACTTCAAATACTATATATACATATCCATAGAACATCAAGCTATATTGTGAAATATATAGTTGATTGCTGATAATTCTACATTATTACATCTCTACCAAATAGATGAAAATGCTGCTGGATATACACATAAGGCATTTAATGTTTCTTATATTCTCTTCCATTAAACATTTTAACATTAACATTGTTAAAATGTGTTGACAAAACAGCAAACTGGAGGTACATCATCCACCCTTGAACTTGTAATCATTAGGATCATGAGTTCAATTGTATCCTTGACTAATTACTGATAACCAAGCCAGGCGGTATAACAAACAACAACATCTCAAAGGAATTTGCAAAAATATGAAAAAAAAAAAAAAAAACAGGAACAACAACCAACCACCCTTTCACAGATACCCTTACTTGAAAAATAGGATCACACACTTGTTGATATTTAAATGGACCACTTAGATGATGGGCATCCCATTCTATACATTACAGCAGAAAAATATCTATCACTAAGTGAAAACACAATAAAAGATGAAGAAAAGCCACAGAAGGAATACAAAAATAACTTCACTAAATCAATTGGCCATACATATAACACACTTTAATATCTACTTCAAATATTGCAAAATAGAAACCATAATGCATGGAACTCAGCTATCAGTTTTGTGTGAACGTGGTAAATGATTTACTTATTTCAAGGTTACAATGAAAAAGAGATGAAACAAGTTTTTTTCTGGAAACAGAAGACAACTGTGATATTTAAAGTCTTTACAAAAATCATTTATGTGAATAGGGTTTTTCTCTTCTTTGAGTTCTTCCATATTTGCTGATATCAAGAGGATATTAAAGGGCTTTAAAATATTTACAGGACTAGAGATATGGCAGAGCAGTTATGACAAGTTTATTCCCCAGACTAAAGTCAGTTTTTTGACAACTTCCTGTAATTCCTGCTACAAGAAGATCCAAGAGTCTAACCTTCTTGGGTCCCAGCATGCACATGCACATGCACATGCACATACCCATACAAAGACACAGTGACATCACATAATTAAAATTAAATCAAATCTTTAAACAAAGTTTCACTCATGAATTTTTTTTTCTCATGTAAGCATTCACTCCTATAACAGAGGTGTTGAGGCTTACTTAAGAGTTTTTCTTCATCTTGAATTGGTTCATGTAACAGAAAGCAAGCCTGTAGGCATGAAGTCAGGGAACTCAATCCTTCTCAGTTGGTAGTCTCATTTGGGAAGATTTAAAAAAAATACTGCTCTTCTGGAAGAAATATGTCACTGGGGGTGGGCCTGAGAGTCTACATCCACAAACCATTTTGAGTTCCCACTCTGCTTCAGGCTGAAGGCTGAGGTTGTGAGTTCTTAGCTTCCTGATTTAGCTGCCATGCCTGACACTTGTTGCCATACCACTTTCATGGTGATCTTGTATCACTCTGGAATCACAGGCCAAATTAAACACTTTCATAAGGTGACTTAGACACTATGTTTTATCAACTTTCATGGTGGTCTTGTATCGCTCTGGAACCACAGGCCAAATTAAACACTTTCATAAGGTGACTTAGACACTATGTTTTATCACAGCAATAGAAAAGGCACTAATACAAATCCATAAAGTTTTACACCTGGATAAGTTATTTCATGCAATTGAATAAAAGTGTGAAATCTAAAAGGTTACCTTATCTTTTAATTTCATAGGGCTTTTGTTCATGAGTTTGGAGTTGCAAACAAAATAAAGGGGGACAACATAATGCTTGACTAGATTGTTGACACCTGTCAGGTTTTTTTTCTTTACAATAAATAATCTTATATAACTGGATGTTACGTTGGCTAAAGATCTTACCAAATCATTTATGATCAGATTGTCTTCTGTATGAGTTTTTTGAGGTCTTCAGAGACTACTCTGATATGCAAAGGCTTTAACATACCAATTACATGATAAAAGATTTATTCTTGTATAAAGACAACAACTTGACCACACTCACTACATTTATAAGGTTTCTCTGCAGTATATTTTTTTCTCATGATTTCAAAAACTGATGATGATATATGAAAAGGCTTTATCACACTGATTACATTTGTAAGGTTTCTCTCCAATGTGTCCTTTTATGCATTCGAAGATGACTGTGAAGCGCAAAAGCTTCAAAACATTGATTACATTCGTAAGGTTTCTCTCCAGTATGTATTATTTTATGAATTTGAAGACTACCATGATGTGCAAAGACTTTCCCACATTGATTACATTCATAAGGTTTCTCTCCAGTATGTGTTCTTTTATGAATTTGAAGTTGACCATTACTTGTAAAAGCTTTACCACATTGATCACATTCATAGGGTTTCTCTCCAGTATGTCTTCTTTTATGTATTTGGAGATTACTGTATTGTGCATAGGCTTTACCACATTCGTTGCATTTGTAGGGTTTCTCTCCAGTGTGTGTTCTTTTATGTGTTTGAAGATGATTGTGGCGTCCATATGCTTTACCACATTGATTACACACATAGGGTTTTTCTCTAGTATGCGTTCTTTTATGTATTCGGAGATAACTGTTATTTGCAAAAGTTTTACCACATTCATGACATTCATAGGGTTTTACTCCAGTATGTGTTATTTTATGTACTCGGAGATTACTCTGGTGTGAAAAGACTTTCCCACATTGATTACATTTGTAGGGTTTCTCTCCGGTATGTGTTCTTTTATGTATTTGCAGATGACTATGACGTGCATAGGTTTTACCACATTCATTACATTCATAGGGTTTCTCTCCAGTATGTGTCCTTTTATGTACTTGGAGATTACTGTGTTGTGAGAAGGCTTTACCACATTGATTACATTCATAAGGTTTCTCTCCAGTATGTGTCCTTTTATGTTTTCGAAGAAGACCATGACTTGCAAAGGCTTTATCACATTGATTACATTCATAAGGTTTCTCTCCAGTATGTATCCTTTTATGTATTCGAAGAGTATTACGGTGTGTAAAAACTTTACCACATTGATTACATTCACAGGGTTTTTCTCTAGTATGAATTCCTTCATGCCTTTGAAGATGCGTGTGATATGCAAAGACTTTAACACACTGAGTATGTTCAGCAGCTTTCTCTCCAGTATGACTTCTTTTGTACCTGCAAAGATAATTGATACATATAAAAAGCTTTACCACATTCATTACAATGATGAATCTTTATATCTGCATGAATTAATTTTACAATTTGGTCTAATTGCAAAGAAGGATCAGATCTAAAGGTTTACACTGATGGTGTTCCCCTTCATTAAGGGTTCTTCATTTTGTGTCTTTGAAAATACCACGCCAGGCGGTGGTGGCGCACGCCTTTAATCCCAGCACTTGGGAGGCAGAGCCAGGAGGATCTCTGTGAGTTCGAGGCAAGCCTGGTCTACAGAGAGAGATCCAGGAAAGGCACAAAGCTACACAGAGAAACCCTGTCTCGAAAAAAAAAAAAAATACCTGTGAGGGTAAGATCCTTTATTACATGGCTCACATTTATAGCATCCTTTTTATAGATGAAATTTTTCACATATTTAAAGAGAACTGGAAGAACTCAGACCTTTACCATATCTACTGCACTCATAAATTTTCCTATAGTATAAATCATACTACATTTTCAAAGAGAACCAGGACAAACAGAAGTATTTATACCTTCCAACACTCATAGGGCTTTTCTGTAGTGTGAGTTTTTTGATACATTCCCAATGAAGTTGGAAAACAAATTAATTGTAAACTTGTATAACATTCAACAAATCTATTCAACATTGAGACTACTACATATCGTCTAATTGTTCTGGCAAAAAGAGAGAGAGATGTTGCTTCTTTCCATATCCCTATGCTCACAGGGCTTGAATCCAGAACAACATATACCTATTAAAGGAAAAATAACAAATAAAAGGTTTCCATATCACATTCACACAGATTGACTTTCTGTTCCTCAGACATGTGGTATAGGAATTAAGGCTTCTTCACAAAAACCTTCTTGATGCTCATCAACTGCCGCTCACTAAACTTATCAAAGTCACTACAAATCTCTGAGTAACACTAGCTTTACTATGAACTACTTGCTTATTACAAGATTTTGGACATATACTTATCACCTACTCAACATGTATGCCTTTTCCAATATCTGAGTGGTATAAAAATAAAAGGATTTGCAGTTCTACAGCCTACCTCTCATGGGGCTGTGATTCAAATGGTGATATGAGTTAAGGCATTATTTCCTTGTCTTCTTTCTTAAAAGAATGACTTGCAAAGACAGATCACCTTTCTAACAATGAAATACATGGATCTGTGAGAATTTAATAATCAATACACTTCAAGACGTGCTTATTTACATGGTTGCTTTCCTTCAAAACTTCCAGTACATATCAAAATTTCTTCAAATGCATATTTATATCAGCTTACACATGAAAATTACCTTCCATGTCTTCTAGAAGTTTGACAATGTTCTTTAATATTATGGTCTTCCCAATTGTAGCCTAAAATATAGAACCAGAAAATGTATGTTATATTATTAGAAATTGTGCAAAATTTAGGTTACTATCTTCAGCTCACCTTAAAGCCATGCCTGATTTATTCACCTCATTCTTCCTTTCTCAATTGAAATTATGGAAGAATATCAATAACCAAAAAACAGTTGTCTCTTTATTATAAAACATGAAGGAAAATTCAGTCTTACCTATAACAGTGAGGTTCCAGTAAGTCTCCAACATCACATCTTTGTAGAGATTCTTCTGGGAAAGATCCAGCAAAGTCCACTCTTCCCGAGTGAAGTCAACATGCACATCATCATAGGTCACTGCATTCTAAAATATCCCATACATGTGTACAACAAAAAGTGTGATAGTGATAGCATTGTAAATGCATAATTCTTTGACAATATATTTATATAATTCCAGTGCTTCCCACACTTATTCCATGATTGAAACTCTAATGTAATCACCAAGTTACTTTAGAAGGATAGTGAATAGGAAGCTCGCCTGTCATTTCTTCACCCTTTGAGTAGGATAAAGCCTCAAAAGAGAAATGCCAACTAACAGACATAAAAAGAGAGACAAGGAAATAGATCCAGACAGATCCCTGTACGCCAAGTGATAAGATTAAAGGAGTGTGTTACCATTGCCTGACTTTTTTGTTTACTTATAATGGCTTGATTTTTTCCTCTGATCTCCAGGCAAGCTTTATTTATTAAAGCATAAATAAAATATCACCACAACAATGTGATAACTATGATGACCACTGAGAGGTGCTTAACTATGAGGTCATAAGGTCAAATGTCTGTCTAAGGGAAATAAAGCATGGGAGAAGGAAACTTGTGATAAAACTGTCAGTGAATTATTGTCTAGCTTCTTGGAACAAATTTGAGGAAATAAAACTCAAATTATAAATTTTGTGACTTTCAAGTGAAAAAAAATACAGACAGCCTCAAGTTATTCAGGGCAATCTCCTTAACAGCAAAATTGGTGGTCATATTTTCCATTACATCAATGCCACATCTCTGTCCCTAGACCTAAAACTATCTCTCCACAGAAAGCTCACAAACCAACAAAAACTCAAGGAACGTTTAACAGAATATAGTAAACTTTCTGAATATAAAAATTGGTGAAGGTCCATCATTTTCCAGAGAAACAAGAATATAATTAGATGATAATAAAACTAACTAGATGGCACCACTGGGGGAAAAAAAAGAGAGACCTTAACACAACTACAAATATAGATCATGGTCCCTTAAACAAGAATGACAAGATTAGAATCAAAATCAAACTCCAAGAAATCACTGGCCAGAACTCATCCTGTGCACTCCCACTCTATCCTTTGCCAGTAATGGAAAATGGGTTGGGTCAAGAGACTATGGCTTTGTATGATGAAAGTACACCAGGGATTACTCATATCTTTTCTCTCAGGGTGAACAACTTAAACCAGGAAAATAACAGCACTGTGAGGGAGGGTCACACTATTTTGCCCAGATCTTCTATTTTAATTTGGCTTCATGATTAGGTCACTCCTTTATCCAGATTCTTGGTTTTTCTCAGCTGTGTACCCGAGAAATAGCCAGTCAGGACATTCACTGATGGTCTAAAATTGATATAGACCTTGGTATTATCAACTACTGCCAAAGCAGGAAAGTTTTCCCTTCCTTCTTGCCCCTCCCTTTTCTGCACTGTCATTACATCAAAGTTGGTCAATGAACTCAATTTGTCCACAGGTCCCTCTCAATTAGTTATGTCCCCAATCAAAGTTGGAGAAAGTGGGAGACCACAGAAGTTTCCTTGTGAGATCTGAGTTTGCCTGACACAGCAGAGCTGCATAAGGGGATGATTTGACCATGGGCAAGGTCACCAGGTGGCTGGAAGGGTCTGCACTTGGCTGTCCCTGGGTGGAAGTCTTTTGCTCCTCCCCTTGGCATTCCTTTAAAAGCCCTTTGGCAGAGACAGTTGGGACCTGATGGATAAGGATCCAGGCCCTCCCAAGGCTTTTCTATGTTTTGGTCTCTCTCTCTCTCTCTCTCTCTCTCTCTCTCTCTCTCTCTCTCTCTCTCTCTCCCTCCAGCTATATTTCTATCTAATATTTCCTGCTGCTCCTGATCAAGAATACCCTGGAGGAAAGGTGGGGGAGGGGTGGCTTCCCACAGAAGATATTGGAGGACACTCATTAACTGGTCTGTTTTTCCTTCTAACTGACCATTCAAGGCCCAGCCTGGAAGGAGTTGCAGGACTGTCTTCCCAGCACTGGCAGCAGAGGCAGGATTAGCCGTCTTCAAATTAATTTTCAATTACATAGCATGAGGCAAGCCTAAGTTACAGAAGCCATTACTCTAAACAGAAATAGTCACCAGCACTTGAGAAAAAAAATGAATGAAATTCTTAATGACAAAGAAACATTGGAAAACATAAGCAAATAAATATTAGAGCAGTAGTGTTCTTTAAAGAAATGAAATTTAAAAATGATGCCAATAATTGGTTTATTTAAATGATAAAGATAGTTTAATACTAAAAAAAAAAAAAGAGAGAGATATATTGACATTGAAAAGGAGTAGGCCCTTCCCTAGTAGCAGGAATGTCATTAATAAGAGACTAATTGATCTTGCCCATATGCACATGTTGGCCTCTAAGATCTGTAACCTGACTCACAGAATTATAATCAATGGTCTGTGTCTCAAACCTCTGAACTGACTTAACTGTTTCAAGCAGGATTGAACATATTTGCATAGGAGAGTTCCCTCATTGGAAAGTCAGTAGACATTGGATCAAGCTTAACTTCCCAAATTGCACACCCACCAATCTAGTCTGTCTTCATTCACATGACATAAATTAATACATACATGATAGGAAAAACAAAGGCACTGACCCTGCTACAATCAGGTTTTTTTTTTCATAATGGAGACTCCAACAGCTGATCGCCTACACTGTTTTCCCCTGCAGTGTACACAATAAACTATTCCTCCTATTCTGGTCTGAAGGCAGAAACCATGCTCCAATTGCAAACCCTTTTCCTGTGACTGCAATGGATAGTCAACAACATGACTCAAATGGACAGTTTTACAACTCTGAGGTGGTACAGTCATTCTAGAATTTTGAATGTATAATAGAGAGGACAGCAAGGTCACTGACCTAAAGAGCAGCAGACCAGGATCAAGGCCACCTGAGTGAACATAAGAGAGTTTGTCACAGAAACATTTTTCTAAAAGGCTGCAAGTTCTCTCAGCCGGTCACCCCAGTCTCTAGGCCCTAGGGATGGGGCATAACCCATGCTCCCCTACCCCCACCAACAGCAGCCCCAGCTGCAGGCCAGCAGGCAAGACTACTGCAAGGAGGCTTGCCCACCCCTCCTCATTGAACCCTGTAATCTACAAGCCCCTCTCCATCCCCAAAACCCATCCATCCCCCCGCAAGACCTAGACTCTGTCAACTCTGATTGGACCAAGAAGTGAGTGACTATTCTCCCAGATGGCCACCCCAGCCTCTAGGCCTGTGCCCCCACACTCCCACCCATGTAGCCCCAGTTTCAGGCCAGCAGGCAAGACTCCTGCAGGCAGGCCTGTCTAATACCGCCCCCCACCCCCGCCGCCGCACTGGATCCTGTAATCTACAAGCCCCACTCCCTCCCCCATACCCACCTATGCCCTGAGACCACAGCTGCTCCCTAAGTCACAGACTCCACCAGCTCTGATTAGACCAAAACTGTTCTCCCAGCTGGTCAGCCCAGTCTCTAGGACCTAGGACCCAGCGCACAACCTGTCCCCCCAACCCCCACCCATTGAAGCCCCAGCTGCAGGTCAGCAAGAAAGACTCCTGTTGGCAGGCCTTCCCATCACCATCATCCATTGGACTCTGCAATCTACAAGTCCCACGCTGACCACAAACCCACCCATGTCCTGAGACCCCAGCAGCTCACTGAGACACAAACACTGTCTGCACCAATGGGAGGAAGAGGTGGCTAGATGCCAGTGCAAGGGTACATTCAAAAACATAAAGTGCAATACGGCACCACTAGAACCTAGTGGTTCCACTACAGTAAGAGCTGAACATGCTAACATAGAAGAAGCAGAAGGGAGACACAGAATCTGCCAGCTCTGCTTGAACTAGTAGGTGGGTGACTCCTCTTCCATCTAGAGAGTCCTACCTCTAGGACCTAGGTTCTGGGGCAAAATCTGTGCCCCCAACCCCATCCAGCAATGCCCCAGTTGCCAGCCAGCAGGAAAGACCCCTTCGGGCAAGGTTTACTAACAACACCCCACAATGAACACTGCAATCTACAAGACTCACTCCCTATACCAAAACCACCCATCTCCTGTGACCTCAGCTGTTTCCTAAGACATAGAACCCACCAGCTCTCATTGGACCAAGAGTAGCTCTTTCGGACACAGAACCTCTTACGCCTATTGGAGGAAGAGATGGGTAGGCGCCAGTGCAAAAATACATACAACAACATAAAGAGCAATATGGCACCACCAGAATCTAGCAGTTCTACCACAGCAAGACTTTAACATCACAACAGAGAAGCAGAATAAAGTAATCTTAAAAATAACTTTATGAAGATGATAGAGGTCTTTAATGAGGAAATGAAAAAATCCTTTAAAGCAATTGAGGAAAAGACAAAAAAAAATTGGAAGAAATCAGTAAATCCCACAAAGTCAAGAAAAAGCAATTAAACAGGTGAAGGAAACAGTTCAAGACGTGAAAATTGAATAGAAACAATGAAGAAGACACAAACTGAGGGAATGCTAGAAATAGAAAATCTGATTAAATGAACAGGAGCTACATATGCAAGCATAACCAACAGAATACAAGAGATGGAAGAGAGACTGGAGGATACAATAGAGGAAATAGATTCGTCAGTCAAAGAAAACACTAAAGCCAAAAAAGTCATCACACAAAATATCCAGGAAATCTGTGACACCATGAAAAGGCCAAACATAATAGGGATGGAAGAAGGGAAAGAATACCAGCTCAAAGGTATTGAAAATATATTCAACAAACTCATAGAAGAAACTTTTCCAACTTAAAAAAGGAAATGCTTATGAAGATATAAGAAGCTTATAGAATACCAAACAGACTAGACCCCCCCCAAAAGTCACCTGGCCACATAATAGTCAAACTACTAAACATACAGAATAAAGAGAGAATATTAAGAGCAGCAAAAGAAAAAAGGCCAAATGACTTATAAAGGCAAACCCATCAGAATGACACCTGATTTCTCAATACTCTGAAAGACAGAAGGTCCTGCACAGATGTTATGCAGACACTAAGAGACCACAGATGGCAACCCAGACTACTATGCCTAGCAAAACTTTCCATCACCATAGACATAAGAAGGCCAAAACTGCACAATGGAAAAAAAAAAAAGAAAGCAGCCGGGCGTTGGTGGCGCACGCCTTTAATC
Source organism: Peromyscus maniculatus bairdii (assembly GCF_049852395.1). NCBI lineage: Eukaryota > Metazoa > Chordata > Mammalia > Rodentia > Cricetidae > Peromyscus > Peromyscus maniculatus. The sequence continues at coordinate 4,656,050 of NC_134868.1, read as the reverse complement.
CCAGCACTCGGGAGGCAGAGCCAGGCGGATCTCTGTGAGTTCTAGGCCAGCCTGGACTACCAAGTGAGTCCCAGGAAAGGCGCAAAGCTACACAGAGAAACCCTGTCTCGAAAAACCAAAAAAAAAAAAAAAAGAAAGAAAAAAAAAAAAAAAAAAGAAAGCAACTTCAATAAATGATGCTGGCATAACTGGATGCCAACATGTAGAAGATTGCAAACAGATCCATATCTATCATTATGCACAAAACTCAAATACAAGTGGATCAAAGACCTCAACATAAATCCAGCTATACTGAACCTAATAGAAGAGAAAGTAGGAAGCACCCTTAACACATTGGCTCAGGAGACCACTTCCTAAATAAAACACCAGAAACACAGATACTGAGAGCAATAATTAATAAATAGGACCTCCTGAAACTGAGAAGTTTCTGTAAGGCAAAGGACATGGTCAATAAGACAAAATGACAGCTTACAGAATAGGAAAAGATCTTCACCAACCCCGCATCCGAGAAGAGCGCTGATCTCCAAAATATATAAAGAATTCAAGAAACTAGACATCAAAATAACAAACAATCCAATTTAAAAATGGGCTACAGATCTAAACAGAGAATTCTCAACATCCTTAGTCATCAGGGAAATGCAAATCAAAACAACTCTGAGATACCATCTTATACTGTCAAAATGGCTAAGATCAGAAACACTGATGATAGTTTATGTTGGAGAGGATGTGGAGCAAGGGAAACACTCCACTGCTGGTGGAGTACAAACTTTTACAGCCACTTTGGAAATCAGTATAGCAACTTCTCAGAAATTTGGGAATCAATCTACTTCAAGATGCAATGATACCACTCTTGGGCATATACCTAAGGCATGCTCAATCAAACCACAAGGACACTTGCTCAACTATGTTCTGGCATTATTTGTAATAGCCAGAACCTAGAATCAAACTAGATGCCCTTCAACTAAAGAATGGATAAAGAAAAGGTGGTACATATAAACAATGGATTATTACTCAGCTGTAAAGAACAATAACATGAAATTTGCAGGCAAATGGATGGAACTTGAAAATATCAGCCTGAGTGAGGTAACCTAGACTCAGAAAGACAAACATGGTATGTACTCACTCATAAGTGGATATTACATGTAAAGCAAAGGATAACCAAACTACAACCCACAGTTCCAGAGAAGCTAGGGAACAAGGAGGACCCTAAGAGGGATGAATGGATCACCTTGGGAACGGGAAATAGATAAGAATTCCATGAGTAAACTGGGGATGGGAAGGCAACAGAGGGGAGGGGATGGGGGACAAGAACATGAAAGAACGGGATGGTTGAGGTGAGGGAGGGTTGGAGTGGGAAAAAGAGGGAGACGTTTATAGAGGGAGACATTATGGAGTTAGGAAGAAACCTGATACTAGGGAAATTCCCAGGAGGACAACCCCAGAGTAGACTGCTAGCAATAGGGGAGAGTGCCTCAACTGGCCTACTCCAGAGCCTTCATCCAGTAACTGATTGGGGGGGGGGCCTGCCCCCAATTTTTCCCTCCACGCTACTCTTGAGCACAGAGAAATGAGGAATATGTAGATTAAAATATAGAGGGAGAGAGATAGTTAGAAACATGATAGCCTCGGGAGGGTCTGGGTCAAAACCCACCAGCCCCTTCTGACTCTACTAAAGGGCTTTTAAAGGAATGCCAAGGAGTGTAGCAAAAGACCATCATAGCCAAATGCAGACCACCCCAAACACCCGGTGACCATGCACATGGTCAAGCCATCCCCTAATGCAGCCCTACTGTGTAAAGCAAGCTCAGATCTCACTAGAAAGTTTTTGTGGGCTCCCACAGGTCCATCCTCTATTTTGTTTTGTTTTTTTTTTGTTTGTTTGTTTGTTTTTGTTGTTGTGTTTGTTTTTTTGAGACAGGGTTTCTCTGTGTAGCTTTGTGCCTTTCCTGGGACTCACTTGGTAGCCCAGGCTGGCCTTGAACTCACAGCGATCCGCCTGGCTCTGCCTCCTGAGTGCTGGGATTAAAGGGGTGCCACCACCGCCCAGCTCTATCCTCTATTTTTTTAAAGAGCCCATCAGGCCCCATCAGATAGCCTGAGGTCTGTATTAGGTCATCCCCTTCAGCCAGACAACCCTTACCCATCTTGGACTTTCCATCAAGTGCCCTCTGGCTTAGATTGGGAAGCTGGCAAGAGAAAGTTGCCCATCCTTGACTCTCAGCCTCTGATAGGAGGGAGTACTGAGCTTAACTTAACTCTGGCTCAGGTTCCTATTGAGTTTACAACCTCCACAGTAATCTCCATAGTTGCCACACCTCCCAGTACAGGAGCAGAGGATTATAAAGATGGTATATCTTTTTTGGAATGGGTCTTAAGGTGTTTATAACAGCCTTAGCTGTGCCAAGACCTTTTTAAATCAATAAACCTTGATGCAAACCACATCATACAAATTACAAACTTAAAGAATCCCTTAGCTTTTACCAAACTCTGGTTCATTAACATCGACATAATTCTAGTATAAATGTTACATATTTATAACTATCATGACTATTTACTATATATATTTACAACTAGCATGGCCATTTACTATATGTATTTACACTTCTTACAAACTTACATCACTATACATATTACAACTTTTTTTTGTTGTTTTGTTTTTTTCAAGACAGGGTTTCTCTGTGTAGCTTTGGAGCCTTTCCTGGAACTCACTCTGTAGACCAGGCTGGCCTCGAACTCACAGAGATCCGCCTGGCTCTGCCTCCCAAGTGCTGAGATTAAAGGTGTGCGCCACCAATGCCCAGCTCCATATTTACAACTCTTTATCATCTTACTTACTTATACTTCTTAAAAACTTATATTCAAGAGCAAACTTTGTATAATTATTTTATAAACTTATATTCATAAGGAAACTCTATTAGCACATATCTCTTAGAAGAACTATTTGCCAACCTTATGTTTAAGAGGAAACTCTATAGAACTATACAGACATCTAGAACTAAGTTACACTAGTAAGCATCTAAAAGAGATTTCTTAACATTTAGAAGAGATTTCTTAGCTAAACTATTAACAAGACAAGAAGTACACAAATCATTACTAAAGTTCAAAATTTATAGTAAAATTCAGAGTTTATAGTCAGCTTTGATATCATGCCTAAAGTTCTTGAGAGTTTGAAACAAGAGTCTAATTTGGCTCTCTCTACCCTGTGATTTAGTGAGTTCTGTTGCTATGGAGTTGTAACACTTGTTGCTGGGGGGCTGTAACACTCTCAGGAAAACGCCACTCCCCAAAGTCACCATTCCTGCCGAGTTCTCTCTGTAACCAGCAGAGATGCGCTCAGTGACAGGCTGTTTCTAACTAGGGGCTGTCCCTTTACCTAACTCACTGCAGCTCCCCTGTGCCACAATTCAGACAAATGTTTCTATTACAGTAGAACTTTCAATTTGCTCTACCAAAAAGCGTTGCCTCAGAATGAGGGTGAAATTACTGTATTGAGCTGCCATAAAGCTCTTAGCAAAAACTCCTTGTGCAGCTAATACACACTATCTCAAGCCTGCACTGATTTGCTGCTACTAGTCACACAAAAGCGGTGTGGCTTTGAGCTCCATTTCTTTACAGCTTTTCATTGGAGTTGACATTCAACAAACTCAATTTTCCCCCTTCTTAATTTTTAAAAGTTGTCTTTTAAGTTTACCATGAGCATTTTTTAATGATATCAATGTTTTTCTCTTGAATCTTAAGCCTAACTCAATCTCTCAAGCTCCTGAAGCAATCTCCCAGTGTAAGGACCATTTTCCCTTGTTTTCTAAAGGGTTTCAAAGTTGCTTGTTGATAAACAGTATTAGCACTTTAATAATCTTCTTAAAGTCAAGCTGTTCACCTGATCTTCATTCTCATGAGGTAAGATTAAGCTTTCTGACATTGCTTTGGAAAAACAAAAACAAAAACAAAACCTGCATTTGGAGCTGAAAAAAGTTTCTGAGCAGTATCACCATTTTGATCTGATAAAACTACATTTCCCATGGTGCCTTTCTCTATATCACCCTGCTGTTCCATTAGGTACTATGTTTCCCATACTGCCTTTTGAACTACATTTCCCAGGTTGCCTTTCCGGTACTCCACATTTCCCATTTCTGGTTACATGGCTAAAGTCAAATTTCAAGTTTTTGTTCTTTCACCACAGGAGATCTTTTTCTTCCCTAAACTTGCATTGACAGGTGTATTTCCTTCACCTGACACTGTCCCCAAGCGGGCTGCATCTGTCTGCCCACACGCACTCAGTGCTTATTGCCAGAAGCAAAAACCCTTCAGGGCTTCACTCCCTCTCCTCACGGGGTCAGTGAAAGAAAATGAAAGCATTTGAAACAAAGCTTTTTCAGAAAGGTCCTTTCCTCAATAGAAAATAGATAGAGCTTTTTCAGAGAGAGTTTTTTCATAGCTCATGCCCTGCCTCCTTCATTGCAGGGAGGATTTCAAAGCCTCCAGGGCTTCCTCCACACCCGCAGACCCTCCCCAGGTCCTGGACAGCCTATGTTGCAGCTTCACCTTGGGGAAGCCGTCCCTGCTTTGGCTTTCTGCCTGCACTTTCCCTGAGAATCTACGGCCACGCTATCTAGCCTCAGGGGATTTCTGTCTAGGGTCTGAAGTATCTGCTGTTTTTCTAACACTCGCTTGAAAGAGACAGAGCTAGCAGAAAGAATATCTTGTTCCAAGAGGTCTTTTGTTTTTTTTTTTTTCTTAGAGCAAATGACAGATGATTTCCCATACTGATATTGTTTCCAGGTGAGTTAAATTCTTGCCCTTCCAGAAAGAGAATCTGAGGAAGAAAGTTCTGAAAGGCTTTTAGTTTTTTAGAGAGAGATTAAGTTTTTCCCAAGAAAGTTTTCAGTTTTTGAGAGAGAAAGACCACCAAGTTTTCTGAAAACTTCTGTTCTCTAAACTTTGGCTTCATGGCAAAGAGGAAACTAATTCTGTTGTTATGGTGTTGTACAAGTCTTCTCAGGCTCTGCTGGTGGAGTGGAGGGTTTTGTTTCTCCCACATCTGCCTCAGAAAAAATTTCCTCTTGCGTTTTAGGGCTTAGATCTAAACTGTCCCAAATCAATGCCCACCGGCCAAAGGCTTCCACAGGAATCTTTTCTGGCTCATATTCTTCATAATGTTTTTGCATTTCAACCCCAATTCATGCCCAGAAGTCTGCATTCAAAGTCCCATATTCAGAAAACCAAGGACACAGTTCTTCTATGAACTCCAAAAACCTCTGTACTTACCTTAACCCCTCTATTTTTTAATCTTTCTACAAGTGACTCTTCAAAGGCTTGCTTACTATTTTCATGCCCCATTTTAACACTAAGGAAATTCTACTCTTATTCAAAATTTTTCTCACACTATATTCCACCTTTCATAATTTTTATTATAGATAGGAGAGAGAAAGAAAGAAACTTTGATAAAGAGATATATCTATGCTGCAGCCTTATCCAGGTGTCTTTCGGCCCCTCATTCTTCCTCCCAAGAACAAAACCCTCCATCTTCACTTTCACTACAAAACTGGACCAGTCCAACTGCTTCTCATGGGGCTTTCTCCTCAAGCTTTGCCAAGTCCCTGGGTCCCGGTTCAGTTGCTCCATCTGTGGGAGACTAGTTCCCACATTTATTTACCCCATGGACTATTGAGGGGTGAGGAATAAGAGATTTAGATAGGCCGGGCAGTGGTGGCGCACGCCTTTAATCCCAGCACTCGGGAGGCAGAGCCAGGCGGATCTCTGTGAGTTCTGAGGCCAGCCTAGGATATAGAGTTAGATCCAGGAAAGGCGCAAAGCTACACAGAGAAACCCTGTCTCAAAAAAACAAAACAAAACAAAAAATGAGTTTATATATGATCAATTTGTACCATAAATTGAATACAATTCAAAGACAATGCCCAACAATTTATTAACAGGAAAGTTGATGCCGGGCTGGAGAGATGGCTCAGCGGTTAAGAGCACTGGCTGTTCTTCCAGAGGTCCTGAGTTCAATTCCCAGCAACCACATGGTGGCTCACAACCATCTACAGTGAGATCTGGTGCCCTTTCCTGACCTGCAGGCAGAACACTGTATACATAATAAATAAATAAATCTTTAAAAAAAAAAAAAAAAGTTGATGCCAAAGCTACATGCAACGTGGAAACACTCAGAATACTCAATGGGATTATTTTTTAAAAAAAATAGTATACACATTGGCACAATGTGACCTTTATATTAACCACAAAAGCTACAATAATCAAGAATGTATAAATATTTATGATGGAATAAAGGGGACAGAGAGAAAAAGCCAAGAACAAAAGCAGGAAAATACAGTCAACTTTTAATTAAAAGACCTAAGAAAACTCAGCCAGGAAAAGTGTGATTTTGACCAATGTTAGCCAGCTACCTATGATTCTATGTGTACAGAAATTTGTTAAACACAGACTTCACAATTCCCACAAAATTAACTCAAACTGACCCTTAATCTGTTATGTTTCTGACCTTCCAGCTACTGACATTTCTCCTAGAGAGGCCCCATGCTCTAGAGCCCCATCTGCCAATGGAGGTGATCTTCTCCAGAGTCTACTATGGCTCTACAGCCCCCCTCTATCCCCTTGTGGTTTCAGGCAAACCCAGCCCCAATGATACCCAATCACAAAACAGTGTAGAAGAATAACTTAATGTTTGCTTCCTGACACATGGATTATGATACAAGATGTGGCATCTGACCTATGCAACGGCCCAACATCATACAAACTTCAGAAACCTCTGCAGCTCAGAAACACCTCTTGTCCCCTGGAACTGAACTTCCCTGAATCACAATCACAATAGCTGGCAGTAGGAGAAAGTTAAAAGCATTCTAATCATGGATTGCTGAAGGATGATCCCATTAGTTACTTTCTACCAGTTTCCAAACTATCTGTAACATTTATAAGACAAACCTGAAAGTGGAATGCAATATTCAGAACTTATAGAAACCAGGTCTTCAGTTTTCCAAACTGTCTTCTCACTGCACACCAACAACAATGTCTGTGTGCACACTGGACAGTGATATTACAAGCAGCATGGCCTCCCATGCCAGGTAGCAGAGCCTCCCCCTCCTTAGGGAATCCACACTCAGCAAGGCTCAGAAGCCAAGGCCCACTGTCCAGGTAACCACAGGGACCAAAAAAAACACAGTCTGGCTCATAGTCCATCCCAGTCCCAGCAGCCAGGACTCTGACATCTCAGCCAACCTGCTCTTTCCGGTCTAGGGGCAGTGGTGCCAAACTCACCACAGCATGTCTTATGGTCTTTCTTACAGCTCCCTCCAGCATAACCAGAGGAGAATCTTGGCAAGAACCTGTAAGCTACCTCCCACTGGTGCTCCTGATTGCAAAGCCTTCTCAGAGTCCCTCATTGGCTACGGCCACCCAGCTGGGCCCCAGGACATTAGCAGCTCCCCTATTTGGTGGGCAGAGAACAAATGACTCAGACATCTAACACAGGCCTTCCCAGCTCTGCCCTTCCACCCTATGGTAGAGGGCTCTAGTCTGGGAAATTAGTATTTTACTAAAATCTTCCAGTCTCCCAGAGCACTTCCTGTTCCTCTTTCAAGGCACAGGGGGGTCCTTTGTGTGCACATTCCATTACACACTCAATGTCCAGGGCAGCCAACCCTTTGCTTCATAGCTGGGAAGTCCTAGTCAAACGCAGGTCACGTTCAAACAGTAACTGTTGTTAAAGCAAAAAGAGGCCATAAATTAGAAAACAAGGAATGGTCTATGGAAGGGCTTCAAGGCAGGAAATATAGGATAGAAATGATATAATTATAATCCCAAAAAAAATTATGTTAAAAAGTTGTAACAGTCTTTATGGCATGTGCTCCAGAGACACAGATTTGGAGCACACCAATTACTACTCATGCATGCCATTTCTCTCAGGTTGTACATCTTAAATCTGGAAAACACAGTCCTGTTAGGCAGGGCCACACCATTTTATCCAGTTCTTCTATTTTGGTTGAACTAGTAATTTGGTTTCACGATAGTTCAGTTCTTTATCCAGATTCTTGATTGCCTGATCTGTGGACCCAAGACATGGCAGTCAAAACATTTTTCAATCATCTATCCCTCTTCATTTTTAAGTTCCCAATAAAATCTAGAGAAGTTGAAGGACACTCATACACTGCTCTGTTTTTCCTTCTCACAGACCAGTCAAGGCCCAGCCTGGAAAGAGTTAAGAGAACTGTCTTTCTAGCACTGGGCAGCAGAGGCAGAATTAAATGTTCAAAGCAATTCTCAGTTACATAGTGTGAGGCAAGCCTGAGCTACAGGAGACATTGATTTAAACCAGGGGTTCTCAACCTTCCTAACGCTGTGACCCTTTAATACATACAGTTCCTCATGTTGTGGTGACCCCCCCCTCCCCAATATAAAATTACTTCCACTGCTACTTCATAATTATAATTTTGCTATTGTTATGAATTGAAATATAAATATCTGTGTTTTCCGATGGTCTTAGGCCACTCCTGTGATAGAGTCAGCTGATCCATGAAAAGGAGCCATAACCTCCAAGACTGAGAATCACTAAAATAATCTGATATAGTACTTAAGAAAAAAATGAAATTAAATTCTTAATGACCAGGAAACATGGGAAAATAGAAACAAATAGAGATTAGAGCAGTAATTAGCTAAAAGAAAATGAAATTTTAAAAATGACAATTGGCTTTTTAAAATGATAAAAATAATTGGAAGAACATTAGACTATCCTGACTTTGAAAAAGAGTGGGCACTTCCCTGGTAGAGAGAATGCCATTAATAAGACATTGTATGACTTTGTCCATGTAAAATGTTAGCTGCTGAGTACTGTAAGATGACACAGATTTATAGACAATGGCCTGTGTCTTAAAACTCCAAGCTGACTTAACGTGTCAACCAGGACTGCACATAAAAGAGTTCCCTAAGTGGAAATTGAGTACTCAGTGATTCGAGCTGTGCTCCCTAAATTGTACACCTACCAATGCTGTCTGTGTTCATTCACATGGAAAGAATTAAAACATGCTGGGAAATTACACAGAAAGTCACTAATCCTCCCCTATTGGGTCCTTCTTTATAATGGAGACCCCTGCAGCTCACTGCTCTTCAGTCTGTGATCCGGCTACTGTCTAGTCTGCTTCCCCCTGCAGTGTACACAGCACACTGTTCCTCCTCTCCTGGTCTGAAGGGAGAAGCCAAGCTCCACATACAAATCTTTTTCCTGTTACTGCAATGGACATCCCACTATGTGACTCAAACTGGTCATTTTATAACTCTGTGTAGTGCTACAGACCTGTAACCCAAGAATTTAGGGTGGTTAGTCAGGAGGACAGCAAGGGCAATGCCCTGTTGGGCTACAGACATGGTCCAAATCCACTTCAATCAACACTGGAGACCTTGACTCAAAATTACTTTTCAAAAGGGCTGGAGAGCTGGGTGGTGGTGTTCCACGCCTTTAATCCAAGCACTTGGGTGACAGAGGCAGGTGGATCTCAGTGAGTTCAAGGCCAGCCTGGTCTACAGAGTGAGTTCCAACAGCCAGCAGTGTTACACAGAGAAACCCTGTCTGGGGGTCAGAAAAAGGTTGGAGATGCAGCTGTTCTAGAATTAATATACCTTTATGGCACACCAGGACTTAATGTTGCATGTGACCCTTCAATAACCCATTGAGAAGCATGTTAGAGGCCTGTTTTGAATGGGGGGTGGGTCATTTGGCTGGTTGTAAATCAATGTTGCCTCCTTTGTTAAAGGAATATAGCTTAATAACTGATTAATCCTGGGGAACAGACATTTACATCGTATCACACTAATTACTAACAGGCATGGTCAGCATACTATTTATCTTTGGAGTATTTGGGAGGCAGCCCTCCCTTAGCTAAATTCTACTTTGTGTGAGTCATAAGATTTGATAAATCCTAATACCATCAATTCTACTCTTCTATATCACAGTTGAGCAGTGGAGTGCTACTTTACACAGGAGATACTGTTTACAAGCTCAACTCCAGACGGATCCCAAACCTAAATGTTAAATATTAAAAGTGCGGAACTTCTGCAACAGAGCAGGAAGATCTGGGCTCTCCGAGTTTGGTAAATCTGCCTTATGATCCCAGCACTGCAGGCGCCTGCATTTCACAGTGACGTCAACAAGGGGGAAATTTCAAAGCACAGACCTGCTCCCAACCCTCTGCACGGACGCAGCCCAGGGAGTGAAGTTATTCAGAGGCTGCCGCATGGCCCTGAGAGTTGCAAGGACCATGCAGGACCACACGGGACCCGGCAGCAACACGCCGAACTCAAGTTCTGCCCGCTGGTTCCCAGCCAGCCTCTGGGAGAACCCACCACACCGGCACCCGCGGATGAGCCGGCGGTTGACCCCAATCTGGGGACAGCAGCCCCTAGCCCACGAAGGCCGCTCCTCCCAGTCTGGGGACAGCAGCCCCTAACTCACCATTGTGCGACTGCCAAGCTTGCCGGTGCTCCCCGAAGCAGGACCTAAGGAGCAGCACACAGGACAACTTCCGCCTTCCTCTATGGAGGAGCATAGCCAGGGACCTGGAGACTAGAAAAGCCCTCCCATCTCTCTGGCGAGTCCGCTGGAGGCTCTGATTGGTTAGTGAGGTCTGAGTGACAGAACCGGGTGAGCTGAAAGGAAAGCACAGAGGTTCCCACCCCTGGCTTCCACCCAGGCAAGGACCTATCCCAGAGTGGATGCAAATTTGTGCCAAATTCCACAGCTTACTCCCAGTTTTAGAGAAGGAACTCTGTTTTTGCTCTATGCATCAGGGCCTTAGAAAAAGTTCCCAAGGCCTAGGAAGGTTTCCAAACTCGATGAGACCTGGTTTAACAGGTATCTTCTAGAAGTTCTGCACTTCACATTTGACATTTAGGTGTAAGATAAATTTGCAGTTAATTTTGTGGAGGTGGTAAATGATATCTCAGGTACTGGGTAGCACTCCACTACTAAGCTGTGATGTAGAAGAGAATTGTGTATAAAAAGATTTACCAATGTGCCGGGCGGTGGTGTCACACGCCTTTAATCCCAGCACTCAGGAGGCAGAGCCAGGTGGATCTCTGTGAGTTCGAGGCCAGCCTGGGCTACAGAGTGAGGTCCAGGAAAGGCGCAAAGCTACACAGAGAAACCCTGTCTCGAAAAACAAAAACAAAACAAAAGACTTACCAATTCTTGGGAGATAGTAAGTCACAAAAAGGAGAATTTAGGTAAGGGAGGGCTGCCTCTAAAATATCCCAAAATAAGTAGTATGTTAACCAGGCCTGTTAAAGATTAGGATGCTAGGATGTAAATGTTTGTTCACCTTTTATGTATACTGGTATTGGTCACATGTCTGTGACAAAAAGTGCTAATTGGATGCTGAGGAAACATATCTCTGTAGTAAGCTGGGGCATCACAGTTTGAAGAGGGATTTCTGCCGGGCGGTGGTGGCGCACGCCTTTAATCCCAGCACTCGGGAGGCAGAGCCAGGCGGATCTCTGTGAGTTCGAGGCCAGCCTGGGCTACCAAGTGAGTTCCAGGACAGGCGCAAAGCTACACAGAGAAACCCTGTCTCAAAAAAAAAAAACAAAAAAAAAAAAAAATGAAGAGGGATTTCTTCCTTGTCTTGTACTGGATTCTGTAAACATAAATTTGATGGTGTTTTGTTATATATTTCCTGTGTCTTTTTATCGCCTACATACATCCATTTAAAAAAGCATGGTTAGCCGGGCGGTGGTAGCACACGCCTTTAATCCCAGCACTCGGGAGGCAGAGGCAGGCAGATCTCTGTGAGTTCCAGGACAGGCTCCAAAGCTACACAGAGAAACCCTTGAAAAAGCATGGTTATAGTAGTGATGCCATGTATTATATAAAGACTGTCTTGTATTTTCTCTAAGGTTTAGTTTAACAGATTGTACCTAGGAAATATTAATTTATTACATTATCTTATACACAGCTTCTATTCAGCTTTCTTTTATTTAACTGTTGTTGCTCAGTGCTATCTTAAGACAAGCAATTGGCACCTTCCTATGATCAGCTGTGCCTGCTTACAAAGCATGACCACCACCAGGTTTGCCGACTGTTGGCATTCCATTATAGAAGAAGGGATTCCCTCCTTCCGAGTATACAGCCTCTTTCCCAAGCAACTTTACACAATTCTGCCCTAATGATATGTGGATTGGGAAAGGAGCTAGAGTTCATGGCCGGGGAAGGACTTGGGAGGAGGTGAATTCTGCATATGCACCTATAAGAAAACCATCTTTAAATGTGGGAATTTAACTTGAATACTACCAGGGTTACCCCCTATGTACCCTGAGAAATGCAATGTAATGCTGGAGTGGAAGAGTACAGAGAAGGTGAGCTCCACATATGCAGGTGTATGAGAGCCACTGTACATACTAGGCATTGATTGAGACATTCCCGTGTGGCTGTTTTGGGTTATCTGTCTTAGAGTTTCTGTTGCTGCGGAAAGACACCAGCTGCGGAAAGACACCATGACTATGACAACTCTTATGAAGGAAACCATTTCATCGGGGCTGGCTTACACCTTTAGTCCATTATCATCGTGGTGGGAAGCACGGTGCTGCTGTGCACGCAGATGTGGTGCTGGAGAAAGAGCTGAGAGTTCTACATCCAGATCAGCAGGCAGCAGAAAGCCCTGTGACACAGTTCTTACACAGTTCTTACAGGGCCATAACAACTCCAACAAGGCCACATCTCTCAACAGTGCCACTGCCTATGGGACTATGGGGACCATTTTGATTCAAATAACCACAATATCTAAACTCCTATAAGGATTTCAACGATGCTCAGTAAGTAACCTCAAAAACTCATTGGTTCCCCAAGATGGACTCTGTGAAACTGTACTTTGCATTGTCATTGGGACTTATCAGGATGTGCTAAATTTTGTCCCCCTCCATCAGGGAGAAAATTCTCACAACAGATCATAAATATTAAATAGATTTGTTAATGTTGCTATGTCTCGTGGTATTAGAAAAGGAAGCGGTACAAAAAAGAACAAGATAGAAGAATGGAAATACGGAAATGGCGTAGTAAAGAAGGACTTAGATATATGAAGATGATGATGACTGGATGGCTTCACATTAAAAATGACTAGAAAGTTTTGCACATTATGAAGGTCTGAGTAATTATTTAAGGTACATAAAAGATGAAACTGGGAGATCATAAATTGTATTTAAGTTAGCAAGGTCAGATATCAACTATTTCAAGGATTGGCTAAAATAAATGTCAACCAAGTTTATTGAGTTATATCTGGTTATTGAAATACTATACAGTAGTTAAAAGTACCAAAATGGTGTAAAACTGATTTTCTAGGTGTTTAATAATCATTCTTGGAGGCAATTCCAATGTGGTTAGAAGGACTAAAACAGAGAATACTTCTCTCCTTACCCTACAAGGTCAATAAAGTCCCAGGGACTAAGGCCATTGATTACTTTTCTTGTTCATGGAGGCCATGGAGACCCCACTCAATGAATGTGAAACATTATCCAGTCTACAAAAGGAGGGTCAATGTGGGGAAGATTTACTCAAGGCTTCAAAGGAAGCCACAGTACCTAAAGCAAAGCCTTTGACTTATCCTCACATTGATGGACAACTGGTAAAAGAAAGGCTAGAAGAGTCTGAGGTTCCTCTAAAGCCCAAGTGAACCCTGAGGACTAGTTGCTCCACTGGTCTTGACAGCATAAAAAAGAAAGATTAATTTTGGCCACCTGCACAGTCTTCAGCATCAGCAGGAAAGTATAACCAAAGACTAAGAGAATTGGTAACAACTCAAGGGATTGCACTCCATGGACATTAGACTTAAGAGTATATAAGATGTTAATTAGATAAGATGTTATTTAGACAATCAATCTCACTAATATTTTCTTGGTGAGATTTTGCTCAGATGTGATACCTCAGACCTTGGCTCACTGAGCATCTGCCTACAGCCATGGAAGACATGGCCCATGATTGTTTTAACCCCCAAATTAAATGATGGCTAAATACTTCCATTCTCTCTATCCAGAAGCCACATGGGAAGGGCATCATGCTGACTTTTGTCTGCTGAAACAACTATAAAAAGATATTGGGGCTGGAGAGATGGCTCAGAGGTTAAGAGCACTGACTGCTCCTCCAGAGGTCCTGAGTTCAATTCCCAGCAACCACATGGTGGCTCACAACCATCTGTAATGAGATCTGGTGCCTTCTTCTGGCCTGCAATCATACATGCTGTATACATAATAAATAAATAAATCTTAAAAAAAAAAAAAGATATGAAAGCTAACTGTGGGTTCATGGTTGAGACCAACCCCAGAGGTCAAAGGGAAACATCTAATAGATGAGGGCTATTGTGAATCCATCAAGAATGGCTTATGGACTTTGGACATTTTAGTCCTTTACAGACACCAGGAAAGGAATTTCTTTCCTGTCTATATCAGAGAATTTGGACTTTAAGAGAGGCCCTCTGGAATGGTAACCCAATACTGCCACTTGATACCCCAAATTCAGCTGCAAGGAGACAGACAGTCATTGCCCCAACCCTATAGTGGCAGTTAGAGTTACCTCTTCAGAGGGAGGTGGGATAAGAACTGGAGGTAGAAATTGACTGGGATTTTAGAGTAAAAAGTGATGAAGGCCTGTTAAGAAAAAAAGGTCCTTGTTGGTAGAGATTAACAACAAATATCCCCAAAGCAAGAGACATCAATATATCAAAAGAAGTAGTTGGATTCTCCCTTGTATAATAAAGGGAACACCAATTTCTAGAGCCCCTACATTCTATACTGATGTAAATAAACCAGTAAAGCCAGTTTATAAGTAAGGAAAAGTAAATAAACTGGCTCAAAGCCCTTATGATTCAGTTCATAAATCAGAATTATATACTACTCTCATAGTATTATATTATATTTTCCAGAACCTCCTTCTATAGTTACTCTCAATATGCAGGAAAGAGTTGTTTTACATATAGAAACTGCTGAATTTATCCCATATGATTCTGAATTAACTTTTTATTTATTCAACTATAACAAGTAATCAAAAATAGAAATCATTCCTTGTATTTAACACATATCAGATCCCATACAGGTCTACTAGACTCTCTAGCACAAGGAAATGGCAAAATTGCTCAGCTATTGGTAGGAAATGCACTAGAAGCTTCAGAATATCACAAGAAACATCATGTTGGGTTGGGGATTTAGCTCAGTGTTAGAGCTGGCCTCAAATTCACAGAGATCCACCTGGCTTTGCCTCCCAAGTGCTAGGATTAAAGGCGTGCACCACCACTGCCCGGCTAGGACTTTTATCATAACGAATTTTTATTATTTTCATTGGTTAAGTCTTTCTAAGGGTTGTATCTTATCAGCCAAAATTTTGTTTTCATTAGTATTCTAAGGCTTCTATTTTTATCAGTCAGATTTTAATTTTTTGATAGTTATCAAACCACCTTTTAAAGGAGAAAAATATGAATTATTGTCTTAGGGTTTACTATTGCTGTGAAGAGACACCATGACCATGGAAATGGTTATAGAAAAAAACATTTAATTGAGAATGGCTAGCTTACAGTTTCAGAGGTTTGGTCCACTATGATCACAAAGGGGAGCATGGAAGCATGCAGGCAGATGTGATGCTGGAGTTGAGAGTGCTACATCTTGCAGGCAACAGGAAGTCGACTGACTGCCACACTGAGGTAAGCTTGAGAAAGAGACCTCAAAGCCCACCAACACAATGACATACTTCCTTCAACAAGGCCATACCTCCTAATAGTGCCACTCCCTTTGGGAGCTATTTTCTTTCAAAGCACCTCAATTACCAAACTGATAGTAGTTATAATCAGCATTATGCCAATTCCAGCTCAGTGGTTCATCCCTTCATTGATTTTTTTCCACTTGCAAGCCATTCACAGTAGCACTATACAGAGTCCCAACTCCCTTCTTTGTAACATTTCCAATTCTTATTTTTTAAGATTTATTATTTATTTGTTATGAACAGTGTTCTGCCTACATGCATGCTTGCAGGCCAGAAGAGGGCGCCAGATCTCATTACAGATAGTTGTGAGCCACCACGTGGGTGCTGGCAACTGAACTCAGGACCTCTGGAAGAACAGCCAGTGCTCTTAACCTCTGAGCCATCCCTCCAGCCCCAACATTTCCAATTCTTAAGTTTTAATATTATTTAACTCTCCTTAAGGACTTCCTAAGTGTCTAACCAAATCAGCTGACTTCTTAGCTTGTCTGCAGCAACAAAGCTGTCATCAGAGAGCTTGAGCCCCTACTGAAATTTTCAAGCATGAACCCCTGTTCTAGAGTCCTGCAGTCTCGCAGAGGCCCAGGGGTGGCTTCAGTGGCACCAGCTGGCAAGATTTGTCCGTCTGTGTGGCCATGCCATGCACTGGAGCACCATATGCTGTTTTTCTGCCAGCACAGAGGCTGCACATGAATCTAATGATATTTTAATTGATGTCTACAGCCTCATGGCCCCTCAAGCTATGGCCTGGTAGGGCTTACTTACAATAAGACTCGGGAGTCAAAGGCTGGGGTAAAAACCTGCTAGCTCGAAGATGCTGAGTAGGAACTAGTTGACATTTCTTCTTGGCCAGAGACACTGCAAGACACCCACCTCTTCCCTTCCAGAACCAAGAGGAAGATCAAACTCCAGTCCTCACCCTTTCCTTCCTGTGCATCCTCTCTATCCAAATTGCTGGCTTCTCTACAGCTAATTCTGGACAGCTGTGTTTAACTTCATTGGCAAGGAGTGTCAGAATACAATCAAAATATTCCACAACAGAAAGAGATGGTGGAAATGATGTCATTTTAATCCCCAAAATTATGTTAAAAAATGAAAGACTTCATGACTATGTGATCCAGAGACTAGGGATTTGTATGAGAGCACACCAAATATTACTCAAGGCTTTTCTCTAAGGCTGTATATCATAAACTGGAAAATACAATCATGTTAGGTAAGGCCACACCATCTTACCCAGATCTTCTATGTTGGTTGAACTAGAGAAATTACAGTAATTTGGTTTCACAATAGGTTCAGTTCCCCATCCAGATTCTTGATTTCCTGGTCTGTGGCCAGTTAGGACACTTATCAATAATCTAAGATTGATTACCTCAGTACTCATAGCTAATGTCAACTACTGTCACAGCAGGAAAACCTTTACCCTCCTTCTTGCCCATAACTTTCTGTGCTGTGACGACACCCACTTTAAAGTTGGTCAGTGAACTCAGTTCTTACACAGGTCCCTCTGCATTTGTAAGTTCCCAATAAAAGCCAAAGGGGTTAGAGGACTCTTGTTCATTGGTCTATTTTTCCTTCTCACAGACCAGTCAAGGTCCAGACTAGGAGTGGCAGGACTGTCTTTCCATCCCTGGCAGCAGAGGCAGGATTAAATATTCAAAGCAATTCAAACTACAGTGTGAGACAAGCCTGAGCTATGGGAAAAACTGCTCTGAACAGACATAATCAATAATAGCACCTGAGAAAAATGGAAAGAAATTATTAATGACTAGGAAATATTTGAAAATAAAGACATGCGGATTAGAGCAGTGATGCATATAAAGAAAATCAAACTTTAAAAGTGAAAACAATAACTGACTGTTTTAAAAAGATGGCTCTACTGGCTCTTAAAAAAAAACAAAAAGAGCAGGCCTTTCTCTGGTTGAAAGAATGGCATTAATAAGATACTGTTTGATCTTGCCCCTATGTGCAATGTTAGCTGCTGAGATCTGCACCTTGACACACACAGTTCCAGCCAATGGCCTTTTACTCAACCTGCTGAGCTGACTTCACTGTGCCAACCAAGACTGCACATGTCTGCAAAGCAGAGCACCCTACTTGGAATTCCAATCTTTATTGGCTCAAGCTAACCTCCCCAAATTGTACAACCAACAATCTGGCCTGGCTTTATTAACATGAGATAAATAAATATATGCTGGTAAATTACAAAATCACTCCCCCTGCCACAATCAGGTCCTTCTTCATAATGGGGACTCCATCAGCTGATTGCCTACCCTGTTTCCCACTGTGGTGTACACAATAAACTGTTCTTTCTATTTTGGTCTGAAGGCAGAAACTATGATCCTCATGCAAATCCTTTTCCAGTGATTCCAATGGATAGTTTGCTACATGATTCAAATGAGTAATTTTAAAACTCAGTGGTGGTACGGCCCTTTATTTTAATAATTTAGTTGGTTTAATCAAGAGAACAGTAAGGTCATGGCCCTGGAGAGTAACGGAAGGGGATCAAGGCCATCTAAGTCAACATAAGAGAGCTTGTCTCAGAAACAGTTTTCTACAACACTGGAGGTACAGCTCTTCTAGAATTAATATACCTTCCCTGGGAGAAATCACTCCATACGCTTAAAGTTATAAACAATAATCTCTTTAACAACAGTGTGCATCTGGCTAACACTAAACGAGGAGCCAGCCTAGAATAGACCTTGCATTCCTCTATGCTGTCATCCTCAAGTCTCTTTTAGGTTCAGGTCCCAGGTTGTACACTGAACAATTTAAAGGACAGGAGACTGCAAGTCTACCACTTGGGCAGATGGAGATTTACAAAGGAAATCTATCTTTTGGGTCATACGATGTACATTTAAAAGATGTTATCAATGGATTTAAAAGAATTGCCACAATTCTTACATATACAGAGGGCAGAGAACACAAATACAGAAAATATCAAGGGAGAGTCACCTATCAGCACTGTGGATGCTGTTCTTAGATGAACAGCCTTGCTGAGCAACTCTATCCTCAGGATAGGGCTGATTGGCTTCAAAGCAGGCTGGCTCAGAGGAAGGCCACAGCTGCTTCACTTTAACAACTCGGCCTGCTGTCTAAGGGCTGTAACATCACTGTGGAGAATTCCATTTTTAAGCTCTATTTCTGTGTTTTGTATGAGTATTTGCCTACAAGTGTCTGTACACAGTATCTGCAGAGGCCAGAAAAAGAAATCAGATCCCTTGGGACTGCAGTTACAGGAGAGGGTTAGCTACCATGTGGTTTCTGGAAATGGAACTTGTGTCCTCCATAACAATACCCAGGGCTCTTAATTGCTAAGCTGTCTCTCTAGCTGTTCATTAAAAATTCATTTTTATACACTTTAAATAAAATATATTACATCGTTTCCCCCCTTCCTGTCCTCTCTACATCCCTTCACAAATTCTTCCCTTCCAATCTCATTCTCGTTAAGTATGTGTGATTAAGCATGCACAAATACATGAATAAAACCTGCTGAGTCCTTTTCTGTTGGTTGTGTATATGGTTTCAGGGCTGAACACACTGCATTGGATATGCAATTAGGGAGCTCATCCCTGCCTAAGGCTAATTCTCCCACTTGGAGGAAAATGCCACTGTTTAATGAGCAACAGGAGTCTGACTCTGAAGTGACCTAGGCTGCCTTGTACAGGAAACATTATTAATAGAAAACCTGGGGTGTAAATACCTCAGCTAACACTTGCTGGTGCCATGCCCTGAAGTTCTGGAGCTACAGGGAAGGCTATGGACACTGACCAGAACCAATCATAGTCTCCCTTAGTTCTTTTGGACTCCCACCATGCTCCATTGACCATTTTAACCTTAGATGCTTTTGAAATCATGAAATTCCTGCCTCTGCTTCCTAAGTACCATGATTACAAGTCTGTGACACCATGCCCGCTCAGGTGGCTTCAACTTCATTTAGTGAGTCCTTAGAATGATGGCATGAGTAAGAGGAGCAGTTACACTTAAGTACATTCAAAACCACTGATCTTCATGAGCCTGGGTTTCACCATCTGTAGAATAAGGACAGAACTCTGCCCCAGTCCCTTGATGAGTTATAACACACTCAATGATAAAGAAAAACAATACTCATCACAATTGGAAGACAGTGGACTTTAAGGTAAGAACACTGCATTTAATGAGAGCCTTCTTCTGTTACTGGAGTTAGGACCAGAGCTTGTGTCCTGGCTACCCTAACCAGCCAGGCTCAGCTAATCGTCTTTATTAAGCCAATTTAAAAAACCAACTTAACAAATTGTGATATGCCCACCTATAATGCAGATACTCTGGAGGTAATGTGGGCAGATCTATCTCCTTGATGTCCTAGGACAGCCTAGTCTATACAGTCAGTTCTAGGCCAGACAGAGAATCAAATGAGGCGTTTTTTAAAAGAAAAAAGCAAATTACTAATAAAAATTAAAACATGATATTTATTCAGTATGCACAATTTAGAACAATTATGGTAATTGGTAATTCATATAAGGTAATCAATTCATCCTTAGAAGGCAAGAGATATGCACAACTAAGTAATCTAACCAAGCCATATAATAAAATTTTCCCATCCCTAAATCCATCTCCAATTCTCAGTTTTCTCTAGTGCAAGGTATTCAGATAAGGACTAAATGTTTCTTCAACAGGAAAGTTTTCTTCTGGAGGACTCAGTCTCTTCCCAGAATGAGATTCCTGGGGAAATTAAATTTCATGGGGTCCACTGTTTCACTAGTTGTTAGAATATTCTTATTCCCATCAGGTAGGCAAGTTCCCGGAATGACAGGGTGGGGACTGAAGAGCTTTTAGGTCCATGTGAAGACCATCAAGTGGGAGCCTGCAGGGTGCTGTCACTGACAGCTACATGTAGTTGTCAAAAAAAAAAAAAAAAAAAAAAAAAAAAAGGAAAGAGCAGAAGACTTGGAAAGCACAGACCAACCATACCCATGAAGTTTTACACCCACATGAGGTATTTCTTGTTATTGAAGGGAAGTATAAAATCTAAAAGGGTTACCTTATTGTTTAAATTCATAGGGCTTCTGTCCAGAGCTTACAGGAGCAAACAAAATAAAGAGGGACATCATAATGCTTGAACAGACTGTTGACACTTGTCAGATTTTTTTTCTCCAGAATAAATAATCTTGTGTAACTGAACGTAAGTATGTTGGCTAAAGATCTTACCAAATCCTTTATAGTCAGATCTGCTTTGGTATGAGTTCTTTCAGATTCTCAAAGACTAATATGATATTCAAAGGCTTTAACAGACTGATTATACATTAAAGGTTTTCCTCTTGTAAGAAGTCTACCATGAAGTGCCAAGACTTTACCACACTGACTACATGTTTAGGGATTTTCTCCAGTATGATTTGTTCTCATGACTTCAAAGACTACTGTTACATGCAAAGGCTTAACCACATTGCTTGCATTCATAGGATTTCCTCCAGTATGTGTTCTTTTATGTATTTGAAGGCTACTGTGATGTGCAAAGGCTTTACTACATTGAGTACATTCATAGGGTTTCTCTCCAGTATGTGTTCTTTCATGTATTCGGAGATAATTGTGATGTGCAAAGGCTTTATCACAATGATTACATGTATATGGTTTCTCTCCAGTATGTGTTTTTTTATGTATTTGAAGACTAGTGTGCCGTGCAAAGGCTTTACCACATTCAGTACATTCGTAGGGTTTCTCTCCAGTATGTGTTCTTCTATGTATTTGGAGATAACTATGATATGCAAAGGTTTTACCGCATTCAGTGCATTCATAAGGTTTCTCTCCAGAATGTGTTCTTTTATGCATTCGGAGATAACTGTTATGTGCAAAGGCTTTACCACATTGATTGCATTTGCAGGTTTTCTCTGCAGAATGTGTTCTTTTATGCATTCGTAGATGCCTGTTATGGGCAAAGGTTTTACCACATTGAGTGCATTCATAGGGTTTCTCTCCAGGATGAATTCTTTCTTGATGCTGAAGACCATAGAAATGTGCACAGGCTTCATCATATTGAAGACATTCATAGGGTTTTTCTCCAGTATGAATTCTTTCATGCCTTTGAAGATGACTATGACGTGCAAAGCCTTCACCACATTCATTACATTTGTAGGGTTTCTCTCCCGTATGTGTTCTTTTATGTACTCGGAGACTATTGTGTTGTGAAAAGGCTTTACCACATTGATAACATACATAGGGTTTCTCTCCAGTATGTGTTCTTATATGTATTTGGAGACTAGTGGGTTGTGAAAAGGCTTTATCACATTGATTACATCTGTAGGGTTTCTCTCCAGTATGTGTTATTTTATGCCTTCGGAGGCTACTAAGATGTGCAAAGGTTTTACCACATTGCTTACATTCACAGGGCTTCTCTCCAGTGTGTGTTCTTTTATGTATTCGGAGATAACTATGATGTGCAAAAGCTTTACCACACTGACTACATTGATTGCGTTTCTCTCCAGTAGGAATTATTTCATGACTTTGAAGATGACTGTCATATGCAAAGGCTTTACCACTTTGAGTATATCCACAGGATTTCACTCCAGTATGATTTCTTTCATGCCTGCAAAGATAATTGACACATGTAAAAGCTTTACCAAATACATTATATTCATTTTTACCTGAACGAATTAATTTTACAATTTGGTCTAATTGTAAAGATGAATCAGATCTTAAAGTTTTATCACTTTGTTTACACTCACAGTATTCTCCATTAAGGGTTGTTTTGTGTCTTTGAAGATACTTGTGATGGCAAAGAGCCTTTCTCACATGTCTCACATTTATAGCATAATTTATGTGAGTCTTTTCACATAGTTTTTCACATAGTTGAAGAGAACCGGAAAAGCTCAGAACTTCGTCACACTGATTGCATTCATACATTTTCCAATAATTCACATTTGCATAGTGAATCAGAACAAACGGAAGAATTTCTACATTTCTACTACTCATAGGGCTTTTCTATAGTGTTAAGTTTGTTGATGCATTCTCAATGAAGTCTGAAAAACCAATGAATTGTAAACTTATATCACATTCAACAAGTCTACTTAAAGGGGGACTACAACATATTGTTCTGGGGCAGAGAGAAAGGTATATTGCTTCTTTCCATATTCACATGGCTTGTATTCAGAGCAAAATATGGAATACCTAATAAAGGAAGGATAACTAATAAAAGGTTTCCACAGTGCGTTCATACCATTTGTCTTTTGGTTCCTCATAGACCTGTGGTATAGAGGTTGAGGTTTCTCCCCAACAACCATCTTGATTCTCATAAACTGCCCCTCTCATTAAACTTAGTAAGGTTCCCAACAAGTACATGAGTAGCACCAGCTTTACCATGGACTGTTTGCTTATTAGAAGATTCTGGACATATACTTATCACCTGTTCACCATGTGTAACTTTTGGAATATCTGAGTGGTATGAAATTAAATGGACTGGCACTTTACAGCACAGCTCTCATGGGGCTATGATTCAAAAGGTGGTATCTGTTGAGGCATTTGTTTTCTTGTCTTCTTTCATATAAGAATGCCTTGCAAACACAAATCAGCTCCCTGACATTGAGGTACATGGTTTTTTGAGAATTTAATAATCACCACTACACTTTAAGGTTGTGCCTACTTCCACTATTACTCTGCCTTAAAACTTCCAGTTCCCATTAAAATTTCTTAAGAGCCACATTTGTATCCACTTGCACATCAAAATTACCTTCCATGTCTTCTAGAACTTTGACAATGTTCTTCAATATTGTTGTCTTCCCAACTGTAGCCTAAAATATAGGACCAGAGAATGTATGACATATGATTGGAAATTATGTATAATTTAAGTTATTATCTTCAATGAACCTTAGAACTCTGCCTGATTTATTTACCTCATTCTTCCTCTTTCTCAATCAAAATTACAAAAGAGCATCAATAACAAAGAAGCAGTTGCCCCCTTATTTTAAAAAGTGAAGTAAAATTCAGTCTTACCTATAGTAGTGAGGTTCCTGTAGGTCTCTATCATCACATCTTTGTAGAGATTCTTTTGGGAGGGATCCAGCAAAGCCCACTCTTCTTGAGTGAAGTCGACATGCACATCATCATAGGTCACTGCATTCTAAAATATCCCATACATGTGTACAACAGAAAGCATGATACGAACAGCATTGTAAATGCACACTTCTTTGACAATATATTCATGTAATTCGGGTGCTTCCCATACTTATTCATTCCCTAACACAGAATTTTGACTGTAATCACCAAGTCACTGTAGAAGGAAACTAATGTAAGAGTGAGAACCCTCAAGGGCTAAGTAATATCTCCCATGGGAGACATTACAGATTGGAGCACTCTGGGGAAACACAATGACCCCAGATGTTCTTGCTGGAACATTCAGGTGCCAGCCTATATATGCCTGGAGTTCCCAGCAGCCAGGGGTTCTGCCATAGTTTTCAAGCTCCTCAGATGCCTTTGTGTTGAAGGCTTGGTCCTCAACCTTAGGTCCTGTCAGGAAGCCATGAGGGCTCCAGCATGGCTGGCTCTGCGTCCCATTACATGTTGCTCCTTGGGTGGCCCCCTGGTGTCTCTCTCAAAGTCAGCTCTTTATAGCATGTGTACCACTACCTTATTTACCACTGAAGGAGCCCATACAATGGCACCCTAATAATTATAGCATCACTCGTGAATGCTATACTATCCATACTTGTGTTAATTCTAGTATGTCTTTAAATGTAACCTCTCTGAAGTTTATACATTCTTAGAGCAAGGCCAGCAGCCTGAACACCAGTGAAGTTGTCAAGGCCATGGCAAGGCTCACCTGTGATGATCCTAGTGCAGAAGCTTGCCGAAAGAATATTAGGAAGAACTCGTCAAATGATCGGACTGGTCATTGCTATACTTATGGGAATTACTGCATTGGCTGCTACTGCTACAACAGCAGGACTGGTGCCTCATAAAGAAATTCAAATGGCTGAGTTTGCAATCCAATAACTCAAAGACTCGGTTAGTATTGATGTCATGAATACACGCTATCTTGGGAAACAGAATGATGCCCTCTGCCAAATTTCCAAATTCAAGATGTGGGTAAAGATCACCACAGCAGAATATGCTTGACATGTACAAAAACTATCTTTTCAGGCCCATTAGCAAATAATATGAAAACAAAAAAAGAGCCAGGAGTGTTAGCCCACTTTTAATCCCAGCACTTGGAAGCCAGAGTAAGGTGGATCCCCAAGTTGGAGGCAAGTATGATCTACATTCAGGACAGCCAGGGCTACACTGAGAAACCTTGTCTTCAGCCGGGCACTGGTGGCACACGCCTTTAATCCCAGGACTTAGGAGGCAGAGGCAGGAGGATTTCTGTGAGCTCAAGGTCAGCCTGGTCTACAGAGGGAGTTCCAGAACAGGCTCCAAAGTTACACAGAGAAATAAAGAATTTCTGCCTCGAAAACAACAACAACAACAACAACAACAACAACAAAAAAGGAAACCTTGTCTTCACAAACAAACAAACATATGAACATCGGGGCAGCAAAATGGTTTAGCACTGAGTAGCAATTGCTTCTAATGTATCCTTTGTGATTTAGGTACAGAGACTAAAATGGTGGTAATCAAAACCCACCCATACCACTCTTGGGCATATACCCAAGGAATGCCCAATCATACCACAAAGATACATGCTCAACTATGTTCAAAGCAGCACTATTCATAATAGCCAGAACCTGGAAACAACCTAGATGCCCTTCAACTGAAGAATGGATTAAGAAAATGTGGTACGCCGGGCGGTGGTGGCGCACGCCTTTAATCCCAGCACTCGGGAGGCAGAGGCAGGCGGATCTTTGTGAGTTCGAGGCCAGCCTGAGCTACCAAGTGAGTTCCAGGAAAGGCGCAAAGCTACACAGAGAAACCCTGTCTCGAAAAACCAAAAAAAAAAAAAAAAAAAAAAAAAAAAGAAAGAAAGAAAATGTGGTACATATACACAATTGAATACTACTCAGCAGAGAAAAACAATGACAGCATGAAATTTGCAGGCAAATGGATAGAGCTAGAAAATACCATCCTGAGTAAGGTAACCCAAACCCAGAAGGACACACATGGTATGTACTCACTCATAAGTGTTTTATACTAGATATAAAGCAAAGAACAATCAGACTGCAACCCACAGAACCAGGGAGGCTACAGAGCAGGGGGGTCCCTAGGATGACTGTGGCTTATAATAAGTTTTGGTTTTACTCAATCACTGGGCAAGCCTCAGTGAAATATTTCACTATTAGGATAAGAATTTGACCGGGTGGCGGTGGCACACACCTTTAATCCAGCACTGGGGATGTAGAGCCAGGCAGATCTCTGTGAGTTCGAGCCCAGCCTGGTCTACAGAGCAAGATTCAGGACAGGCACCAAAACTACATGGAGAAACCCTGTCTCAAAAAAAAAAAAAAAAAATTTAGCCGGGCGGTGGTAACCACGCCTTTAATCCCAGCACTCGGGAG
This sequence comes from Peromyscus maniculatus bairdii, assembly GCF_049852395.1. Classification (NCBI taxonomy): domain Eukaryota; kingdom Metazoa; phylum Chordata; class Mammalia; order Rodentia; family Cricetidae; genus Peromyscus; species Peromyscus maniculatus. The sequence goes on along the minus strand of NC_134868.1, from coordinate 4,629,854 downwards.
GCAGAGCTAGGTGGATCTCTGTGAGTTCCAGGTCAGCCTGGTCTACAGAGCAAGATCCAGGACAGGCGCAAAGCTACACAGAGAAACCTGTCTCAGAAAGAAAAAAAAAAAAAAGAATTTGTACTGTATCAAGCTGATAATAGAAAAATAAATAAAAATGAAATAAAAAGAACTGCTTTAGCTGTATGGTAAAATTTGTAGTAAGTTTTGCTTTCATTTTCATTTGACTCAAGGACCTTTTTAATTTCCTCCCAGATTTCCTTAGTGACCTTACTGGTCATCCAAGCATAAATATGTTCAGTCTTTATGTTTGTATGGTTTTTGTAGTTCTTCTTCCAGTGACTTCTAGTTTTATTGTACTATGATCTGACAAAATACAAAAAATTATTTCTTAAAAAAATAAAAAATAAAAATAAATTATGGTGGTAAAGACATGACAAAATAAGAAGGAAGTTGGCTGATCAGTTTCAACCACAACACAGGACACACAAAGAACAGGAAATGGGTTGAAGCTATAGACACTCAAATCCCATCCCAAATGAAGAATTTCATCCAGAAAGTCTCCTCCTACAAAGGTTTCCATAAGTAACCCCAAAGAAAGTCACCAAGAGGAGACAAGTGTTCAAATACATCATCTCTACTGGGAGGTTTTTCAGTCAATCAACTACATTCTGACCCAGGTCAGACTTATGGTCATCTCCCCAAGCTTATGGTCATCATTCCGACCAGACTTGTGGTCATCCCATGATGAAAATGCATTTAGTCTATCTTCAATGATTCTCATAGTCTGCAACAGTCCCTACACTATTCCAATGCCCAAGGTCTCTTCTGACAGTCAATGCAATCTCTTGACCGTGACATCTTGTAAAAATCAGAAAACAAGTTACATCTTTGCAACATACAGAATACCCATTCCCATTCCAAAATATAGGAATGGGGACCTAGTGAGGGAAGACTGGGCCAAGGCAAGACTGAAACCCATCAGGGCAAATACCAAGTCCTGTACCGTTGTGTGAGAAACAGGGGGCTTCAGTAACAAAGGGCTCAGTTGGCCCTGTCTCCGCAATCTTTCATATATCTCTCTCGCTTTGGTTACTTCCACTCCCTATATGCAGCTCTCTGTGGCAGATGTCTCATAGCTTAGGACTCTTAACATCTTGTGGTCTTCATCCTCCTATCTTCATGCAATGAACTCTAACAGTCTATTCATTGGGACTCTGACTTTGCCAAACATACATGCCTGCAACAGTGCTGAACTGAAACCACTGAATAAGAACCCATGACCTTAACTTTTTTGCCTTTCTTGCTTCTACAACAAGCACAACATGGGAGATCCTGCCAAGTTTGGCTTCTAAATTAGGATGGACCCTACTATACTTACTTAGACCACAGTTGCAACAGGTTCTGTATGAACTTGCTTCCTGGGACTAGGAATCACTTTGCCTACTCCATCCATTAATTGAAGGCTTAGCAGGATGGAGTGTTACCTTTAGGGTACCTTGCTAGGCTTCCACTGTAGAGCAAGGGCCTTCCTGCCTCTGTTTCAGCATGTGACTGCCATCTGAAACTACTCTTCTCTACAATCCACAGATTGTTCGTTTATTTCTGTCCCACTTGCTCCTTTTTGGCACTGTAGTCCTGAATGAGTCACCATTAATAACCCTCCAACACTCAATATTCCAGCTAAGAAATCAGCCCATTATAATTTTTTAATTCTGCCTTACTCAATTTCTCATGGCATGAACAGTGTAAGAAAGATTTGGGGCCAAATTATCACAGAATGATCCCTAGTTTAATTTTTCATGGACTCTATTTCCCACTAAAACCCTATGACCTTGAGCTCCTCCATGTGCATTACCCTCAACATTCCCATCCCCCTGGTCCTACAAGAACAGTCAATTAAACTCTATGCACAGCTTTCTATGGATTTTGCCATCTAAAGTCCTGGTATCTCCACATTCCTCCAAAAGACAACATTCTAGGTTCTGCCCAGCAACATAACCAATTTTGTTGTGCCATCTTTTATTCTAACTTGCTTCTCTGCTTCTGTGATTAAACTGTCTAACCAAAAGCATCTCAGGTAATGAATGTTTTTTTTTTTTTTTAACTGATTCTGCCAGATCATACTCCATTGTGGGAGATTAGGATAGGAAATCCAACTAGAAGATGAAGGGGAAAACCACTGGCAAACATTGTTTCCTGGCTTTCTCTCTGCCTTGGTCAGTGTGTCATCCTCAGCCAGCTCCCTTATCCAGGACAGGCCCACTTGCTTAGTGATATTGCTACCCTCAGTGGAAGAGCCTCCCCCGACATCCATCATCCATCAACACAATCTCTCACAGACGTAGCAACCGATCATTTTGATGGGGCCACACCCTCAAGTGAGGCTCACTCAGATGACTACAGAACCTGAAATGTTGACAACTGAACCTAATTAGGACATATAACAATAATATATGAGACAGTTTTAAAAACTCAAAACCAATATGTTAACCATATCATCATTTAAAGTAGCAAAAACCCAAACTTTGATGACTGCAACACCTGGAAAAAATAGATGTGCCAAGAAATGAGGAGAGAAGAGCCTTTAGCATCAAGAAGAAAAAACTAAAACTGTTTCTCCATAGAAAGTCCCCAAACCAACAAAAACTCAAGGAACTCATAACGTAATATAATAAATTTTCTGAATACAAAAATTGGTGAGGGTCCATCAAATATTTTCCAGAAAAATAACAATATAATTAGACTATAACTAATAAACTCACACATATAGATGTCACCAATGATAAAAGGAGAAACAAAGACAGACCTACAAGTTTAACATGGTCTCTTAAACAAGAAACACAAGATTCTAACCAAAATCAAAATCAAAATAAAAAAAAAATCACTGGCCAGCACTCACCCTGTGCACTCAGGAGGGCTGTCCCACCAAAACTGGAGAGATTCACATGAAGCCTTCTGATGTTTCAACATTGGAGAAAATAGTTTTGACTACTAAAAGTATCTCATTCCCTTAACTAATAAACTATTCAATTATCGGAAAAAAAAAAAAAAAAAAGAATGTCTTCCATGTATGTACAGGTGCCACACCAGAAGAGGGTGTAAGATACCCTGGATCTGGAGTAACAGGTGGTTATGAGCCTCCCAACTTGGTATCTGAACTGATATCAACTCAGGTCAACCCCAAGAATAATACTTGCTGCTAAGTAACCTGCCTGGCCCACATAGTACTTTTTATCCAATAAACTGAAAGTCTTTCACAGTTTTAACAAAAACAAAAACCCAAATAAAGAAGTATGTAAACAAGCCCTACGAATCTGATGTCTCAGTATTAAGATGTTGGGGATGGGACCAAGTAGACAGTCCATGGGCATTCACCACTCTCCATGACCAGAGACCCAATATTCGGGGTTGCCACCAGCACTGCAACACAACACCAGCTGAGGTTTCCCCTATCCACTGTGCATGCATCCTATAGATCTCACAGACCATCCCTACCTGCCCTTCCCTTCCTGCCCCACCTCTGTGTTCCAGCCCCCAGCTTGGGCAGACACCCTCTGCTCAACCACAGGCCATGCCTGCCAGAAGTCTAGGTAGGCTGTCTAAAGACCTACCCCACTGTTTGTTACCATAGACCCAATTCTCACAGTTGCCCTCAGCACTGGAACAGAATACCAGGGGTACCTTCCTCTCACTCTGTCCACACTACCTGTGGAACCCTCAGACCATCCCATATTTGCCTCATCTCTGTGTCCCAGCACCCAACTCAGGTAGCCACCCCCTGATCAGCAATATGCCATGCCTGCCAGAAGACCAGGTAGGTTGTCTGAATATCTACCAAACTGTTACCCCAGACACAATTTTCAGAGTTGCCCCTAGCACAGGAATAGACCATTAAAGGCAGCTTCTCCTTCCTCCTCCACACCTCCTGTGGATCCCTAAGGCGCTCTTCCCCCAGCCTCCAATAGCAGCAAGCATTTCCCCATGAACACACCAGCCAAGCAGGCCAGTAAAAAAGACAACACTCAGCACAAATACTCTCTGAAAATCCAGAGAGAAAGCAAAATTCTAAGAACAAAACTCTAACCCAACCAAGACAAACCCAGAATTCAGCATCTAGATATAATCAACCCAAACCCAGATGCCTAGATGTCAGCTTATGAACATAATCAATAACCGTCAGGGCATTTATGTCACCAATGAACCCTACTATCCTACCACAGCAGGTCTTGAATATTACAACATAGCTGAAGCACAGGAAAAAGACCTTAAAACCAACTGCATGGTGATTGAAGTCCTTAAAGTGAAAATAAATGCCTTAAGGAAAACAAACAATTAGAGGAAATCAACAAATCCCTCAAAGAAAGCCAGGAAAACACAAACAACTGGAGGAAACCAATAAATCCCTTAAATAAAGCCAAGAAAACACAATTGAAAGAAACAAATAAAATGGTAAAAGACATGAAAATGGAAATAGAAGCAATACAAAAAACACAAACTGAAAGAGTCTTGGAAATGAAAAATTTAGGACTGCAAAAAGGAATCCAGAGGCGAGCATCACCAACAGAACACAGAGATGGAAGAGAGAATCTCAAGCATTGAAGATACAATAGAAGAAATTGATACGTTAGTCAAAGAAAACATTAAATCTAAAATTATCATACACAAAATATCCAAGAAATATGGCAAACTATGAAAAGACTAAGCCAGGGGAAGAATAATACAAACTCAAAGGTCCAAAAAACATTTTCAACAAAATCTGCTCTTCCAGACGACCCGGGTTCAATTCCCAGCACCCACATGGCAGCTCACAACTGTCTGTAACTCCAGTTCCTGAGACCCAACACCCATGGCAAAACACCAATGTACGTGAAATAAAAATAAATAAATTAAAAAAAAAAAGTCAGAAGGGTGTTGGATACAAGTCCTGGAGACTCTAAGAAACCACAGATCCTAGCCCAGATTACTATATATCCAGAAAATTTTCATTCACCATTAATGAAGAAAATAAGATATTCTATGATCAAGTCAAATTTAAACAATATCTATCTACAATGAAGCCCTACTGAAGGTGCTAGAAGGAAAAATCCAACCCAAGGAGGTTAACAACACACATGAAAACACAGGTAATAATCTCGTATCAGCAAAACCAAAAGAAGGGAAGCACACACAAATACAGTCACATACATACACACTAACAACAACAACACAGGAATTAACAATCATTGTTTATTGATATCTTTCAATAGCAATGGCCTCAATTCCCAAATAAAAGATGCAGATTAACAGAATGAATGCAAAAACAGGGTCCCTCCTTCTACTGCATATAAGAAACATACTTCAACATCAAGGATAGACATTACCATAAAGTAAAAGGCTAGAAAAAGATATTCCAAGCAAAGGGACCCAAGAAGCATGCAGGTGCAGTCATTTTAATATCCAACAAAATAGAATTCAAACAAAAATTAATCAAAAGAGATGGGAAAGGACACTGCATGTTCATTAATGGGAAAATCAACCAAGATGACATTCCAAATCTTAACATCTATGCCACAAACACAAGGTCACCCACCACCTTTGTAAAAGAAACACTTCTGCAACTTAAATCACACATTGACCCTCACATACTGATAGTTGATAGTGAGAGACTTCAATACCCACTCTCAACAATGGACAGGTCCTTCAGACAAAAAAAAAAAAACCAGAAATACTGGAGCTAACTGACATTATAAACCAAATGACACTATGATATTTACAGAACATTCCACTCAAATATTAAAAAAAAAAATGTATATTCTTCTTAGCACCTCAGAAAACTTTCCCCAAAAATTGATGACATACTTACACACAATGCAAGTCTCAACAGATAAGAAAAAAACTGAAGTAATCAATTGCATTCCTATCAGAACACCATGGATTAAAACAGACCTAAACAACAGCAGAAACAACAAAAAGCTTACAAACTCTTGGAAACTAAACAACTCTCTACTGAATGACTACAGGGTCAACAGTAACAAAGAAATTAAAGACTTTCTAAAATTCAATGACAATGAATACACAACATACCCAAATTTTGGGGACACAATGAAAGTGGTGCTAAGAGGAAAGTTCATATCACTAATTGCCTGCATTAAAGAAAATGGGAGAAATCTCATACTAGCAACTTAACAGCACACCTGAAAACTCGACAACAAAAAGAAGTAATGTTGACAAACATTTCATACAGGACAACTGAAGAGAGACACCTGAGGATGTAATGAAGCCTTAAAGGAACAGGGAGGTCAGCCTCAGTGGACTGAACCTAATACAGCCTTGCAGAAGCATTTTTATTGATTTTTATTGATACAAAGGGTATTTTTTAGCAAGTTAGTCTTCACAAATCAGAACCTTTGATCTAATCTAAGAGTTGTCTGAATACTTTACCCAAGCAATTCTCAGCCATTATAAGACTTCTTGGTTTGCCAGAAATGTCTTGTGAATGAAATCATGCAAAGGCTTTAAAGCTCCTACAGGAAAAACAACTCAATAAATCTCAGATATCAATTACTGATTATTTACAAAACATTACTGCAAGCCTAAGTGAGCCATTACTCTGGAGTTTCCACCAGGTACAGTAGGTATACTAAATTTCACACTACAAAGTAAGCTTAACAGAAAGGAGTAGACAGCAAGAAACTATCCAATTCAGGGTTAAAGTCAACAAAATAGAAACAAAGAGAAAACTGGAGTGAATCAGTGTAACTCAGAGTTGGTTCTTTGAGAAAAATCAACAAGATAGACAAACCCTTATCCAAACTAAGAGACAGAGAGAAAAATATCCAAATTAACAAGATTAGAAATGAACAACGGGATACAACAGGCACCAAGGAAATCCAAAGAATCATAAGGGCATACTTAAAAGCCTGTAGTCTACCAAATTGGAAAATATAAAAGAAATGAATAATTTTGTGATAGATACCATTTACTAAAGTTCAATCAAGATCAGATAAACAGTTTAAACTGACCTATAACCCCTAATGGAATAGAAGTCACATGTCTCCCAACCATAAAAGCTGAGGACCAGAAGGTTTTAGCACAGAATTCTACTAGACTTTCAAAGAAGAGTTAATGAAAATAAAAGTACATTTTCACTCTTTTTGTTTTGTTTTGTTTTGTTTTTTGTTTTTTTCCAGACAGAGTTTCTCTGTGTAGCTTTGCACCTTTCCTGGATCTCCCTCCATAGATCAGGCTGGCCTCGAACTCACAAAGATCCGCCTGCCTCTGCCTCCCGAGTGCTGGGATTAAAGGCGTGCGCCACCATCGCCTGGCTTATTTTCACTCTTTTCTCAATTAAATCATAAATGCCAGTAATCCTCAAATTCTTCCACAAACCAGAAACAGAAGGAATATTACCCAATTCATTTTATGAAGGTACAATTTCCCAGATACACAAACCAAATAAAAACTCAACAAAGTTTCCCTCATGAACATTGATGTAAAAATATTCAGTAAAATACTTGCAAACAGATTACAAGAACACATCAAAAAAATCATCCACAGTGATCAAGTAGGCTTCATCCCAAGGATGCAGAGATGGTTCAACATATGAAAATCAGTAAATGTTATCCACCTGCCTTCTATCAATTTATTCATAAAATTTTTCACACAAAATTGAATGTGGAATGCAATATTCAGAACTCCTAGAAACTAGACCTTCAGTTTTCCAATTTGTCTTCCCACTGCACATTAACAATGATACTTGTGTGTGGACACTGGACAGTGCTATTACAAATATCACCAGTTCCCATGGCTAGGGCTGTAGAGCCTCCCCCACCTCCAGGGAATCCACATTCAGGGAGGCTCAGGGGCTAAGGGCCACTGTCCAGGCCACCACGTGGACAAACAGAACCACAGTGTGGCTCACAATTCATTCTACTCCAAGAAACTTGAACCTGGATAGTTCAGTCAACCTGCTTGCTATTCCTGGTCTGGAGTCAGTAGCCCCCACACTCACCATATCATGGTTTGTGGTCTCCCTCGCATTTCCCTAGAACAGAACCAGAGAGAATCGTGGAAATAATCTGCATGCTACCTATCACTAGAGCTCCTGATCGCTAAGCCTTCTCAGAGTTCCTCAATAGCTAGGGCCACCCAGTTGGGCCTCAGGACAGTAGCAGCTCCCCCACGGGGTAAGCAGAAATCAAATGACTCTGACATCACAGGCCTTCTCAGCTCTACCCTTCCACCCCAGAAGACAGGGCCCCAGTCTGGGAAATTTGTAGTTTAGTAGAAACTTCCATTCTCCCAGAACACTTTCTGTTCCTCTTCCAATGTACAGGGTCCATGTGTGCACATTCCATTACACACTCAATGTCCAGTATAGTCAACCCATTGCTTCATACCTGGGAAGTCTTACAATCAAACATAGGTCACATTCAAAAAGTAACTGTTGTTAAAACAAAAAGAGGCCATGGATTGAAAAACCATGAAGAGTCTATGGGAGGGCATGGAGGCAGAAAAGATATGGTGGAAATGATGTAATTATAATTATACCAAAAAATGATAAAAAGTTGAAGCCTGGTGGTGGTGGCACACGCCTTTAATCCCAGCTCTCAGGAGGCAAAGCCAGGCAGATCTCTGTGAGTTCGAGGCCAGCCTGGTCTACAGAGCGAGATCCAGGACAGGCACCAAAACTACACAGAGAAACCCTGTCTCGGAAAAAAAAAAAAAATTACACCAAAAAAATAATAAAAAGTTGAAACAGGCTTTATGGCCATGTGCTCCAGAGACTAGGGACTTATATAAAAGCACAAAAAGTATTACTCATGCCATTTCTCTTGGACTGTACATCTTAAACTGAAAAATACAGTCCTGTTAGGCAGGGCCACACCATTTTACCCAGATCTTCTATTTGCTTGAACTAGAGTAACTACTGTAATTTTGTTTCACAAGAACTTCAGTTCTGTATCCAGATTCTTGATTGCCTGGTCTGTGGACGAGAGATATGGCCAGTCAGGACATTTATCAATCATCTAAAATTGATCACCTCACTACTCATTGCTAATGTCAACTACTGTCACAAGAGGAAAGCGTCCACCCTTCTTGCCCCTCCCTTTCTGTGCTGTGACTACACCTGCTTTACAGTTGGTCCGTGGATGCAATTCTTACACAGGTCCCTCTTCAACTGTAAGTTTTCAATAAAAGCCAGAAAGGTTGGAGGACACTGATTAGCTGGTCTATTTTTCCATCTCACAGACCAGTCAAAGCCCAGCCTGGAAGGAGTTGCAGGACTGTCTTCCCAGCCCTGGGCAGCAGAGGCAGGATTAAATGTCCAAAGCAGTTCTCAGTTCCACAGTGTGAGACAAGCCTGAGCTACAGGAGACATTGATCTAAATCAGTGGTTCTCAACCTTCCTAATGCTGTGACCCTTTAATACAGTTCCTCATGTTGTGATCAAGACCCAACTATAAAATTATTGTCACTGCTACTTCATAATTATAATTTTGCTGCTGTTATGAATTGTAATATAAATATGTGTTTTCTGGTGGTCTTGGGCAACCAAGATGTTTGACACCCCCAAAGGTAGCCTCGACCCCACAGGTTGAGGACCGCTGCTCTAAACTGATATATATATATATATATATATATATACATATATATATATATATGAATAAAGAGCACTTTAGAAAAATAGAATGAAATTCATAATGATCAAGAAACATAGAGAAATAGAAACAAATAGAGATTAGACCAGTAATTCATTTAAAGAAAATGAAACTGGCTGGGCGGTGGTAGCGCACACCTTTAATCCCAGCACTTGGGAGGCAGAAGCAGGCGGATCTCTGTTAATTCGAGGCCAGCCTGGTCTACAAAGCGAGTTCCAGGACAGCTAGGATTGTTACACAAAGAAACCCTGCCTCAAAAAAATCAAAAAAGAAAAAAAGAAAAGAAAATTGATAAAATGATATCAATACCTGACCTTTTTTTTTTTTATTTTTATTTTTATTTTTTTTTGAGACAGGGTTTCTCTGGGTAGCTTTGTGCCTTTCCTGGAACTCACTCTGTAGCCCAGGCTGGCCTTGAACTCGCAGAGCTCCACCTGCCTCTCAAGTGCTGGGATTAAAGGCGTGCACCACCCCCCCCCAGCCTGACTTTTTAAAATTATAAAAACTGGAAGAACATTAGACTATCCTGACTTTGAAACAGAGTAGGCACTTCCCTGGTAGACAGAATGCCATTAAAAACACATTTTATGGCTTTGTCCCATATAAAATGTTAGCTGGGGAGTGCTGTGAGCCGACAAAGATTAACAGCCAATGGCCTGTGTCTCAAACCTCTGAGCTGACTCAACTGTGTCAATCAGGATTGCACATCTGCATAGGACAGTTCCCTAACTAAAAACTGAATACTCAGTAGCTACCCTCCCTAAATTGTACACCCACCATTGCTGTCTGTGTTCATTCACATGGTAGGAATCAATTCATTGAGAGAAATTGTACAAAAAGTCACTCACCATGCCCCAGCAGGTCATTCTTTATAATGGAGACCCCTGCAGCTCACTGCCTTAAACTTCAGCCTGTGATCTAGCTATTGTCTAGTCTGTTTCCCCTTGCAGTGTACACAGTACACTGTTCCTCCTCTTCTGGTCTGAAGGGAGAAGACAGGCCCCAAACAAATCTTTTTCGTGTTACTGCAATGGACAGTCCACTATGTGACTCAAAATGGTCATTTTAGAACTCTGTGGTGCTACAGACCTGTAATCCAAGGATTTAGGGTGATTAGTCAGGAGGACAGCAAGGGCAATGGCCTGTGAGGCTACAGACATGGTTCAAGTCCACCTCAATCAACATAGGATGCCTTGACTAAAAGCCTCTTTTCAAAAAGGCTGAAGATAGAGCTGTTCTAGAATTAATATACCTCCATGGCACACCAGGACTTAATGTTGGTCGTGACCCTATCATGGCCCCTTGAACTGCATGTTAGAGGTCTGTTCTTTAATGGGGGGATGGGCCTTTTGGCTGGTTGTAAATCAGGGTTGTCTAAGTCGTGGGAATTGTAGTTTAAGCACTGGATAATCCTGGTGAACAAACAAACATTTACAGTTTATCCTACTGCTCTCTGACAGGCATGGTTTGCATACTACTTATCTTTGGGGAATTTGGGAGGCAGCCCTCCCTTAGCTAAACTCTACTTTGTGTGACTTAATGTCTCCTAAGCATTGGTAAATCCTTATACCATCAATTCTATTATCAATTCTACTCTTCTACATCACAGTTTGGCAGCGGAGTGCTACTCTACACAGGAGACACTGTTTACAAGCTCCACAAAATTAACTCCAGACGGATCCTACACCTAAATGTTCAACGTTAAAAATGCACAACTTCTGGAAGATACTAGAGAGACCGGGGCTCTCAAGAGTTTGGCAGATCTGCCTTCCACAGAGACAATACACGCACTACCGGCTCCAGCTTCACAGTGACGTCAACAACGAGGATATTTCTAAGCACAGTCCCGCTCCCAATGCTTTGCGCAAACTCAGCCTGAGTAGTTAAGTTATTCAGAGGCTGCCTACCCGGCCCAGGGAGTTGCAAGAACCATGCAAGACCGATCGCGCAGGACCGACCGGTCAGGAACACGCTGAACTCTGCATCTGCCCACTGGCTCCCACACAGCCCCGGGGAGGACCCACCACATCGGCTCCCTCGGCTCAAGCGAGCGCTCCTCCCAAGCTGGGGACAGCGGCCCCTTGCTCACCAATGGCCGGCCACACCTCCCCATCTGGGGACAGCAACCCCTCACTCACCATGGTGCAGCTGCCGGACTCCCCAGGGCTCTTCCCACAGCTTCCTACAGCGGAGCCAAAGGCGTAGCACAGAGTACAACTTCCGCCTTCCTTAGCACACTGCACAATTTCCGACTTACTCTGCAGAGGGGCTGAGCCAAGAGTCAGTTTTCCCGGAAGAACCCTCCCATCTTGCTGGCGGGTCCGTCGGAGGCCCTGATTGGTTAGTGAGGCCTGAGTGACAGGAGTGCTTCTCCTGGGGACCAGGAGAACTGAAGGGACACAGCACAGTGATTCCCAGCCCTGGCTTCTACACCAAGCACAAACCTATCCCAGATTGGATGCAGATTTCTGCCAATTACAACAGCAAGTTTCTTGTTAATATAAACCAATAGGTTCAAAAGTAGAATTTAGCTAAGGGAGGGCTGCCTCTAAAATACCCCAAAGATAAGTAGTATGTTAACCAGGTTTGTCAGAGACAGGATATTAGCATGTAAATGTTTGTTCACATTTTATGTGAGCCTTCCTGAATGTGGATTCCCTGGGGGTGGGGGAGGCTCTACAGCCCTAGCCATGGGAACTGGTGATATTTGTAATAGCACTGTCCAGTGTCCACACACAAGTATCACTGTTAATGTGCAGTGGGAAGACAAATTGGAAAACTGAAGGTCTAGTTTCTAGGAGTTCTGAATATTGCATTCCACATTCAATTTTGTGTGAAAAATTTTATGAATAAATTGATAGAAGGCAGGTGGATAACATTTACTGATTTTATGTATATTGTTATTGGTCACATGTCTATAGTAAAAACAGCTAATGGGATGCTCACCCGTGGAGAAGATAGAAAGACCCTCTGCGTAAAGATCTCTTTATAGTAAGCTAGAGCATCATGGTTTTAAGAGGAATATCTTTGTTGTGTTGTACTGGATGCTGTAAACATCAATTCTATAATGTTTTGTTATGTATTTGCTATTTCTCGGTATTGACTACATACTCACATTAAAATCCAAAAGCATGCTTATAGTAGTGATGCCATGTAATGCATGAATACTATCTTGTGTTTTCTCTAAGGTTTAGTTGGACAGATTGTAACTAGGAAATATTATTTCTTACATCATCTTATACACAGTTTCTATTCAGGTTTCTTTTATTTAATTCTTATTTTTCAGCACTACATTAAACAATTGCCTCTACCTATGATCAGCTGTGCCTGCTTACAAAAGATGACCACCCCCAGGTTTGCAGACTCTTAATATTCCATCGTAGAAAAAGGTATCCCCTCCTTATGAGTATTCAGCCTTTTCCCCAGGCAACTGTATGCAAATCAGCCCTAATGACTTGTGACCTTGTGGTTCACGGAGAAGCTACAGTACATGGCCTGGTAAAGACTTCGGAGGACATGGGTTCTGCGTATGCACCTATAAGAAAGCCATCTTTAAAGGAAGGAATTCACCTTCAATGCTATCAGGCTTACCTCTTTCGTACACTGAGAAATGCAATGTAATGCTAGGCTATATGGGCAGTGGAAGAAGTTAGAGAAGGTGACCTCCACATATACAGCTATGGGAGAGCCATTGCACATACTAAGTGGAGACATGCCTGTGTGGCTGCATTTGGGTATCTGTCTTAATTAGATTTTCTATTGCTGTGGAGAGACACCATGACTATGGCAACTCTTACAAAGGAAAACATTTCATTGGGGCTGGCTTACAGTTTTAGAGGGTTTACTCCATTATCATCATGGCGGGGAAACATGGTGCTGTGCAGGCAAATACGGTGTTAGAGAAAGAGCTGAGAGTTCTACATCCAGGTCATCGGGCAGCAGAAAGTGACTGTGACACACTTCCTGCAACAAGGCCACGCCTACCTCAAGAAGGCCACACCTACTAATAGTGCCACTCCCCAGGGGACAATGGGGCCATTTTGATACAAGCCACCACAGTATCCAAACTCCTGTAAGTATCTCCTCAACCATGTTCAGTAGGTAAGCTCAATAAATCCATTGTTTCCCCAGGGTGGACTTCGGTGAAACTGTACTTTACATTGTAGTTGGGACTTATGGGGATAGGAAAGACATTGCTTTGTCCCCATCCACCAGCGGTAAAATTCTCACAACAGATCATAAATATATTTGTTGATGTTCCTAGGTCTCACGGTATTAGATAAAGGAACCTGTACATCTAAAAAAAAGTTAGAAGAATGTAAATATGGAAATGAATTCAGTAAAGGACTTGGATACATGAAAATGATAATGACTGGGTGGCTCCAGAATAAAAAGGATTGGAAAGCTCTGGCAAGTTATGAAGATCTGAATAATTATTTAAGGTACATAACAGATGAGATTTAGAGATCATATCTTGTATTAAAGTTGGCAAGGTCAGATATCAACTATTTCAAGAACTGACTAAAATACATTGTTGCATGAATCTCAAATAGTCTTATAATAAAAACCCAGAGCCAGATATCAGGGTGAAAGCTGAAAAACCAGAGAAGCAGAGCAAGCCACAGCTATCACCTCTTACCTCACCAACTCCTCAGCCTGACAGAGCCTCTGCAAGGGAGAGTAAGTTTCCTATCTCTTCACTCCTTAGGTTCCTTTCTCTGCCCAGCCATATTACGTCCTGTTTCAGCCTTCCTAGTGCTGGGATTAAAGGTGTGTGATCCCAAATGCTGGAATTAAAGGTGTGTGCCACTACTGCCTGGCTCTATTGCTTTTTTAGACTGGATTAATCTGGTGTTAGACTGGATTAGCCCAGTGTGGCCTTGAACTCACAGAAATCCAGACACGGCTGGGTGGTAGTGGCGAATGCCTTTAACCCCAGCACGTGGGAGGCAGAGGCAGGCGGATCTCTGTGAGTTCAAGGCCAGCCTGGGCTACAGAGTGAGTTCTAGGAAAGGTGCAAAGCTACACAGAGAAACCCTGTCTCAAAAAAACAAAACAAAACAAAACAAAACAAAACAAAACAAAACAAAAAATCCAGACAGATCTGCCTCTGCCTCTGCCTCCGCCTCTGCCTCTCTGCGAGCTAGGATTAAAGGTGTGTGCCACCACTGGCTGACCTCTATGGCTAACTCTGTGGCTGGCTCTGTCCTCTGATCTTCAGGCAAGCTCTATTTCTTAGATTACAAATATCACCACAATACATGTCAATCAAAAGTTTATTGAGTTATATCTGGCTGTAGAAATGTTATACAGTAGTTAAAAGTACCAAACTGGTGTAAAACTCGTCTTCTAGGTGTTTAATAATCATTATTATTATTATTATTATTATTATTATTATTATTATTATTATTATTAGAAGAAGAAGACAATTCTAATGTGGTTGGAGAGACTAAAAGGACTAAGGCCATTGATCACTTGTCTTGTTCATGGAGGCCATAGAGACCCCACTCAATGAATTTGAAACACTGTCCAGTCTACAAAGTGGCAGGGGGTGTCAATGTGAAAAAGATTTACTCAGTGCTTCAAAGGAAGCCACAATACATAAAGAAAAGCCTTTGTCTTATCTTTACACTGAAGAACAAACAAAAGAAAGGCTAGAAGAGTCTAAGGTTCCTCTCAAGCCCAAGTGACCCCTCAGTACTAATTGCTCAATTTGTCTTGATAGCACAGAAAGAAAGATTAATTTTCGCTATCTGCATGGTCAGTACTCAGGAGGAAAGTTTAACCAAAGACTAAGAGAATTGGTAACCACCCAAGGGATTGCACTCCACAGACATTAGACAAAGTCTACATGAGATGTTATTTAGACGACCAATCTCACTAATATATTCTTCTTCACAAAAAGATGTTGCCTAGAGGTGAGATGTCAGACTTTGTCTCACTGAGCACCTGCCAACAGCCAATGAAGATAGGCCCATGATTGTTTTAACCCCAAAATTAAATGATGCTAAATACCTCTTCTCTCCCTATCTAGGAGCCACATCGGAAGGGCACCATGATGATGAAACAGGATGTGAAAGCTGATTGTGGACTCATCATTCTGGAGACCAACCCTAGAGATCAAAGGTAAGATCTAATAGATGAAAGCTATTGTGAGGCCATCAAGAATGTCTTATGGACTTTGACATTTTCTAGACACCAGTAAAGGAATTCCTTTCTCCTGTACATCTGAGAGTTTGGACTTTATGGGAGGTCCTCTGGAAGGGTGTCTCAACACTGCCACCTAATGCCCCAATTTCAGCTGGAAGAAGACAGATCAGTCATTGCTTCAATCCCATAATGGCAGTTGAGGTAACCTCTTCAGAGGAAGATAGGATTAAGAACTAGAGGTAGAAATGGACTAGGCAGTTTAGTGCTGTGGGATGTTCTGTATGTTAAATGTGTTGCTCTGGTTGGTTAATAAATAAAACACTGATTGGCCAGTAGCCAGGCAGGCAGTATAGGCAGGACAAGGAGAGAGGAGAATTCTGGGAAGTGGAAGACTGAGTAAGAGAGACGCTGCCAGCCAGCCGCCATGCAAGCAACATGTAAAAGATACTGGTAAGCCACAAGCGATGTGGCAACTTATAGATTAATAGATATGGGTTAATTTAAGTTATAAGAACTAGATAACAAGACTCCTGCTGCAGCCATACAGTTTATAAGCAGTATAAGTATCTGTGTGTTTACTCGGTTGGGTCTGAGCAGCTGTGGGACTGGCAGGTGAGAGAGATTTGTCCTGACCATGGGCCAGGCAAGACTGGAAAACTCTAGCTACAGTTTAGGGTGAAAAACCCCAAAGAAAAATAACCAGTTGCTTTCTTGGCTGAAAGCCAGAAGTGACTCTAGCAATTTCATCCTTTCCAGAGGCCAAAGATGCCAAAAGTGTTTTGGGAGCTCTAATCTCTAATAATAAATGATCCTGGGGGGCCTTAGGAAGGAGGAAAGTTAAAAATAGTAATGAAGGCCTATTAAGAGAAAAAGGCCCTAAGTCAAGAGAATCGAATCTCTGGCCTGGAGGCAGACCTATCATTTCAATAGGGATGAGTCAATCTCCTGCCCTTGGAACCTGGTCTGTGGAGCCCAAGAAATGGCCACTCAGGACATGTATTGATCACCTATAATTGACTAAATGATTGGTAATCCCAACTGCAGACAAAACTGAAAATCTTTCAAGCTCCTTCCTGCCCCTCCCTTCCTGTACTGTGACTATAACAGCTTGTAATCATGTGGACAGTGAATTTCCATTCTTACACAAGCACCTCTGCATCACCACCCCTATAAAAGCTGGGCTGCATTAGGACACTCCTTCCTCTGTCTCCTTTTCCTCCTCACTGACCAGTCAGGGCCCAGCCTGGAATGCCTGACACACGTGTCTTCACAGCACTGGATGGCAGAGACAGATTGATGTTCAAAGCCATTCTCAATTACACAGTGTGAGGCAAGCATTGGATACAGCAGACATTGCCTCAAACAAAAATAAATGAATAATAACCATGGCTCAAAAATGAAATGAAATTCTTAATGACTGGGAAACATTGGATAACAGAATCAAACAGTGAGTGATTGGAGCAGTGATCCCTGTACAGAAAATGAAATTTAAAAGTGATATCAACATTTGACTTTTTTAAGAGATAAAAATAATTGGAAGAACTCTTACCTATACTTCACAACATCTGTCAACTATGCTTTTCAAAAGCTGGGTGAGAATTGCAGGATTAGGCTGTGAACACACTGGCTTCTCTCTTCACTCTGATTAAAGACAGTTACAATGCTATGAGCTGCCCTGGAACATGTGACAAGGAAAAGAGAGAGGGGTCTGGTCAAGAGCCAGCAAGCAACTAAGTCCCCAGCCCCCAGGGCTGTGAGATACTGAACCCTGAAGGCCACTGTGCAAGTGAGCAAGATGAAGCCTAGTGGTCTTCACTTTCCGCCACTGAAATCAAGGTGTTGACTGAGCTTTCTGAAGCTCTAATAGGAACTCCACGTTCATGCCTCTTTCTCAGCCTCTAGAAATTTCTTGCTTTCTTTGGTTAACACAACCCTTCCTCCTTCAAGGGTAACAATGGCTGACTGAGTCTCTCACACTGTATCACTTTGACACTTCCTCTCTGTCTCCTTCTTACACGTACAAGCAGCCTAATGATTATACTTGGCCCACATAGAGGATCTAGGAAAAAATCTCTTAATTTCATAGGCAACTCTAACTTCCCCTTTCATGTGCTTCCACATATTTAGTTGTCAAAGATTAGATCAAGACAGCTTAAATGTTCTCACCACAATTGTTGACTCTGTGAGGTGATGGATGTATTAATGAGTTTAATTAAATCATTTCAGTGTATACATGTAGCTGGAGTTTTCTCCAGTCCCGCCTGGTCCACAGTCAGGACAAATCTCTCTCACCCGCCAGTCCCACAGCCGCTCAGACCCAACCAAGTAAACACAGAGACTTATATTGTTTAAACTGTTTGGCCTAATGGCTCAGGCTTCTAGCTATCCAGTTCTTACATCTTAAATTAATCCATTTCTATAAATCTATACCTTGCCACATGGCTTGTGGCTTACCGGCATCTTCACATGCTGCTTGTCATGGTGGCGGCGGCTGGCAGTGTCTCCCTGACTCAGCCTTCCACTTCCCAGAATTCTCCTCTCTCCTTGTCCTGCCTACTTCCTGCCTGGCCACTGGCCAATCAGTGTTTTATTTATACAGAACTATATCCACAGCATATAAATATATCAAAATATCATGTTTGTCCAGTGGTGGTGGCACATGCCTTTAATCCCAGCACTTGGGAGGCAGAGGCAGGTGGATCGCTGTGAGTTTGAGGCCAGCCTGGTCTACAAAGTGAGTTCCTAAAAGTCCAGGACTGTTACACACAGAAACCTTGTCTGGAAAAAGAAAAAGGAAAGAAAAATAATCATGTTGTACTCCATAAACATATTCCTATATATTTGTTAATAAAACATTTAAAAAGATGTTTTCAAGCTGAGTGTGGTGATGCTTGTTTTTAATCTAGCCCCATCAGGCAGAAGCAGGAAGATCTCTGAGTTCAAGAGTAGCCTGGTTGCTTATCCAACCAGGGCTGTGTAGTGGGACCCTATCTCACACAAAAAAGCAGTCTTTAAAGAGGCCATTATTCCATATAACAGACAAACCATGTTTGTTTTGGGGAGAGTCCTGGCGGCCTTGTACAAGCTAAGTATGTACCCTACCCCTGATTACACTCTAACCCTTTATGGGAACTTTCTGATCTAGCACTGTATCAAGTTAAAAGTCAATGTGTATGAATCATCAATCATAAACTAAAATGTTCCTTAAAGCAAATAAAGTTTATAAAATAAAAAAATGGAGAGGCCCTACATTATCTCTTTCAGTATTTGAATGTTGCAAATATAACAGTTCTCCAAAAATGGTGAAGCACATATCTATTGTCCAACACTGCTGAGAAGTTTAATGCTGATAATTACTTAGAGTCCCTCTTTGTCATAATCACCTAACCATGTCCAGCGTGTCCTTTACACATAATCCAGGGTCACTCATTGCATTTGATTATCAGGTCATTTTAGTTTGTTTAAAGGTCTTCTTGTTTGTTGTTAAGTTTATTAGCATGTACAATATTTGGGGGAATACAATACCACATTTCCTCTCTTTTTGTCTAAAATTTAAAAAAGCTTATAACTAACACAAGAAAAAATATATCCAGTAAGTATATACAATATACACAGTCAAGATTACATTAATGATGTCTAGTCCATTAACATTTGACAGATTCAGATAAAAAACTCCAATATATATATTGACAATGTCCAGTCCAGTAACATCTGATAAACTCAGACCAAAAAATTTTCATTACTTATCTTATTTAAAACAAGCAGTTCCTTTTTAAAAGTAGATTCCATAATCTCCCTTTTTATCTTATCATATCCATATTCTGTCTTTTCTCTTTTCATAATACATTCAGTAGTCTACCTTTTGTCATTTTTATATCTTCCCCTTTTTCTTCCGTGTAGATTTAGTAATCTACCTATTTATCCTATTATTTCTTTATCTTTTTTCTCAGAGTAGATTCAATGATCTATCTCATATCTAATTCTCTTTTTCTTTTTGCTTTCTAGGAGTGAATATATCTTTAGGGAATCTTGAAAAGAAAATTTTTGGGTTAATTGTCAAGTCCTATATCATTTGTCCAGCCTCTGCATAAAAGGAAAGTTCAGGGCTTGTCATAAGTCCTTGCTCGAGTACTCTGTCAGGCTGGAACATCTCAGCTAGCCATCTCAAAATTGTCCTGAGCAGTTTGTAGTCCAAAGTCGATTTTTCCATGGTGTTCATCGGCTTAATGGCTTTATCATAGTCCATGTGGAATCATCTTTGTGGGGTCCTGTCATCCTTTTGAAGATTTCAAAGTTGCTGTTAGACGTGATCATGGTTCCCTTTAGATGTGTGTGTGTGTGTGTGTGTGTGTGTGTGTGTGTGTGTGTGTGTGTGTGTGTGTGCCTCCTCTGTGGTTTGGAGCAATCACAGTCTGATAAATGTCTGTCTCTTGGAACCATGAGTATTCTTCCCTAGAAGAGAATATCTTCACAGCAATTTTTCCCTACCATTTGTCTTGCCAAACTTGTTTGTTGTTAATAGCACAGACCATGCTCTAGCCTTGAAAACAATGAGTCCATGTAAAAAACAATGTCCTGGAAGCCACTGGAGGGGGACAGGTTTGGCATTCCAGCCCACACCCTCTCCAGACAGTTAGCCTACTTCATCAGTCCAGCAGCTTCCATAAAAGATTTATTCACACAAGATTTTATGTTTTAGACTAATTTGTTTACTTGGAATGTGTATATGGGTGTGCACACATTCTACAACATGCAGGTGGGGGTCTGAGGAAAACTTGTTGGAGTGAATTCTTTCCTTCCACCATCTGTGTCCTAGGACTTGAATTCAGGTTGTCAGGCTTGGCAGCAAGCACCTTGCACACTGAGCCACCTCACTAACCCTATTCACTAGATTTGCTTTATGCGACCTCATCCTGAGCTCATTCGTGGAGGGAAGCTCTCTGTAGGATGTTTGTTTTTTAAAGTGGCACTGCATGGGAAAGTGAAACCAGTTGGGTTGACAAGAGGCTGGACAAACATATGAAGGAAATGTTTAAGGATGAGTTGTCTGATATTTCTGAAAACTTCAAACATATTCCTACAAATCTAAAAGGCTATAAACACATGTACAAGCTAATAAAAATGGACAAAGGATTTGAACAGATACTTCATCGAAGAAGATTGACAGGTGACAAATATGCACATCTGCAGATAATTCAACATTGTCACCCATTTGAGGAATGCTATTAAAAACCACAATGAGCCCCTGCTGCAAACCCCCATGGAAATAGATATGGAGAACCAATAGTATCTTATTATAAAGTTACATAAAAATTAACCTCACCACTTAGTAATAACCTCCTAGTGAAGAGGGAGAGAAGAAACCTATGTTTACACACAAAAAAAAATCATACATCTCATCACAGCATCATTCATTAATTGTTAAATGCTAGAAACAACTCAGTGTTTTTCCAAGGGGTGAATAAATAAACTACCATACATCCAACTAATAGAAAACTTACCAGCAGTAAGATTGAACACACTGATATATACAAAACCAGAGATGAATCTCAAATCATGCTTAATGAAATAAACCAATATCAAGTGCTATGAACTGTATGGTTCTGTTTATGTAGCATATTGGTAAAGGTAAGCTGCAGGTGCATGGAAGTGTGACCAATTGGCAGGGTTAATCGTTAGAGAGTTTGATGACAAGGAGCAACACTGGAGAACTTTGGAGGGGGCCAGAACTGTTGTGCATCCTAATTTAGATGGTAATTACATCACACCATACAGTATTTCAAGTTCTGGACGCAGGCAGACTTGGTGGCACACATCTATACTCCAAGCACTTGAGAGGTAAGGAAGGAGGACTGCCGTGTGTTTGCGGCCATTCTTGTCTACAAAGCAAGTACCAGGCCATCCAGAGCTATACAGCAGGACCCAGTCTGTAAGAAAGCCCTATAAATGTGTAGCAATAGATGCGTGATGGTCTATGTATCTTGTGATGGTAATTACGCAGCTATGTATGTGTGAAAACAATGGGGGAATGTCAGTCTTTGTAAATTACACCTTGAAATGTTTATTTAAAGAATCCTAAGAATGCCTGCACAGCCTCACTAGGGCAACCGTCGTACAAGTGACTGTCAGCTGCAGGCTGGTTTGTAGAATGTGGGACTAGAAAATTTAGTCTGGAGAAAAACAACACACAGATATCTTTTTGCCCTAAAGAACATTTAGAAGAAAGTTCAGTTGGAGATGAAAAAGTGATTTTTTTCTTTTAATGACAACTTTAAATGGTAAATAATAAAAATATACAGTTCTATCAAGAACCTCCCAAAAGTGTAAACTAAAATGTTCCTTAACCCCATCACCCCTTCTTTGAAAAGAACCATGGTTTATAATTCAGTATTTACCTGCCTAAAACGTGTAACTTTGTACATTTTTTCTGTTGAGTAAATGAGATCCTTGCACTCAATACACATTGGCTTTTTTACACTCAAGGTCTTCAACAGATGCACATATTCACATATAATCTATATATAAAAGGTATTTGATTCAACACCAATAAAACACCAACAGCACAGACCCTAAGCACAACAATTAATAAATGGGACCTCTCGAAATTGAGAAGCTTTTGCAGGGCAAAAGACACAGTCAATAAGACAAAAAGACAGCCAACAGAATAGGAAAAGATCTTGACCAACCCCACATCTGACAGAGGATTGATCTCCACAGTATATAAAGAACTCAAGAAACTGGACATCAAAATACTGAACAGTCCAATTAAAAAATGGGCTAAAGAGCTAAACAGAGAATTCACAAAACAAGAATCACAAATGGCTGAAAGACATTTAAAGAAATGCTCAACATCCTTAATCATCAGAGAAATGCAAATCAAAAAGATTCTGAGATACTACCTTACACCTTACAGTCAAAAACACCAATGACAGTCAATGTTGGAGAGGATGTGGAGCAAAGGGAACACTCCTCCACTCTTGGTGGGAATGTAAACTTGTACAACCACTGTGGAAATCAGTATGGCGGTTTCTCAGAAAATTAGGAATCGAACTACCTCAAGACCCAGCCATCCCACTCTTGGGCAATGCTGATTCATACCATAAAGATACATGCTCAGCTATGTTCATAGCAGCACTATTTGTAATAGCCAGAACCTGGAAACAACCTAGATGCCCGTCAACGGAAGAATGGATGGAAAAAAATGTGGTACATATACACAATGGAGTACTACTCAGCAGAGAAAACCAATGAAAGCAAATGGATGGAACTAGAAAAAAATCATCCTGAGTGAGGTAACCCAAACCCAGAAAGACAGTCGTGGTATGTACTCACTCATAAGTGGATTCTAGATATAAAATAAAGAACAATCAGACCACAACCCATAGAACCATGGAGGCTATATATATAGCATGGCGGTCCCTAGGACAACTATGGCTTATAATAAATTTCGGTTTTACTCAATTATTGAAAAAAATAGCCAAATGAATGGAAACACATGAACTATGAACCAAAGGTTGAGGGGCCCCCAGCTGGATCAGGCCCTCTGAATAGGTGAGACAGCTGATTGGCTTGATCAGTTTGGGAGGCAACTAGGCAGTGGGATGTGGTGATATTTTATTTGTACTGAAATGTTATTTTAATTTTATGTTAATAAATAAAGTTGCCCTGGGGTCAGAGCTATTAGAGCCATAGTGAGAGCGTGGTGGTTAGAAGAGCTAGGTAGATTTCTGTGTGTTCAGGGATACAGCCAGTATTGGAGACATACGCCTTTAAGACCTGGAGGGCGGTACTTACAGGCAGTGATGAGGCAGTCATGTGGTTGGGTTTACAACCAATGAGAAGGCAGAACAGAAAGATTATTTAAACAGGGACACAGGAAGTACCTCCCTCTCTCGGGGAAGCTAGGAGCACTGCAGGAGGTAAGATTTTATCTCTGAGCTCTGACCTCTCGGCTTTTCTCTTTTACCTTGGCTCTGTGTTTCTTATTTTAATAATACGATTGGTTACATCTACATCTGGCGCCCAACGTGACAAGAATCCATTAAAAACTGCTTGGGGCCGGCTCCCTAGCCCCAGCCCAGGTCTGCTTGGGCTCAGGCCGGACTGTGAGCTGCTTGCTTAAAGCCAGTGCTACAAACAGCTCAGGCCTGCCCTGCTAAACAGGGCCCCTGGCTGTAAAGCCAAGCCTTGACTCGGCTCAGAGGGAACAAGTGGCTGGCTTTAAGCTTTAGCCGGCTACCCCTTTGCTTTCACTTTCACTTTCACTTTCACTTTCACTTTCGCTTTCGCTTTTGCTTTCTCTCTTGCTTTCTCTCTGTCTCTCTGTTTCTCTCTCTCTCTCTCTCTCTCTCTCTCTCTCTCTCTCTCTCTCTGGATTTACACCTAGGACTCTAGGTGGCTGTTTTGAAATTCGCTCGGATTTCTACTGTTCTACGCAGATTTGGTAAGTCATAAAGGAAACTATTTAAAAGACAAATTTTTTCCACATTTAAAAAAATGGGTTTCCTGTGTACATTGGAAGAAAATTGGGTTTTGTTTGAAATTTTAGGCAGTCTGACAATGGAACAACTATATGAAAAGATTAGTATTATGGGAATTATGCAGTTAATCACCATGCTTATTCTCATTTTACTATTTAAAAAGATAGTCGATTTAAGTGCCAGGATAACAGCTTTAGAAAAACCTGTTAATTTTAACAGTGAAGTTGGTTCAAGTTTGGATCATAAGGTTACAGAAAGAAAGCCTGTTTTCACACAATCATCCTTAATTTATCCTGTAACCGTACAGCAGATGCCTGATCAAATGGCTACACAAAATATCTGGGCTCCAATTGAACTGATGGATTTTAAAAGGTTTAAGGAGGCAATAGTATCTTATGGCATGCATTCCCCATATGTAAAGCAAATGTTAAACTCTTGGTCAACATATAATAGGATTATACCACAGGACTGGCGGGACCTTGCACAAGCTGTTCTGGAACCCAGCCAGAGAATTCAATTTCTGACTTGGTTTAAGGAGGAAGCTAGAAACGTAGAAACACAATGGAGGGATAAAGGAATACAAGTTTGTCAGGATCAGCTTATTGGAGAAGGCCAATATGCTTCAATACAAACACAATGTTTATATGATGTTCAAACCGTAATTTTATGTCGAATGGCAGCCTTGAATGCATGGGACAGAGTTGATGAACCAGGAAAAAAACATGAGTCATTCACAAAGGTTATGCAAGGCCCTAAAGAATCTTTCACAGATTTTTTAGAAAGACTGGCTTCAGCAGTAAACAGAATGGTCTCAGGATCAGAAGCTAGTAAGGCAATAATTGAAGCTTTGGCATTTGAGAATGCGAATGCAGCATGCAAAAGAATAATCAGGCCGTTAAGGGCAAGATCTGCACCTTTGGAAGATTGGATTAGAGAAACAATTAATGTTGAGGTTGATGAGCATGATACGTGGGTAGGAGAAGTAATTTCAAAAGGTTTGAGGAGTGTTAGATGTTTTGGGTGTGGAAAGCAAGGACATTTTAAAAGGGACTGTAAACAGGTCAATCCTAGAAGCAATGTTTCTTCAAGGAACAATGGCAACAGAATGCCCCTTCCTTCTGGAGTATGCAGAAGGTGTGGTAAGGGAAAACACTGGACCAACGAATGTAGATCAACAAAGGACAGACAGGGTAATCCTTTGCCTCAGTTTTCGGGAAACTCCCGGAGGGGCCTCATGCAGGCCCCCATAGCAAAACCAGTTCAAACCTTTCCTGCAGCTGTAGAGGAAATCCCTGCTCTGAGCGATTAAATAACCAAATGACTATTGGAATAAATCAGGCTGGTCAGGATGATGAAAAAGAGAGAATAGAAAATTCAGGAGAAAACATAAAGAAAATTTTTTGGCAAACTTCTATTAATGAACAGAGACCAAAATTAACGATAAAAATAAATGGTGTTTTGTTGTCTGGTCTGGTAGACACAGGTGCGGACATTACCATAATTGCACCAGAATTTTGGCATCCAGCTTGGCCTCTTCAGGAGGTAAACGTTCAACTGTTAGGAATTGGGACATTATCTGGAGTGAAACAGAGTGCAAGATGGCTGGAATGTATAGGTCCAGAAGGACAGAGAGGAAAATTAAAACCATATGTCGCTAACATAGCTATGAACCTGTGGGGTCGAGACTTGTTGCAACAATGGAATACTCAGATTAAAATCCCTCCAATCTCAGAAACAAATCATAAACTAGCACATGTTTCTGAGAGAAATATTAGAAGGCATTATTTTGAGTGGTCACCAGCCATCCATATTATACAGGAACAGGGCACAACAACTGATAATCTTCCAAAAATACCAACAGCTCTACCTTTAAAATGGTTAACAGACAAGCCTGTATGGGTTCAGCAATGGCCTTTAACAACAGAGAAACTCCAGGCTTTAGAAGAGCTGGTAGAAGAACAGTTAAATGCTCAGCATATTGAACAGTCAACCAGCCCTTGGAATTCTCCTGTATTTGTTATTAAAAAGAAATCTGGTAAATGGAGAATGGTAACAGACCTTAGAGCAATTAACAAAGTAATTCAGCCGATGGGCTCTCTACAATCTGGAATTCCTTTGCCTACTCTGTTACCAAAAGGATGGCCTCTCATAGTTATTGATTTAAAAGACTGTTTCTTTTCAATACCCTTACAAGAAAAGGACAAAGAAAGATTTGCTTTCACAGTGCCTACTTATAATAATTCTCAACCGGTTAAAAGATTTCAATGGAGGGTCCTCCCACAGGGAATGTTAAATAGCCCAACTCTGTGCCAATATTTTGTACAACAGCCATTGGAAGTGATACGTAAAAAATTTCCTAAATCTATAATTTATCATTATATGGATGATATTTTACTAGCTGACTCAAATGCAGATACTTTAGAAAGAATGTTTGAAGAAGTAAAGAAAATTTTGCCTTGCTGGGGATTACAAATTGCTCCTGAAAAAATACAAAGAGGAGATTCTATTAATTATTTAGGATATAAAATAGAGCTACAAAAAATTAGACCCCAAAAGGTGCAAATTAGGAGAGATAGACTACAGACTCTTAATGACTTTCAAAGATTATTTGGAGATATTTCTCATCTACGAACTATTGTTGGGGTAAAAAATGATGAACTGACTAATTTGTTCAAAACCTTAGAAGGTGACAAGGACTTAAATAGTCCAAGAGAATTATCACCTGAAGCTGAGAAAGAATTGGCCTTGGTAGAAAAGAAAGTACATGAAGGGCACGTGGATCGTATTGATCCAAAGCTGGATTGCATTTTGGTTATTTTACCCTCTAGGCATTCCCCTACTGGAATATTAATGCAGAGGGAAGATATTATATTGGAATGGATATTTTTACCAAATAAACCAAATAAAAAATTAAAAACTTATGGGGAAAAAATCTCTGACTTGATTTGGAAAGGAAAATTGAGACTTCGTCAATTAGCAGGAATAGACCCAGCAGAAATTGTCGTACCTTTAACTAAGGAGGACATTGAAAAATTATGGACAGAAAGTGAACCTTGGCAAAGAGCTTGCAGTAATTTTTTGGGAGAAATTAACAGCAAATATCCCAAAAGCAACAGAATTGATTTTATAAAGAGAGCTGATTGGATCTTGCCTCGAATTGTACGGCAAAAACCCATATCTGGAGTTCGTACATTTTATACAGATGCCAACAAACAAGGAAAGGCAGGTTACAAATCAGAAAATTTAAGTAAAGTGGTACAAAGTCCTTATAATTCAGTGCAAAAATCAGAATTGTATGCTATTCTGTTGGTATTAATGGATTTTTCAGAACCTCTCAACATAGTAACTGACTCTCAGTATGCTGAAAGAGTGGTATTACATATTGAGACTGCAGAATTTATCCCTGATGCTTCAGAATTAACTTCACTATTTATTCAATTACAAGATACAATCAGGAAAAGGAGTCATCCTTTATATATAACTCACATCCGATCTCATACTGGTCTGCCAGGCCCTCTAGCACAAGGCAATGATGAGATTGATAAATTATTGATAGGAAATGTGCTGGAGGCCTCAGAATTTCATAAAAAACATCATGTCAATAGTAAAGGTTTAAAAAAGGATTTTCCCATAACCTGGCAACAAGCCAAAGAAATAGTAAAGAAATGTCCTACTTGTTCCTTCTATAATCAAACACCATTACCAGCAGGATGTAACCCAAAGGGTACTCAGAGGAATGAAATCTGGCAGATGGACGTGTTTCACTTTGCAGAATTTGGAAAACTGAAATATGTACACCACACTATCGATACTTATTCAGGATTTCAATGGGCAACTGCTTTGAGTTCTGAAAAAGCTGATTCTGTAATCACTCATTTGCTAGAAGTTATGGCCATTATGGGTATACCTGCACAAATCAAAACTGACAATGCTCCATCATATGTCTCTGTTAAAATGAAACAGTTTTTTGCTTATTACAATATAAAGCATATTACAGGTATACCACATAATCCTACAGGTCAAGCAGTTATAGAAAGGTCAAACAGAACTCTAAAGGATATGCTAAATAAACAGAAAGGAGTAACAAAAACCCCCAGAAATAGACTGCATAATGCTCTATTAACTTTGAATTTTCTGAATGCCAATGAGAAAGGAACAACAGCTGCAGAGAGACATTGGGTAATAGAAAAAACTACAGAATTAAATCAGCCTATATACTTTAAGGATGTGCTGACCTCAGAATGGAAGCCAGGGTATGTATTACGTTGGGGACGAGGTTTTGCTTTTGTTTCTATAGGAGAAGATAAGCTGTGGGTACCATCAAAATTGATAAAGGTTCGATTTGAACAAGAGAAACCTCTTAATTAGAGGAGGTGATAGTTCATCAACCAGCATGAACATCCAATTTAAACTAACTTGTACCTGTAACACATGTCTTTTCATTTAATCAGATAATAACTTGCCAAAAAGGAACATCCCCAAAATTAGTCTTGGGGGAAGGTTTTTGTTTTTGTCTTTTAGGAGAATGAAGGTTAAGGAATCTGAAGGACACAAGACAAATGAGACAACTGAAGAAAAGGGACAAATCATCTATCCCAGGAAACAGAGTATATTGGAGTATATGGCATATGGGTATATATTATCTAAAAAATTTTATGTCTTCTTAAATGTTTGTTTCTGCTTTTCTCTAAAGATTTAACACTATTGGTTTTCTAATAGTCCCAGTTCAATTAAAATTTAAAGCTGACTTTGGAGTTGGAGAATGGCTCTCTCCTTCTTTAAACTCAAGCATGTTGTTAAAATGAAAATACAAACTCCCTGTATCATGACAGAATAAAAGAGCCATTTTCTGCTATGGGACAGGACAAAAGCCAAATTAATTAAGGGACTATTCTATTACTAATCTCAACTCTTTGATTCTATTCTGATTCTTTAAACTTTTCTTAAAGTATAAATTTTATATCAAAATTTACAAGATTAATATATATATACATTTTAAACTTTGTTAAGATATGAATGGTCATATAGAGTACTAACTAATTCTAGAAAAAAGGCTTCAGTTAGCTGCATATATATGTCTTTGTGTTCGAGTCTCTTATCAGTTTTCTGCAGGAAATCACGGCCAGGCCTAACATCAACTGAAGTCTCCGGAAAGAAGATGGGGCCCCACAACAACAACAACAACAACAATTCCACGTGGACAATAATAATATCACTAAGCTGACAAACATCATCTACAGATCAGCTTTGAACTACAAGGTGCTCAGAACAATTTTGAGATGACTAGCTGAGATGATCCAGTCTCAAAGACTACTTGAATAAGGACTTGAGATAAACCCTGAACTTTGGCTTTATACACAGACTGGATAATAATGAAGGATATAGTTACCTTTCCTAGAATTTGACAATTAACCTAAATTTTTCTTTCAGGATAAAGATAACTTCACCCATACCCAGCAGGAAGCAATTTTAAGAATATGACACCCACATTGCCAAAGAAGTGGTGTGGGGCAGGTGGTTTTTTGGTTCTTTTAATGGGTTTTGGGTCTGGGATAATTTTCAATTGTTTAGGGGGGTTGGTTACAAGTTGTTGTCAAGGGTTAGGAAAAAGGCTAAGCAAAGGAGATTAGATTTAAGGTTCTTGTTTAAAAAAAAAAAAAAAAAAAAAAAAGAAAGAAAAGAAAAAGACAATTACTAGTTTTAAATACTTTACATTATTACCAACTATTAGGATATAAAGAAATGAAAGTTAGTAGTTAGACATTACAATAGAAATTGTAGTCATATTAGATATGTTTTAAAAATTGAGCAGATATATTTTAGACAGGTCATCTTCAAACCCTTCAGAGATCTAACGAATATGGCATTTAAAATATTTTAATAACTTAGAAATTTTTCTTTTTTGAGACATGTCAGCTCCTGGCAGTACCAATCTACTTCAGAGAAAATATGGGCATTGAAGAAACTGCATATGGAGTTAATTTTCATTGTGGCAAAAGTTAGCCACTGGACAACAAAGTATCCTCAAATCAACAGGACAAAATGGACAGACAGAACACGAAACAAAGGACTACCGATTCCTGCCAAAACAAGTATGGTTATGGCTTTATCAGAAGGCATCTTCTGAGGCCAGGACAATATGGCACCATCCCTGAAGTGGCCTTCACAATCTGGAAAAGGTACAGTGCCCTTTTCTTTGAAGGCAGCTGAACAGGCAGTGGGCCGATGGCTTCTGTTGTGCAATGGAACAGCAACTGAAAGCTCACGCCTCTCAATAGTAGACTGGCATTTAATAGAGGGATGTGGAGAAGAAGAGGATGCTGAGATGAAGCCATATATACACAGCCAAGAAGAATGGACAGCTGAATTCAAAAACCATCAACAATTTCCAGAATTTAAAATCCTGAATCATGACATGACTCTAGTGGAATTCAGGTGTTTCTGGTACATGGACTGCTCTCACCCAGTGTGAGGTTGAACTGTTGACCTTGTGTACAACCTACTTCACAAATGAGTCTGTCAGATACGCTAAGCCTATAGGCTGAAGATGATGCCCCAACATTGTGGAGAAACCTCAGGTGACTGTCCAGGCAGCTGGCTGTTTCTGTCAACTCACAAAATTTTTGGAAGTTGCTTTTGTGCACTTCCTGTTTTTATTTTTGTTAGCTAATATTATTTCCTTCTTGGGTCTCTGAGGGAGTTGAAGATTAGTTAGTTATAGTTGAAGATTAATTAGGATAGAAAGTGAATTAGATACATTTTGGACTTACTAAAATAGGATAGATAAGGGAATTATTTTCTCTGATTTGTCAAATACAAATGGACTAGACATCGTTTAGGTATTTGTTACTTGTATATATTGTATATAGTTATTGTACTTTTGTATATAGTTTTTCTTTTGTTAGTTATAACCTTTTGCCTTTTTTCTTTTTATTAAAATAGAAAAGGGGAAATGTGGTGATATTTTATTTGTACTGAAATGTTATTTTAATTTTATGTTAATAAATAAAGTTGCCCTGGGGTCAGAGCTATTAGAGCCATAGTGAGAGCGTGGTGGTTAGAAGAGCTAGGTAGATTTCTGTGTGTTCAGGGATACAGCCAGTATTGGAGACATACGCCTTTAAGACCTGGAGGGCGGTACTTACAGGCAGTGATGAGGCAGTCATGTGGTTGGGTTTACAACCAATGAGAAGGCAGAACAGAAAGATTATTTAAACAGGGACACAGGAAGTACCTCCCTCTCTCGGGGAAGCTAGGAGCACTGGAGGAGGTAAGATTTTATCTCTGAGCTCTGACCTCTCGGCTTTTCTCTTTTACCTTGGCTCTGTGATTCTTATTTTAATAATACGATTGGTTACATCTACAACGGTCCCTAGGACAACTATGGCTTATAATAAATTTCGGTTTTACTCAATTATTGAAAAAAATAGCCAAATGAATGGAAACACATGAACTATGAACCAAAGGTTGAGGGGCCCCCAGCTGGATCAGGCCCTCTGAATAGGTGAGACAGCTGATTGGCTTGATCAGTTTGGGAGGCAACTAGGCAGTGGGACCAAGTCCTGTGCTCACTGCATGAGTTGGCTGTTTGAAACCTGGAGCTTATGCAGGGACGCTTGGCTCAGTCTGGGAGGAGGGGACTGGACCTGCCTGGACTGAGTCTACCAGGTTGATCTCAGTCCTCAGGTGAGGCTTTGCTCTGGAGGAGGTGGGAATGGGGGGTGTTCTGGGGGAAGGGGAGGGGGTGTGAGGGGGGAGAACAAGGGAATCCGTGGCTGATATGTAGAACTGAATGGTATTGTAAAATAAAATAAAAGGAAAAAATAGAGAAACTGGGGTTTGCATTATAGCCACTGTGGGTGTTGGTTATGCCACAGCGCTGCTCCTCATGGCAGCCATGCTGGCAGAGGAGCATGTTGATTGAAAGAATCATAGCCATGGTTACCTTTTAGAGCTTTATTGGGGGAAGAGGGGGAGAGAGAGGGGGGGGGGGAGGGGGAGGGAGGGAGGGAGGGAGAGAGAGAGAAATACAGAGTAGGGGAAAGGAGAGAGGAGAGGCCAACAGGAGGAAGGAGCAGAAAGGAGAGGGAAAAGAGAGAGCACAGAGGGCCACCCGCTTTTTAGGCTGGGACGCCATCGAAGGCTGATGACGTAATTAAGGACCAAATCCTTACATCCCAGACTTTCCCTTATTATAAAAAAAAAAAAAAAAAAAAAAAAAAAAAAAAAAAAAAAAAAAAGCAGGTAGATGGGACTATGGATGTCGGTTGTCTCTTGGGGGAATGGAGAAGGGGAGTCTCCCGAGGTAGACCGGTGTTGTGGAATGCTGTTTGTCATCCATTTGCTCTGGAGACATGTACCCCTCTTGGCTGTGGCTGGGAACTTTCTGTTTGACAAGATGCTGGTGACACAGAAAAAATCTTAAGAGAGATAAAAGAATCATTATTATTTTTGGAGTTGGCATTTATCTGAGGTAGATCTGGCCTGTCCCTATGGAGTTTGAAACATGTTAAGCTTTATCAGAGACAGATTATTTTAAAGCACCTGTTTCCTTTACTAGTTCAGCATCTAGGAGACAGGTGATCAATTGTTAAAAGCATCTCATAGTAATAGATGTTTACATTAAAGTCTTTTGTAATGCCCAGATGCTTTTGGTAACTTTTAGCTGTTAGAGTTCCTTATTTGATGATCTCTGGACTCTGGTTCTGTGGTGGTCCTGTACCATTAGCTGAACAGTGAGTTAGAACAGGGAACTGGGAAGAGAAAATCTTGTGGTGTATGAGAATTTATTTTTTGGAATTAGGGACAAGGCAAAGATCAGGGCCCTGTCTTTTTGTACATGAGAAACACAGGCAGTGGATCTGTAGCTGAAGGTGATTGTTCTAGTCCCTTCCTTGTGTCAGTTACCTTAGTGAGATTTGTGGGCCTGCATGCTGCTCTATTCATCCCTCTATCAGAGTCTGGTGATAGATTCCAAGCATTTTCCTACCTTTCTCAGTGTTATAATTCTTTTTTTTTTTTTTTTTTTTGGTTTTTCGAGACAGGGTTTCTCTATGTAGCTTTGCGCCTTTCCTGGAACTCACTTGGTAGCCCAGGCTGGCCTCGAACTCACAGAGATCCGCCTGCCTCTGCCTCCCAAGTGCTGGGATTAAAGGCGTGAACCACCACTACCTGGCTTCAGTGTTATAATTCTAAGGAGGCCTTCACCTTGGCAAGACTCACTCTTCCCAGCCCTCCATTTTTCAGGCAGTGTGGCTGTCCCAGTGATTGCCTCAGCCGCCTTTGTGAGATTCTGCTTTTTCTCTTCCATGGTGAAGAGAGTTTGAGCAACCTGCTGAGTGTCATCCCACATAGGGAGATGATTGAAAAGGACAGAATTCGAGGGATCAGAGAATCAGGGCTGACGCTGAAATGGGAGTCCTGGTTTTTCCAGCCGTAGAGGTTTGTAGTAGAAAAAGCAATCTAGTCTCCACGCAGATACGGCCTGCAAGGGGGCAAGAGCAGAAACAGGTCTTGCCTTGGACTCAGTGATTGAGAGTTCGGGAAAGGTGGATGGAATTTGCTGCCATGGGAGCTCGGGGAAAGGATATGAGCAGAGTGGTGGTGGGCATTCAGGATTCCCTGACAAGTATGTTGCACGGAGAAGGCTGGAAGAGGTTGAGAGGAGACAGGTTGTGGGGCAGAGCAAGAGGGAGCAGGAGAGGGTTCAAGGAGCCCTGGGAGGGGATGGGTAGAGGGGCTGGAGAACAGTGTGGGAGTCCCCTGTTGGTCATTGGAGGGGGGGGGGTCAGGGAGAAATACAGGAGCTGGAAACGGGAGCCAGGAGTGGAGGAAATAGGGAGCAGGGGAGGGTGATGAGGTGGTGGGGTAGGAGCTGGTTCTGGAGACACATATGTCTGTAGCCTTCTGGGCAGTGCTAGATGTGTTGGATGGGATGATACTCAGACACTGAAGGAAGCTCAGGTAGAAATGGTTATAAGTGGGGAGGGGACTCCAAGTCTTCTGGTAACTCCTGAAGGACTGCCTTTAGAATAAAGTCTTGGGCTTGCAGGGCAGAGTCTCCTAGAGCAGGTTTTGGAGGAGGCTCCTGAGTCTGGCAGTCACCTCCTGGAAGGCTCTTCTACTAACTAGGAGAGCTTGGCTGCCCTATTCACTCTGGATCATAAATACTCTCATCCAGGAAGGCAGGACAGAATTGGCCTTGGCCCAGGGCAAAAAAATATACAACTTGATCTGGATGGCCAGGATTGCCATGGATATTTACTATTGTCCAGGCCACTTGTGGGTTAAAAGTGCTCTTGGGGACCAGCTGACCCCAAATTTGGGCCACTCAAGCTCACAAGACATTCGCAGCCCAATCTTGATGATGGGATAGCTGGAATCTTTCCTAACTATAGGGGTAAGTTTGCTAAAGTTTTTTTTAGGACACAGGTTAGAGGACTGCCCACCTTACCAGGCTTGTTTCCTATGTCATGCATTCATCTAATTTAGTCACCCCAAGCCATAACACACAAAGACAGACCAGACACAAGACAGGACACAAAACAAAAATAACAGAGAGGACAGCAGCAATTGGTGTCACACAGATGTTTCATCAGTCTGACCAAGAGAATTTAACAAATCAGAGGCTGTTTTAGTTGACTCCTTGGACTGAACCCCTGGACTGCCTGACATCCCCATACTGGGCCTCTCCAAACTCTAGGTCTGGCTCCCAGTGTCTTGGGACATCCCTGGCTTTGTTGTGTAGCCTAGGCATTGGAACACTTCTGATAGTGGCATCAAGGTGCTGGGCCTCTCCAAAGTTTTTGACTTGGTCCCCAGTGTCATCAGGGCATGCTCAGAGCTCCAAGGCAGGTCAGAAAACAACTGGTGGCTCTGGCTGAAATCCCAATTAACCAGAAATAACCAGTAGTCCATGGGACATTCCCCTTTGCCCTGGACAAAGGATTGGGGGGGGGCTCATCAGACCCTCTATGTCACCAAACTAGGATCCCACAGAACCGATGACTTACCAGAGGGATGCTTCCTCATGGGGGTGAGGGGAGAGGAGGGAAAAAATTCTTGCTTTTTTTCTTTTCAAGTGTAGCCATTCATATCAGGAGTTCACAGAGTGGGAAGCACTTCCCCAGAGCCATGGGTCACCTAGATTAGCTATCCCAAGGTGCACACACCCCTCGGTTGCTCACCAGTCTCTCAAGGATTCCAGAGTGAAGAGTTCAACCCCAACTTCAGCAGAATTTGGGGTGGATAGTCTATCCTACTGTGGCTTCCATAGGTTAATCTTAAGATTCTCAAGTTAGAAAGGAACAAGGCCATGATTGTCCAGCTTAAAGTAAGCTGTACTTGGGTGCACCCAAAACTGGCCAACCAACTGTCTCCCCCAAGTCCTGGAAGTCTCTCTTATAGAAGAGATAGGCTGTTCACAGGGGTGAGAAGGTTTATGGTTATTCATTGTTAAAAGGATACAATGGAAAAGGGATGAACAAAGGCAAGGGTATACATCAAGTGAATGGCAAGTTACAAGCAGTTTACATCAGACCAGGAACTTATTCTTGATTACAAATGGAAGTCTTAATTACCTTAGCACAGGACAAATGGAATTAATTAACAAGGATTTAACACAACAAACTGACTTATCTCTTAGCTAGGATACAGTATCAAATAAACAGGAATTAAAAAAAAAAAATCTGTTTTGGCTGTAAACAGAACTCATTGCCCGCAAGGTATAATTTTGGGTTTCGCCTTCCATCAACCTGTGGTGTATTTGTTCCTGTTTTGGTAAGAATGATTTCTAATTGCATAGAATCCTCTTCCTTCTCTGAACTGTACTGGAGCCCAAATCCAGAGGCTCAATGCTAAGACTTCTCCACCTGTCTGCAAATAAGCTGATTGCAGTGAGCTCTTTGTAATTCTTTGTCTTTCCTGTGCAAGGTGAGCAGAGATGCCAGGATCATATCTTACCCCAATTATTTTGTTGACTTGGAACTGACTTCCAGAAGGGAAAACGTCCTGAACTGGATCCCTCTGATCATTCCCATTCAGTGGTGAGACTGATTTGATCCCCTGGGAGCTCAAGAGTGGAGCCCAGGGAAACTGGCCCTCATATGAATGGGGAAGTCACATAGAGGAAGTCACAAGCAGCTGATGACCCAAATGGGTAAATCCCTGAGTATTTAGTTAAGAGCATAGGATTAACTGTTATCTACTAAAGGGGTAAAGTCAAGAATGAAAGTCTCGGCCTTGTATTCCTGGTAGTGCTATAGGAGCAGGGGAAGGAATACTTTGTACTGCAGAGACAGGACTTCCAATGAAGAGGGGAAAGAAGCTTGCTTTTGAATGGGAAAGAGGGAGAGTTGCAGAGAAAGCAGAGCAAACTTCCTATTTCCTAGTTTGAGAGGTGTCAGGAGAGGGCTCCCAGCAACTACAATCCCCATACTGCATGAGTGCCCAGAAAATGCTGCAGCTAGTATTATGGAGTTTGTGACCCCTGGGAAAAGACCATAGACTCAATCCAATTATACTTAATCCAATTAAATATTGAGTAGCTGGTAACAGGATGAATAATCTCTGAGCCAAATTTGAGACTGTGGTCCAGGAGGGGTATGGGGAAGGACTTTTAAAGAGGAAACCCACACAAAAATCTCCAATACTTATGTAAGCAAGCAAAAACTTCCATTCTGCCAGGTTAAGTGGTTAAGGGGAAAATCAAACTTTGAGGAAAACTCTTTTTATCTTCAGCCAGTCACAGACATGTCTTTCCACTCTTAGCTACTAATCCACACAAAGCAGACAGAGTCCTGGAGTCACTTCCCACAGCTAGGAAGCAGTGTCAAGCACTATTGAGCAGGGTGTCCTTTTGATATGCCACAAAGGGCAGAAGGTTTGCATCCCTGCCCCTGGCAACAGAGAGACAGCTATACATGATGTGACTGTTTTTGCACTTGCTTGGCATTTTTCTTAGATTGTTTCTACTTTGGAAGACACCTATGGAGTTGTCAATGAAGATGGAGACAGAGCAGCAGTGAAACCCGAAGAGGAAGCCTTGTGTTTCTGTTAAGTGCATATACTGCAAAGGAAATAAACTAAATGCTGGAAGGGGTTAATCCTTGCCTTTGGAATCTGCACACACTGTCCAAATGGATCCCTATCAATGCAAAGATCTTGTGACACTTGACAGAAGTATGCTAATGTTTCCAGCCTAGCTAATTCCTGTCTGAACTATCTGCACTCCACTTTTTACAGTCTTGCCTCTGTGCTGAATTTAAATATGAGCTCAGCTACTTTGCTTGAGTTGGCTATAAGAAAGTATTCTTGGGCCATTAAAATGCTCCATTTGATAAAGGTGTCTGCCACTAAGCCTGACAAATTAAGTTCAGTCCATGGGACCTACACTGTGGAGGGAGAGAGCCAACTCTGGCAAGTTGTCCTCTGACCTCTATGGGCATATAACTGTCTGTAACTCCAGTCTTGGGGAATCGGACACCCTCTTGTGGCCTCTGCTGATACCTGGAATACACTTGGTATACACACTGGCAAAACTTGAATTAATTTTGTTTTTTTAAAGTAATACATACATAGAAACCTTTTTTACAATATGGAATCTTCACCATTTGCTTATCTGTTACCCTAGGAGGCCAGAAGAATGCATCAGATCTCCTGTATCGGGAAATACAGGTAGTCCTCAGCCATCATCTGTGTGGGTGCTAGGAACTCAACAAGGGTACATGAGAGAAGCAATGCTACTAAGCAAACTCTCCAGCTCCCAAATATATTACTAAAATGCAGATGGTGACATTGTCTCATTATTCCTTCTGCCTCTTATCACTTGACAGTGATGAAAGTCCATCAGATGTTTGCAGGAGGAATCAATGGGTTTCTATCCCTCTGTGAATGGACTCTCCACATTGTCTCTTATTTTCATTGTTAACACAATGCTCTTGATGTGAGTAAAGATAATAAAAGGCTTAATTGAAACCAGTCAGAGTCCAGTCAGATTATATTAGGATAAGTTCCATAATTTGAGATTACTTCTTCATTTTCAAAATTTTTTTGAGAAAGGATATCTCTACATAGCCATTGCTATCCTGAAACTCACTGTGTGGACCAAGCTGGCCTAACACTCAGAAATATTGGCTTGCCACTGTCTCCTAAGTGCTGGAATTACAGGTGTGCATAAAACCCAGCTAAGATATGTTTTTAGAATGACCAATCTTTGAATCAAAGAATGAAAGGATAAAATAATATTTAAAAAGGAACTATCATTGTTCTGATGAACAGTAATACTTCTTGATATTCTATAATTATAATTTAAACTGGCAAATCATTCCATATGTTCTCAAAATGGATTATTTTCTTTGTTTTTTTTTTAATTTTTACCCATTTGAAAATGTTTGAACTATGTTTGTGTGTATACACCTGTGCCATAGTGTGCATGTGGTATCGAAAGGACAAGTTACAGGTGATTATTATCTACTTCTCTTATGTGAGTTCTAGAGATGAAATGTAGGGAGTTCGTTTGGCTGCAAGTGACCTCAATGGCACTTATTTGGGTTTTTAAATTATTTATTTATGTGCTGGTATGTGAGTATGCATATGCCACTGCCCAAATGTAGAAATAAGAGAAAAACTTGTGGGAAAATGCAGATCTCCCAGAGCTTGAACTCAGGTAATCAGGCTTAGCAACAACCAACTTTACCCAGTAAGATAATTCTCTGGCATTCATTTGTGTTTCTGAAAAAGTGCTATGAACAAGTATTTAGTTCTCAGAATAAATTAACACATTCCAAAAAAGATAACTGTACATCATTTTCATTTACAGATAGAATTTATTATGCAAATTGTCCTATTTTCCCCCATCCTAAGCTGACAATATATTTACCATCTGAAAACACAATAGTTTACTGATGCAATTTATCAACTTATTGCATTTGAGCATCAGTTAGATGGCTCAGTGGGAAATGTGTGCAAGGCTGGCAACCTGACTTTGATAATTATATATAGATGG
This sequence comes from Peromyscus maniculatus bairdii, assembly GCF_049852395.1. Classification (NCBI taxonomy): domain Eukaryota; kingdom Metazoa; phylum Chordata; class Mammalia; order Rodentia; family Cricetidae; genus Peromyscus; species Peromyscus maniculatus. The sequence continues at coordinate 4,590,576 of NC_134868.1, read as the reverse complement.
CCAAATGTATACCCTACAAAGTTGTCTTTCAGTCTCCATATATCTGTCATGGCCTAAAATCCTATAATCACATCACACACACACACACACACACACACACACACACACACACACCAGAAATGTTTTTTAAAAAATAAATTGTGTTGCTGTTACATTATTAGGCAGTACTTCAAAATGATGTGCCAATGGATAACTAATGGAGATATGAAGAAGCTGAAATGTCAAAGAACATATACATGCCCATAGTACATTGTCTTAGCTAAGGTTTCCATTGGAGTGAAAAGACACCATGACCACAGCAACTCTTATTTTAAAAAGACCATTTAATGGTGTGACTCACTACAGTTCGGAGGTTTACTCTTTTATAGTCATGGTGGTAAGTAAAGCAGCATGCAGGCAAACATGGGGCTGACCTGAGAGTCCTTACCTCTTGATCCAAAGGCAACAGGAAGTGGTCAGTTTTTATGAGCATATATGAGACATCAAAGCCCACCTCCACAGTGACACACTTTCTCTAACAAAACCACACCAACTCCAACAAGTCCATACCTCCTAATAGTGACACTCCCTTTGGGGGCCATTTTCTTTCAAACCACCAAGCCATCAAAGTATTTATGAGATATACAGTTGATTGCTAATTATCCTACTTTATTACATCTCTACCAGAGAGATGAAAATGCTGCTTTGGATACACACAGGAGGTATTTAATGTTCCTTATAGTTACTTCTATTAAGCATTTTAACATTAACATTATTAAAATGTGTTCACAAAACTTGACATGTTGGGGGTATATCTTCTAGTCTTAGACTTGGACTTAGGAGGATGACATAAGAGAATCAAGGGGTCAAATGTAGCCTTGACTATTTACTGATACAAACCAGGCTGGGTAAAAAACAACAACATCTCAAGGGAATTTGTGAATATATGAAAAGCAAAACCAGGAAAAACAACTGACCACCCTTTCACATATCCCCTTACTTGAAAAGTATGATCACACACTGCCTGATATTCAATTAAATGATGGACCATTTAGATGATGGGCATCCCGTTCTATACATTACAGCAGAAAATACCTATCACCAGGTGAAAGCACACGAGAAGATGAACAGAAGCCACAGAAGGAAACTGTGAACCACCAAATAGACTTCAGTAAATGGGTTTGCCACACATACAGCACAGTTCAATACATATTCCTATTACTTCAAAATACAAACCGCAATTGGTGATCTCTACCATTACACTTGAGTGAACATGGTAAATAATTCACTGCCTTCAAGGTTATGATGAAAAAAGAGATGAACTTTTTTTCTTGAAAGTGAAGGCAACTGTGATTTCTAAAGTCTTTATCAAATCATTTACATGAATATGGTTTTTCTTGTATATGAGTTCATTCCTATTCCTAACATCAAGGAAAAAGGCTTTAAAATATTTACAGGGCTAGAGACATAGTAGAGCAGTTAAGACAGGTTCATTCCCAGGACCGAGGTCAGAATTTTGACAATTTCCTATAATTCCTACTACGAGAAGATTACAGGGTCTAACGATCTTGGGGACCAGTATGCACATGCACAGGCACATACCCACACAAAGACATAAATAACTGAACAACTTTTCACTCATGGATGTTTTTCTCATGTAAGCATTTATTCCTGTTATCCAGATGTTTAGGCATCTAAAGGCTTACCTATGGCATTTTTCTGCATCATGAATTTGTTCAAGGAACAGAAAACAAGCATGTAGGCTCAAAGTCAGAGAAATCAATCCTTCTCAGTTGGTGGTATCATAAGGATGATTTAAGAAATTCTATCCTATTGGAGGAAATATGTCACTGGATGTTGGCTTGAGAGTTTAAATCCACATACCCTTTCCAGCTCCTTCTCCTTGCTTCATGCTGCAGATTCAGGAGGTGAGCTCTGAACTTCCTGCTTTACCTACCATATCTGATGTTTGTTGCCATGTCATTTTCATTGTGATACTATATCCCTCTGGAACCATAAGCCAAATTAAACTATTTTATAAGTTGCCTTAGACATTACATTTTATCACAGCAACAGAAAAGGCACTACTGATGAAGTTTTGCACCAGACAAATTCTTTCATGTAAATGAAGAAAAAAGTGAAATCTAAAAGGGCTACCTCATAGTTTAAATTCATAGGGATTTTGTCCACATGAGTTCACAGGTGCAAATAAAATAAAGATGTACATCATAATGCTTGAACAGATTTTGACCCTTGTCAGGTCTTTTTCTCTGGAATAATTAATCTTGTATAACTGACTGTTTTGGCTAAAGATCTTATCAAATACTTTATAGTCAGATCTGCTTTGGTATGAGTTCTCTCAGGTTCTCAGAAATTAATATGATGTGCAAAGGCTTTAACAAATTGATTACACACTAAATGTTTTACTCTTGTCTAAAGACTACCATGAAGTGCAAAATTTTTCCACACTGACTACATTTATAGTGTTTCTATATGATTGTTTTCTCATGATTTCAAATACTGCTACATGTAAAAGCTTAACCACATTACTTACATTCATAGGATTTCCCTCTAGTATGTGTTCTTTTATGTATTCGAAGGTGACTGCTATCTGCAAAGGCTTTGCCACATTGATTACATTCATAGGGTTTCTCTCCAGTATGTGTTCTTTTATGTATTTGTAGATGACTGTAACGTACAAAGGCTTTACCACATTGATTACATTCATAGGGTTTCTCTCCAGTATGTATTCTTTTATGTATCTGGAGATAACTGTGATGTACAAAGGCTTTACCACATTGATTACATTCATAGGGTTTCTCTCCAGTATGTATTCTTTTATGTATCTGGAGATAACTGTGATGTACAAAAGCTTTACCACATTCATTACATGTGTAGGGTTTCTCTCCACTATGTGTTCTTTTATGTCTTTGTAGATAACTGGGTAGTGCAAAGGCTTTATCACATTGCTTACATTCATAGGGTTTCTCTCCAGTATGTGTTCTTTCATGACTTCGAAAATCATTGTGACGCACAAAGTCTTTGCCACATTCATTACATTTGTAGGGTTTCTCTCCAGTATGTATTCTTTTATGTATCTGGAGATAACTGTGATGTACAAAAGCTTTACCACGCCGGGCGGTGGTGGCGCACGCCTTTAATCCCAGCACTCGGGAGGCAGAGGCAGGCGGATCTCTGTGAGTTCGAGGCCAGCCTGGGCTACCAAGTGAGTTCCAGGAAAGGCGCAAAGCTACACAGAGAAACCCTGTCTTGAAAAACCAAAAAAAAAAAAAAAAAAAAAAAGCTTTACCACATTCATTACATGTGTAGGGTTTCTCTCCACTATGTGTTCTTTTATGTCTTTGTAGATAACTGGGAAGTGCAAAGGCTTTATCACATTGCTTACATTCACAGGGTTTCTCTCCAGTATGTGTTCTTTCATGACTTTGAAGATCATTGTGACGCACAAAGTCTTTGCCACATTCATTACATTTGTAGGGCTTCTCTCCAGTATGTGTCCTTTTATGTATTTGAAGAGGACCTTGACATGCAAAGGCTTTACCACATTCATTACATCTGTAGGGTTTCTCTCCAGTATGTGTTCTTTTGTGTATTTGGAGATTACAATTTTGTGCAAAAGCTTTACCACATTCATTACATTTATAAGGTTTCTCTCCAGTATGTGTTCTTTTATGTTTTCGAAGATGACTATGATATGCAAAGGCTTTGCCACATTGAATACATTTGTAGGGTTTTTCTCCAGTATGTGTTCTTTTATGTATTTGAAGATGACTATAACATATATAGGCTTTACCACACTGATTACATTTGAATGGTTTCTCTCCAATATGTGTTCTTTTATGTATTTGGAGATAACTGTGACGTACAAAGGCTTTTCCACATTCATTACATGTGTAGGGTTTCTCTCCACTATGTGTTCTTTTATGTATTCGAAGATGAGTGTGATCTACAAAGTCTTTACTGCATTGATTACATTTGTAGGGTTTCTCTCCAGCATGTATTCTTTTATGTATTTGAAGGTAACCATGACACACAAAGGCTTTACCACATTCATTACATTTGTAGGGTTTCTCTCCAGTATGTGTTCTTTTATGTCTTTGGAGATAATTGTGATGTGTAAAGACTTTACCACATTCATTACATTTGTAGGGTTTCTCTCCAGTGTGTGTTCTTTCATGACTTTGGAGATCACTGTGGCGTGTAAAGGCTTTACCACATTCATCACATTTGTAGGATTTTGCTCCAGTATGAATTCTTTCATGACTTTGAAGATCACCATGACGTGCAAAGTCTTTGCCACATTCATTACATTTGTAGGGTTTCTCTCCAGTGTGTGTTATTTTATGTATTTGAAGATGACCTTGACGTGCAAAGGCTTTACCACATTCATTACATCTGTAAGGTTTATCTCCAGGATGTGTTCGTTTATGTATTTGGAGATTACAGTTTTGTGCAAAAGCTTTACCACATTCATTACATTTATAAGGTTTCTCTCCAGTATGTGTTCTTTTATGTTTTCGAAGATGAGCATGACATGAAAAGGCTTTACCACATTCATTACATTTGTAGGGTTTTTCTCCAGTATGTGTTCTTTTATGTATTTGGAGATAACTATGATATGCAAAGGTCTTACCACATTGCTTACATTCATAGGGTTTCTCTCCAGTATGTGTTATTTTATGTCTTAGGAGACTACTCTGACATGTGAAGGCTTTGCCACATTGCTTACATTCATAGGGTTTCTCTTCATTATAATTTTTTTCATGATTTTGAAGACCATTGTGACATGCAAAGGATTTACTGCACTGATTACATTCATAGAGTTTCTTTCCAGTATGAATTCTTTCATGTCTTTGAAGATGAGTGTGATATGTAAGGGCTTTAGCACATTGAGTATATTCAGAGAGTTTCTCTCCATTATGACTTCTTTCATGCCTATATAGAAAATTGCCACATGTATAAACTTTACCACATTCATTACACTAATGAATCTTTTAACCAAAATGAATTAATTTTACAATTTGGTTTAACTGTAAAAAGGAAACAGATCTTAAAGTTTTATCACTTTATTTACATTTAGAGTATTCCCATTCATTATAAGTTGTTTTGCACTTTTGAAAATACCTGTGATGGTAAGAGCCTTTATTACATGGCTCACATTTATAGCATCCTTTTTCCATATGAGTTTTTTCACATATTTGAAGTGAATTGAAGAATTCAGAGCTTTACCACACTAATTGCATTCATAAATTTTCCTATAGTGTGAGTCATAATACATTTGTAAAGTGAACCAGGACAAATAGATGAATTTCCACATTCCTAATACTCATAGGGATTTTTTGTGCAGTATGAGTTTACTAATGTATTCCTGATGCAGTTGGAAAACCAATTTATCACAAACTTGTATCACATTCTATAAGTCTACTTAAAGTGGGGACTACTATACATCTTTTAATTATTCTGGGAGAGAGAGAGAGGTACATTGCTTCTTTAAATATCTCTATGCTCACATGGCTTGTATCCATTGTGACATCTAATATACCTATGAAAGGAAAAATAACAACTGAATGGTTTCCAAATTGCATTCACACAGTTTGACTTCTTGTTCCTCAAAGACATGTGGTGTAGGGATTTAGGTTTCTCCACAACAATGTTCTTGAGTCTCATAAACTGCCCTGCTTACTAAACTTAGCAAAGTCATTACAAGTATATGAGTAACACTAGCTTTACAATTTGCTTATAAGAAGATTTTGGACATATACTTATCACCTACTCCACATGTATGTCTTTGCAATATATGAATCATATCAAGTAAACAGATTAGTAGTTCTATAGCATAGTGATCATGGAGCTGTGATTAAAATAGTGATATCTGTTAAAGTGTTGTTTCCTTGTCTTCTTTCTTACAAGAATGCCTTGCAAACACAAACCAGCTCCCTGACATTGAAGTACATGGTTTTGTGAGAAATTAATGATTATCAATACACTTAAAACTGTGCTTATTTATACTGCTGCTTTCTTTAAAACTTCCAGGAATATTAAATTTTCTTCAGAGGCACATTTGTATCCACTTGCAGATGAAAATTACCTTCCATGTCTTCTAGAACTTTGACAATGTTCTTCAATATTATGGTCTTCCCAATTGTAGCCTAAAATATAGTACCAGAAAATGTATGATATATTATTAGAAATTATGCAAAATAAGTTATTATCATCAGTTTATCTTAGAACCCTGCCTGATTTATTCACCTCATTCTTAGTCAGTGAAAATTACATAAAAAACAGTTGTCCCCTTATTTGGGAAAGGGAAGGAACATTCACAGTCTTACCTATCACAGTGAGGTTCCTGTAGGTCTCCAGCATCACATCTTTATAGAGCCTCTTCTGGGAAGGATCCAGCAAAGCCCACTCTTCCCGAGTGAAGTCAACATGCACATCATCATAGGTCACTGCATTCTAAAATATTCCATACATGTGTACAACGGAAAGCATGATCGTGACAATACTGTAAATGTATCCTTCGTTGATAATATATTCATATAATTCTGGTGCGTCCCATACTTATTCCATGACACAGAAGTTCTAATGTAATTACCAAATTACTTTAGAAGGAAACTGAAAGGGAGATTCACCCCTGTCATTTATATGCCCTTTGAATAAGAAAAATGCCAGTTAACAGACATAAAGAGAGAGAAGCAAGCAGATCAACAGTACTGAGTGCACATCAGAGAAACTGTATAAACAATTACTAACTCCAAAAAAATGTGTAATCTGGGTGTATCAGCTCATGTCTTTAATTCCAGGACTCAGGGGGCAGAGGTGGGTGAATTTTCTTGATAGATACCACTTACCAAAGTTGAATCAAGATCAGATAAGATAATACTTCATAAATCTGTACTCCACAAAGTTGGAAAATGTAAATGGACAAATTTCTTGAAGGATACTATTTACCATAGTTGAATCAATATCAGATAAACAATTTAAATAGACCTATAACCCCTAAGGAAATAGAAGCAGTCATTAAAAGTCTCCCAAACAAATAAGGCCTATGGCTAGAAGGTTTTAGTGTAGAATTCTACCAGACTTTCAAATAAAAGCTAATGTCAATACTTTTCAAATTATTTTACAAAACAGAAACAGATGGAACATTGCCAAATTCTTTCTGAGGCCAAAATCACTGTGATACCCAAACCACACAAAGACTCAACAAAGACAGAGAACTACAGACCATTTTCACTCATGAACATTCATGCAAAAATACTCAATAAAATACAAGCAAACCAAATCCAAGAACACATAAAAAAGATCAGCCATATGATCAAGTAGGCTTCATCCCAGAGATGTGGGGATGGTTCAACATATGAAAATTCTCTCAATGTAATCCACCACATAAACAAACTTAAATAAAAAACCACATCATTATCTCATTAGATGCTGAAAAACCCTCTGGCAAAATCCAACACCACTTCATATTAAAAGTCTTGGAGAGATTAGGGATACAAGGGACACACCTAAACATAATAAAAACAATATTCAGCAAGCCGGGGTAGAGAGATGGCTCAGAGGTTAAGAGCACTGACTGCTCATCCAGAGGTCTTGAGTTCAATTCCCAGCAACCACATGGTGGCTCACAACCATCTGTAATGAGATCTGGTGCCCTCTTCTGGCCTGTAGTCATACATGATGTATACATAATAAATAAATAAATCTTTAAAAAAAAAAGCAATATTCAGCAAGCCAACAGACAACATCAAATTAAATGCAGAGAAACTCAAAGCAATTCCAATAAAATCAGGAACAAAACAAGACTGTCCACTGTTATAGGAATTTAGCAGAATTACTGTATCAGGATAGACACCAGAGTGAACAGCTTTTTTTTAGAAGAAATTTGACCTTCAAGAATCCTTGTGGGAAACAGTGATTGTTTTCCTGAAGTGGCACTGTAGCCATCCCATGACTTTAATCACAAGATGCCTCAGACACACCTGAGGCTCTTGTATTATTGCATATGGCAAATGATACATAACATACCAATGGACACCTGACATTTACAAAGAAGCCAAAATTATACAATGGAAAAAAGAAAGCATCTTCAGCAAATGGTGGTGGTCTAACTGGATGTTGGCATGTAGAAAAATGCAAATAGATCCATATCTATTACCCTGCAGAAAACTCAAGTCCAAGTGGATCAAAGACCTCAACATAAATTCAGATACACTGAATCTGATAGAAGAAAAAGTGGGAAAGAGCCTTGAATGTGTTGGCACAAAAGACAACTTTGTGAACAAGACACCAATAATGCAGGCACTAAGATCAACACTTAATAAATGGGACCTCATGAAACTAAAAAGCTTCTGTAAGGCAAACAACACCATCAATAGGACAAAACAGCAGCCTACAGAATGGGAAAAGATCTTCACCAACCCCACATCCAACAGAGGGCTGATATCCAAAATATATAAAGAACTCAAGAAACCAGACATCAACAAATAAAATAATTCAATTTAAAAATGGGGTAGAGGGTAGAGGGAACAAGAGAAGAGGAGGGAGGGGAAACTGTGGTCAGTATGTAAAATAAATGAAAAAAATCAACAAACAAAAAAAAAACTGGGGGAACAGATCTAAACAGTTCTTAACATAAGACTCTCAAATGGCCAAGACACACTTAAGGAGATGTTCAACATCCTTAGCCATAAGAAAAATGCAAATCAAAATGACTCTGAGATTCCATCTTACACCTGTCAGAATGGCTAAGATCAAATATACAAGTAATAGATCATTCTGGAGAGGATTAAAGCAAGGGGAACATTCCTCCATTACTCGTCAAAGTGCAAACTTGTATAGCCAATTTGGAAATCAGTGTGGCGGTGCCTCTGAAAACAGGAAATCAATCTACCACAAGACCCAGCTATACCACTCTCTAGGGTATATACCCAAAGGCTACTCAATCAAACCACAAGGACACATGCTCAACTATGTTCATGGCAGCTTTATTTGTAATAGCCAGAACCTGGAAACACCCTAGATGTCTCTCAACTGAGGAATGGATAAAGAAAATGTGGTACATTTACACAATGGAGTATCACTCAGCTATTTAAAACAATGATATCAGGAAGTTTGAAGGCAAATGGATGGAACTAGAAAAAAATTATCCTGAGTAAAGTAACCCAGACCGAGAAAGACAAACATGGTATGCACTCATTCATAAGTGGGTATTAGCTGTAAAATAAAGGAAAACCATGCTGCAATCTCAGACCCAGAGAGACTAGGTAACAAGGAAGATGCAAAGGGTGGGGGATGCCTGGCTCTCCCTGGGAAGGGCAGATATAGAAGAGATTTTTGTGAGGAGATTGCTGGTGGAAAAGGGAACATGAGTGCACCAGGTTGGGGGGAGGTAACCAAGGGGAAAGTACTGAAAGAGACGAATGGAAGGGGGCATTTCAAGGTCAGATCAAAACCTGGTGCCAGGGAATCTCCCAGGAATCTCCAAAAATGACCCCAGCTAAGACTCCTAGCAATAGCAGATACATAGCCTGATCTGGCCATCTCCTTTGACCAGGCAAGACTTCAAATGGAAGGAGTGGGAAACCAACCCAGACATATAACCTTAGACCTATAGTCTGTCCTGCCTATGGGATGTGCTGGGGTAAAGGTGGCCTAGAGATTGAGGGAGTGGCTGACCAATGACCAGTCTAGACTAAAACCCATGCCAGGAAAGTAAACCCACCCCTAACACTGCCTGGAACACCAGGCCCTTTGGGGGAATGGGGGTCCAGCCCCTCAATAGTCCCCTCCTAGGGTCTGGGAAGAATCTACAACCAGCTGATAATTAATCTTTGATGAAAAGAAATGAATCTATGTACACGAAACTCCTTAGTCCATACACTTTATTATTCTGTGTCAGTTCTCTCTATATAAGCTTCTATTCTGCTCTTATTTTTAGCTCCTTTCTTGCCTGATTTCTCTCTACATTCATCTGCTGTCCCCTCTAGGTTCTATCTAAATTCCTTCATCTTAGTTCTGCCCCTTCTAGGTTCTCATCCATCTAGTTCTTTCCCATATCAGCTCCAGCCCCTTCTCCTTCTCTCTCATCTTGTTCTTTCTCATCTGGCTCTTGCTCATCTTCCATCTCGTTCCTCTAGTCCTCTCTTCTAGCCCTTCAATCTAGTTCTTCCCCGTCTCAGTTTGTTCATCTCCAGTTCTTACTCATCTAGTTCTTCCATTCTCTTTTCTCTTCTCTGTCTCCTTATTCTCTCAGTTCTCTATGTTCCTCCTAAGTTTCCCAGGAATCCAGTTATAAACCCATACAACAGTAAGCCTCTGGTGGAGCAAGGTCACCAGGCTTGAATTCTATGGGGTCATAAAGGTAGGTAAGACTTTCCCTCAGGCAGTGACCATCAGGCTTTCTTTACAATCCAAAATGGTAGTAAAAAGAGATCAACTGAGTGCTAATGACCAGTTAGTATATGAAAAAGGGGGTCTATGTGCTCGGTCGCTATTTCAAGAAGTGGTTAGGTAAGAAGTTAGTGGTCTATAGAGTTAGTAAGGCTGTAAGAAAGGAGGGTCTGAGCTAAATTGTGTAAAGTTATAACTTAAGGTCCACCTGACCTAGGCAGTGTCTCCTTAAATCAAAAGACTAGCATGTGGTGGTCTGGAATGTTATTTCTGTTAGTCCTTGAAAGTGGCTAAGGGAAATATCTGATTCCAGTGCTGAAAGGGGATGGGGGAAGGACACCTTTCCTGAGGCTGTTCTCCAAATACCTTGAATGTATATGTCCAAAGAGTGATCAGTCCACATTGTTAGCAATTCTTAGGGAAAAATCAATTGGGAAAACTATGAAGGCACACGTGACTTTCATAACGGAAGACAGCTGATATATAACAAGCCAAAGCATAAAAAGCTCCTTGGAATTTGGCTTCCTCTGAAGGAATTCCTTGATCCCTTCAGGTAGTGGCTTTGCTATAACCAGCTGAGTTCTTATAATATTTTCCTGCAGCCCATAGCAAGGACCAACAGGCTGGATGACCCAGAGACCTAGGATAGAACCACACACAAATGGAGGAGGGAAAATGTCAATGTAATGAGGCCTAAAAATATTCTGCTATAGATTGGTGCCTAGCCCAATTGTTATCAGAAAGGCTTCATCCAGCAACTGATGGAAACAAATGCAGACTCACAGCCAAACAATAGGTGGAGCTTGGGGAATCCTGCAGGGGAGGGGGAGAATTGTAGAAGCCAGAGGAGTCAAGAACACCACAAGAAAACTCACAGAATCAACTAACCTGGGCTCACTGGGGCTCACAAAGACTAAACCAACAACCAGGGAGCCTGCATGGGACTGACCTAGCACTATGCATATATGTTACAGTTGTATAGCTTGGTCCTCTTCTGGGACTCTTAACAGTAGGAACAGGGGCTGTCTCCAACTCTTTTACTGGCTTTTGGGACCCTACTCCTCATATGGGGTCACCTGTCCAGTTTTATACATGGAGAAGTGCTTAGTCTTACTGTAACTTTATATGTCATGTTTTGTTGATATTCTTGGGAGACCTTCCCTTTCCTAAACAAGAACAGAGGAGTGGATTTGGGGTGGGAACAGAGAAGGGTGGGGGAAAGGGACTGGGAGGAGAAAAGGGAGGGGAAACTGTAGACAAGATGTAAAATAAATTAACTTATAAAAAATACAAAACAAACACAATAGGTAGGAAGAATATCACACAGCTGCAATCCAATGACTCAAAAGGCTCAGGTAGTATTAATGTCATAAATTCATGCCACCCAGAGAAACAGAATGAGACCCTCTGAAAATTTCAGAATTCAAGATGTAGGTGAAGCTCAGCACAGCAGCATACGCTTGGCATGTACAAAAACCTACATTCAAGGCCCATCTGCCAATGATGTATAAACAAAAAAGACAGCATGTTGGCCCACCTTAATCCCAGCACTCAGGAGACCAGGAAAGGAGGATCTCTGAGTTTGAGGCCAGCCTGGTTTACAGACCTACTTTCAGGGAAGCCATGACTACACAGGGAAACACTGTCTTCAAAACCAAAAAATTTAAAAAAAAAATTAAACAAAAATATCAGGCCAGCAAAATGGTTTGGCATTGAATAGCAATTGCTTCTACTGTATCTTGTGTGATTTAGGGATAGTCTATAATGGTAGTAAAGTCATGAAGCAAGAGAAGGAAGATGGCTAATCAGTTTCAATCACAACACACCAGACATAAAGAACAGAAAATAGGGTGAGGCTATAGACAAGCAAATCCCATCCCCAGTGAAGAATTTCATCCAGGAAGGCTCTTCCTACTGAAGGCTCCATAAGTGCCCAAAAGAAAGCCAGCAAGGAGAGACAAGTGTTCAAATATAACATCCTATCTGGGAGCTTTTATTCAATCACCTACATTCTGACCCAAGTCACTATAAAATCATTATCATCCCATGATGAAAATGCATTTAATCTAACTTCAAAGATCCTCCTAATCTACACCAGTCCCAACACTGTTCAAATGTCCAAAGTCTCTTCTGATACTCAAAGCAACTGTGACATCTTGTAAAATCAGAAAACAAGTTCCCAACATACAATGGTACAGAATACATGTTCCCAATCCAAAATATAGGAATGGGGACATAGTGGGGGAAGACTGGACCAAGGCAAAACTGAAACCCAGCAAGGTAAACACAAAATCCTGTACCTCTGTGGTAAACATAGGGGATATCAGTTTGAAGGGGTTAGATGACCCTATCTCAGCAACTTCTCACACATCTCTCTCTCTCTCTCTCTCTCTCTCTCTCTCTCTCTCTCTCTCTCTCTCTCTCTCGTTACTTCCACTCCATATATGCAACTCTTTGTGGCAGATGTCTCACAGCTTAGGAATCTCAACATCTTGTGGTCTCAAAACACAACCCACGCTTCATCTTCACAGCTTCATGTAATTGACTCTCACAGTCTCCTCACTGGGGCTCTGACTTTGCCAAACACAGATGCCTGTAACAGTGCTGAACTAGAACCACAGACTAAGAATCCATGACCTGAAATTTTGCACCTTTCTTGTTTCTAGAACCAGCACAACATGAGTGATCCTGCCAAGTTTGGCTTCTATATTAGAATGGACCCACATGTTGGAGTAACTCTTAAAAAAGCAAAAGAAAGACTTGCATGAAAGACCTGTCAGAAAAAAAAGAAAAACCTTTGAAGATGATTGCTTCAGCTAGATTCTGAATTCTTTCTGCCTTTCCTTTTCTATTGCTACCTGTAGGGTAGACAAGATGGATGAAGCTTTCATATCCATCTAACAAATGACAGTGCTTTAGACATTAAAATCAGAAGGGAATAAGAAGTGGGTTGACAGAGCCTAAGCTGAAATCACATACTGCGTCATGACAGATACAGCACTGAGTGTGAGGGTCCTTTAACCATTGTGAATGTCTTCATTCATTTAGCACTATATGAGGCACCCAATTTGTCCTCAACAAGGGAACACTTATGTTATTTTCCTACTTAGGCAACCCTGAATATAACTGCCATGGGTATGAGAGTTCTGATACTTTTTAATACTAATTTCAAGTGCATGGAAGATTACACTGAGAAGATTGCTGGGTCCATAGCAATTCTGTCATTTTATGAGAACTCTGTATACTGTAGACACACATGGATAGAAAAAGACTGTCTGGAGAACATGGTTTACTCTGTTGTTTGTGGTAATGAGGTTGCTAGGGTGTAGGTAATATGACCAAATGCATCATAAATACATGCACTAAATGTGTGCAATTTTATATCAACTATAACAGCGCAACATGGCTTTAACTGCTTTTAGTTGATATTGTGGAAAATCCCAACCAACAACCACAAAAGTTTATTACATAATCCCATGTCATATTCAGATTCATTGTTCAATTCTGGAGCATGTTTTATTTTCACTCTTTTTGGTTTCTCAATTAAATCATACTTAGTGGGATATCTTTTACGTGAACATAATAATATATTCTGTATCACTGAACTCTATACAGAACTCTTCTTTCTATGGCAGTGTACATTATTTCACATCAGATTCAGATTCACACACTTACTGTAGTTTGCTAAACAAATGATTATGTAGAATAATATCCTTTACCCTTTTATATTTCTGTAAACAACATCATTAACATGACATACTTGTTTTTAAAAAAGGGATTTTGTATATGTTCAATTAGTAGCATAAATTCAATACAATCCAAGGAAAATTGCAAAAAAAAAAAAAAATTAACAGGAAACCTAATTCTAAAGCTACATTCCATGTGGAAAAACTAAGAATTCTCAATAGGATTATGAAGAAATAGTACACACATTGATACAATGTGACTTCTGTACTTACCACAAAGTTACAACAATTGGGAATGTGTACAATATTTGTGAAAGAATGAGGGGATGGAGCTGGACAGTGGTGGCACACGCCTTTAATCCCAGCACTCGGGAGGCAGGTGTATCTATGTGAGTTCAAGGCCAGCCTGGTCTACAGAATGAGATCCAGCAGGACAGGCACCAAAACTACACAGAGAAATTCTATCTCGAAAAACCAAAAAAAAAAAAAAAAAAAAAAAAAAAATTAAAAAAAATAAGAGGATGGAAAGAAAAAGCCAGGAGCAAAAGCGAAAAAATATAGTCAAGCTTTTATCAAAAGACCTAAGAAAACTCAGCCAGGGAAAATGTGAACTTGGCCAATGTTATTTATGATTGTAGATATATAGAAATTAAATAACACAGACTTCAAAATTCACACAAAGATGACTCAAAGGGACCCCTAAACTGTTTTATTTCTGACCTCCCAGCTACTGATCTCCTTTCCAAACAGCCCCATGCTCTAGAGCTCTCTCTGGAAATGGAAGTCATCAGAAAGGTGGACTATGGCTCTGGTGCCCCCTGTGGTTTCAGGCAAGCCCAACCCCACTGATGCCCCCACACACAAAACAATAAACAAGAATAATTTATTCCTGCCACATGCATTAGGGCACAAAATGTGGAATCTGCCCTCTCCATCAATGCAACCCCATGCACGCCTGAAAAACGTTTGCAACTCAGAAACTCCCTTTGTCCCCTATTATTGAATTTCCCTGATCAAGTATTGCTGAAGGATGATCCCCATCACCTCCTTTCTACCAGTTTCTAAGCTATTTGTAAAATTTATCACACAAAACTGAATGGGGAATGCAACATTTAGAACTTCTAGAAACCAGACCTTCAGTTTTCCAATCTGTCTTCCCACCACACACCAGAAGCAAGGCCTGTGTGTACACACTGGGCACTGATATTATAAGCACCACAGCTCCCAAAGCCAGGTGTAAAGAGCCTCCCTAACCCCAGAGAATCCACACTCAGGGAGGGTCAGGGGTCCAAGGGCCACTACCCAGGTCACCACAAGGACTAACAGAACTAGTCTGGATTGTGGTCCAATTCAGTCCCAGCAGCTCTGACAGCTCAGCAGAACTGCTCTTCCTGCCCTGACAGTGAAGACAGTGACCCCACTCTCACTATGGCATGGCTTGTGGTCTCCCTCACAGCTCCTTACAGCTGCATTAGAATAGAACCTTAGAAAGAATCTACAAGCTACCTCCCACAGGTACTCTTGATTGTTAAGCCTTCCGAGGGTCCCTCATTAGCTAGAGCCACCCAGCTGAGCCTCAGGACAGTAGCAGTTACCCTACTGGGTGAGCAGAAATCAAAACACCCAAACAGCATAGGCCTTCCCAGCTCTGCCCTTCCACCCTATGATACAGCGCTCTAGTCTGGGAAATTAGTATTTTAGTAGAATCTTCCAATCTCCCGGAGCATTTCCTGTTCCTCTTCCAAGGCACAGGGTCTTTTGTGTGCACATTCCATTACACACTCAATGTCCAGGGCAGCCAACCCATTGCTTCATAGTTGGGAAGTCCTGCAGCCAAACACAGCTCAAATTCAAATAGTTGGTGTTGCTTAAGCAAAAAGAGGCCATAAATTAGAAAATAATAAAGAGTCTATGGGAGGGCTTGGAGGCAGGAAAGATAGGGTGGAAATGATGTGATTATATTCGTAAAGTTATGTTAAGAAGTTGAAACAGGCTTTATGGCATGTGCTCCAGAGACTCGAGATTTGGAACACACCAAGTACTGCTCATACCTTTTCTCTCAGACTTAACATCTCAAACTGTAAAACACAGTCCTGTTAGGCAGGGCCACACTATTTTACCCAGATCTTCTATTTTGCTTGAACTAGTGTAACTACTGTAATTTTGTTTCACAAGAACTTCAGTTCTGTATTCAGATTCTTGATTGCCTGGTCTGTGGGCCCAAGAAATGGCCAGTCAGGACATTTGTCGATCATCTAAAATTGATCACCTCACTACTCATTGCTGATGTCAACTACTGTCAAAGCAGGCAAGGTTTCACCCTCCTTCCTGCCCATCCTTCTCTGCTGTGAGGACACCTGCTTTACAGTTGGTAATGAACTCAGTTCTCACATAGGTCCTGCAGCATTTTAAGTTCCCAATAAAAGCCAGATATTGGAGGACACTCATTCACTGGTCTCTTTTCCTTCTCACTGACCAGTCAAGACCCAGGCTAGAAGGAGCTGCAGGACTGACTGACGGACTTCCCAGCACTGGGCAGCAGAGGCAGGATTGGGTGTTCAAAGCAATCTCAATTATATAGCATGAAGCAAGCCTGGGCTATAGGCGACATTGCTCTTAATAGAAATAAATGATCAACAGCACTTGAGAAAAGGGAATGAAACTATCAATGACCTAGAAACACTGGAAACAGAAACAAATAAAGATTAAAGGAGTAATTCATTTAAAGAAAATGAAATTTTAGAGTGATACCAATAATTGACTTTTAAAAATGATAAAAAAAAATAATAATAATTGGAAGAATACTAGGTTATACTGACTTTGAAACAGAGTGGGCACTTCCCTGATAGAGAAAATGCAATTAATAAGACATTGTATGACTTTGTCCATGTAAAATGATAGCTGCTGAGTGCTATAAGCTGACACAGATTGACAGCCAATGGCCTGTGTCTCAAACTTCTGAGCTGACTCAACTGTGTTAACTAGAACTGCACATATCTGCATAGGAGAGTTCCCTAACTGGAAACTGAATACTCAGTAGCTACCCTCCCTAAATTGTACACCCACCATTGCTGTCTGTGTTCATTCACATGGAAGGAATCAATTCATTGAGAGAAACTGCACAGACAGTCACTCACCGTGCCCCTTCTTGATGATGGAGACCCCTGCAGCTCACTGCCTTTAATTTCTGTCTGTGATCTAGCTGTTGTCTAGTCTGTTTCCCCCTGCAGTGTGCACAGCACACTGTCCCTCCTCTTCTGGTCTGAAGGGAGAAGCCAAGCTCCACACACAAATCCTTTTCCTGTTACTGCAATGGACAGTCCACTATGTGACTCAAACTGGTCATTTTAGAACTCTGTGGTGCTACAGGCCTGTAATCCAAGGATTTAGGGTGGTTAGTCAGGAGGACAGCAAGGGCAATGCCCTGTGGGGCTACAGACATGCTTCAGTCAACATAGGAGACCTTGACTGAAAACCACTTTTCAAAAAGGCTGGAGATGCAGCTGTTCTAGAATTAATATACCTTCATGGCACACCAGGACTTAAAGTTGGTTGTGACCCTGTAATGGTTCCTTGAGCAGTTAGAGGCCTGTTCTGTGATGGGGAGGTGGACATTTAGGCTGGTTATAAATCAGGGTTGTCTCCTTTGTTATGGGAATGTAGCTTAATGGCTGGTTAGTCCTGGTAAACAAACATTTACATCTTATCATACTAATCTCTAACAGGCATGGTTAACATACCACTTGTCTTTGGGGTATTTGGAAGGCAGCCCTTCCTTAGCTAAATTCTACTTTGTGTGACTTAATGTCTCCTAAGCATTGGTAAATCCTTATACCACTAAGTTTCTTCTACATCACAGTTTAGCAGTGGAGTGCTACTCTACACAGGAAATGCTGTTTACAAGCTCCACAAAATTAACTCCAGACGGATCCTACACCTAAATGTTCAATGTTAAAAGTGCAGAGCTTCTGAAAGATACTAGAGAGACTAGGGCTTTCTGAGTTTGGCAAATCTGCCTTCCATCGGGACAATACAAGCACTACAGGAATCAGCATTTCACAGTGACGTCAACAAGGACACTTCAAAGCACAGTCCAGCTCCCAATGCTCTGCACAGACACAGCCAGTGGAGTGAAGTTATTCAGAGGCTGCTGCCCCAGCCCAGGGAGTTGCAGGGACCACACTGGACAAGCAGGACCGTGCAAGACCACGCGGGTCCAGGCAGAAACATGCTGAGCTCTGCATCTGGCCGCTGGCTCCCACGGAGCGGGATAGGACCCATCACATCGGCTCCCGCGGCTCAGCCAGCCGCTCCTTTTAGTCCTGGGACAGCGACCCCTTGCTCACCATGGCCGGCCACTCCTCCCCGCCTGGGGACAGCAGCCCTTCGCTCACCACGGTTCGGTTCGGCTGCAGAGATCGCCCGTGCTCTCCCCAAAGCTCCCTGCAGTGGAGCCCAAGGCGCCGTACACAGTCCAACTTCCGACTTCCTCAGCAAAGCAGCTGAGCCAGAAGCCTAGCACCCGGAAGAACCCTCCCATCTGACTGGCCGGTCCACTGGAGGGCCTGATTAGTTAGTGTGGACTGAGTGACAGGACCGAGTGACCTGAAGAGACACAGCACAGTGTTTTCCAGCCCTGGCTTCCACTTGAAGCACACACCTATCCCAGACTGAATGTAGATTAGTGCCAAATTCAACAGCAAGTCTCTTGTTACTATAAACCAGTGGGGTCAATTTTAAAAGGAAGTGTACAAATTCAGGAGGAGGCTAATCAGACAATATTGCCCAAGAAGAACACAGGGTAACTCAAGAACATTATGAACAAAGTTCACAGTGGCCCTGGGACTGATAACCATATCCTGATGTGTGTAAAGAGTTGGGTTCTCAGGGTCTGAAGCAATCCCTTCCCAAAGGCCCTACCCCCAGAACATGACCAGCTCTCTCCCAAGCATATTCCCGGTTTTAGAGAAGGAGCTGTTTTTGCTTTATACATCGGGACCTTAAAGAAACCTCTCATGGCCCAAGCAGGCTGCCAAACTCAGAGAGGCCTAGTTTCTCAAGTATCTTCTAGAAGTTCAGCACTTTGCACTTAACCTTACATGTCAGATCCATTCATAGTTAATTTTTTGGAGGTTTTAAAAGGCATCTCATGTGTTGGGTAGCTCCACTACCAAGCTGTGATGTAGAAAGGTAGAATTGGTGATATTAAGGATTTACCAATGCTTATGAGATAGTATATCACACAAAGGAGAATTTAGCTAAGGGAGGGCTGCCTCTAAAATACCTCAAAGATAAGTATTATGTTAACCAGGCCTGTTAGAGATTAGGATATTAGGATATAAATATTTGTTCACCTTTTATGTATACTGTTATTGGCCACATGTCCGTAGTTAAAACAGCTAATGGGATGCTCATCCACGGAGAGGATAGGGAGACCCTCTGTGCAAAGATCTCTCTGTAGTAAGCTGGAGAATCATAGTTTTAAGAGAGATTTCTTAATTGTGTTGTACTGGATACTGTACACATCAATTTGATAATGTTTTGTTATTTATTTGCTGTTTCTTTGTATTGACTACATATACTCATTAAAAACCAAAAGTATGGTTATAGTAGTGATGCCATGTATTATATAAAGACTGTCTTGTATTTTCTCTAAGGTTTAGTTTAACAGATTATACCTAGGAAACATTAATTTATTACATTATCTTATACATAGTTTCTATTCATCTGTTTTTAGTTAGTTGTTGTTGCTCAGCATTTTCCTTTTTTTTTTCTTTTCTTCTCTTTTTTTTGTTTTTGTTTTTGTTTTTGTTTTTTCAAGACAGGGTTTCTCTATGTAGTTTTGGTGCTTGTCCTGGATCTCACTCTGTAAACCAGGTTGGCCTCGAACTCACAGAGATCCACTTGGCTCTGCCTCCTGAGTGCTGGAATTAAAGGTGTGTACCACCACTGCCTGGCACTCAGCATTTTCTTAAGACAAATAATTGGCACCTTCCTATGATCAGCTGTGCCTGCTTACAAAGGATGACCACCACCAGGTTGGCTGACTGTTGATAGTTCATCATTGAAGGAGCAATCCCCTCCTTCTGAGTATACAGCTTCTTTCCCAGGCAACTGTATGCAATTCAGCCCTAATGACATGTGACCTTGTGGTTTGTGGGAGGAGCTAGAGCACATAGCCTGGGAAAGACTCAGGAGGAGGTGGATTCTGCATTTGCACCTATAAGAAAGCCATCTTAAAGGTGAGAATTTTCCTTGAGGGCTATCAGGCTTACCTCCTATGCACACTGAGAAATGTAATATAATGCTAGAGTATACAGCAGTGAGAGAACAGAGAGGTGAGCTCCACATCTGCAGCTATGGTAGAGCCATTGTACACCCTGAGTAGAGACATGCCTGTGGGGCTGCTTTCAGGTATCTGTCTTGTTATGCTATTGCTATGAAGAGACACCATGACTACAGCAGCTCTTATAAAGGAAAACATTTCATTGGGCCTGTCTTACAGTTTCAGAGGGTTTAGTCCATTATTGTCATAGCTGGAAACATGCTGGTGTACAGGCAGATGTGGTACTGGAGAAAGAGCTGAGAGTTCTACATCCAGATCATCAGGCAGCAGAAAGTGTCTGTGACACACTTTCTCTAACAAGGACACAACTATTCCAATAAAGCCACACCTCCTAATAGTGCCACTCCCTGTGGGACTATGGGGGCCATTTTGATTCAAACCACCACAGCATCCAAACTCCTGTATCCCCTCAATCATGTTCAGTAAGTAAGATCAATAAACTCATTGGTTTTCCATGGTGGACTTTGGTAAAATTGCACTTTGCATTGGCATTGGGACTTATAAGGATGAGATACACATTGCTTTGTAACCCTCAAATGGGGAGTAAATTCACACAACAGATCGTAAATATATTTGTTAATGTTCCTATGTCTCACGGTATTAGGAAAAGAAACCAGTACATAAAAGGACATAATAGAAGAATGGAAATATGGAAATTAGGAAAGAAAGACTTAGATATATGAAGATGATAATGACTGCATGGCTCCAGAATAAAAAAAGACTGGAAAGCTTTGGCAAGTTATGAAGATCTGAGTAAGTTGTTTAAGGTACATAAAGGATGAGATTTAGAGATCATATATTGTATTAAAGTTGGCAAGGTCAGATATCAACTCTTTCAAGGACTGGCTAAAATGTATGTCATAATAAACATTAAGTTTATTGAGTTATGTCTGGCTATTGAAACACACAGTACTTAAAATACCAAACTGGTGTAAAATTGATCTTCTATGTGTTTCATAATCATTCTTTGAGGCAATTTTAATATAGTTAGAGGGACTAAAAGGGAGAATATTTCTTCCATTCCCCTACAAAGTCAATGGGGTCCCAGGGACTAAAACCATTGATCTTATGTTGTCTTGTTCATGGAGATCATGGAGGCCCCACTCAATAAATTTGAAATGCTGTCCAGTCTACAAAAGGAGGTTCAATGTGGGCAAGATTTTCTCAAGGCTTCAAAGGAAGCCACAGTACCTAAAGCAAAGCCTTTGACTCATCCTCACATTGATGGACAACTGGTAAAAGAAAGGCTAGAAGAGTCTGAGGTTCCTCTAAAGCCCAAGTGACCCCTGAGGACTAGGTGCTCCACTGGTCTTGACAGCACAGTAAGAAGTATTAATTTTGGCCACCTGTGGTCTTCAGCACCCATCAGGAAAGTTTAACCAAAGACCAAGAGAATTGCTAACACCCCAAGGGCTCGCACTCTACAGACGTCAGGTGTGAGTCTGCACGAGGGGTTGTTTAGACAACCAATCTCGCTGATATTTTCTTCATGGTAAAAGGATGTTGCCCAGAGGTGAGATGTCAGACCTTGGCTCCCTGAGCACCTGCCCACAGCCAAGGAAGACAGGCCCATGATTTTTTTAAGCCCCAAATTAAATGATGCTAAATGCCTCTTCTCTCCCTATCCAGAGCCACATGGGAAAGGTTTCATGCTGACTTTTGGCTAATGTTAAGTGTGAAAGCTGATTGTGGGTTCAACACTCTGGAGACCAACCATAGAGGTCAAAAAGAAACATCTAGTAGATGGGGCCTATTGTGAATCCATCAAGAATATCTTTTGGACTTTGGAAATTTTGGTCATTTCCAGGCACCAATAAAGTAATTCCTTTCCTGTTCTGTTTCTGAATTTGGACTTTGCAAGGGGTCCTCTGGAAGAGTATTCCAATACTGCCATGTGATACCCCAAATTCAACTGGAAGGAGACAGATCAGTCATTGTTTCAATCCCATAATAGCAGTTAGGGTTGCCTCGTCATAGGGAGGTGAGATATGAACTGGAGGTAGAAATCAACTAGGCAGTTTAGGATTAAAAAGAAGGAAAGAAAAGAAATAAAAAAGAAAAGAAAAGTAACCAGTTGCTTTCTTGACTAAAAGCCAGAAGTATCACTGGAACTCTTAGCAGTTTCATCCTTGCCAGAGGCCAAAGATGCCAAAAGTGTTTTGGGAACTATGATACCTGATGCTAAGTGATTCTGGGGGCCTTAGGAAAGAGAAAAGTTAAAAGTAGTAATAAAGGCCTGCTAAGAGAAAAAGGTCCTTGGTCAAGAGAATAGAATCTCTGTCCTGGATGCAGACCTAACATTTCAATGGGGACAGATCAACCTCCTGGCCGAGGGACCTGGTCTGTGGAGTCCAAGAAATGGCCACTCAGGATATTAATGGGTTACCAATAATTGATTAACTGAATGCACATTGGTAATCCCAACTGAGGTCAAAACCAGAAATCTTTCAAGCTCCTTCATGCCCTACTCCCTTCCTGTACTGTGACTATAACAGCTTGTAATTGTATGGACAACGAATTCCCATTCTTACACAAGCACCTCTGCATCACCACCCCTATAAAAGCCTGGGCCGCATTAGGACACTCCTTCCTCTGTCTCCTTTTCCTCCTCACTGACCAGTCAGGGCCCAGCCTGGAATGACTGACACACGTGTCTTCACAGCACTGGATGGCAGAGACAGATTAGTGTTCAAAGCCATTCTCAATTTCATAGCATGAGATTCATAGCATGGGTTACAGGAGACATTGCCCCAAACAGAGATAAATGGATAATAACCATGAGAGAAAATAGAATGAAGTTCTTAATGACTGGGAAACATTGGAGAACAGAAACAAATAGCGATTGGAGCACCTTGCACAGAAAATGAAATTTAAAAGTGATATCAATATTTGACTTTTTGTTGTTGTTGTTTGTTTTTTTGTTTTGTTTTGTTTTTTCAAGACAGTGTTTCTCTGTGTAGCTTTGCGCCTTTCCTGGGACTCACTTGGTAGCCCAGGCTGGCCTCAAAATCATAGAGATCCGCCTGCCTCTGCCTCCCGAGTGCTGGGATTAAAGGCATGCGCCACCATCGCCCAGCAATATTTGACTTTTTAAAAAGGTAACAATGATGGAAGAAGTCTAAGCTCTAATGACTTTGAAAAATAAGTAGATACTTCCCAGTTGAGGGAGTGCTATTAACAAGATACTGTTGACCATGCTGCTAAGCAAGGGCAGTGCATGACCACATGGGACCACAGCAGCTGACATTTTGCTTAAAAACTTATTCTGGCAATATATTTGGGGTGTAAATCTCCCCTCTAAGGCCAGGATTTGCAGTCTCCTCTCCATATTTAAATTGTTCAAAGTGTAACCTGGTACCCAGACCTGAAAGAGATTTAAGGATGACAGGGTATGTGCAACGCATAAGCCTACAGTGTACATGAGTTAGTAAAATCTATTCCAGAGCAACTCCTCTTTGAACACTAGTCAGACCTGAATGTACATTGCTATTAAAGAGATTTTTCTTTATTAATCTCTAAGTGGGTGCTGTGATTTCTCCCTGGGAAGGCATATTAATTCTAGAACAGCTGAATCTCCAGCCTTTTCAAAAAGTGGTTTTGAGTCAAAATCTCCTGTGGTGATTGAAGTAAACTTGAACCCTGAGAATCAGTAGGTCTGGTATAAGCTGATGTCTCGTGCCAAGCAAGTTTTAGAAGTACAGCATCTAATAGATTATTTTCAGGGGGACATGGGGGCAGAGTCAGCAGGAAGCTAATAACTCTGCATATTTACTTTTTAAAAAGGCAGCTAGGGGTAGAAGCCACCTATAATCTCTATACTGAGCACAGAGACAAAGGAGTATCACTGTGATGTTAGGCAAGCCTGGGTCATAAGCAAGATATTTTCTCAAAAACAAACAAACAACAACAAAAAAAAAAACAAATGACAACATGTATTCAGGACTCCTTCACCCCAGCTGTTTGGGTCATTGGAGTCATTCTTTGTTAGCTTATGACCATCTGTAACTCTAATTAGGAGGTATATGACCTGCTCTTCTGGCCTTCTTGACCACCATCCATGAAGGCAGTGGACAGACATACTGTCCTAGCTGTTTTATGTCAACTTGACACAAGCTAAAGTCATCAGAGAGGAGGGAGCCTCAGATGAGAAAATGCCTCCATAACATCAGGCTATGGGAAAGGCATTCGTAAGGCATTTTAACTAGTGATTGATGTGGGTGGAGCCACCTATGGGCAAGGAGCCCTGGTTACAAGCCATGGGGAAGAAGCCACTAAGAAGCACACCTCCACGGCCTCTGTATCAGATCCTGTCCTGGTACCCTTCGGTGGTGGACTACACTGTGGAAGCACAATCCAAATCAACCCTGTCCTCCCCAAGTTGTTTTGGTCATGTGTTTCATCACAGCAATAGTAACCCTAACAAAGACGAATTGGCAACATAGGTAGGGTATTCCTGTGAAAGACTGGCCATGTTGTTTTGGAGTTATATGGTGGAAGGACTTTGGGACTCTGGGCCAGAGAAGCCATTGGGTGTTGAGAGCTCGCTCACTGAGCTGTTCCGCAGGAGCTTGGAATGTAAGAATGTTGAGAGTGATGCAGATGATGGATGTCGGACTTGCGAAGTTTCAGAGGGAAGCGAAGACTCTACCAGGCCTTTCGTGTGAACAAGCTGCTGTGTCTGGCCAACTGGAGCTGAAGAACCAGCTGATTAGCAAGAGACCAGAACCAATAAGAAAAAGCATTGCTTCGTTAGGTCCATAGACGCTACTCAGCTGGGCCCAAAGAACCAGCTATGATTTAGAAGCGAGTGGCATCATTGTGGTGAAATCTTCTGGGAAGTGTTTCCCCAGGGTCAGGACACAGAAGTTGTGTTCCAGAAGTGGCCATTGTTGTACCTCCTCTTAACAACAGCCAAATTTGAGCCAGGCGGTGGTGGCACGCCTTTGATCCCAGCACAAGCAGATCTCTGTGAGTTTGAGGCCAGCCTGGTCTACAGAGTGAGATCCAGGACAGGCACCAAAACTACACAGAGAAACCCTGTCTCGGGGGAAAAAAAAAACAGCCAAACTTGGTAGTATAAGAGTCACCCAGGTAGACCTGCCTCAACTGAATGAATGTACCAGGCTCTGCTGACTCCCCATGGAGGCCTTGTCTTGGAGGAGGTGGGAATGGGGAGTGGGTTGGGGGGAAGGCTGGGGGAAGGAGGAGGGAGGAGAGGGGGGTCTGCGGCTGGTATGTAATTGTAATATATATATATATTTTAAAAAGTTACCCAAGTGGTACTGGTTTTGAAAGCATTTGGTGGGCATGGAGAGCAGATTAGGCTTGACACTGTGTGGCAGGACTGGAGTCCCAGAAGGCAGCCCAGGAGAGACTACTGGTGAAAACATAGCCCAGTTGCAGCAGAAGTCCCCAGCAGTTTCGGAGATGACAGCACCATGGGCTGACCACCAAGAACAGAACAGTGGAGCCAGCCGGAGCCCAGGAGAAAGCTGTGTGTGCTGCAGAGGGTGCAGCTGGAGAAGTGACCCACACCCCCTGGAGAAGCCCAGAAGACCATTCGTGGATGCCAGACATTGGACATTGTGTCATCTACACTGTTGCAGTTTGGTTTTGCTTTGTTCAGATTGTGACTGTGCCATGGTTCTTCCCTCTTGAAATAAGAAAGTACTTAATTTATTCTTAATTTAAAGGAGACCACAGTTGAGAGACTTTAAACTTTTAAAAAAGATTTTGGAGTTTTGCAGAGAATTTGGATTTTAAAAGAGATTGGATATTTATGAGACACCTTGTAACATGTTTGAATTTGTAAGGCTGTGGGATTTAAGTTTTATGTTGTAATATCTTTATTAATGTGTAACCTTTGGTATGAAGATCTTTCCATTTCCTAAATTTCTACACATAAACGTTTTTATAACTATTTCCATTTTACGTTTGTATTTCCATTTCCCCTAACTCCTCTGTGTCCCAGCTCCCGACCCCAGCAGGCACCCTCTAACCCAAGGCTGTTCCTGCCAGGGCAACAAGAAGGCTGAGAGTAGATGCACACCTCTCCTTCTGCTCCTCGAGATCCGGTCCCCCGAGCAAGGCTGAATGCACTGATAAATACAGAGCCATAAATGAATCTCACATGTACCATGGTCAGTGAACTAAACCAATCTCAAATGGTGCCAACTGTGTGGTTCTATTTATATGGCGTATTGGTAAAGGTAAGCTCCAGAAGCAGGGAAGAGAGAACCAATTGGCAGGGTTAAATGTTAGAGTTTGATGACATCAGCCACCCTAGAGAGCTTTGCTGGGGGCCAGAACTGCTGTACATCCTAATTTTGTTGGTGCGTACATCACATCATACTGTATTTTAAGTTCAAGAAACAGGCAGACTTGGTGGCACACACCCATAACCCGAGAACTCAAGAGATGAAGCAAGAGGACTTCTGTGGGTTTGAGGCTGTGCGGGTCTGCAAAGAGAATACCAGGCCAGCCAGAGCTACACAGCAAGACCCAAACTTACAAGAAATTCCTAGAAATGTGTAGCAATCTGTCTGTGATGATCTGTGGATCGTGTGATGATAGTTATGCAAATGTTTAAGTGTAGAATTTTAGTCTTCGTAAATTACACATCAAAAATGTTTATTTAGAAACTGCTTCAAATGCCTGCACAGCCTCACTAGGACAACCGTCCTACAGGTGACTGTCAACTTGATGCTGGCTTATAGAATGTGGGGCTAGAGAATTTGTTCTGGAGAAAAACCACATACAGATATCTTGGTGCCCTAAAGAACTTACAAGACCCTTTAGTTGGAGATGAAAAAAAAAAAAAGGTTTTTGTGTTTGTTTGCTTGCTGATGACTTTAGATGGTGAATAATAAAAATACCCAGTTCTCTCATGAGTCTCTCAAAAATACAAACTAAAAAACTTCCTTAACTCCTTCTCTACCTCTTGAAAAGAACCATGGTTTATAGTTTAGTGTTTACCTGCCTAGAACATGTAAAGATGTACTTTTTTCTGTTGAATAAATGAGATCTTTGTACTCAATATACATGGCTTTTTTACACTCAAGGTCTTCAACAGATGCACATGTTCACATATAATCTATACATAAAGGGTATTTGAGCCAACAACACCTTCTGTCCCAAAAGAGACCCTGAGGGAAGACAGAAGAGGCACAACTTGAAAAATTTCATAGTAAGACTTAAAAAAAAAATCTGTTTCTCTGACACAACACTGTTTCCCTCCTTTTCCTTCTGCATGACAGTGCCTGTCTTCACTGTCATGAAATCACAGTCACTTATGCTTCAGTCAGGAGCCACTGCGTCATTCTACATTCCTAGGGTTTACCAAATCACTGGGGCAGGGGAACGGTGAGGGTGCAGGCCTGCTGATGCAAGACCCCTGTCCATGCTGAGTCACAGGAACGCCAGCCTAAGACAAAATCAACACTACCAGGTACCGCTTCACCACTGGAGCTAAACACAATAGTTCTTGGCCCGCTCTGCGGGGTAGAAATTGACTCTACTCAGGTATGTGTGCACCTGACTCGGGTAGGGTCCCTATCACATACAAGCAGCTGTGTGATGTTGGGAAAGTGACTTTCCTGCTTGTCATTTTAATTTCCTCCTTTTTGCAATAAAACAACGCTCTCTGGTGGCCTCTGGGTTATGGCCAGGCAGGTTGTTTTTGTTCTGTGTAAGGCTAGACCTGCCAACGACTATGGAATGGCAGGTGTACAGTCCTGGCCATAGGCCCTTGCTCTGGCACTCATGCATATACCAGCTAGGCCTGAGCGCCCCATTTGTCCTGCCCAAAGTCAGAGGTCTGAGATGCGCAGGCCTCCTTTCTCTAGAGGTTTGTTTGTTCCCCTTCAGCCACGCCAGACCCTTCCCACCAAAGCCACATCCCACCAGAAAGTGCCAGCCTCCATATAGAGCCCCATCCAACATATCCAATCAAGTAATGGGATGTGGGGCCTAAGCCCGCCCCTGGGGCTCTTTAGCCCAGTGAGCATTCTGGGAAGAGTTAAACCCTCCCTCCCTCCTCTTCCCCCTCCTCCTCCTCCTCCCCCTCCTCCTCCTCCTCCCCCTCCTCCTCCTCCCCCTCCTCCTCCTCCTCCCCCTCCTCCTCCCCCTCCTCCTCCTCCTCCCCCTCCTCCTCCTCCTCCCCCTCCTCCTCCTCCTCCTCCTCCCCCTCCTCCTCCTCCTCCCCCTCCTCCTCCTCCTCCCCCCCCTTCCCCCTCAGCTTGCCTCATGCCTAGAACTTAGAGCGTGCGTGCGAGCGTGCGTGCGTGCATGCACGTTAGAAACCGTTAAGAAACCGCCGAGGAAGGAGCTGCTGAGGCGTGGAGGAGGAGATCTGTGGAGTTTAACATGGTGAGAGCAGCCCCAGGCCAAGGTGGGGCCTGCCTCTGGGTCTCTGAGGGTGGGACACCGCCATCTCAGAGTCTCCTCACATCTCAAGGTCCCATAGGAGCGGTGAAGGTAAAGCGGCCCCGAAGGCCACAGCCTCCTCTTAGCCCAGGACCAGTAAGGGCCAGGGCAACATGTCTTCCCAGAGCCTGGTGACTCCTCCCAGTCCAAGTTCTCATAAGGCCAACATGCCCTCTATGATGATTCAGGGTGGCAGACTGCAGTTCCTGCCTGGAGTCCCAGGCCTGCAGAGGCTGACAAATAAGTGCAAGAGTTCGAGGCCAGCCCACCCTCTTAGGACCCCAGTCTCAAAAAAAATATATATATATATATATATATTACACCAAAAGAGGGTGGCAGATAGGCCTTTGGAGAGGGAGCTTTAGTTTTCTGCTTGCCAATAACCAGTGCCCTTGACTGAGTGAACAAACAGTAGTGTTGGTTCCAGAAGTTTCTGGAAGCTCCCAAGCTTTCTAGTCTAGTGCTCACCATAGGAAAGTGAAAGTTACTAAGCCCAGAGAGCCTTTCTTTTAAGACAGTCTCTCGTAGCCCATGTTGGTCTCCGGTTCAATATGTAGGAGGAGATGCCCTGGAACACCTGGTAGGCCCACCCTCTGCCTCCTCCTTGCAGGGATTACAGGCATTTGACACCAGTTCCCCCAGCTGCCCAAAGAACCTTTCTGTGGTTTGTGGATGTGGCTCTTTCTCGTGTTCTGTGGCTTATAGGTAGGATCACTTGTTCACATTAGAAAGCAATTCTGAGATATATGCTGTGGCATGCTGTAATCCCAACACTAGGAAGGCTGAGGCAGGAAAATTGGATATTAAAGACTAGTCTGCATTAGTGAATTTGAGGCCAGCATGGGCTAGGAGGCCTTCTCTTAAGAGAGAAAAAAGTAAAACTGAGAATGTTTTTTAATGATTTTTTTCTTCATTTATTTTAAATATATGTCTGTGAGAAGCATGTGTTCATTGAAAATACTTGTATTCACTTGAAAGGAACACATGTTACAAATACCAGACAAGACCTATGTCTGCACAGCCAGAATTTGTCTTTGTTTTTGTGACAGGGTCTTATAAACCATGGGAGCCTCAAACTCCTCTTCCTGCCTCAGCCCCTAATTGAGCTGGTTACTGTCATATACTAACGCTTGTGGCTTGATCATTATTTTTCATTAAAAAGAAAGAAAGAAATTGTTCACTTTTGTTGACAACTTCCATCTTGTTTTGTGCTTATGACACAATCCTGATAGGCATGGGACTTGGTAACACGTTCTACTTGGCTTTCTGTTACTATGGTAAAATACTGACCAAAGCATCTTGGGGGAGGAAAGGGTTTACTTGGCTTCCGGGCTATCGTCTGTCATCGGGAGACACCTAGGCAGGAACTGAAGGAGACCATGGGGGAATACTGCTTGCTTGCCTGCTCAGCCTGCTTACCTACACTGCCCAGGTCTAAATGCCTACGAATAGCACTGCCCACATTGAGTTGGACCCTGCCACATTGGTCATCAGTCAGGGAAATGCCCCACAGACATGTTCACATTCCCTCTTCCCAGGTGACACCAGCTTGCAAACCAGCACCATGGCTTTGCATATGCCTCTTCAAATTAACCCTTGAGAACTTGAGCGAATTCTCTGAAAACTTACCTAGACTCTTAATATTTGTTTCTGTGTCTGGTTTGGGGTTAGGTTTGTCATTTGATTCATCCCCTCAACTAGCTTGTTATTTAGACATCTTTTTAACAAATTAATAGTTGTGTCTGGGGCACTGGAGGCTCACAGGCTACTCAACACAGACCTCCTTCCAGTCAGCTCATGTCAGACAGCTGCCAGACCTTGGGGCTCGTTCATTGTGTGTTGTATCAGCCGAGCCAAATAGAGTTTATATTTTACAGATTATTTGTGCCAAAATTTCTGTCTTTGGTTATAGTGAACTTCAACTTTTGTAAAACTCTTTTAATTAAACACATATGATGAGTGACAATCTTTACTACACATGATGAATGACAAGATGGTGATGGAATTCAGGCACACAGTTCCTTTCAATGACTAAGACCAACAAAATGCTAAGAAATCCCTTATAATGTTTAAATTTTACATATTAATTTACATCAAGTCTGGACAACTCAGATTTCTTATATTTTCCAATTGTTGTATGTTTTTCTGTTGTTATCTTTTTTATGATTCTGGGATCCATAATGACCTTATGATTCTTACTCATCATTTGTTTGATCACAATCCTTTATCCCACAACTGAGCATATGAGAATGAACTGATATCATATATAACATATACAATATAGGTGCAAGCCTCTCTGCATCCATAAAACTAAATAGAGAAATTATGAGATAATGCCTTTAAAATCCCACATATATGTATATAGGTGAGGTATATACACATGAGTACAGTTGCCACAGAGACAAGAAGAGGTCCAGATTCTCTGGAACTAGAGTTACTGGTGTTTGATTATGAGTCACTGTGATGGGTAATAGGAAGTGAACTCAGGTTCTCTGCAAGAGCACATTGTGTTTTTTTCTGGTAGCTCACCTCTATCCCATCATTCAAAAATTTTTAAAGTTTAGAAGATAATAAAATTATGGTCATTATCTTTAGTTATATATAAAGAAATAACCCCTTAGGCAAAATTAATCTTATTATTCTGTACATATAATTAATTAATGAAATAACATGTCATTATTGTCATGCAAAACAATTTGTTCATTTACATCCCTTTATTTCCCTGTTACACTCCCTTCATCTAAACTATGTCCCCTTACATTTCCTTAGCATTGCTCCTCCTCCTTTCATATTTTTTATAAATTCCATTTATGAGATAAGGTATGTGTTATTTGTGTTTGGGGGAATTATCTATTTCTCTACCCTGAAGATATATAGTTGTAACAATTTTCTTGGGAATTATGTAATCTCTACATAATTTGTCTTTATGAATGAACTCTTTATTTATTTATATTTTCTTTATCCATTCATAGATTGGTGGATATCTAGGCTCATTCCATAACTTGTTAATTTCAGGTAGTGCAGTGATAAACACATTCACACACATATGATTCAATATAGTGAGTTCACGTTCATAAGTATGCATGCCCTGGAGTGATACAACTAACTGGTATGTCTAATTAAATTTTCACTCAGAACCATCATTGTAGAATTCATAGTGCTGGGAATGTTTTGCAGTCCAGTAAACAATATATATGTTCCTTTTTTCCTTTCCAGCATTTAAAAAAGTTTTACATGTAGTGAAAAATGCAATCCTTAAAAAGACACATAAATGTGAAATTATGGGGCAATCTTAATATTATTCATCACCTAACATAAGGATCATTTCTCTCTTTTTTGTTTACACTTTATTTGATTAGTGTGAGAAATGGGTCTGGGGATGCAAGAAAAACCACCACACCATCCACAGTATTTGAGCTAAGTGTAAGTCCTGCTGAGAATTTATTCTAATGCAAATAGTTGCCATGCCTTACTCTAAGTGCTCAGAGCTTGACCTCATGTTTCTACACAGCTGGTCATCTGAAAGTGGCCCACTTGATGAGTAGAATGCGCTTTTGAGTTCCTATTGCAGCTTCGCACACATATTTGTGACAGGTGGGAACACAAACCACCACGCTGAGGAGCTGTTGTGCACATATTTGTATTTCAAGAAATGTTGCCCTGGGATTTCATCTGAGTAGATTCTTTATAGTTTTTTTTTGTTTGTTTGTTTGTTTTTTTTTGAATGAAGTTTTGTCTTACTTAACCACACATACATACAACAGTCACATTAAAATATTTCTGTTCACTATAGTGATTGGAAATAAGATAGGAAAAGAAATACAAAAGAAAAAGAAAGTCAAAGAATCCTAACTTAGAGATGATATAATTCTATACACAGGACACTCTAAAGAGTAGTGAAACTGCAATTGAGCTAATACCATTTTCTTTTTTTTATTTTTATTTTTTAAATTACACTCATGATATTCATTAATTACACTCATGATATCAATCACATTTGTGGTAATATCATTTTCAATAAAGTGAAAAAATACAAATTAACACATCAGTAGCCATCCTACATACCAATGACAAACACACTGAAAAAGAAATCCAAGACACACACACACACACACACACACACGCACACGCACACGCACGCACGCACACACAAATGCATGCACACACAGTCATAGGAGTAAATATAACCAAGGACATGAAAAATATCTGTAGTGAACATTTTATAGACACTGAAGAAGAATTTCAGGAGGATAATAGATGTTGAGAAGACCTATGCCTTTTTAAAATTGAGATTATCATACAATTATTTCATTTCTCCCTTTCCTTTCCATCATCTAAACCCTGATATATACACCTCCTTCATCTCTTTCTAAATCATGTCCTCTTTTTTTTAATAATTGGTGTTACATGCATGTATGTCTATGTAATACATATATACTCTTTAAATATGACCTGCTCATTTTGTATACTATGACTTGATTGTGTGTCTCCAGGGCTGACTATTGAATAAGCAACTGTGTGATTCCCTGGGAAGTCTCTCCCAGGCTCAGCATCCCTTTGTTGCCTGTAGTTCTCTGTGTAGGACTAGAGCTTGTGCCTAAGGATTACAAGAGTAAATCTTGGGGAAATGGACGTTTTATGAAATTAAATCTATATATTAAATGCAATTCTATTCAGACTTCCAATGCAGTTTTCACAGACTTAAGAATCTACAAATAATTATATAGAAGCAAAAGAGACCAAGAATAATCAACACATCTAGACAAAGACTTAATATTAATTATGAATTCTCAGCCAGTTGCTCAGTCTTATTACTAACTAGCTCTCACAACTTAAATTAACCCATTTCTGTTCATCTACATTCTGACACATGGTACTACCTCTCTTTTATCTTGCACCTTCTGTTTTCTCCCCATCTCACTGGTGACTCCTCTAAATCCTCTCTTCTTCCCACTGTCCTTAGTCTGGTTTTCCCACCTAACTTTATAGTGTCAAGCTATTGGCCAGTCAGCTTCTTTATTAAACTAATCACAGTGTAATTTATATAGTGTACGGAAGAATTATTTCCCAGCAGCAGTGGGCTGTGGTGAATAGACAGACTCACAACTGGCCAAAGTTTAGAGAATGCATAACTGTGAAGTGTGCAGACCTCAACAGGATGTCCGAATCCCACCTTCCAAGGCTCAGGGACTACTTTGCAAGAGATAGGCAGAAGTTGTAGATGATTCTGTGAAATGGTGTCCAGGACACAGTGATCATTACACACAGAAAGGGGCTCATAAGGCCACACCCCTCAGACTTTATGCAGTTAATGTGTGCTGGGTGATGGGGTGTCATATAATTAACAGAAAAGGAAATACAAGTAAGCAACCATACTTGAACTCTGTGGATGCTAAGAACAATATGGCAGTTTGGGGGGTGTTTTTACTCGTGTTTTAACAGAGTATGTAAACTTCATCAGAGCTGGTGTGTGACTATACAATCCACAAAAATTTACTGATGCCTATTATGTCCAAAGGAAACTCCAATTCCCAAAACTCCAAGGGCAGCCCCGGATATTCAGAAATGGGCTCAACCTGGACTTTTGGAGGATTTCTGGAGGGTAGACAAAAGCCAACATTCCTCAGAAACTTGTGAAGCTGATTCCCCTCTACCCAAAGGTGTCATTTCTCTTATGACTGACAGTAGAGACAAATGGCTCCCTGTGGTGTGTATTACCACAATAAGGCACATGCCACCTCTAGGCTCCTTTGTATCACAAGTACCTGTCACACATTTCAAAGTGCATGCTAGTGTCCTAGGTCTTCTCCCTCCTCTACTCTAAACCCCCTCTAGTTCACAAGCATCCCTCCCCAGCCTCTCAGTCTCTTTATAAACCTGTCTTTCTGCCTCTGTCTCCTGTCTCTGTCCCCTGCTCCCATCTCCCCCTCTACTTCTACCTCTATCTCTCTGATCTGTTTCTTCTATTATGGTCAGGTGCAAACGGCTCACTATGTTCAGCTAACTTCTCCCTCTGCTCTGGACATCCCAGATGCCTCTATCTGTCCTGTCTCTGGAATCTATACTAAAATCCTTCCCATTTAACCAACCATACCACCGAGCAGTCATGTTGTCAGTTTATACAATGCCAAGAAACAGCTTAAAATTGTTGCATAGTACATTTTAATGGGAAAATATTACAAACATATACAGAATTAAATATATACTGTGTCATCTTTCGGAAAAATACTTACTAAATTTCTATATTTTATAAATCTTTCTGACAGATTGTGACTTGATATGTCAGTAGGTCCTGATAGGTGCTTCTTTCAAAGAACCTAATGATCAGCTTCAGCAGCAACTAAAAAAAAAAAAATCTTATGTACTATCATCAGTATCACTGTGTTTAAGAAGGTATGAGAATGTGGAGTCTTATTTTGTTGTTTTTACACAGATGTTGTTTCTATTGGAGTGTTTGTTTCCAAGATGAAGCTATCCTCATAAGTCACAGTATATGGACACAGAAAAATACAAACTAATATTTAACAGTTATATTTCTCTGCTTGCCTTTCAGAAACCACAAGGTTCTCATTAGGAATGAAAATAATTCCCTCATTCCAGAATAGGAGACAACCATGAACCTACCAACTTTACTTGGTCAAAACTGACCTTGTTATTTTTTTGTGATGTATTTTCAATATGATCGGAAAAATGAATCAATTTTTTTCTGGTTCTAGATAATGCTGAAATAGCCCTATATAAAGCATGAAATTTATTTATTGTAAGTACTAGTGCCAAAGAAAATTAGTTTTCTAGTACAAAAATCTTCAGCTATTTTAAACATTGCTGTGGTTATCTTTTTTTGTTTCTGGTATCTCTTGAATAATTTTCTCTGTGTAGCACTTGTTGAAGTCAGTGTATCACCCATGTCGTCACCGATAACAGAAAGGCCAGAAACCACATCAAGGATGTTACGAGGAGCAGTAGCAGGTCTGGTGCCAGAATAGGAAGAGGTGGAGTGTCATTGTTCACATTACGGCCAATGTATATCAGTTGTTTCTATGGAATAAAAATTACGTCAGCATCCTGAGTAGGATTCAGAGCTTCACCTGGGACATGAACAGAAGCAGATTCCTGATCAGTAGTGAATCTACCACATTTGTGTTCAGCTCTAGGACAAGCTTCAAGAGCCGAGTCGGCATTTTGAAAGGGTCCATGATGTCACCCAATGTGGTGGCCAAGAGTGGGCTCAGGGTCAGCATGTGGTCTGCCCCTTGCATGCCCAGTGTAAAACCTAAAGGAAGTGTGGGATTTAGGGCAGCGTTCTGAGCTATACCTACATCATTTTTATCAGATGCCTCACCAGTGCCACCAGCACATGCAGGAGCTGGCTCAATGTTGGCAGCAGCATCCTGAGCTGCATCCAAGTCAACTTTCTCATCCACCTCTCCAGTGTCACCTCTCACCAGCACATGCAGAAGGATTTGGCTCAATGTCAGCAGTGAAAAAAAAAGCACAGCAATACTATGCTCATATGGTACATAAAGAAAAACTTCTGCCTTCTTCAAACTTTAAGGAAATTTTGAGATGTTGGTTTTCATTTCATAGATTTCACTCATTCGCACCTATCAGTGTCAGAGTCTTGATTTATAGTCCCTAAATGGTTGTGTGCTCAGTCTAAGCCACTGATAGCCTGTAACTTCTGCTTCCTTTCTACTTGAGTAAAAGGCCCAGAATTTTTAGAAATCTTAAAAAGGACCTGCTCATCTTTATGCCTTCCTTGCATCTGCTCTTTGCTACCTGACCTCATCATTCTCTGTATTATGGGAAGATTTAAAAAAAAAAAAAAAAAAGTAAATGTGTCCTATCCTGTCGTTATGACTGGGATTTTGCATTCCAGCCACATTAAGAGAATGTGACAACGAGGGGCTTTGGAACAAAAGGAACCGCTCTCTTCTGCACTGCATTCCCCATGGCCTTTCACAGTTGCCCATTGGGGTCCTGGGATAGCAGAACAGTGAGGGTGACTTCTGAAATGCATGAACAAAGTTTGCACTATCCACAGCAGAGGAGAACCGTGGAGCTGCAAGTAAGGATTCTGGGAGATGCCTTCTAAATTCTCACTCCTTAACCGTGACTGTTATCCCTGGAGGATGGATGCAATGGTCTGTTCCAGCACCACTGTGGTGGCTTGAATGAGAACAGCCCCCACGGGCTCAAATATTTGGATGCTTGGTCTCCAGTTAGTGGAACTATTTTGGGGAGGATTAGGAGGTGTGGCCTTGTTGGAGGAGGTGTGCCACTGGGGGTGGGCTTTGAGGTTTCAGAAAACTGGTGCCATTTCCAGTGAGCTCTCTTCCCTGTGTGGGTCAGCTGTCAGCTCTCAGTTGCTGCTCCAGCACCATGCCTGCCTGAACCATGGGTGACAGATCTGTATGTATTACATTGGAACCATAAGCCCCACTCCATATAAACCCTTCTAAAAGTTGTTCTGGTCATGATGTTTTATTATAGCAATAGAAAGTAACTAATCATCTACTTACAGTAAGAGTGATATGAACAAAGCCTGAAGGATTCATTCAAAGCTCTGGTGGGGTATTATTCAGTGAATCATGCCAAAAAAAAAAAAAAAAAAAAAACAGGTGAGACAGTTCCATAATGCTGGTTAGATAGGATACATAGAACAACAACTAATTTAATCAGATACACTTAGGAAGTGTGAATTTTGGAAATGCATTTGATGCTGCCTGGCAGATGGGAAGCATCAACATTTATTCCATAACAAATAATGACTCCAGGTCTTTGTCATTCATGACATCTCAGTGAAACTCCTAATTTAGCAGTCTACATTTACCTTTTAGTACGACGTTTGAGGTGGTCATGTGCTACTTATGTGAAAACATTCACATTCCAAAACTCACCCAGCATCATCAAACGATGTAACAGAGATGATTAAAATAGCTTAAGAAGCATTGTTGATCAAAGAAGATGAGGAAGTATACATCTTACATGTGTGTCCAAACTGTTCAAATGAATCATGTGAAATTTTCAGTTCATTGGTTACACTGAGAATGATGAACATATCAAAGCATGTGATAATTGTCACACTTAGATAAATTTTCATATTCCATGTATCCTCACTCATTGCTTCTTCCTCACTAACTAAGCATGTGTAAGCCAGTTATAAAAAAGGAAAGAAGGCCACATGATACAAAGACACGTGCCACTTGGAAAACAAACACTGAAAATAAATGAGAAGACCCTGAAGATATTTTCCTGAACTGTTAGTTATGCAACAGGAGTACTAATGAATATATAGACATCATTTATCAGAATACACAAGTTCATAGGATTCTAGAAATTATTACTGGGTTGTGTACACGTGTGCATGCAGTTCTGTACCTATTTGTGCTGTGCTGTTGTGTGTGTGTGTGTGTGTGGTCTACCTTTTTAATGAAAAGATGAGAGAGATTGTTAGCAGTTCAGAGTGGAAATGATATGGAGGAAACCATGAACTTCTTATTGCCATGTGAGCTTTTTCTTTCTGCAAAGCTAGGCACCATCCTTGGAACATGCCTGTGTCGTTGCTAACTCTACGTCTTCATGAAGACTTCTCTTTAGTCTTCTGTGAGCACGTGGAACTGACATCTAGCTCAGATCTGTAATTTTATACTAATTATACTGCAATTACCAGGCAGTGGCTTCTGGGAAAGTCTTGTGATAGTTTGGTTTTATGTAAGTTTAACATCAGAAAAGTGATGCCTATTTTTAGTTCACTCATGACTTATTTCTTTAAAAAATAGAAAACACTACTCTTTAGTTGACTTGGGCATATATCTCATTGCTATTAATGAAGTTGTGGTTTGTAGTTTAATCATTTGCATATCAAAGATATTGGTTCCTTTTCATGCCAGCTGTACTCCATGGTCATCATACTCACATTATTTACTTTCCATATCATAAAAATTCCATATTAGTATAAAATTCTATTGGTACTAAACAAGTTAATTTATATTCTAATGAATTTTCTCTGAAATCTTATGACTGGCAAGTTTTTGCTTATTAAAAGTACTTGAGATCTATCTCTCTGCTAAGTCCTCCCTTGACTAAATATTTCTCAATCTGATTATATATAGTAGCTACTATTAATTTGGAAACCAAATTCAACTACACTTAAAAGAAAAGTTTTCTTTCTGACAATATTAAAATTACAGTTACTAATGGTTTCATTAGGTGTAATATGTAAAATCTGTCTCTTTCTCTCCTTATGTTGAACTTAGATGCTTCAAGGTAATTAGCTAGTTAACAATCTGTAGTGGAGGTCAGCAGCTGGTGTAAGTAGGGTCTGCAGACAGAGCTAGCTCTTCTGCTTGCTTTATATCTTCTGAGTGGGGTTTAAAACACAAAAGAGAGCTATTACTTTTGCACTTGCTGTGACAGAGTATCTACAAAAATTATTCAGGGGAGGAAGCTTGTGGGTGCAGGGAACTTCCGTCAGTTACAGTGGGGAAGGCCAACGGGGGCTTGGTCGGGGGCAGTGATCTGTTGCTTCTCACATGCTGTTAGGACAGGAAGCAGACAGGTACTCAGAACACCGCGGTACCAGAAATGATGATGACCATTGACACCCACCACCAGCAACCTTCTGCTAGCTATAACAAATCCCAAAGGTTAAGCAGTCTCCCAAACTGTAACCAAGTGTTCCAATATGAGCCCCTCTTCTCTCTGTGTCTCTCTTTCTCTTGCTCTGCGATTGTGTGTTAATGCCAGAATATTTTCAAAGTATAAATCAGAGGGCCAGTGAGATGGCTAAGTGGATAAAGGTACTTGCCAGAATGACTGACAACTTGAATTTAATCCCTGAGACTGAAATGGTGGGAGGAGAGAACTGACTCCTATAAATTTTCCTTTGACCTCCACACTTCTGCTATGCCACATATGAGTCTTGCCCCATCTGCCAAATAAATGGAGACCAGGGTGTCTGTCCTTGAACTGACAGAGACCAGAGTGCCTCTGCTCCATGAGTGCAGGGATTAAAGGTGTGCACCAACATGCCCAGTCTCCTATCGCTGCTCTTCCTATAGATTCTCTGGATTTCAATGTGTCAAACTGGCAGGCTGATGAGGCCTAGGGTCCAGGATATTAGCAAACATCCTAAGACTGGCTGCTTGCTTCCACTTATGACATCTTGGCTTATACTCTAATCATCTGAATATCAAACATATTCATTCTGGGGTCTGGAAAGATGGTGAGCAGTTTATAACAATTGTTGCTCTTGCAAAGGACCTGGGTTTGACTCACAGCACCCACATCTTGGCTGACAACCATCTGGAACAGCAATTCCAGGGGATCAGATGCCCTCTTGGATGTCTGTGGGCAGGACACACACAAGGTGCACAAAGAGAATGAATAAAAAACATTTATATACATAATTTAAAACATACAAGTATGTTGGTTACTTTCATGTTGACTATAACTAATCCAGAAGTCATTTATTCTCTGTATTTTTATGAGTTCTCCACACTTGTGTTAAAAATGTGCTCACTTTCTTACCTTTGCTTCCATAGACTAATTGACTGTCACTCAGAACAGTGCTTCTCAGCCTGTGGGTCATGACACACTTGGGGAATCATAGACTCTTTCACAGGGGTCACCTAAGACCTTTTGAAAATACAGATATTGACATCATGATTCATAACATTAGCAAAATTACAGTTTTGAAGTAGCAACTAAAATAATTTTATGGTTGGGAGTGGTCACCACAAATGAGGAACTGTATTAAAGGGTCACAGCATTAGGAAGGTTGAGGGCCACTTACTTAGAAGGTGACTGGCATGGGTGTGCCCAGGAGTGAGGGTGTGAATGAGGTGAAGGACGTGTTCGAGGCTGGGTTCCTGTTCTCTGACACTATTTGCAATACTTCAGGCATAGGCACACAGAGGCATCATTTCCCTCACAACAAGCAAATATGTTACTTTTCAAATTACTGGACATTACCATTAAACATGTTTGTTCTTCAGAGCTATTAGGTATTGGCTCTCCCTGAGAACACAGGTTCATTTCAGATTTTCTAAGAACTGTTTGGTTCTTCTTTATACTGTAGATCTTGTTACAATGTAAATATTGTGTAGGTGTTTTCTGCCGTGGAAAGGTAAAGGATTAACCTTCTTGGTTTGGTTCTGAAAGGAACTTTTGGGGTACACACTTTCAAAACTTTTATTCCTTAGTAGTCACAGGGGATTGACACATGAAAAGTAGAAACTATTGCTTTAAAATACCTTCAAATATGCTTATCTATTTACAAATTACTACAATATCATCAAGAACTGAAAAAGATTTGTGCTAGCCTAGATTAAAAGAGAAAACCATGAACTTGGTTTTCTCTTGGCCTTGCCCTTGTGTTTGAGACTAAACTGAATTCCCTGTGTTTTAAAATTTCTAGATCTTATGTGACATGATTATTAATATTAAGAGATCCCTTTCATCAGTGTTTCTCTTCCGTGGTTGGGAGGCAAAAATGAATATTTTCCATTTATAAGTAAACACTGATTTAATTACTAGTGTCCTCCATATCATAGTACCTATGAAACTGCTTTATAGAAACCCATTTGTCCACTTATTTACATTCAAAAATTATTAAAATGCAACTTATGATTCACACAAACCCTCACTCTAGGGCTCCAGGTTACAAACAGGTTTCCTAACCTCCAGCAGCTTACAGTAATGAAGTTGCTTTAATATAAATCTATAAGTATCTATTTAAAACTCCACCAATATTTTAAATGTTTAAAAGTAGCACAAATAATTTAAGTGTATATTATTTTAAAATACAGAACAAAAAAAAATCCAGAAGTTAATGTTACTGTATGGTAATTGAATCTTCACTTCTAGAACTACTGGTTAATTGGGGAAAAGATACTTACTGTTTAACTAGAGGAAGAGTTTTCAACGTACATGTAGGG
Organism: Peromyscus maniculatus bairdii; assembly: GCF_049852395.1. Taxonomy (NCBI): domain Eukaryota; kingdom Metazoa; phylum Chordata; class Mammalia; order Rodentia; family Cricetidae; genus Peromyscus; species Peromyscus maniculatus. Next base: position 4,548,784 of record NC_134868.1, on the reverse strand, counting down.
AGTCAAATAGAAACACACTGTAATGTCTTCATAATGAAAACTTTGGTGAACAGATCACAAGTGGCTAAATTTCCACAGTTTCCTGCTAGTGTAAATGTGAAGCAAAGACAGAAACAGAGGAGATGCTCTCATATGTGATCCTGAAATAAGAATGTCTAAGGGAAGATAAAAACTACCTGCATTTATGCACGTGGGTGATTCCTGGATAACTGAAATAACCCATTAAAATGTGTTCACGTGTATTATCATAGTCATGTTTTAAAAGCACTCTGTGTATTTATTTCTGCAAACCATCCTTGGTCAAACATCAAACGTCTTCTATTTTGTGAGAACTGCACTAAATCCTCTACTCACTGTGTTTCCAGTCCATTCTCTTATTGGGCCACCACTACCTGCAAGGACTTACTGCTCACTCAGAATTTATATAGAAAGTTTTATATCTAAAAAATGGCTTCCTCTGACCAACTTTACATATAAAACTGTAATAAGTGGACTACTGCTGCATTTTAACAAAATTCATAAGAAAATGAATTTCACAATGGAGCATTTTACCTTAATTACAGAGGTGCTTTCATTGTCCTCTGCTGTAGGCCCAGGAACATCAGGTTTTTCAGAGAGCTTTTAGAATAAAAATATGGAATAATGGGTGGGTTTGGTCCTTTGAGCAACTCTGTTGAAATATTTGTTGCCTGTATATTATGTGATATTTTTGCAGTTATGTAATTCGAAGTTGACCTGTTTTAAAGGTTTTTGATGCCTTTGTGAGCTTCAACTTATCTCAATCTAGACAACATTCAGTTAAGACTCACTCATAGTTCTATTTAAAAATAGAAATTAAAACAGTGGCTTGGGAGATGGCTCATTCAATAAGAGTACTTGCTGTCCACACACAACAGCCTGAGTTTGAATCCTCAGTATCCACATGAAAAAATGGGCATGGATGCATGCACTTGTAACCCCAGGACTGTGGGTGGAATTGAGAGGGTATCATTTGGGCTTGTTCAGTGAGAGACCCTGACATACACACACACACACAGGAGGGGGCACGGTGGTTCCTCCCCACACTTTGCTCTGATGGCTGCAGTAACCGATGGCTTTGTGGTGATGTGCACAAACAACTTAATGCTCCTATTTCATCTTTCCCATACCCCTAAAGCACCATGGTCCATTTTCTGTCAAACCTTTTAGACATTTCATTGAGCCTCATGCGCTCTCCCAAGAAGTTGGTTTGGTAGAACATGAAATATACTCTATCTCTAAGCATCAAGTTGCCAACAATCTCAGAAGCCACCACATTTTTTGGTGCCTTGAAGCTGCTTTTTGATAGTTTGTCCACAAGTATATGATGAAGCTGTCACATGACTATTTTTATACTGAACAGGCATTTCTGTGTAGTGCGGAGTCTTTCTAGGGCACTGGAGAGCAACACTGTCCCCTCAGCTCTACTCCATCCAAACGACAATGAAGAGCCCCAAATTTTAGGGCTTCTGGTTGGTCAGTTCTGGACCAAGCACTTTGTTTCCCAACTTCCACCATTCTCGGATTTCACCACAGTTGTAGAACTCATTGAAGGGGCTACTAACCTGCTGTACAGAAGCATGTCTATAATGTCATTCTGAGGTGATCGTCAGCAAAAGCTAGGAGAGTCTTGAACCTTGCCATTTAACTCACACTCTTCCAAGCCAGCAACTTGCCCTAAACATATTAGTGACCTGAATGAATGACCTGAAAACTAATTTTTTAAAATATGTGTGTGTGGAACGTTATATGCACTGTATTTGTATGTATGTATGATTTGAGGTTCATCCATGCCAGTGTGCAGTTGTGATTAGAGTACAGACTTGGGCATCGACTCTCACCTTCAACCTTAGTTTTGTGACTGGGTCTCTTGATCATGAATGCCACCCCCAGGCTAGCTATCCAGTAAACTCCAAGGGATTCTCTGTCTCCATCTCCCATCTCAGCACAAGCTCTCCAGGATAATAGATGCACATAAAACCATCAGGCTTCATGTGGATTCTGGGCATCCAACCTCCCACTCTCATGTACGCACAGCAAGAGGGTGCCTGAGGTGACCTACCCTGGTGATCGGATGGCCGAACACCCTAACTGTCGTGATAGAACCCTCATCCAGTGACTGATGGAAGCAGATGCAGAGATCCATAGCCAAGCCCCAGGTGGAACTCCAGGAGTCCAATCAACAAGAGAGAAGAGGGATCATATAAGCAAGAGATATCAAGACCATGATTGGAAGATGTACAGAGACAACTAGGCAAACTAGTGGAAACACATGAACTGTGAACCAATAGCTGAGGAACCCCCATGGAAATGGACTAGGCCCTCTGGATAAATGAGACAGTTGTTTAGCTTGAACTATTTAGGGGGCCCCCAGGCAGTGAAACCGGGACCCATCCCTAGTGCATGAACTGGATTTTTGGAACCTAGTGCCTATTCTGAGACATTTTGCTCAGCCTTGGTGCAGGGAGAAGGGAATTGGACCTGCCTCAACTGAATGTACCAGGCTCTGCTGACTCCCCAGGGGAGATCTTGCCTTAGAGGAAGTGGGAATGGGGGTGGGGGAAGGCTGGGGGTTGGGAGGAGGGAGGACAGGGGAATCTGTGAATGATATGTAAAATGAATAGAAAATCTCTTATTAAAAAGAAAAAAATAAGAAAACAACTTTACCCATGGCTTAACATGCTACACCAGAGTTGTATTGAATGTAGTACTTAAACTATCATCTATCTATCTATCTATCTATCTATCTATCTATCTATCTATCTATCTATACATATCTATCTATCTATACATCAATATTAATTTTTTTAGATCTCTCAATCTGTGTGCAGTGTGTCCTGTAGTCCTGGTAGAGTCATGTGGAATTGAGTTTGCATTACTTAGAATCATCTCTGGTAGAACTCTTGTATAAACTCATTTATTAAGATGCCAACTGATACTGGAAAAAGGTGAGTGTAAGCTGTTTCTAAACACAGCTGTCTGTTTTCTTAAGTGCTTGCAGGATGATTTTTGTACTACATTAGTATTGTATGAGTGTGTATGTGTGTGTGTTATATAATAAAATATATATTATATTAGCATTAGCTATTTTTCTCTTTTACTATGACAAAGTGGTGTCTTAGTCACTGTCACTGTGTAGAGACACCATGCCAAAGGCAAATCATATATTAAAAGCATTTAATTGAGGGCTGGCTTATAGTTTCAAGGGCTGAGTCCATTGTCATTATGGCAGGGAGCATGGCCACAGGCAGGTAGGCATGGTTCTGGAGAAATAGCTAAGAGCTGATAGATACACAGAGACAGAAAGAGACACAAAAAGAGACTGGGCCCGCATGGGCATTGGACACCTCAAAGTCCACCTTCCCCACCCACCCCCACCCCATGACACACTTCCTCCAACAAGGCCATATCTCCTAATCTTTCTAATCCTTTCAAAGAGTTCTACTCCCTGGTGTCTAAGCATTCAAATATATGAGCCTATGGGGGCCATTCTTATTCAAACCACCACAAGTGTTTAACCTAAATGCAGGAAGTTTACAAGTTTGTAGAATTTGGGACTGAAAGAAAACTGGTTTTCTAAAACTTCTACTCAGTTGGATTCATCTAAACTGGTACCTAAGTAAAATGTTGATTTGGGGCTTTTTTTTTTTCTTGGTGAAATGTTTTAAATCTATCACTTTCAGCTATTAGTTGTGGGAAAACAGGCTGATAAAAAACAACTTGTTAGCTATTGACTACTCTTCACAAAGGTAAGACAACACTTACTTATGTCACCAAACATGGAGAAGTTGAGCTGATGCCCAGATGGAAGCTTCATCCCTACTGACTAGCATTCGTGATACTTGAAGGTACTGTCCACACTACTAGAGGATAAAGGCAATTATCAATATCTCCCAGCAACAAACCCTGAAGCCTACAAGAGCAATATACTGCCTACAAGATATACTGGTGCGATGGTGGCACATTTGTTCTGGGAGTAAACAACTTTGTTTGTTTGTTTGTTTGCTTGCTTGCTTGCTTGCTTATTGAGACAGGTTTTAATGTGTAACCCTGACTGTCCTGGAACTCACTCTATAGACCAGGTTATCTTTGAACTCAGAGATCCAACTGTCTCTGCCTTCAGAATGTTGTGATTAAAGGCATATGCCACCCTGCCTGACTCTACTCTTTTTAAATTGGATTTATGCTCCACTCCATGAGATGTAACCCATACCTGACACTGCTACCATGGCTAAGAACCTGAGACAAGGTAAGTCACCAGCCTAAGGGAAAATCTACTACTATTATTCTTCTAAAGGAACACAGGAATGACATACAGCAATACCCATAGATCAGTGCTTGCTCGATCCACATCAGAGATGCTTCTTCTTGCAGTAGATGACAAGAAAGATAGAGACCCACAACTAGACAATGTGCACAGAGTGAGAGACATTGGACCACTCACCCCTAAATAAGATGTCTCCATCAAATTCCTCAAGGTTCGGGAATCTGTACATTACAGGAGGCAGAAAGATTGTAAGAGCTAGGGATGATGGATGACTCCAAGGAATCAGTATATTCCAGACATAGCATGACTGTTCATAACGTATGAACTCACAGAAACTGTGGCAGCACATATAAGAGACCTCTATCAGTCGAGCCAGATGGAGTCCCAGTACTCAGAGGGGAAGTGGACACAGGGTCCCACCCTTCACCAAAAAGCTGTCTGCAGTTGATACCCTGTAGCAAAGGGAAAACTAATTTCTCCAATGGAGTCTCACTGGATTTATTAACCATGCTGTAGGTCAGGTCCCACGGCCAGGAGTAGTAACCAATACAAAACAAACTTAATGGTATTTTATCAAGTTTTTGCTTCATTTTACTTTGTATTGACATTTTTTTTGTCTTACTGATCTTTCGCTTGTTAGTTTTGACTTTCAATTCTGTGGTTTCGAAAGGTTTTTTTTCTGTTTTCTTGGGTTGTTTGTTTGTTTGTTTGTCTCTGATTTCTTTTTTTGTACCTTTTTTGAAAGAGAGGAAAAAACAAAACATAATGTTGAGTGGGTAGGGAAGTGGGAAGAAACAGGAAGAAATTGGGAAAGGGGAAAAAACATCAAAATATAGAATATGAAAAATATCGATAAAATATCTTATTAGAGGATTTGGAAAATAAATTATTTACTTAATTGCTAAAATATGATTTTGTTAAATTATCAGAAAAATTATAAACTTTTTTTGCTGAACAAATTTCAATTTAAAATGTTAGTCTTCGGTTTGGTTCACATGTAGAGATACTATTACTTGACTTCTGGGCTCTGGACTATGTATATGTTATCAGTGTTGAGGATGGCTAACTTCTCTATTGGAATAATTGCTAAGAGATAGCACATCTTGTAAATAATGCTATGAAATTGATTTTGTATTTAATTTTGTATATTTGTACACAATAAAATCATTAAATATACTTCTAATGGTTCTATTCACAAAGGCAATGTTAGATTCAGAATCTCTGTTCATGGGATCATTGAACTAATTCTTATGTTTATAACAGAAAATGTTCCGGCACAATATAATAAAAATATGTTTGAGACTTGGAAACCACACTGTGTCAACAATCAGCTCATTAGGGATTGTCACAGTAACTCTCTGACTAGTCTATCAGGTTTTAACTGTGGCCTGACAAAAGGGTAAGTCTTAATGGAGTAAGGAAATAGGTCCCAGGTCACCCGGCCCTGGAGGCAGTCACTGTGTCTTCCCTCTGCCCATCACTGTGTCTTCCCTCTGCCCATCACTGTGTCTTCCCTCTGCCCATCACTGTGTCTTCCCTCTGCCCATCACTGTGTCTTCCCTCTGCCCATCACTGTGTCTTCCATCTGCCCATCACTGTGTCTTCCATCTGCCCATCACTGTGTCTTCCATCTGCCCATCACTGTGTCTTCCATCTGCCCATCACTGTGTCTTCCATCTGCCCTTTGCTGCTCTCCACCCCATCCTGTGTACCAGGAAGCTGACTCACGTACACAACAGAGCTGCCATCACTATGACCTAATACTTTTGAGTTCATATTCTTCATAAGCCATCCTGCTTAAGAGTAATCACTCCCCTACCTTTCAGGTCTAGGAATGTAACACTCCCAAACATTGTTAAGTACTGAGACGCTGTACTAGGGTAGCCCAGGCTGGCCTGAAAACTGCAGTCTTTCTGCCTCAACATACAGAGTGCTAGGATTATAGGCTTGTGCCACCATATCCAGCTTTGGGTTTCTTTTATCCTATGTTTATAAATTGTAATTTTTTGATTCTACTCAAGTCATAAATTTTAAATGGAGGACCTATTTCATTGCCAAGACCTAACTACACTCAGTAACTACTTATTCAATTTTAAACACATTAGCCCCACAAATATATAGAGATCAAATGAAATTTGCAGGATGTCCCATTACATAATCTAGATCAGGGATGCCCTACTTGTGGCTCATGGGCCAAACATGACCCAGGGTAGGTATGGATATGACTATAAACTTACTGAAAAAATAATTTTTATTTTTGTAAGTTATGGGTTCTTGAACATAATTTTGTGAATGAATACAATGTGGTACAATGTTAAGCAAAGTGTATGTATGTTGTTGCCGTTTGTCCTCATGTTTGGCTTCAGTTTCAAAACTGGTGACATGTACCTTCTAGAATGCTGTCTTTCAAGAGCAGACTGTTGAATTGGTAGCATGAGCAGTTACATATGCTTGTGGTCAGCTTCAAAACTAAAACCTAGTAACTGTTTTATCCTACCATTACAAACACTAGATGTTAATTGGTATTTAGAAGACAGGAAGTTATTTTATTTGATTAAGCCTATTTCTATAGCTTAGATGGGCCTCATGGATCACCACTGAGCTTTACAACTGGCTGGTTTGTGCTGCACAGGAAGTTGGGAAGGCCCAAACTTTGCTTTTTATTTTCCTGTTTTCTGTTTCTTTCTTTCTTCCTTTGTTTTGAGACAGGATCTTGCTATGTGCCTTGGGCTGATTTGAACTCACAAGTTAGGATTGCCTCTGTGTCCTGAGTGCTGGAAGTAAAGGCGTACACCACTATGCCTGGCCACCTATTTTCTTTAAAAAGTAGCTATAGTGCTGGTGAGATGGCTCAGGGACTAAAGGCATTTGGTGCCAAAGTAAGGACTTATGCAGGGGAAGAAGAGAAGCATCTCCTGCAAGCTGTCTTCTGCTCTCCACTGGCAGACCCACGCACATTCAGGCAAACAAGTAAATGTAATGAAAAAAAGAAAGTTTGCTTACTTTTCTAATATTGTTTTTTTAATTCAAGCAATGCTTCTATGTCTCTAAAACAAAACAGAACCTGCCTAATAAAAAATTTTCCAAAGACTCTTCAACGAAATGTTGAAAAACTTTTTAGGTAAATAGCAAGATTATACTTAATTTGCTCAAGTTTTCAATGGTTAATTTGAAAAGGCATATGCAAAGCCATTGTGCTGGTTAGTTTTCATCACCTTGACGGAAGCTAGTGTCATCTGGGAAGAGGAAATGTGAACACGTCTGTGGGGCATTTCCCTGACTGATGACCAATGTGGCAGGGTCCAACCCAATGTGGGCAGTGCTATCCTTAGGCATTTAGACCTGGGCAGTGTAAGAAAGCAGGCTGAGCAGGCAAGTAAGCAGTATTCCCCCATGGTCTCCTTCAGTTCCTGGCTATGTAGACCTAGATCTTGTCTGGTATATGTTAGCATGCATTCCTTTCAAGTGAATACAAGTATTTTCAAAGATTCTTTGCTTAGGGCTGGAGAGATGGTTTCGTGGTTAAGGGAGTTTGGTTCCCAGGCTCACAACTGCCTATAAATCCAGCACTTGGGTTTTTAGTGCCCTCTTCTGGCCTCTATGGGGAACTGCACTCATGAACACACTGCAGCACATATTTAAAATAAATGGAGAAAACAAAATTTTAAAAAAGTTTTTAAAAACGTTCTCAATTTTACCTTTTCCTCTTAGGAGAAGGCCTTCTGAACTATGTTGGACTCAAATTCACTAACTCCAACTAGCCTTGAACATCCAATTTTCCTGCCTCTTCCTCCCCAGTGTTCAGGATTATGACCCACGACAACATACATCTCAGATTTACTTTCTAATGTGAACAAATGATCCCTCTTATGAACCATATAACAAGAGAAACAGCAGCAGTCACAACCACAGAAAGGTTCTTTGGGAAGCTGTTGGAGCTGGTGGCAAATGCCTGTAATCCCTACAAGGAGGAGGCAGAGGGGAGGCCTACCAGGTAGGCAAGGGCGTCTTCTCCTACACTGTGAAGTGGAGGCCAACACAGGCTATGAGAGACTCTCTTAAAATTCCAAACAAAGGCTCTTCAGACTCAATTACTTTCACTTTACTATGGTGAGCACTAGGTCAGAAAGCTTGGTAGCTTGTGTAGAATCTTCTGGAACAAAAGCCATTCCACTGGTATTGGAAAAGAGAAAACCAAAGCTCTCACTTCCAAAATCTATCTGCCGCCCTCTTTTGCTGTTTTTTGTTTGTTTGTTTTGTTTTGTTTTGAGACTGGTGTCCTAAGAGGGTGGGCTGGCTTTGAACTCTTGTGCCTATTAGTCAGCCTCTGAAGGAACTGCATCTGGCCATCCCGGGTCTTCACAATGGACATCTCACCCTCTTGAGAACTTGGGCTGTAAAGAGTCACCAGGCTCTGAGAAAACATGCAGCCCTGGCCCTCACGGGACCTGAGCTAAAAGGAAACGGTGCCCCCCCCCCCCCCCCCCCCCCCGTCAGCTTTGCTGCTCTCTCATGGGACTCTGAAGAGATGGTCGTCTCCCATCCATGGTACTCTCTGTTCAGTGGCTCTGAGCCCAGCCACCCTGGCCTGGGGCTGCTCTCACCATGTTGAACTCCACAGATCTCCTCCATCACCTCAGCAGCTCCTCAGCAGTTCCTTCACCTCCTCTAGGCTGCGCCAGCTCAGTGGTCCAGGCAGGAGGCACAGGGTGGTGGGGTAGGTTAACAGTCTCTCCCTGGTTGCTCATTGGGCCAGAGTGCCTCAGGGGCGAGCTTAGGCCACTTATCCCATTTATGATGGAATGTGTTGGTTGAGGCTCTATTTGAGGTGCTAGCACTTTAAGATGGGAAGTGGCTTTGGTGGGAATGATCGGGAGTGGCCAAGGGACACAAACATTGAGGAGAATCTAGAGAACTGGGGGACTGCACCTCGCTGACCTGCGTCCAGGTTTATACAGGACGAGTAGGGCACTCAGGCGCAGGTCTACACATGAGTGACAGGGGAAGGTCTTGTCGCCAGCACTGCACACCAGCCATTCCACAGTCCGCTCACCACAGTTTCCTATGACATCTCACCTCACCTCACCGTGACAGCCTCACCTTACCTAGAGCAGAAACTCCGGATCATCCTGCTTTATTGCAAAGAAAAGAAAACCGATAAGCAGTTAAGTCCCTTTCTAAACACCACACACTGGCTTGTATGTGACAGGGAGCCTACCCAAGTCAAGTCCACAAAGAGCTAGAGTAAAATCTGCTCCTACTCCCCAGAACTGGCCAAGAACTACTGTGTTTAGTCCCAGTGTGGATTCGGTACCTAGTAATGTTGATTCTGTATCAGGCTATCAGCTTGGCGTTCCTGTGACTCAGCATGGACAGGGGTCTTGCATCAGCGGGCCTGCACCCTCACCCTTCCCCTGCCCCAGTGATTTGGTAAACCTTAGGAATGTAGAATGACACAGTGGCTCCTGGCTGAGAAATGACAAAAGCACAAGTTACAGTGAGTTTACAATCTTCAAGGCAGGAGCTGCCATGCAGAAGGGAGAGGAGGAAAACAGTTTGTGTCCAGGGAGACAGATTTTGTTTTGGTCTTACCATGGAGGCTTCTCAAGTTGTGCCTCCTCTGTCTTCTATCAGGATCTCGGGGACAGAAGATGTTGTTGAACTAGTTGCCAAGACAGAGAAATGATCTGGGGCTTGGATAATGCTGAAAGGTGGAGGCATGTGCATCCTTCATCAAAGTATCCCATCCAGAGCTTTGTTCCTCCAAATTTCCACTCAATATCAACATGACCCTATGAAAGATACATGCACAAGGTTTGATGGGGGGGGGGGACTGGAAAACACATGTATGTCTCATTTAAAGCCTGTAGTTGCTTCTAGAGAGGCCAACTTGGAAGTAGCTATATAAACTCCAACTACATATACCTTATAAATGCAAATACTTAAATCTGACAATCCAGTCTGAGAAACACATTTTATTGTTATGGTGGTGCATGCCTCTAAACCTAGCTACTCAGGATGCTGAGACAGAAGGATCATGAATTTGAGATCTGCCTGAGAGTAAGATCCTATCTCAAATATAAGAAAAAGTGATAGGGGTGTGGCTCAGTGTTGGGGTGCTTAGTGAGTGTGAGACTCTCGGTCCAAGTCCCAGAACAGAAAAATAAAACAAGAGTGAGGGAGAATGAAGGGAGAGGTGGAGGGAAGGAACTGTGGAAAGATCACACACAGGGATCCTCAATGGACTATGCCTAACAACAGAAAACAACTCTGAACAACACAAATATTCAATAGTAGGATGCTCTTTAAATAAATGCTGTCACAACAACAGAGTTTCATACAATATAACTTTAAAATGTAAATCTCAAACACTGTGAAGCTTCTCAAGTTGTGCCTCCCCCATCTCCCACCAGGGTCTCTTTTGAGACAGAAGGTGTTGTTGACCCAATTGCCATTTATGAATGGAATATATGTGAATGTGTGCATCTGTTGAAGACCTTGAGTGTAAAAAAGCAATGTATAGTGAGTACAAAGATCTCATATATTCAACAGAAAAAAAATGAGATAATTACATGTTCTAGGCAGGTGTATACTAAAGCACACATCATAGCTATTTTGAAGAGGTGGAGATGGGGTTAAGGAAATTTTTAGTTTATATTTTTGGGAGGTTCATGAAAGAGCTGTATTTTTCACTATTCATTACCTAAAGTCATCAGCAAGAAGAAACAAAATCACTTTTTCATCCCCAACTGAAGGTTCTTCAGTTCTTTAGGACAGCAAGCTATTTGTAAGCCATATTTCCCCAAACCAAATTCTCTAGCCCTGTATTCTACAAACCTCTACAAAGCCTCAAGTTGACAGTCACATGAAGGATATTTGCCCTGGTGAGGATGTGCTGGTATTTGAAGGATTTTCTAAATAAATATGCTGTGGGAGGATCCTTCTATATGCTGTGAATGTGTGTTGTTCTCATTGGTTGATAATAAAAGTTGATTTGGCCAAAGCCAGGTAGAATAAGGCTGGGTGGTAAAGCCAAATGGAGATACTGGGAGAAGGAATGGCAGATGGGGAGATGCCAGCCGGCTGCCAAAGAAGCAAGACATGTAGAAAATGAGGTAATAAGCCACAAACCATGCAGCAAAGCATAGATAAGAAATATGGATTAATTTAAATGTAAGAGCTAGCTAGTAAAAAGCTTCAGCCATTGGCCAAGCATTTATAATTAATATAAGCCTCTGTGTGGTAATTTGGGAAGCGACCTCTAGGTATAATGGGGCATATGGGACAGAAAGCTCTACCTCTGTTTACATAGGATGTTCGAATGTGTGGCCAAAATTTCCACATAAAACCTGAGAAAGCTTTAAAAAAAAAAAAAGATTCTAAACACACAAAAGAACAGAGTCAAGCATGACTTCTTGGTAGTAGCATTTTCTTGGGTGGGCTCTGTTTGCTGGCCGTAAGCAGGGGTGTAGCTCCTTTAAAATGTGGCTTCCTGGTTCTTGTTAGCAGCATTGACAGCTCTTTTGGGAGGTGCTGCTACTAAATACTTAAGTAGGGTTTATGAGCAGCAAGCGGCTGGACCCACCCTTGGTAACAGTGTGGGTCCAAAAACTCCCCAGAATTGAGGCAGTAAACATGGCTCACACCAGTACCTCTACTATGAAGCTAAGCTCTCATGCACCAAGGAGCTGGCCAGGGCCATCTGCCAAAGCCGCTGCTTTAGTCCTAGCCACACCCACTTAGTAGTTGAAACGCTCATGTGGTCAGAAAAAGAGATATGCAGTAAAGACAGATTCAGAAAGAAAAATAAAACTCTAAAGTTACATTGTGCTTAAAAATATACATAGACTTGGGAGAGAAAAGAAAAGGGGTAAAGTCCTTAAAAAAGAAATAGAGTAATAAAAAATATAATAAGCCATGTAAAGATGGAAAATACACAGAGAATCTGGATACTGTATGTTATTGTATTGTCTACATTTTTTATGGCTAATGGACAAATGACAACTGCTGAGAAATACTGGATTATAAAAGCTGCTAGATTAAACCAACCTATATATGTATTTAAAATAGCTTGACTTCAAAATGTAGTAGAGGTACTGGTGGGAGCCACATTTACTGCCCCAATTCTGGGGAGTTTTTGGACCCACACTGTCACCAAGTAGAACAGCTGCTTGCTGCTCATAAACCCTATTTAAGTATTCAGTAGCAGTACCTCCCAAAAGAGCTGTCCATGCTGCTAACGAGAACCAGGAAGCCACATCTTAAAGGAGCTACACCCCTGGCTACTGCCAGCATATGTTACTTTGAGAAAGAGGTTCTGCTTTTATTTGCACAGGAAATGAGAGGCTCTAGATTCATTCTGGGTTAAGAAAAAACAGGCTTGATCAAGGAAGACCCCCAAAAAAAATCTCCAATGAGAACGGATGGCCCAGATGATCCAAAATTTCAAAGGGCCTCTGTTGCAGTTCCTCTGAGTTCTGCATCCAGAACAGGATGCAGACTGAGATGATCCAGCCTCACAAAGTACCCCAGTCATGGCTTCACCATAATTCTAAATTTTCTCATGGTCTCCATAGGATTACCAGTACTCACAAGCAACAGGAAGTAGTCTAGAGAACTATACCCAAATTCCCAAAATATTGTTTACAAATGTTTGTTTTCATTTAGGAGGAGTTGGTTATAAACTGTTAATGGTCATAGTCAGTCTCTTTCTAAAGAAGAATGGGGAATATGATATAGAAGTAATGGGACAAAGGATAGATTATTATACTAAAGAAGGATAGATTATTGAATCTATTTTAATCCAAAAAACAACTGTTAATCTCAAAATATTTTACATGGGTATGAATTTTAGTTTGTTGATACAAATTTAAAGTTAATTTTGCTATATGTATATTTCTACTCTTGTTTAAGATGCTATGTTTATGCAACTCATTTAAAATTATAATGTATAATTTAGAAATACAGATGAATAGTCAGCTTTAATAGTCAAAGTTATAGTCATGTTAGCTAGGTTATCTAGGTATGCAAAGATATATTTCAGATAGGTAATCTTCAAACACTTCAAAGACCTACAGAATATGGTATTTAAAATGTTTTAATAACTTAGACTTTTCATGACAGTGAGACATATCTGCTCCTGGCAGCACCAATCTATTTCAGAGAAGATAATGGGCATCAAAGAAATTCCATATGAAGTTTACTTTCTTTGTGGCAAAAGTTAGCCACTGGGCAAGAAACTGTCCTTGCTTCAACTACTGACATTTACTGTCCAAACTGGACCAGCAGGACACAAAAGAAAGTGACTGCAGAACTTTGCCAAGACAAGGTGGGACAGTCCTTCAAAATTCCTGCTCCACAGATAGATGTGTCAGATATGTGAGGCCTGTAGGCCAAAGATGGATGCTCCAATATTACAGAGAAACTTTGGGTGACTGTCCAGGCAGCCTGATGTCCCTGTAACATTTCACCCTTCTGGAGTCTTTGATGGAGTGGAAGACTAGACGGTTATAGTTTCCTTTAGTTACAATAAAAGATATTAGATACAAAATTTTAGACTCACCAAGATAAGATGGATAATTAGGTGTTTTCTCTAATTTTGTCAATACAAGTAAACTGGATATTGTAGTTGTAATTCTTGCTTAATAACTGTTTTGTTATATGTAATTTTACTATGTTAAAGTTAAAGCCTTCCTTTTTGATTAGGCATAAGGGGAAATGCTGTGGAATAATCCTCTTGTACACTGTAAAGATTTGTCACTTGAATTGGTTTAATAAAATGCTGACTGGCCAGTAGCCAGACAGGAAGTATAGGTGGGACAACCAAACTAAGAATGCTGGGAAGAGGAAGGTGGAGTCAGGAGTTGACAGCCAGATGCAGAAGAAACAAGATGAGAATGCTATACTGAAAAAATGAACCAAGCCACGTGGCTAAACATAGATAAAAATTTTGGGTTAATTTAAGTGTAAGAGCTAGTTAGTAATATGCCTCAGCTAATGGCTGAGCTTTTATAATTAATATAAGCCTCTGAGTGATTATTTGAAAGCAGCTGCAGGATGGGGTGGAACAGAGAAAAGCCTCTGTTTACATAAATATTTTTGTAATGTAATTTACAAAGACTAAAATTCACCCACTATAAGTGTTTTCACATGTGTAGCTGTGTAATTACCATCACAAGATACATAGACCAACACACGTACAGTGTTACACGTTTATAGAACTTTCTTTTGTGATTGGGTCTTGCTGAGTAGCTCTGGTTGGCCTGTTGATCACTTTGTAAGCCAGCACAGCCTCAAACCTATGGCAATCCTCCTGCCTCATTTCTCAAGTGCTTAGATTATATATAGATGTGTGCCACCAAGTCAGCCTGTTTCTAGAACTTGAAATACAGTATGGTGTGATATAAGCAACAACAGAATTAGGATGCACAACAGTTCTGGGCCCCTCCAAAGTTCTCTAGTGTTGCTCTTTGTCATCGAATTCCCTAATGTTTAACCCTGCCAAGTGATCATCTCTTCCCTGTTCCATTATCTTACCTTTACCAATATACTATATAAACAGAACCATACAGTTCATAGCATTTGATATTGGTTTATTTCACTGGGCATGATACATTTAAGATTCATCTATGGTTTTGTATATATCAGTGTGTTCAATCTTACTGCTGGTAAGTTTTCTATTAGCTGGATGTATGATAGTTTGTTTATTCACCCCTTGAAAAAACACTGAGTTGTTTCTAGCATTTAACAATTAATGAATGATGCTGTTATGAGATGTATGAGTTTTTGTGTAAACATAGGTTTTATTTCTCTAGCTTTACTAGGAAGGTTATTACTAAGCTGTGATGTTAATTTTTTTTTTTTTTTTGGTTTTTCGAGACAGGGTTTCTCTGTGTAGCTTTGCGCCTTTCCTGGAACTCACTTGGTAGCCCAGGCTGGCCTCGAACTCATAGAGATCCACCTGCCTCTGCCTCCCAAGTGCTGGGATTAAAGGCATGCGCCACCACCGCCCGACCCAATGTTAATTTTTTTAATTAGTAAATTTTTATTTAATTCATAATAAGCTGCCATTAGTTCTCCATATCCTCAGTGCTTGTGGTGGTTTCAGCAGGGTCTCACTGTGGTTTTCAATGACATTTCCCTAATGGGTGACAATGTTAAATATTCTGCAGATGTGCATATTTGTCACCTGTCAATCTTCTGTAATGAAACATCTGTTCAGATCCTCTCTCCACTTTTATTGGCTTGTACTCATTTTGTGTCCTAAATTTGGAGGAATGTGTTGAGGTTTTCAAAAACCTCACTTATAATTCACTCCTAAAAATGTTAAAACTCTCATTCACAAAAGGATCCACATTCATTAACTGTTAAACTACTGTAATGTTCAAAAAAAAAAAGTCTCATGCTCTCCTATCAGCAAATTAGGGGGAATTACTTTACCGTAGGTATTTTTGAGGAAATATAATTTAGTATATATTATTCAGTGTATCTGATTTGAAAGTTATCAGGCACAAAGCTACATTTTTTGTTTGAGATTTATTGTTTGTGTTTTATGTATATGGTGTTTTCCCTGCATGTGTACTGTGTGGTTGCTTGGTGTCAGAGGTCAGAAGAGGGGATAGATCCCTTGGGATTGTCCTTAAGCTGCTAGAAACTAAATTCAGGTCCTCTGCAAGAATAGCAAGTCTTCTTCTCTTCAGCCTCTAGGGGCACATTATTGGTGAAATTATTAAGGCCACTCCACATAGTTAAAAGGGAGGTTTATTTTGTGGAGCAACTCACAAGTGAAGGTCGCAGGGTCTGGGAAAGGTGTGGCACAGTCCGGCGGTGTTCTCTGGAGAACCCTGCTCGGTCTACTTCCAGTGTCCAGGGTCCAGGAACCAAGAGAGCCAGCGCATCCTGATCTCGGGTCTTCAGTGTCCTCTCTCAGCCCCGCCTTGTAGGTGTGACAGTTACCTAAGACACAGTGGGGGTTGGAACTTCCAGATCAAAGCTGGAATGGCTACCCACTACAGCACATCTTTAATATCCCCTCTTCCCTCTTTTTAGATTTCTAGACAAAAATACCAATTGGTTCTGGCATTTGTTTTTGCCATTGAGATCAGCAGGAATCCCAAACTTTTGCCCAATGCATTTCTGGAAATTGACTTTGATATAAACTCCTGTGATAAGGTTGTATTTTACTATGGAATAAGGGCTTGGGATGTAGCTCAATAGCAGAGCACTTGTCTAGCATGCACAAGGCCCAGGGTTCAAGCCCCAACTCAGGAAAAACCCCAAATTACTATAGAATAATTTAGGATGCAAAATGTAATAAAATTGTTCCTAATTACATATATGGAAACAGAAGATTTGAAATAGCACTTAGTGGTACAATGTGGTCAACAATTGCCAGATTTCAACATTCCTCCAGGTCTTCCAATATTCACAGGTGAAGTTGTATGGGATGGGAGAATTGAAAACATGCCTTCATTAGTATCATTCTTGAGTGTTTAGAGAAAAAGAAAGGAGAATACTGGATTTCTGAAATGGAAAATAATTTGGGACTTTATGAGATATCAACATTTACTTTTTAAAATATAATTACTCTAGAAAATTAGGATAGTTGTATTTTACTTGTTAAATCTAAAATGCTCCTTCTTGTACACTAATTGTTTATCCACTGCCTCATAGGAAAGGCTACATAGCACAGTTTCAACCTCACCATAAATAATGCACATTATAACATACTCAAGTCTGTATATGCCCTGGCCCACTCCCTCCATGAGATGCTTCTTCAGCAATTTGATAACCAACTAACTGATAATGAACCAGAAAAAAATTCATTTTCTGGAAGGTAAATTTTCCTCCAATTGATGATGTTCAATTCCACCAACATTTTTGGATATGTTTTTATCCAGACAAGAAAGATTCCTTAAGATTTTATGGGTTTTAGATTGATCAGTGATTTTTTTTTTAATGTGGGACAATGGTATATGACTTTATTGATGGGGTGAAAATTTTCCTTCCTACCACTTCAAGCTGGTACTTAACCTCAATTCAGCACTTAGACACAGATTCATGGATATCATCTTCCTTATGTATCTCCCTATGTTCTGCATCCCTCAATTTATCTATAGACCATTTCATTCTATCCTGAGTAACCATGACTTATATCCTTATCTGCATCATGTGGCTCCCAAAGATACATACCTTGCCTTTGCCATGGTCTCCTTGAAGCTCCATTTCAGCCAGGCCTGGGTGGGGATGGTCACATTAAATGATGAACAAAATGTTCAGTTTCTCTCAGAGATAAGATAAGTGACTCCTTTGGCTAATGATTCAACAAGATGTAACCCATTCCTGGCACTGGAAAATTTATTTGGCAGCATAACACATAGTTGTGGCATTATCTCCCCCATTATATGGTGACTCCATTTAAATTCCCTTCACAAATGCACATACTTTAGGAAACTTCTACGTAGTAGGTTTCCACATGGATTTTCATAAGGCCTTAAGTGTTGGTTACCGCTCCCCATATTCCCTCCTTTACCCTCCTCTCCCAATCGCTTCTCAGTTTAATGCTCCTAGTGTCCCATTTATCTCTCCATAACACTATATTCTACTTTCTTGGGGGATGCCCTCCTTCCCTGGCCCCTTCCTATCTAACCTCTGTGATCATATGAACTATAACACTAATAGCAAAAGTTTAGAAGCTAACGTCCACATATAAGAGAAAACGTGAGATATTAGTCTTTGGAAGGCTAAGTTACTTCACTTAAGATGGTGTTTCTAGTTCCAAACTTCAGATTCTATAATTTCATTTCTCTAACAGCTAAATAATATTTCACTGTGCAAACGTACCACATTTTCATTTCCATCAGTCAATGGGTATCTAGGCTATCGGGGACTAAGGGGGTCCAGCCCCTCGATAGTCCCCTCCTAGGGTCCGGGAAGAATCTACAACCAGCTGATAATTAATCTTTGATGAAATGAAATGAATCTATGTACACAAAACTCCTAGTCCATATACTTTATTATTCTGTGACAGTTACAAGCTTACATTCTGCTCTCATATTTAGGTCATCTTTAGCCTGATTTCTCTCTACACTTGTCTGTGATCCCCTCTAGGTTCTATCTTAATTTCTTCATCTAGTTCTGCCCCTTCTAGGTTCTCATCCACTTTGTTCCTTCCCATATCATCTCCCCTCCCGCCTCCTCTCTCCTCTTCTCGTTCTACTTCATCTTGTTCTTCCCCATCTGGCTCTTCCTCATCTTCCATCTTGTTCCTCTAGTCCTCTCTTCTAGCCCTTCAATCTAGTTCTTCTCCATCTCAGTCCGTTCCTCTCAAGTTCTTACCCATCTAGTTCTTCCATTCTCTTTTTCTCTTCTCCCCTACCTCCTGGAAGTCTCGGTATATAAAGGGAGGGTCCGAGCTAAATTGTGTAAAACTATTACTTAACATCCACCTCTCCTAGGCGGTGTCTCCTTCTGGAATTTACCGTAAATCAGGAGAGTTGCATGTGGGCTGTTATCATTGTTAGTCCACCTGGGACTAACAATGGGCGCCCACCTGGGTGGTGTTTCCTGTAGTCCTTGAAAGTGGCCAAGGGAGATAATCTGATTCCAGAGAAAGCCTTTCCTGAGGCTGTTCTCCAAATACCTGGAATGTGTATGTCCAGAGAGTGATCAGTCTACACTGTTAGCCCTTCTTAGGGAAAAGTCAATTGGGAAAGCTATGAAGGCACACATGATTTTCATAACAGAAGACAGCTGATATATAACAAGCCAAGTAACACCAAAAACTCCTTGGGATTTGGCTTCCTCTGGAGGAATTCCCTGATCCCTCCAGGTAGTGACTTTGCCATAACCAGCTGAGTTCTTATGATATATTCCTGCGGCCCGCAGCACTAGGCTGTTTCCAATTTCTGGGTCTTATGAATAGAGCACCAGTGAACACAGAGGAGCAAGTATCTCTGTAGTAAGATGAGAGCCCTTGTGGTATATGCCAAGGAGTAGTATAGCTGGATCTTGAGGTAGATCAATTCTCAAATTCATGAGGAACCTCCATTGTGGGCCTTCCAGCTTGCACTCCCACAAGCAATGAATAGGTGTTCCCCTTTCCTCCCACACTCACCAGCATCTTCCAGTGAATACATGGTCCCCTTTCCCCATAACTTCACCAGTGTCCGCTGTGATTTGTTTAACTGATTTGACCATTCCGAACAGTGTTACACCAATGAACATGACAAACTGGATGGGGGAAAGCCTACAAGGCCTCAAAGACCTACAGGCACTGAGTAAAGCTGGGAGTGAGAGCGGTGGTCTTCCCCAGGGAAATCTCAAAGTAGTGTGAGAGAGGTGGTCTTCCCCAGGGAAATCTCAAAGTAGTGTGAGAGAGGTGGTCTTCCCCAGGGAAATCTCAAAGTAGTGTGAGAGAGGTGGTCTTCCCCAGGGAAATCTCAAAGTAGTTTTCACTTGCATACCCTTAATGGCTAAGGATGTTTAACATTTAAGTGTTTCTCAGCCATATTTGTTTCATCTTTTGAGAACTGTTTAGTTCGGTACTCCATTTTTTAATAAGGTTATTAGTTTTCTTGATAATAAGGGATTTTTTGTTCTTTATATATTCTAGATACTAATCCTCTATCAGATAGATAATTGGTAAATGCCACACTAACTCCAGTGTCGTCCATGTGACATGAACAATTATGCCAATAATAGTGGATGGGAGATACGTGTCCCACGGGACTAAGCTCCCTGGAGGTCCCTGGCAGAGTGCCCTAGTCTTGCTTCCTCTCAAAGAAGACGTGCCTCACAGATCATGAGCTCCCTGGGCTATGGATTCTGGATAACTGCTTTTCTGACAATGTTCTAATTAATCTATGAAGCACAGCCAATATTAATGAATGCTTGGGTTGTGAACTATGGAGGGAAGGGGAAGCTGGACATGGATCTTAATCAGATATAGCAGATTGAGCTATTTCTTAAAGACCCCAAGGCGCTAGATAAAGAAAGTACAAAGGTTCAGGCACTTCTAGGGAATGAACACTCACCCACTAGGAATCCTTTAAGAATCCCAACTAAAGTGATTTATGGTAGAAAACGTTATCTCATAGGAGGCAGATGGTGGGCCCCTCTGTTGAGGAAGTTCAGCATGGGAAACTTAAGGACTACAACAGAACCCCTTCCCCTTACAGGCAAAAAAAGCAGGTAAAAAGGTTTTATATTAGAAGAGATATGTGGTGGAAGAACTGAAGAAAGACTTAGAGAGGGTCTACAGCATCCAAATTGGCCATGTGGGCCACGAGAACAAGAGAAGTAGAAATGTATAATAAACTAAAAAGCTGCTGAGATAAGATAAAGGTCACAGCTACAACCGCAAGAAGTCTACACAAGTCTAGGGACTATATTAAGTTTAGAAATCACAGACTGCTCTTTGGGTCATAAAGTTTTTGTGGGTGAAGGGATGTGTCTAGCGCTGATTAATAATTGTGTGCTTGCTGTTTTTTTAAAGGTGATGTAATTGAATTATTGCCAAGCTCTTGTTGCTCCTTGTATGACTTGATAGTTTTCTTTTCTGTATATAAACTACTGATTTACAAAAATAAAATTGCAACAGATTCAAACCACTTCTGAGTGTGTTGTCTGTCTGTCATTCACCGAAGCCTTGCCTTCCTGACTACCCAAACCCTGGTTCTCCTACGGTCATGGTACCCCATGGGCCAGTCCGTGGAAGGTAAAGATATTTTCCCATCCTGTAGGCTGTTGCTTTGTTCAAATTGATGGTATCCTTTGTTGTGCACAAGCTTCTTAGCTTCATGGATTCCATGTATTAATTGTTGGTATTAATGTGTGTAGTATTGGTGTTCTGTTCAGAAAATTCTTTCCTATGCCAGCAACTTCAAGCCTGTTCATCACTTTCTCTTCTGTTACATTCAGGGTATCTAGTCTTATGTTGAAGCCCTTGATTCATTTGGAATTGAGTTTTGTGCAGGGTAATAAGTAACCATTGTTAGCTATCCTGGGATTTGTGTTTCCATATGAAGTTGAAATTTTTTTAATTTCTGTGAAGTTCTGTGCCCATTTTTTAATTAGGTTATTTGTTTTCTTGATACTAAGAGTTGGAATTTTGATTAGGATTGTGTTGTATCTGTAGAATTTGGTAAAATGGCCATTTTCACAATATTAATCCTGCTTATCCATGAGAATGTGATCCCAAGATACTTTCTGAAGCCATTGTGGAAAAACATTGTTTCTCCCTGACTTCTTTCTCAGCCTGTTTGTCGTTTTGTTTATAAGAAGGCTATTGATTTTTATGTAATTTTGAATCCTGCTACTTGTTGAACGTGTTTGTCAGCTGTAGAAGTTTCCTGTTGAAGTTTTTAGGGCCCTTTATGTATAAAATCATATCATCTGTAAATAGTGATACTTTGAACTTTTCTTTTCCTATTGTATCACCCTGATGTCCTTCAGTTGTCTCATCTGCTGTAGCTAAAGACCTTAAGCGCTATGTTGAACAGGTAGGAGGGAATAGACAATCTTGTCTTGTTCATGATTTTAGTGAAAATGTTTTGAGTTTCTTTCAGTTAGGATGATGTCAGTTGTGGGCTTGTGGTAAATCACCTTTATTAAGTCCCTTATATCCCTAGTCTCCCCAGAACTTTTATCATGAGGGGGTGTTAGGTTTTGTCAAAGGCCTTTTCTGCATCTAATGAAATGACTGTGTGGTTTTTGTCTTTCAGTCTGTTTATCTGGTAGATTAAGTTTGCTGGACCATCCCTACATCTCTGGAATGCATCAAGCCACCTTGAATATGGTGGATAATGGTTTTGATGTGTTATTGGATTTGGTTTGCAAATATTCTATTGAAAGTTTTTTATCTATATTCATAGGCGATAATGATCTATTCTTTTCCTTTGGTTGGGTCTTTTGTGGATTTGGTATCAGAGTTAATAGTGACTTCATAAAAAAGTTAAGAAATGTTACTCTGTTTCTACTTTGTGAGATTATTGGTGTTCTTTTAAGGTGTGATGTAATTCTGGCCTAAATCCATCTGGCCCTAGGCTTTTTTTGGTTAAATGTTTCATTACTGCTTCTATTTCACTAGGGGCTTGGAGCCAATTTAAATTATTTATCTCATCTAGATTTAACATTGGTAAATTATACATGTATCAAAAAATGCATACATTTTTAGCTTTTCCAGTTTTCTGAAATAAAGATTTTTAAAGAATATCCACTGTCGTCCGTTGTAATGACTCCTTTTTCATCTTTAATTTTATTCATTTGGATCTTCCCTCAATGTCCCTTAGTTAATTCGGGTAAGGTGATAAACCAGCTTTACTCTGAATCTGAAAGCGATATGAGATGTCCAATCAGGACAGCCGGGGGGCGGGGCGGAAGCTCCTCACCCTCCATCCCTTTTCCCTGCGCCGGGACAGTCGCAGGCTTGCGTGGTCCCGGCAGCTGAGGCAGGGGGTTGCTCAGCCTGTGTAGCTGTGGGCCCGACAACCCCAGGAGCCATGCTGAAGGCCGTGGGGTGGACCGCGAGCCGTCGGGACAGGCGCCCCGGCGGGCGGGGCGGAAGTCCCTCGCCCGCCATCCTTCTTCCTGTTGCCTCCCTAGTCGCGGATACGTACTGACGGAAGAGGGAGTCGGGATGGTTCGGCCTCCGTAGCCGTGCGACACCTAAGGGCAGCAACAGTTTTGAGGGTCCCAGGGAAGCGCGGGTGCAGACACAGTGTCCGATGAGTGCACTCGCCGGCCCCGGCTGCAGCGCCAGCGAGCGGGGCGGAAGTCCCTCTCCCGCCATCTCGCTGCCCGCACCGCCACGGTCGCGGTGCTGTCACGTCATCCGTGGGGGCCCGGGGTGACTGAGCCTCGCTGGATGTGTGGCCGGCGAGGCCCCGAGCGCAGACATGGTGAGCTGCGGGCGAGCGGGCGGGCGGGCGGGCGGGAGGAGGGGGTGATGGGGGGCTCCGTCCCTCTGCTTCCGGGGTGACGGACCCCGGCGGCCTCTGCGCCGCTGCACCTGGGACTCCCGACTGCGCAGAGGCGCAGAGCCGAGGGGCCCCGGGCTCCGGGGGAGGGGATCGCGGGTGCCCAGGGTCCTGGGAGCCTCTGAAGGTCTCCAGCAGCGACGTCTAAAACTCCATGAGTTTGTCCCCCATCCAGGTGCTGCTTAGTCCCAAACGTCCCTGCACCGCTTGGTATTTACTGTTTGGCCAGCTCGTTAAAAGGGGGGTATCCGCATACACACGTAGTTGAGGCCCTCCATGAAGTAATGAATGTTTTTGTCTTAGAACTGCTTGTGGACATTGATTTTAAAGCAGAATGAGGGGCTCAGTGGTTAAGAGCACTGACTGCTCTTCCACTGAGTTCAATTCCCAGTACCCACATGGCAGCTCACAACTGTCTGTAATTCCAGTTCCAGCGGACCCAATATCCATGGCAAAACACCAACGTACATAAAATAAAAATAAATTAATTAATTTAAAAAAAAAGCAGAATGAAAGGCGAGCGAGGTGGGGCATGGCTTTTACTTGAAGCGAGTATTGGCAATCGCAGGGAAACCTCAAATACAGTATGTGCAAGCATCTCCAGGGCTGGGCAGAAAAGGCGTTTGGGTTTTAGCTACGGACGGCAGTTTTTGAGAAGATGGGACTGTAGCAACTTAAGCTCTGAAAGTTTCCTCTCAGGTCAGATAAGTTGATGATAAGTTAAAGGGCCCTGTTCTAGCCCAGGATGGGGGTGAATAAAAAAGAAAAGTGACAAGATTGGAGAAAAACTTAAGGAAACTTCACTTAAGTATTTTGTTATTAAAGATGAAGTCGTTGTTTTGAGGCAAAAACGGGTCTCCGGCTAGTTTGTATCCCACTGAGTAATAACTTAAAAAATGGAACCGGGCGGTGGTGGCACACGCCTTTAATCCCAGCACTCGGGAGGCAGAGGCAGGCGGATCTCTGTGAGTTCGAGGCCAGCCTGGGCTGCCAAGTGAGCTCCAGGAAAGGTGCAAAGCTACACAGAGAAACCCTGTCTCGAAAAACCAAAAAAAAGAAAAAGAAAATGGATATATATTTTAAGTGTCATCGTCTACGAACAGTGAGGAAAGACTCCTCAAGAAGAGAGAAGGCATCGTGAGATAGAACGTTTATAATCGGTGCTGTTTACCAAAAGGGAAGTTGAAGGAAAGAAAAAAATGTATGTGGAGATGGCTAAATGAAATTTCTTGGCCACTCAGAGTTCCTCTACTCAGTTCCTGGAGTCATATATATCATGAGCTGTGCCTGTGTGGTGAGATGGTCTCAAAGCTCAGGGACAGGTTTAACCTGAATTTGGGTTCCTTTGTGAACTGTAAGTGCTTCCTGATTTTTTTTTTTTAAGATTTATTTTTTTATTATGTGTACAGTGTTCTGCCTACATGCATGCTTGCAGGCCAGAAGAGGGCACCAGATCTCATTATGAATGGTTATGAGCCACCATGTGGTTGCCGGGAATTGAACTCAGGACCTCTGGAAGAAGAGCCAGTGCTCTTAACTGCTGAGCCATCTCTCCAGCCCTGTGTCCTGATTTTTTAAGCAGCAAGTTTATAGCGCTTGAAGCTATAAACTTCCTTTGCAGACTATTTTGTTTTGTTTTTTATATGTCCCAAAGGTTTTGTGTTTTCATTATTATTTAGTTCCAGGAATTTTGATTTCTTTTTTGATTTCCTCTTTAAACCATTCATCATTCAATAATGAGTTGTTCAATCTCTGAGTTTGTGTACTTACTAAACATTTGTTCACTGTTGATTTTAAGTTTTATTGCATTGTGGTCAGATAGGATACATGGAGTTATTTCAGTCTTTCAGAATTTGTTAAGAGTTTTTTTGTGACCCAGGATATAGTTTATTTTTGGAGAAGCTTCCATGGGCTGCTGAGTAGAATATATATTCTTTGATATTTGGGCAGAATATTCTATAGATATGTTACATTCTTTTGATGTATGACTCTAACACTTAATTCTGATATTTTTCTATTTCTTGTCTAAATAACCTGTCTATTGGAGACAGTGGGGTATTAAAATCACCCCATAGTATTGGATTAGTGTTAATCTGTCTTTAATTCCAATAGTATGATTTTTTTGATATATTTATGTATGGATGTCTTGCCTACATGTTTATGTATGCACCACATGCATGTCTGATGCCTGTGGAGGTCAGAAGAGGGCATTCCCTGAAACTGTAGGTACCTTGCAACTGAAGTTGTGGATGATTATGGGCCACCATGTGGGTTCTGAGAACCAGCCTTTGGTATGCTTTTTATAAGATGAGGTGTGTCGGAATCTTTGCATATGTTTAGGATTGTAATGTCATTTTGGTTCATTGTTCCTTGTTAATCACTATTTGTGCTCTTCACAAACCTGCACCTTTCTTCACCAGACTGTAGTTTTCTCTTTCACCTAACCCCTACAAAGAGGATCATCTCCTCCCACAAGTCAAAGGTTGCGGAGTTCTGCTTCTCCTGCTTTGTTTTTCTCCCTAATCTCCTAAGTCCGCCAAGTTTGCTTTTCTGGTCTAACACCTACAGCCACTCACTTTCATCTGTTGCCTTGTTTTCATGCTTCACAGAACCAAACTAGGGCTGACTATCCCTATCTTCCTATCTTAAAGCCTAACCCAAGAGTCATAGGTTTTAATGTCTCCATCCATTTCTTACAGATTTAAGTTCAAAATTCGACTGTGATCTGAAAATATTGAAGTTGTTTTTTCCTATTTCAATGGATAGCATTATATCTGCTAGTAGAGAGGGGAACTACAATGCATGTTTCCAAAAGTCAGTTTTTTCTTTTATTCTATATTAAAGAGATTTGTGATTTATGACATTGTTGTAAAATGCCTGCTATGTGATAAACCAACTTTTTGTTTTCATTTGCACGCTTGCAAATACAAGCGTTGTGTTTAGAAGTCAGATGACAATCTCTGTTGTTCAGTACTGCATTGCCAGGCTAGTTGGCCCACCAGCTTCCAGGGATTGCCCTGTCTCTACATATCATCTTGCCATAGGAGTTCCTAGACCTTTGATACTGAACTACAAGATTTGATCTATACTGCTGGATGTTGGGTTTTTTGTTTTGTTTTGTTTTGTTTGCTTTGATTTTGTTTTAATTATGCCTTGATTCTTCCTGTTTCCAGGAAGAAAATATTTAACATATTTTTTTATTTTTACAGGATTCCACAGTTGAATTTGTAAATATGCCTTACCATGTCTGGCTTTACTTGAGTTCTAGGGAGTTCAAACTCAGGCTTGCATGGCAAGTGCTTTATATATTGAGCCATCACCTAGACCCTTTCACTATCTATTCTTTGTTGTTGTTTTGTTTTAATTCTTTCATACACTATATCCCTATCACAGTTTCCCCTCCCTCCACTCCTCCCAGGCCTTCCACCTCCCCTCTCCCTCAGATCCATTCCTCCTCCATTTTCCTTCAAAAAAGAGTAGACCTCCCTGGGGTATCAGTCTAACACAGCATAAAAAGATGCAATTAGACGAGGCACAAACCGTCATATCAAGGCCGGGTGAGGCAACCAGTAGGAGAAAAGGAATCCTAAGAGCAGGCAAAAGAGTCAGAGACACACCTACTCCCACTGTTAGGAGTCCCACAAAAACACCAAGCTAACAACTTTAACATATATATGGAGGACCTAGCACAACCCCTGCATGCTCTGTGATTGCCTTTTAAGTTTCTGTGAGCCCCTATGAGATCTGCTTAGTTGATTCTGTGGGTCATGATCTCGACCCCTCTGGCTCCTAAAGTCTTTCCTCCTCCTCTTCCATGGGGTTACCCAATTTCTGCCTAATGTTTGGCTGTAGGTCTCTGCATCTGTTCCCATCAGCTGCTGGATAAGGCCTGATTGATGATTGGGTTAGGCACCAATGATCTATTCTTAATCAGTCTGTTAATGTTATCTTGAACAGTGGGGTATGTTAATTAGCTTTGCATCCCTATACAATATACCTGGGAAAAGCAACTGAAGGTTTTTGTGATGATTAGTCTTCTTATTAAGTTGGTCATTTGGAGTCACCTAGGAGACACATCCCTGAATATGTCTGGGAGAGTGTTTGCAGAAAGGTAACTGAGGAGGTAATACCCACTGTGAATCTGTGTGGTACCTATCTTATTTTCTTTTTGTGTTGTTATTGTAAAGTGCCCTAGTGAATGCAGTTTAAGAAAGGAAGGGTTTAATTCATAGTTCAAGATATAGTTCATCCTGATGGGGAAGTCAAGGGAGCAGGAACTTGAAGCAGCTGATCGTATTACATCTAAAGTCAGAAGAAGAAAGTAATGAATGCATGCTAGTGTTCAGCTCACTTTCTCCATTTTATACAGTCCAGAATCCCATGTCTAGGGGATGGTCTCACCCACAATTAAAATGGATTATCTCAAGTCAGTTAGCATAATCAAGATAAATCCCTACGGGTGTATCCAGATGCCCATCTGCCAGGTTATTCATTACTAACCAGTACACATAACCATAATCTGAGCCGCCAAGCTGAATAAAAGAGGAAAAAGGAAGAATTCAAGTAGAAACCAGCATTCCCTGCTCTGTTTCTTGATCTTCACTGATGTGGAATCCCTGCTGCATGATCCTATCCCCATGAATTCTGCCATGTCTGCCCCCGCTATGATAGACTTTACCCTCTCAAGACATAATTCCAAATAAATCTTTCCTTTCACGAATTGCTTTTAGTCACGGTGATGAGAAAAGTAACTTACAACTTACGGGTTGAAAGGTTTATTTTATGTCGAGGTTCAGATGATGCAATCTTGTCACTTAGTTCCATTGCTTGGGGTCTACAATGAGGTAGAACATTATGGCCATGGGAACTAGCATTGGATGAGGAAACTCACCCTCATAACCTATTCTTAAAATATGTGATTGTAAGGCAGCTGCTTATTAACACGTCTTTACCAGTAGTAGTATTATAGGGAAATGATGAAGGCCTGTATACCAGTAGAAATTGTAAGTTCTATCAGCATACTTGGTGATTTGTTATTGTTGTACTGTGCTTTACCAAAAGTTCAAAGCTAATGTGGGAATGCCTGTGTTAGAGAGTACAGTTATGGATGTAAAATAAGAGTATAATGATCAGGATATATATTAAACATTTAGAGAACACTCACAGATGTTCAGTGTTGTGTGTTTCATCTTTTTTTCTGGAAACATCTTGGCTATTTTAGGACTCTGTGACCTTTGAAGATGTAGCTGTAAACTTCACTGTCGAGGAGTGGGCTTTACTAGATCCTTCCCAAAAGAAGCTGCACAGAGATGTGATGGAGGAAACCTTCAGGAACCTGGCTGCTATAGGTATAAATGAGATCATACTTCTACTTAATCAATCAGATTATAAGTCTGTCTTGCTTGAAAATGTTGCTCCATGATTTGGAATATAGAAAGGGTAAATTTGGGGATTATACCAGACATGGTCATGTTAGATTGTGAATCTATATAGAGTCTGTTTGTTTGTTTTTGTTTGTTTGTTTGTTTTTCTGTTATAACTTAGTAAATCGGATTTTTCTGGGTCTATATTCTAGGAAAACCACAAAAAGACCAGCACATAGACAATGACCACAGATATTCTAGAAGAAATCAAAGGTAACTTTGCTAACTCATGATAATGTGTCTCATAATGTGAAAATTGCCAGTAGTTTTTAAAATCAAGACACCTATCCAAATAAGCCCAGCCTCAAGGTGATATAATCTAAAGCATTTATCTCCAAAAGTGCTATAGCATTGGAAATACTTACAGTATTGCCATGATGTTGCAAGTGATATGTTCTAATGGTTTTGTATATACAAACTTTTGTCCACACACAAAGTTAATAAAAAAATAATGTGTGCCTTCCTTCAGGCTTTGAGTATGCAGTATATAGAAAATATAAAGAAATTTTATGTTTACTCTGGAAACAATCTTCAAGATATATATATGGAAAAAATCTTAGAGAAACAGTTTTTGCTTAAGCATTTTGCATAAAGAATAATCAAGTACATTTATCTGTGATATAAAGGCAAATGTGATCACTCATGTCCTCATTCCCAGCTACTAGGAGTCTGGAGGAATGTTGAATTTGAAGGTAGCCCATGCATCATAGCAAGAGATTGACCTCAAAACTAAATAAGACTTAAACATTCATCATTTCCAAAATAATTAACCTATGAGAGGTATTAAAAGTCTCATATGATTGGGTTAGGAAAATGATTCATCAAGTAAAGGTATTCACGACCAAGCTTGATGACCTGAACTCAGTCTCTGAGACCCATTATAGTAGAAGAGAATCAACGCCTACAAGCTGTTCTCTGACTTGCATATGTACACCATAACATGTGCACACACAAATAGTAAACAAGTAAATGTTAGCACAAAAAGAAACCCTATATGAATACAGTGTCTTGATATTACCTGTCTCCACATCCTGTAGAACCTTCAGTCATACTCCAAAATTCTCAGGAATTTTGCTGGTAGGAAATTTATAACTTTATTGGTGTACTTTCCTTTTTTTTTAAACAGAAATGAAGTTGTAGAAAGACTGTTGGAACATAACAAAGATAATGAATGTGAAGAAATCTTGAGACAGATTCCAAACACCATTGTGAACAGGAAAATTTCTCATAGAACAATGATTTGTGAAAGCCATGTGTATGAAGACAACATGCTCATTGGTCATTCATCTCTTAATGTGTCTATGCCTCTTCAAACTACACATAAACCTCATCAATATGAGCTGTGTGGAGAGAGACTCTATAAGATTGGGGAATGTGAGAAAGCCTTCATTTATCCAGAATGCTTTCTAAAGCATGAAGACACTGACACTGGACAGAGATCCTATGAATTTAACCAGTGTGAGAAAATCTTCAGAAGTAATGGTTACATTCAAATACGTGTGAATAATGAAACTAGAGAAGAAATATAT
Organism: Peromyscus maniculatus bairdii; assembly: GCF_049852395.1. NCBI lineage: Eukaryota > Metazoa > Chordata > Mammalia > Rodentia > Cricetidae > Peromyscus > Peromyscus maniculatus. Next base: position 4,518,570 of record NC_134868.1, on the reverse strand, counting down.
ATGGATGAGCAGCATTATAATGCTTTTACTTATCCTGATTTTCTTCAGTATGTTGAAAAGATCCACACTGGAAAGAAACCCTATGTATGTAAACAATGTGGGAAAACCTTTTCTTTTTTGAGTAACATTCGAAGACACGAACGAACTCACACTGGAGAGAAACCATACAGATGCAATATATGTGATAAAACCTTTACTTGCTTGACTAACTTTCAAGAACATGAAAGAACTCACACTGGAGAGAAACCCTATTTATGTACACAATGTGGGAAATCCTTTTCTTTTCTGAGTAACATTCGAAGACATGAACGTACTCATACTGGAGAGAAACCATACAGATGTAATATATGTGGTAAGGCCTTCAGTTATCTGACTAACTTTCAGGACCATGAAAGAACTCACACCGGAGAGAAACCTTATGTGTGCACACAGTGTGGGAAGGCCTTCACCTACTACTATTCCTTTCAAACCCATAAGCGCTGTCACACTGGAGAGAAACCCTACGTCTGTAAGCAGTGTGGGAAAGCCTTCAGCTATTACAATTCCATTCAGACCCACAAGCGATGTCACACTGGAGAAAAGCCCTATCTGTGCAAGCTGTGTGAGAAAGCCTTCACTACTCTCAGTTCTCTGCGATATCACGAGAGGATTCACAGCGGGGAGAAGCCCCATGTATGTCTGCAGTGTGGAAAAGGTTTCAATTCTTCCAGTACCCTTCGAATCCATGAAAGGACGCACACTGGAGAGAAACCCTATAAATGTAAGCAATGTGGGAAAGTCTTTAGTGTTGACAGTTCCCTTCGATACCATGAGAGGATTCACAGTGGGGAGAAACCCTATGTATGTAAGCAGTGTGGAAAAGCCTTCACTCGTCATACCTCCCTTCGGTGCCATGAAAGGATTCACTGTGGGGAGAAACCCTATGTATGTAAGCAATGTGGGAAAGGTTTTATTTCTTCCAGTAACTTCCGAAAACATGAACTGACTCATTCTGGAGAGAAACTCTGTGTATGTAAACTATGTGGGAAAGCCTTCACGGATCGTAGTTCGCTTCGACGTCATGAAAGAATTCACAGTGGAGAAAAACCCTACGTATGTAAGCATTGTGGAAAAGGTTTCTCTTCTTTGAGTGGTTGTCAGAGACATGAACAAATTCACAGTGGTGAGAAACCCTATGTTTGTAAGAATTGTGGGAAGGCCTTCACTAACCCCAGTGCCCTTCGAAATCATGAAAGGATTCACAGTGTTGAAAAGCCCTATGTCTGTGAGCAGTGCGGGAAGGGCTTCCTTTCCTTCAGTAAGTTTAGAATACATGAGCGGATTCACACTGGAGAGAAACCATATAAGTGTGAACAATGTGAGAAAGCCTTCACTGGTCACAGTTCCCTCCGACGGCATGAACGGATCCACAGTGGAGAGAAACCTTTTGTATGTAAACAATGTGGGAAATCCTTTTATACTTTAAGTGATTGTCAAAGACATGAACAAATTCACACTGGTGAGAAACCTTACATTTGCAAGCAATGTGGGAAAGCCTTTACTCGTTCCAGTTCCCTTAAAATACATGAGAAGACTCACACTAGAAGGAATTCCTAACATGGAAAAGTATTCTTAACATGCCGGTGCATAGAGCAGAGAACCAGTGTCATGTTGTCTGTAGGAATGCCTTTAGTCATCTTGGTTGTATTCACAGACATGATAGTGCATACCATAGTGAGAAATCTTAAATGGATGTGCAGATATCTTCAGTTGGCAGACCTCTGAGAATGTACCCAATATCAAAACTTTTATAACAAAGTTATCAGCTATAAAACAATTTTCAGGGTTTTGTGAAAATTCCTTATGTAACAATAATTTTTTAAGATTCCAGTGAATGAATTTGAGAAAGAATATTGCATTAATTTGTCAATAATTCAGAAGATAAGTCTCTAGAATGTTTACTTCCAATTTTTACTCTTGTAAATAAATTTTCAGATGACTTAATCTAAGATTTCTTAAAGCAGTGAGGCATGAATTTTAAAGGTAGTGTTTTTTTTTTTTTAGTCAAGTCATGTGTATTTCTTTTCATGTTGGATCCTTATGTAAATCAAATGTGTTTCTAATATGTTTTTAGGGTAATATTAATGAGCTGTTGAAAATAAAGTTTTATTCTTAGGATTTCTCTATTAAGACTGTGTGGGAGCTTCTTTGATGTTTCTTGTTTTGTTTTGTTGGATTTTTTGTGTTTGGGGCGTGTTTTGTTTTTGCTTTGAAACAAGGCTCTGGGGCTGGAAAGATGGCTCAGAGGTTAAGAGCACTGACTGTTCTTCCAGAGGTCCTGAGTTCAATTCCCAGCAACCACATGGTGGCTTACAACCATCTGTAATGAGATCTGGTGCCCTCTTCTGGCCTGCGGGGATATGTGCAGACAGAACACTGTATACATAATAAATAAACAACATAATAAATAAATAAATATTTTTAAAAAGAAAGAAAGAAAGAAAGAAAGAAAGAAAGAAAGAAAGAAAGAAAGAAAGAAAGAAAGAAAGAAAGAAAGAAAGAAAGAAAGAAAGAAAGAAAGAAAGAAAGAATAGAAATAAGGCTCTGTGTAGCCCTGGATGTCCTGATACTACCAGGTTGGCATCTACTCAGAGATCTACCTGCCTCTGCCTTCCCAATGCTGGGGTCAAAGATGTGCCAACACCATGCTTGGCTTATCTTTGATACTGTATCTTTTCTATTCTTTTTCTTATTGCTAATTAATGCCAAATACTTGAAACAAGGGGGGAGAATTTCTTCCCTTTGGCTCACAGTCCATTATGGCAGGGAATTCATCAAGTAAAGGAGTTTCTATCATTGTGGACACAAAAGTAAGTAGTGTGCATTATAAGAAGAGACCAGTAGAAAATATAAGAAGGATACATTTTCTCAGTGATCGACTTCTGCCAATTATGCCATACCTCGTGCATTTCACCACTCCCAACAGCACCCTCATTGAACACATGCAGGGGTTAATCCTTAGGCCAGGGTAAAACCCTGCTGATCTAATCATTTCTGGAAATGACAAAGCATAGTTGATCTACTTTACCCTAGCATCTCCCAGTGCAGCCCAGTTGGTTACTTCTCAGGGCAGATGTCATTTTATATTTTGTATTTTATACTTTGATATATGTTTTCTTGAAGACTGCACACTAGAGTTCTCAACTATTTTGTGGCCAGTTTACAGATTCTCAAATCAGAAGATAACTGCAAATATTCTACCATAATCATATATTAGATAGAATATATGACTTTGCCAGTATTTTTCTTGAATGTCAAATTATTATCATGTGCTTACAAGTAATGGCACTTTTATCCATGTATTAATTTCACTTCAGGCTTGTGTTGTAACTTTTATTTTGTTCTTTGTACTTTACTCATACTAAAGGATACATTGTGCTAGGTTAAGCATCTTTTTACCAGAGACTGCAAGGATCTTACCTTTTGTGGATTAATATGTAATGAGTCATGCTTCTAAATCTGTCCCTAAGCCATAGGTAACCATGTGTGTTATCATTAAAATCACTTTCCTTTTTATCTGTTTTTGACACAGTATCCTTTTGTTTTGTTTTGTTTCGAGACAAGGTTTCTTTGTGTAGCTTTGTGCCTTTCCTGGAATTCGATTTGTAGACCAGGCTGGCCTCTAACTCACAGAGATCTGCCTGCCTCTGCCTCCCGAGTGCTGGGATTAAAGGCATGCGCCACCACCTGGCTTGACACAGTATCTTACTCTGAACCCAGGTTAACCTGTAATTGACTCTATTTCATGGAAAAATAGACCTGAGCCATTACACCATGCTTAAAAGTCATTCTTGCTTAAATTTCTGAAAGATTTGTTTGTTTTAGAGGAATCACTTGATATTAAACATGAAATGCCCCCCATGCTGCATAAACATAATGAGATAGATGCCTGGCTAAAATGTAGGTGTGAATACCATTATAGCTTTAGTAATTTAGTATTTCTTACCAGGAAGGCTGTAATAACAGAATGAAAGGAAACCTAAGTCATGAGGCTTCAGTATGATTAATAAGGGCAGGTGTGTGCTTTTATATGTTTCAAAAGTACAATTTCACCAAGTTTAAAGACATGCACAGGATTTTTTGTTGTTTTGTTCATGTCCAGAGGACATCTACCTCTGCAGGTGTGTGACATTTATCATAAGACTTGGCCTTGCGGGCATGAGAACAACTACAATCTTCTAGATCCATGTTTTTTGGGGTATTTTCTTTGTTTTAATTTACTATTTTTTGTTTAGGTATGGTATTTTGTATAAGACATTGTTCTTCAGTAAATACAATTGTTCTACTTTGGTGGTATGTTATCAAAAACCCAAGCTTAAATAAGTATATTGTAGGTTGAAAATGCACTTGATACACTTTTTACTAAACAAAGCTAAGTTGATTCTTAGCTTCAGTATATTCAGATCATTTCTATTAGTCTGTAGTTGAACAAAGTCACCTAACACAATGGCTTTTATAATACGTTGAATATATCATAGTTCATCAAATAGTATAGACTCTATGGGATGGCATCCATTTCTGTGCTTCTAAACAGGTGGTGCCTTACTGTGCTACTTACTACTACCCACCTAGCATCATCAGAAACTATGCTTGAACAGCTCAACTTCAGACTGAGCTCATTTTTTTGCAAAGCAAAGATATTTTCTGCTATTGTCTTTTATTCCCAACATGAGCAAGACCATCATGAGACAATGATCATCCTCGCCTCAATTCAAATGTGTAATCCACCTACTCCCAGTATATTTATACTGCTTAAATCTGGCATTTGTATTAGTTACTTCTGTGTTGCTGTGATAAAACAAATGGCAGAACCACTTAAGGGAGGGTTTTTCCTAACCTATGGTCTCAGTCCATTAGCACAAGGGAGGCATGATGACCACCAAAGTCATGGGATCTTGCAGTAAAAATGTAACTGTCTTTGTCGTTATTCTATTGCCATGAAGAGACACTATGAACAAGGTAACTCTTATAAAATAAAACACATAAATGGGGGGTTGCTCATAGTTTCAGAAGGTTAGTTGGTTATCATGAGGAGCATGGTGGCATGCATGGTTCAGGAATGATAGCAGAGAGCTACATCATGATCTGCAGGCCAAGAGAGTGAACTGGGGCTTGGTGTAAGCTTTCTGAAACATCTAAGCCCAGTGACACAATTCCTCCAACAAAGCCACACCTAATCCTCTCCCTGGTGACTAAGCATTCAAATATATGAGCCTATGTGGGCTGTTCTCATTCAAACCACCTCAATAACTGGCAGACAGGAAGCTACTGACAGGTAGGAAATAGGTGGGTATAATCTTCCAAAGCAGGTCTGCTCCTAGTGATGTACTTCCAGGCAGTCCCTACTTCTAGAAAGATCTACCTCCTCAAAATAGCATCACACAGTGGGAGCTGAAAGTAAAAAACATGAAACGGGGACATTCCAAGTTCAAGCCACAGACTCTCAGATGGACAATATGTTTAGGGAAGTTGTAAGAATAAACCCAGGACAGAGACAGGGTTTCTAACCTTCAATCTGTGTTCATTTGAATATGCATTTCCTGTCGTTTTCAAGCATTCCTTACATGTCATCACCATAAACTAGAAATATACAAAAGCAAGCTAGGGTTACCGAGGCATTTATGTATATAGTCACTGTAGCAGGAATCTTAAAAGTTCTTATTAATAAAATCAAACCCGAGGCGAGTTATTGGGGTCCATGCTGGTAGATCAGAGAGACAGAACAAGCCACAGCTATCTCACCTCGCTGGATCCTCAGCTGGTCTTGTCTCCTCAGACTGGAGGCCTCTTAGTCCTCATCCGGAATGGGTCTCAGCTGAATTACTGCTCAAAAACCTGAATGCTTAACCAGCCAAATGCTGAACCAGCCAAATGCCTCTAGTTTCTGGTCCTCACACCTTATATATCTTTTTGCTTTCTACCACCACTCCCTGGGATTAAAGGCTGGCTTTCTGGGATTAAAGGTGTGTCACCATGCTTGGCTATTTCCAATGTGGCCTTGAACTCACAGAGATCCAGAGGGATTTCTATCTCTGGAATGCTAGGATTAAAGGTGTGAGTGCCACCATTTTCTAGCCTTTGTATCTAGTGGCTGTCTGTTCTCTGACCCCAGATAAATTTATTAGAGTACACAATATTTTGGGGAACACAATACCACCACAAGTCACATGCAAGATGAAACTACTACAAATCCTGTCATAGTTTATGAAAAAAATTAGGTTGTGAACCTTGGAATGTTTACCAAATGGGAAAAAGAACTGTTAAGGACCATGAATGATGACAGGCAACAGGGTATCTGGAATGTGTATCTCTCGTGAGGGAAGTAATTGTGTCTACATAAAGGTGTCCTCATTGTTTATCATATTTCCATATTCAGTACCCCCTCAATCCTGTGTCAGCAGTTGTGAAACATCGATGTGAGCACTCAGGCATGGCAGACAATGCTGCCTGGCGGGAATGACTGTTATTGTTATGTTATGTATATGCATGCGGTGTAGGATTTATGCCATGGTAATTGTTTTATTTCCTGTGCTACATGGGCTTATGTTTCCACTTGGGATTATGGAACCTAAAGTTTCTAATTATGTTTCAGTACTGTCAGGTTAATGTTTCCTATGATTTGGGGACTTAAAACATACGTACGTATGTCATTCTGCCGCCATATGCAATGGTTGATGCTGATTTTTTTTTTTTTTAATAGCATGCAGGATTCAGAAAACCTTTCATTCACTAGACCCAATTACAATTTAAAAAGAAAACAGTTGGCAGGACAGTAGTGCACATACACACCTTTAATCCCAGCACTCAGGAGGCAGAGACAGGTGGATCTCTGTGAGTTCAGGGCCAGCCTGGTCTACATAGTGAGTTCCAGGACAGGCTCCAAAGCTACAAAGAAACCCTGTACTGGGAGCCAGGGGAAGTGGAGAGACAGCAGGAAAGAGCTATAGAAAGAGAATGACTAGACCATCTGGAAATCCCAAGTTCTCAGCACCTCGATTCACAAATTCAGAAGGAAAATCCAATAATCCCCATGTCTCATATAGAATTCTGTTCACTGCCTTGTCTCATTTGCAAAATAACTTAGAATAGAGGGCAAAGAGCTGAGTCCAGAGGCCCACATTAAGGCTGAAAGGGAGAGCAATGGAGTTCCTTTGAGAAGTCTCTGGGCAGCTGTCCTTTCCTGCACATGGCCTCCAGCTGCTCAAAACACTCAGAAATGCTGACAGTGAAAGCTGCAGCGCACCAGAGAACAGGTCCATGTTTGAGTCTGGTGTCTTCTCTAAGGCAGTCATCCTGGCTACAGGCCGACTCTTTTCTGAAGCACCTTTTGGTTTCGCGATGGGTGGAATTGCTGGAGTCACTCTTTACCTTCAGTAGATTAATGGAGTCGGAAAGCTGGGTGTGTAGCTTAGTCATCGTGTCCCGAAAGAGCATGACCAGGCACCTGAAGTCAGTCTTAGGACATGAGGGGGAAAAAACTGAAAATGAGGTTTATAGAGATCCTTAGGTAGTCTCTTGGAGTTGATGAATTTGACAGCTTGCTTAGGGAAGAACCATGAAGTGTGGTGAGGTGAGGCTTTTCTTAGGAAGGACAGAAATTCCCACTTTGGGAAGCAGAGACAGTGTACCATTCATTGAAAGGTCCCAAGCCTCCCCAAATGGCAATGCCACTGACAGTGTCCTAAATGACAGTCTGGGTTCAGATCAAGCTGAACTCAGGACTGCTGGCCCACGGGTAAAAGCTTACACTCAGTTTTCTTAGAAACTTGTGAAACTGATTTCCCACAGCTAGCCTCGCCTCCCAGCTCCTCTCACCTCTGAACTCCCAGCTTACACACCTCTCTGCTTACAGCTAGTCTTTATGGCAAGGCCTTCCCTGGCATTTTTGCTATCCTGTCAGCTCCCAAGAGGTAGCCAGGCAGCTTTTGACTCCCCCAAATGCCTCTGGCCATTCTCTCTCTATCACCGAATAGACAGCCACCCTGCAGGTTCGTGTTTTTACAGTAAGTCCACCAGTGCATCGGCCTAGTTCAGTGCGGCCTTGCCCTCTCCCTTCCAGCTGTAATGGCCTCCAAGTTAGATCCTTCCTGGTGATTCCTCCCAGGGCTTTGCTTTAGTTGTGTTGCCTCTCGGGCTTGGGGATGCGCTCAGTCTCCTAAATGCTTGGTTTCCCTGTGACTTTGGTTACAGCTTCCTGTCCAAGCTAAGTCAAATCTCTGTCTCTCTCTGTCTCTCTGTCTCTGTCTCTCTGTCTATCTCTGTCTCTGTCTCTCTCTCTCTTCTCTCTCTGTATGTTAAGTGTATATAAATGCATGAACCCCTGTGTGTCTGTATGGAAGTCAGGTAGGATGTCGATTTTTTTTCTTTTGTTCGTTCTCTTGTTGTTGTTGTTTGTTTTTGTTTGTTTGTTTGTTTTGAGACAGGGTTTTTCTGTGTAGCCCTGGATGTCCTGATACTCACTCTATAGATTAGACTGGCCTCTAATTTACCAAGATCCTTCTGCCTCTGCCTCCCTAGTGCTGGGATTAAAGGTGTGTGCCACCATCCCTGACTGGATGTCTTTTTCTATCACTCTCGATCTTATTTTTTTGAGTCGGGGTCTTTCTTTAAACCTGTAACTCACCATTTGGACTAGGCTGGCTGGACTGCAAAGCTCACAAAGGATCTACCTATGTCTACCACCCCCTCCCATCATCACCACTGTCCCAGTTCTCGGGTTGCAGCCATGTGCCTCCATGCTTTTAACACTGGTGCTGGGGATCCTAACTCAGATTATCATGCTGCAGAGCCATTTAACTGGTGAGTCCTGCTTTCCTTTCCTTCGTGGAGTAGTGTCGGCACATACCTCCAGTTTCTGTATGTATTAAATAATCGTAAGATTTACTTACTTTTCTTATCTGAAATTGGATAGAGTGACAGAAAATTTTGACAAAAGTCCTGTCCATAAAGTCAGCTGCCTCATCCCAAACTCCCCAAGCTTTATATCACCTCATCTATCCTGTTCCTGTGTAGCCTGCCTGGCCTAAACAGTCCTTCTTTTTCTCCAGGGTCAAAAACACTTAAGTCTGAGGCTGAAAAAGCAGATGCTTGGCTCTGCAAAGCCAGGTGCAAGCTCTGTTTAAATGCAATTATTCCACGGGCCCCAGGAAGCCTTCTCTGAGAAAATCTGCTGGGAAGTATCATTTGGGGTCCTGATCCTTGGATCACTTGTCCCGCTGCTCTTGGGTCAGCATGGATTTCTGAAAACTAGCCAGTCAGGGCCATGGACGCAGTCAGAACTGTTCAGTCGGGAGCACTAATGGGTGGCGCGAAGTTCCTCGCCCGCCATCTTCCTTCCTGGCACTGCTGTTGTCAAGGTGCTGTCCCGTTACCTGAGCGGTAACTGAGCCTCACCGGCCCGTGAACACTGAGTCCGAGAGCCCGTTGTGAGACCGCAGGAGATGAAGACATGCTAAACTGCGGGTGAGCAGGGCTGTAGGAGTGGCTCTCGGTCATTCCGCTCCAAAGTCCGAGGAACCCCAGTGTCCTTTGCTGCGGGAGCCTCGGTGCAGCTGTGCCCAGGCCTCCCAGTGGACATGGGGGTGGGTGAAGGAGCATCACCGCTGCCTTTCGTTCTTCCCAGGGTAGCCTAGCTCCTGAGAGGTTTTTAGACTCAAGAAAAACATTCTAAGACAACAGCTTGTCCCTTCATGCCTGTGTTTATTTAGCCTGGCAATAAGTTCCTATATTTCCAGGGCCTTCCCCAGAATCCCAAAATCGTTGGAAAGGGGAAATCCATGCATACTTATGGTTTGGCCTTGGAATAGAAGAGTCTCCTCTGAGGCAATTCTTAGTAACCTTGGACTGGAGGCGCTGATTTAAAAACAAAATGTAATTGTCCACTCCCAGTAGGTCCTCAGTAAGGGTTGGGGCCTGGAAATCGTCTTGATGTTGTATGAAGTATTGTGCAGGAAACCACAGTGGCTGTGAGTTCATGATTGCCTTATCTGTATCACATCCAGAAGACGGCACCTCACAGCCCTTCTCCCGATCCATGCCATCTCTATTTCGACAGTGTTGCTGGTGAGGTTAATACGGGTGTCCCATTTAGAGCTGGGCACTCAGTCTCTTATCTTCAGCACTTGACGATTGGCTGCTGTCTAGTGAAAAAGGAAGATTCAGAGCAGCCCAGGTCAATGGTAGAATCATTCGTTTTTGAGGATATGGCTACCAGGAGGTTCCCCATGCTCCAGTGGATGCCCCACACACATGGACAGCACTTACTGGGTTATCAAGAAAGAAAAAGACATGAAGTTGGGGAGGAGTGATGGGTGAGATGAAGGTGGGAAATGGGGGTAGACATGTTCATGTTATATTGCATGTGTGTATGAAATTCTTAAAAATAAAATTCTAAAATACAGCTAACGGTACCATATCACCTTATTTGAAAGGTTTTGATAGGAGAGCAGCCCAGTTGTGAGTATGCCGCATCGACAGATTTTTGTAGAGGAGGGTTTTTCATGGGAGCTACTGAGATGCACCAGTGGACAAGAGCCCTTGGGCATAAGCACCAGGACCTGGATTCGGATCCCAGGACCCATGTAGCAAGTTGGACATAGTCTCATGCTTCCCTGTAAGCCCAGCTCCGTGGGAAGTGGACAGGAGGGTGACCAGGGCCTGCTGGTCACACACCTAGCCAGCTCTAGGTTCAGAGAAAGACCTTGTTTTGAAGGAATAACGTGAAAAAAGATAGAGGAGGATGTCCAGTTCCCGCCTGCGCCTCCAGATGTGTGTCTACAGGCATAAGCACATGAAAATGCATGTACCACACACGTCTTAGTTACTTTTGCTCTGCCCAAACACCATGAACATAGCAACTTATAAAAGAAAGCAACTGATTGGGCTGTTTCAGAAGGTAAGAGTTCATGATGATATAGCAAACACATTGAGAGAGGAACAGTTGAGAACCCATATTGTTTTTTTCTTTTGCTTGTTATTCAATGTTATTTATTTTGCATACCAATCACAGTTTCCCTTCCCTCCTCTCTTCCTGTTCCCTCCCCCCCCCCACCTCCTTTCTCCAACCTCCTCCTCCACTCCTCAGAAAGGGTCAGGCCTCCCATGAGAGTCAACAAAGTATGGCACATCAAGTAAGGCAGGACCAAGCACCTTCCACCCTGTATCAAGGCTGAGTGAAGCATCTCACCATAGGGAATAGGTTCCCAAAAACCAGCACACGCACCTGGGACAGATCCTGGTCCCACTAAAGATGCCGCGCAAACAGATCAAGCTGCACAACTGTCACCCACATGCAGAGGGTCTAGGTAAGGGCCATGGAGGCTCCCTAGCTGTAGGTCTAGAATCTGTGAGCTCCCACAAGCTCGAGTCAGCTGTGTCTGTGGGTTTCCCCATCATGATCTTGACCTCCCCACCTTGCTTATATAATCTCTCCTCCCTCTTTTTAACTGGACTCCCAGTGTTCAGCCCAGTGCTTGGCTGTGGATCTCTGCACCTTCTTCCATCAGTTACAGATGACGTTTCTATGATGACAATTAGGGTAGTCACCAATCAGATTACAGGAGAAGGCCGGTTCAGGCACCCTCTCCACTATTGCTAGGAGGCTTAGCTGGGGTCATCCTTGTGGATTCCTGGGGGTTTCCCTAGCACCAGGTTTCTCCCTAACCCCATAATGGCCCTATATCTCTTTCATTGCTTTCCCTCTCCATCCCTCCCCCAACTTGACCATCCTGGTCCCTCATACTCTCATCCCCTACCCCCTCCCCTCTACCCACCTCCCAGTTTATCCAAGAGATCTCATCTATTTCCCCTTCCCGGGGCAATCCATGAATCCCTCTTAGAGTCTACTTTGTTACCTAGTTTCTCTAAGGCTGTGGATTGTAGCCTGGTTGTCCTTTGCTTTACATCTAGTATCCACTTAGGAGTGAGTACATGCCATGTTTGTCTTTCTGGTCTGGGTTACCTCACACAGGATTATCAAAAATTCCTGGGGGCCTGCCCTGAGGCGATGTCTCCCAGAGTCCTGAGGAAGCTGCTACAAATGACAGGAGGGAATCTGAGGGAAAAGAATCTCAGTACGTGGGGTTCTTTTGTCTGTCTACTTTATTCCTCTGAGATTAAAGTCTATCTACTCAGCTTCAATTCTATTCTTGTATTTAGCTCCTCTCTGTCCCTTCTCCTCCTGTCCTCTCATAGCTCTCTTTTCTGTCCCTTCCTCATCTTCATCCTTGTTCTTCTCCATATTGGTTCCTTCCCCTTCCTCCTCCGGAACCAGTCTCAGCCCTACCAGCAGCCTGACTCTCACCAATTCAAAGCAAAGCTTCCAAGATCCCTACAAGAGCTCTGATAGCCAGCATCCTTTGCAACCCAAAAGGGGAGTGAATACAGGAAGTGGGATCAGATAAGGCCTGGAACAAGTCAGAAAGGGAATTTATGTGCTCAAAATATATTCTTATAAGTTGTTAGGTGAAATATTATGAGTCTATCATAAATGAGCTCAAACTACAATCTTACAGGAGATTATGTAAAGGAGTCTATAAGTCACTAAAAATAAAACTGCCTCTGTTTTCCTATGTCACCATACACCAGCAGGGTGGGGTAATTTACCTGGAGCTAGGAAACCTGACTCAGTGCTCCATTGCTCCTGGTATGCAAAAAGAACCTTTTGTTCTGAGTCAATTGTTCTCTAATGCAATTTGGGCTGTTGTTGGCCCCTGCTCCCCCCGCCCCCCCACTTCCTTTGGTAGCTGTTGCCTTGCTTGCTGACCTTGATCAGATGTCCTCCCTATGCTGATTCCATGCTGGTTTCCTTCTTCCTAAAACAGCTTACCAGAGGTTCCTTTTTTGTGTATCCTGCATTTGGTGTAAGCAGCTAGGACACAGGTAAAACATCTGTATCGAACTTCTGCCCTCCAGGGTTCTCCCACTGTGCTGTAATCCTGTATTTAAGGCCTGTTCCCTCCTTCAATAAAGGTCATTCGGCATTCTACTGAGATGAATGACCTGCTGTCTTGTCTCTATTTTTAATCCTCAGCCCCTCGCTCGGGCGTGGTGAATGGGTGGTAGCATGGGCACTGCAGGCTGTGAGAGAAAGGAGGGTCTGAGCTTCATTTGCAAAAGAAACAAAGCTATGCCTAGGAGACAGGTGGCTTCTCCCACAGGTGTTTACCTTAATTCAGGAGACAGCAGTTGGTCTGTTTGCTGTTTTAGCCTGGGATGCTTGAGAAGAATTTCAGGTAAAACACACTGTTAAAAGTTCTTGGGGAAGTTACAAGTGCACAAGAAATTCAAAACAGGAAACGGCTGACATATTAAATGCCAGATAATACCAAATATTTTATATTTGGCTTCTCCTCCAGAAGGATTCCTTGATCCTTCTAGGTATAGCTTTATTATATACAGCTGAATCTCTGTTTCAGATTCCTGTGGCCCATTACACAGGATCATCTTTTCTAGTTCCATCCATTTGCCTGCAGATTTCATGGTTTCATTGTTTTTTGTTCGTTTGTTTGTTTGTTTGTTTACAGCTGAGTAATACTCCATTGTATAAATGTACCATATTTTCATTATCTGTTCTTTGGATCAGGGGCATCGAGGTTGTTTCCATATTCTGGATGTTATGAATAATGCTGTTGTGAACATAGTTGAGCAAGTATCACTGTGATATGATTGAGTATCCTTTGGGTATATGTCCAAGAGTGTTATCACTGAGTCTTGAGGTAGATAGGTTCCTAATTTTCTGAGAAACCTCCATGCCAATTTCCAAAGTGACTGTACAAGTTTGTACTCCCACCAGCAGTGGAGGAGTGTTCCCTTACTTCACATGATCTTCAACATAAGGTACATCAGTGTTTTTTTTTTCATCAGTGTTTTTGATCATAGCCATTCTGACATGTGTAACATGGTATCTCAGAGTCATTTTGATTTGCATTTCCCTGATGACTAAGGATGTTGAACAATTTCTTTTTTTTTTCTTTTTTTTTTTTAGATTTATTTATTTATTATGTATACAGCATGTATGTCTGCAGGCCAGAAGAGGGCACCAGATCTCATTACAGATGGTTGTGAGCCACCATGTGGTTGCTGGGAATTGAACTCAGGACCTCTGGAAGAGCAGTCAGTGCTCTTAACCTCTGAGCCATCTCTCCAGCCCTTGAACAATTTCTTAAATGTCTTTCAGCTATTTGAGATTCTTCTGTTGAGAATTCTCTGTTTAGATCTGTAGCCCATTTTTAATTAGATTATTTGGCATTTTGATATCTAGTCTTGTCTAGAGTTCTTTATATATTTTAGAGATCAGCCCTCTGTTAGATGAGGGGTTGGTGAAGATCTTTTTCCATTCTGTAGACTGGTATTATGTCTTATTGACCAAGTCCTTTGCCTTATAGAAGCTTCTCAGTTTCAGGAGGTCCCATTTATTAATTGTTGCTCTTAGTGTCTGCTACTGGTGATATATTAGGAAGTGGTTTGTTGTGCGAATATGTTCAAGGCTACTTCATACTTTCTCTTCTATCAGGTTCAGTGTAGCTGGATTTATATTGAGGTCTTTGATCCACTTGGATTTGAGTTTAGTGCATGGTGATAGATATGGATCTATTTACAGCCTTCTACATGTTGACATCCTGTAATACCAGCACCATTTGTTGAAGATGCTTACTTTTTTCCATTGTATAGTTTTGGCTTCTTTGTCAAAATCAGGTGTTCATTGCTGTGGGACAGTCTGTATGTCAAATTGCTCTGATTGGTCAATAAATAAAACACTGGTTGGCCAGTGGCCAGGCAGGAAGTAGGTGGGACAAGGAGAGAGGAGAATTCTGGGAAGTGGAAGGCTGACGCAGAGAGACACTGCAGCCGCCGCCATGACCAGCAGCATGTGAAGATGCTGGTAAGCCACCAGCCACGTGGCAAGGTATAGATTTATGGAAATGGATTAATTTAAGCTATAAGAACAGTTAGCAAGAAGCCTGCCACGGCCATACAGTTTGTATGCAATATAAGTCTCTGTGTTTACTTGGTTGGGTCTGAGCGGCTGTAGGACTGGCGGATGACAAAGATTTGTCCTGACTGTGGGCAAGGCAGAAAAACTCAAGCTACAAATGGCGCCCAACGTGGGGCACGAACCCACGACCCTGGGATTAAGAGTCCCATGCTCTACTGACTGAGCTAGCCGTTTCTTTGTGTCCCCATAAGATACAGCGCCCCCCTCCAGCAGGAAGTAGTAAGAGAAGCTACGCCCAAATTCCCAAATATACCAAGCTGACTTTGGAGATGTGTAAAAATTAAAACCTTCCTTTTAAAAAAAAGAAAGGGGAAGTGCTGTGGGACGGTCTGTATGTCAAATTGCTCTGATTGGTCAATAAATAAAACACTGGTTGGCCAGTGGCCAGGCAGGAAGTAGGTGGGACAAGGAGAGAGGAGAATTCTGGGAAGTGGAAGGCTGACGCAGAGAGACACTGCAGCCGCCGCCATGACCAGCAGCATGTGAAGATGCTGGTAAGCCACCAGCCACGTGGCAAGGTATAGATTTATGGAAATGGATTAATTTAAGCTATAAGAACAGTTAGCAAGAAGCCTGCCATGGCCATACAGTTTGTATGCAATATAAGTCTCTGTGTTTACTTGGTTGGGTCTGAGCGGCTGTGGGACTGGCGGATGACAAAGATTTGTTCTGACTGTGGGCAAGGCAGAAAAACTCAAGCTACAGTTCATAGGCGTGTCAGGGTCTTCAATCCAATTCCATTGGTCCACATGTTGGTTTTTATGCTAATACCAAGCCGTTTTTATTACTATAGCTCTATAGTAGAGCTTGAAGTCAGGGATGGTGATACCTCCAGAAGTTCCTTTATTGTGCAGGATTAGCTGTCCTGGGGTTTTGGGGTTTTTGTTTGTTTGTTTGCTTGTTTGTTTGTTTTTGTTTTTTGTTTGTTTGTTTTTACATGAAGTTAAATATTGTTCTTTTAAGGTTTGTGAAGAATTGTGTTGGGATTTTTTTTTATGGGGATTGCATTGAGTCTGTATATTGTTTTTTGTAAGATTGCCATTTTTTCTATGTTAATTCTACCTATCCAAGAGAAAGGGAGATTTTTCCATTTTCTGATATCTTCTTCAATTTCTTTCTTCAAAGACTTAAAGCTCTTGTCATACAGGTCTTTCACCTGTTTGGTTAGAGTTACCCCATGATATTTTATATTATTTGTGGCTATTGTAAAGAGTGTTGTTTCTCTGATTTCTTTCTCAGCCCATTTATCATTTGTATATAGGAGGGCTACTGATTGTTTTGAGTTAATCTTGTATCTTGTCACCTTACTGATGGTGTTTATCAGTTATAGGTGTTCCCTGGTAGAACTTTTGGGGTCACTTATGTATACTATTGTATCATCTGTAAATAGTGGAAGTTGATTTCTTCCTTTCCAATTTCTATCCCCTTGATCTCCTTTTGTTGTCTTACTGCTCTAACTAAAACTTCAAGTACTATATTGAATAGACATGGAGAGAGTGAACAACCTTGTCTTGTTCCTGATTTTAGTGGAATCACTTTGTTTCTCTCCATTTAATTTGATATTGGCTGTTGGCTTGCTGTAAATTGCCTTTATTATGTTTAGGTATGTTCCTTGTATTCCTGATCTTTCTAAGACCTTTATCATGAAGACATGTTAGATTTTGTCAAAGGCTTTTTCAGCATCTAATCAGTTTATTTATATGGTGTATTACATTGACAGATTTTCATATGTTGAACCACCCCTGCATCTCTGGCATGAAGATGGCAGATGGTTTTATTTTATGTGTTCCTGGATTCAGTTAGCCAGTATTTTATTGAGTATTTTTGCATCAATGTTCATGAGGGAGATTGGTCTGTAATTCTCTTTCTTTGTTGCATCTTTGTATGGTTTGGGTATCAGGGTAACTATAGCCTCATAAAAAAGTGTTTGGCAATGTTCCTTCTCTTTCTATTGTGTGGAACAATTTGAAGAGTATTGCTATTAGCTCATCTTTGAAATTCTGGAAGAATTCTGCACTGAAACCATCTGGCCCTGGGATTTTTTTGGTTGGGAGACTTTTAATGCCTGCTTCTCTCTCATTAGGAGTTATGTCTATTTAAATGGTTTATCTGGTCTCAGTTTAATTTTGGTATGTGGTACCTGTCCAGAAAATTGTCTATTTCTTTTAGATTTTCCAATTTTGTGGAGTAAAGGTTTTTGAAGTATGACCTAATAATTCTCTGGATTTCCTCAGTGTCTTTTGTTACATCCCCCTTTTAATTTCTGATTTTGTTAATTTGGATATTCTCTCTCTGCCTTTTGGTTAGTTTGGATAAGGGTTTGTCTATCTTGTAGATTTTCTCAAAGGACCAACTCTTTGTCTCATTGATTCTTTGCAGTGTTCTGTTTCTAATTTATTGATTTCAGCCCTCAGTTTGATTGTTTCCTGTCATCCACTTCTCCTGGGTGTATGTTTGTTTTTTGTTCTAGAGCTTTCAGGTGTGCTGTTAAGTCACTAGTGTGAGATTTCTCCAAATTCTTTATGTGGGCATTTAGTGCTATGAACTTTCCTCTTAGCACTGCTTTTATAGTGTCCCATAAGTTTAGGTATGTGGTATCTTCATTTTCATTAAATTCTAGGAAGTTTTTAATTTCTTCCTTGACCCAGTAGTGATTCAGTTGAGCATTGTTCCATCTCCATGAGTTTTTAAGCTTTCTGTAGTTTGTGTTGTTGTTGAATTCTAACTTAAAGCCATGGTGTTCTGATAAGATACACAGGGTTATTCCAATTTTTTTTGTATCTGTTGAGATTTGCTTTATGAATGAGTATGTGGTCAGTTTTAGAGAAGGTTTCATGGGGGTGCTGAGAAGAAGGTATATTCTTGTATTTGAGTGAAATGTTCTATAGATGTTTATTAAGTCCATTTAAGTCTTAACATCTGTTAGTTCCCTTATTTCCCTGTTAAGTTTCTGTCTGGCAGACCTGTCCATTGGTGAGAGTGGGGTGTTGAAGTCTCCCACTAGTGTGTGGGGTTTGATGTGTGATTTAAATTTTAGTAATGTTTATTTTACAAATATGGGTGTTCTTATATTTGGGGTATAAATGTTCAGAATTGAGACTTCATCTTAATGGGTTTTTTTTCCTGCAATGAATATGAAATGTCATTCTTCATTTCTTTTGATTAATTTTAGTTTGAAGTCTATTTTGTTAGATATTAGGATAGCTATACCAGCTTGTTTCTTAGGTTCATTTGATTGGAAAGTCTTTTTCCCAACCCTTTACTCTGAGGGAATGTCTGTCTTTGAGGTTGAGGTGTGTTTCTTGTATGCAGCAGGATGATGGATCCTGTTTTCATATCCATTCTGTTAGCCTGTGTCTTTTTTTTTTTTTTTTTTTTTTTTTTTTTTTTTTTGGTTTTTCGAGACAGGGTTTCTCTGTGTAGCTTTGCGCCTTTCCTGGAGCTCACTTGGTAGCCCAGGCTGGCCTCGAACTCACAGAGATCCGCCTGCCTCCGCCTCCCGAGTGCTGGGATTAAAGGCGTGCGCCACCAACGCCCGGCAGCCTGTGTCTTTTTATATGTGAATTGCATCCATTGATATTAAGAGCTATTAATAAACAGTGATTGTTAATTCCTGTAATTTTTTGGTTTTGTTAGTGGTGGTGGTAGTGTGTGTGTGTGTGTGTGTGTGTGTGTGTGTGTGTGTGTGTGTGTTTCCCTTCTTTGGGATTTGCTGGTGTGAGGTTATCTGTTTCCTGTGTTTTTGTGGGTGCAACCAAGTTCTTTGTGTTGGAGTTTTCCTTCTATTACTTTCTGTAGGGCTGGATTTGTGGATAGGTATTGTTTAAATCTGGTTTTGTCATGGTATATCTTGTTTTCTCCATCTATGGTGACTGAAAGTTTTGCTGGGTATAGTAATATGAGCAGGCATCTGTGGTCTCTTAGTGTCTGCAAAATGTCTGTCCAGGATGTTCTGGCTTTCAGAGTCTCCACTGAGAAGTCAGGTATAATTCTGATAGGTCTGCCTTTATATGTTACTTGGCCTTTTTCAATTGCAGCTCTTAATATTTTTTCTTTATTCTGTATGTTTACTGTTTTGATTATTATGTGGCAAGGGGACTTTTTGTTGTTGTTGTTTTGGTCCAGTCTATTTGGTGTTCTGTAAGCTTCTTGTACTTTCATAGGCATGTCCTTCTTTAGGTTGGGAAAGTTTTCTTATATGATTTTGTTGAATATATTTTCTGTGCCTTTGAGCTGGAATTTTTCTCCTTCTATCCTTATTATTCTTAGGTTGGTCTTTTCATGGTGTCTCAGATTTCCTGAATGTTTTTTTTAAGGATTTGCTTGATTTAACATTTTCTTTGACTGATGAATCTCTTTCCTTTATTGTATCTTCTTCAATGCCTGAGATTCTCTCTTCTATCTCTTTTTTTTTTTTTTTTTTTTTTTGGTTTTTCAAGACAGGGTTTCTCTGTGTAGCTTTGCGCCTTTCCTGGAACTCACTTGGTAGCCCAGGCTGGCCTCGAACTCACAGAGATCTGCCTGCCTCTGCCTCCTGAGTGCTGGGATCAAAGGCGTGCGCCACCACCGCCCGGCCTCTTCTGTCTCTTGTATTCTGTTGGTTATGCTTGCATCTGTAATCCCTGTTCATTTACCCAGATTTTCTATTTCCAGAACTCCCTTGGTTTGTGTTTTCTTTATTGCCTCTATTTCAATTTTCAGATCTTGAAATGTTTCCTTCACCTGTTTGTTTTTTCTTGGCTTTCTTGACTTTCTGTGAGGGATTTAATGCTTTCTTCCAATTTTTTTGTTTGTCTTTTCCTCAATTTCTTTAAGGGAATTCTTCATTTCTTCTTTAGGGACCTCTGTCATCATAAAGTTATTTTTAAGGTCATTTTCTTCTGCTTCATCTGTATTGAGATGTTTAGGTCTTGCTGTTGTAAAATCACTGGGTTCTGGTGGTACCATATTGCTCTTTATGTTGTTGAATGTATTCCTACACTGCTGTTTATGAATCTGGGTTTAGGATAATCATAGGAATGGGTGTTGATTCTTGTGATGTCTTTGTTGGATGAGACTTTTTTCCTTTGTTGTCTGTTTCATTTATTGTTTTTTGGCCTGAATTGCCAAGTGTTCTGATGATTGGCTGGTTGTCAGGTCAAGTAGGGTTGTCTCAGCTGAGGTTTGTGTGCCTATATCTAGCATATCATCCAGGTCTTCTGTCTAGTATGGGCTTTACTTCTGCATATGGGGTCTGTTCTTCCAGCTGGTGTGGGTTGTGCCTGTGCCTATGGAGTCTGTTCTTCCAACTGGTGTAGGTTTGGCCTGTGCCTGTTCTTCCAATTGGTGTGGGTGGCATTTGTGCTTATAGGATCTGCTGATGTTGATGGAGAGGGCTGTTCATGGGGAGGCTGCTCTTCCAGTTGGTGCAGATGGTATTTGTGCCTCTAGGGGCTGTTGATTTTGTAAGGGATGGATGGCCAGGGGAGGACCATGGGTTCATTGGGTTTGAGTGGCAGAGTGGGTCTTGTAGGTTACAGGGTCCAATGGGTTGTGGCAGTGGTGGAGCGGCCTGCCTATAGGACTCTTAGATGCTGGGGCAGAGGAGAACTTATATCTTGATCCGCAAGTAGGAGGCATAGAGAGAAAATTCACTGGGAAGAGCTAGAGTCTTTTGAAACCTCAAATCCAGCCTCCAGTGACCCACCTCCTCAAAAAAAAGCCAGACCTTCTAATCCTTGCCAAATTGTTCCATCAACTGAAGACTAAATATTTGTATATTTGAGTCATTTGAGCCATTCTTAATCACTACATGGCAGGCGGGGTGGGAGGAGGCATAACACATGAGGGTTTTCTGGGCAGGGAGGAGCCAGTAGAAAGAAGTTGGCAACTTGGTGGTAAAGGAATGACCTGAGTTTTACCCCCAGGATCCACATAGTGAAGGAGAAAACTGACTCCATTACAAGATGTCCTCTGCCCTCCACACACATGCTATGGTGTGCACGCACACACATTTTTTTTCTGAGACAGGGTTTCTCTATAACCACCCTGAATATTCTGGAACTCTCTTTGGCCTTGAATGCACAGAGATCTGTCTGCTTCTGTCTCCAAAGTGCTGAGATTAAAGATTTGTGCCACCAACACCTGGCTTCATTTTTTTTTTTGTAATTATTTAAAGAGAAATTAAAGAGGAGTTAGTGGAATTTAGTAATGTCACCTCTTAGACCCTGTCTTAGTTAGGGTTTCTGTTACTGTGGTAAAACACCCGACCAAAAACAACTTTATATTTCTTCCAGGAACCTGGAGGTGGGAACTGAAGCAGAAGCCATGGAGGAGCACTGCTTATTGGTTTGTTTCTTCTGACTTAATCAGCATGCTTTCTTATACACCTCAGTACTACCTGCCCAGGGGTGGCACTGCCCAATGGGCTGGGCCCACCTACATTAATCACAAATTAAGAAAACACACCCTCTCTTTAGACTTGCCTATAGGCCAATCTTAATGGAAGCATTTTCTCAATTGAGAGTCCTTCCTCCCAAATGACCCTCATTTGTATCAAGTTGATATAAAAACTAACCAACCAACATCCCAAAAGTTTTCCTTGCCATCATCCTAGCCTTAGAGACAAAGATGTGTTGAGTGTTTGTTAGAAGTACAGGCCTGAAAGAAAGAAATTAACAGAGGGAATTCTGACTAATATTTTGTCATTGCTGCTACATCAGGCAACCATTTTTAAGATAACTGGCATTTGGATAGTTTCTCGAAAACCAAGGGTACAAGATGAACCTAGCAGGATTTCATCTTAAGTGTCAGGGGACAGATGTTTGGCTTAGTGGTTAAGAGCATGGACTATTCTTCCAGAGTACCTGGGTTCAAGTCCTACCACCCACATGGTGGCTCTCCATTATCCACAATTCCAGGGGATCCAGAATTCTCTTCTGGACTCTGCAGGCACCAGGCAAAACACCCATACATATAAAAATAATTTTAAAAAACTATAAAGGCTGTAAGAAGTCAAGTGGAATACACAGCTGTAAGCCTAGCAGTAGGCATGTGGAGAGATAGCTCAATCATTAAGAGCACTGGCCACTCTTCCAGAGGACCTAAGTTCAGTTCTCAGTACCTATGTCAGGCGACTCATGAGCACTTGTAATCCCAGCACTAGAAGATACCTTCTGCCCTCCATGGGCACCAGCATATATGTGGCATATATTCACCTAAGTACAGAAACATACATGATGTAGGGAAAAGATCATAGGTTAGAACCTACTGCCAGTGAATGGTAGCTGGTTAGAACTGCACCGGTTCACATTGCGAGGGTGCAGTCAAAATAAGGATTTTGCAGGTTCCACAATGCAATTTCCTATCTGCTTACTTTTTCCTCCCTGTCAGTGATCTACCATGGGCCAAAACAGCACCTTGAGATGTTCTTTAAGCTTAAAAACAGAGTTAACCTAAGTGTGGGTTCCTTGTGACTATGAGTAAATCAAGCTGCTTCCCCTATGTATATCTGTTTCTTTTTTGAAATGTTGGTAACACAAGGTGCCAGTTTTATAAAACCTTCTTGGGATTTTATTTCATCATTTGAATGTAAAATAGTAATGTTTTTGGTTGGATCCTGAGTGGACAGAATGAGGCTGTTTTGGGGAGGTGGAGATAATTCCTGAGGGCTGGAGATTTAGCTGAGTGGTAGAGCACTTGCCTATCATGAAGGAAGCTATGGTTTGAATCATCAGTACTGAAAAATCTTAAATTGTTAATACAATAACACTTTAAATGACAATATGTGTATATGCATGGAAGAATCATCCTACAAGTGAATAACTAGGCTGTGGTCACTTCTGATGTTTCCTATATCTGACCATTTAGATGACTTTTTTTAAACTTTTTTATCTTTGTGTGTATATGAGTGTAAGCATGAATATGTCATTCAGAGGGCAGCCTCTGAGGTTGGTCCTCACCTTATTCAAGGCAAGGACTCTTGTTCTCACTGCCTTATGTAACATCATCATCCACATGGTTCTGGCTCTAGAGTAATGAATAAAAGGGTTTGGAATCTTTCTCCAAGGTCAAGGAAAACCACTGAGGTAAGGCATGTGGTAAGAGTGTCCCTGCATGGAGGCCCTGAGAGGCCATTTTGTGGAGCTGTTAAAGTGAAGCCTGGATAGCATTGGAGATCCCAAGATGTTAGAGGGGCCAGAGCCACGGGATATTGGCCAACAAAAGTGGAACCAGCCCAAGACAGAGAAGTATGTCGCAGAGAGCAAAGCCCAATGGGCATAGTCGTCTAAATCTCTGACATTAGACATGGAGCTACAGGATTTAGAGTTTGCCCCCCTGGGTTTTAGTCTTGCTTTGGTCCAGTATTTCCTCACTATACCTCTTAGTTATTTAGCTGCGTTGTGTTCTTACCCTGCAAGGAAGTGTCACGAAACACGACAGAATCCGCTTATAAGAGTTTTATTAGAGATAAAGGGATAGAGAATGTGCAGGCCTGTGGGAGAGACACGTGTGTGGAGAAGAAGAGAGGAGAAGAGAGAACCGGGAACATGGTGCTCTGCTTTAAAACTGGCTGGGGGCGTGGCCAGGTCACGTCACTACTCCACGCGTGTGCGTAGATCACATGGTCACGTTGCGCGCTTACGTGGCCACATAACGTCCCGGATCCTGGTTACGCGAGACTCCTTGACCCGGAAATGGCTATCTTGACTTGGAGCTTGCTAGGTGGAGGTGTCCAGGTCTGCCGGGTATCCTGGTTACGAGAGACGCCCTGACCCAGAAATGCCTATCCTGACTGGAATTGGCTAGGCAGAAGTGTCCGCCTGGTATATGCGACCGTGGGGGTGTGTTGTGAACCCTTCATTCCCGACTCTTTCCTTTTTAAAAAAAGAAAAAAATTGTGGTTGACTGGGTACGGGGGCGACGTTTCTCTCAAAGACTGCTTCCAGATGAATAGTGGGTGTTGGTTGGCTCTTGGGGGGGATGAGGGGTATCTTGTGAAGTCCAGGGATGATGGTGGGGGTCCTGGAATGACGTTCTGCCATCTCCTCATTCTGCAGCTGTCCATCCGTGCTGTGGTTGGGGACCTCCTGTGCTGTGGCTGGGGACCTTCTGTTTGACAAGATACTGTTGACATAGAAAGAGCTTAGAGAGAAAGAATCATTATTATTTTATTTTGGAGTTGGCATTTGTCTGAGGTAGATCTGGCCTTAGTACTCTGCTTAATTTCTGAGACAAGCCTCATTAGAGGTGGTTTATTTAAGGCACCTGTTTTCCTTAGGCAAGCCTTGCTGGAGGTAGTTTATTTAAGGCACCTGTTTCCCTTATTAGGTTAGCACTTAGGAAACACAGGTGATCAGTTGCAGAGTATTGAACAATGATAAATTGTTGTATTACATTATTCCTTACCGCCTGGATATTTTTGATGGTCCTTTTGCCTCCAGCTCTGTGTGGCCCTAGTTGGGAAAGGAAGGGGTAATACCTTATTCCTCTGGAATTGGTGACGAGGCAATGGATCCTGATGTCCTCTGGAGCTTGAGAGTGAGAGGCCCTGTTTGTTTCACTGTATATGAAGAGAGATTTTTCTGGGATGGAGGTGAGATAAAAGGTTTTAGGTGAGACAGGTGGACCCAGTGAGGAAAGCCCTCGAGTTTAGCAGCTGTGGGGGTTACAAGAATTACTTTGAAGGGTCCCTGCCACTTAGGGGAAAGGGGGAAAGGGCGCTGGCCTGGAGGAAAGAGAAGAACCTGATCCCCAATGTGTATTGGAGATGGGCAAGGATTGTCACACACTGAGGCAGTGAACAGTCCACATAGCTCCATAGAATAGACTTTAGGTGACATAAAAGAGGAGTTAACAGACTATCTGGAACAGTTGGAGGCTTGGAAAAAAGACCTAGTGTTAGAACTGGTCTGAGGAGATATTTAACTTTTCCTGATGGTGGGCATCTGGGTAAAATCGAGCTGTAGCCCTGGGGAGGTGGGAAGCCTCCAGCATGGCCATTATATGGCCTGAGTTAGATACAGATCCTCCTTTTGCTGTGAGAAGTCCACGCTCCCTCCAAATAGCAGCGTGGGACAGGAGGATATGAAAAGCATATTTGGGGTCTGTAGAGTTAGTGGCTAGGAGAAGTGGGAGAGCTCCTGGCGTGTCTGGGAGGAGGCAAATGTGTGGAGTGAAAAGAAATGGATGCTCCTACCTTAGCTAGGAGATCCCTCCCCATTAAAGGTACAGGGCAACTTGGCACCACTAAGGTGAGAGGGATGCCTCTGAAAATACAATTAAATGGCGGTGTCTGCTGAGGTGGATAAGGCTGTCCCCTGTACCCGACAATAAAGGAGAGGTGGCATCCCAAAACTCCCAGGACTGAGTCAATGGCTCTGGTGTCCAGAAGGAAAGAAACGGATCGCTTCCCTGCTGCGTTCTGGGTTCCCTGTCATGTCTGTAGCCAAGCCTAGGTCTGTTGGAGGTCTTAGCTTGATGTACCCATGCATCTTGGTGCCTGGGGGCAGTCAGCTGACTCTGTCTTTCTAGGCGGCACTTTTAACAAGGCTGTTGATGGCCTGGCAGGGCATTTGCTAGCCCGTGGCCGTTTCCTCACTTAAAACAGGGACCCAACAGCTTTTGGAAGTCAGCGAGTGCCAGCACTTGGCAATTTTGTTTTCGGGCTTTTATCTTTTCCCTGGCACACCTTAAATGCCACAGATGACTCTTTTGCCTGTGGAGTCAGGAGCCTTGCTCTCCAGATGCTTAAGTTTTAGTCAGGTAGGTCTGGGGAACAAGAGACAGATTTTCGTATTTATCCTGAACTATTTACTGGTTTTAGGGCAGCCTTACGGAGGCCTGTCAGGAGACAGGTAATAAACCTATCTCTGGCTAGTCAGCCACTCTGGGTTTTGTAGTCCCAGTGTGGCTCTCGGTCAGGAACCACTTCAGCTCCTGGGGGGTGTGAAAGGTTAGTTCTGCATGAGTCCTAGCCTGCTCCCATATTCGCCTGAGCTCCTCAGGAAGTCATGAAAGGTGAGACTATAAGATTGAGTTATATATTGAAACTGTTTAATAAAGGAAGCAGAATTAGACGTGTAAGAACCCAGCTTACTTTGTATCTGAGAGAGTTCCATTAGAGAGAGAGGATGGAACATGAATTTTAATTATTGGTTCCTTAGCAAGATCTAGAGTCAGAAATTCCAGAGTCAGAGAATCCTCTGGTTTACGTACAGCTAGGAGCATATGAGCAGGAGAGAAGGAAACGAGAAAAGACAGTTTAGCATCGAGAAAGAAGAAAGCAACTCTTTCCATTTGCCTGAACGCCAACAGTAATTAGAGAGCTCCCGTAAAATATTGGGATCTAAGGAGCCGCTAGGCGGCCATTTTTTTGTTTTTCTCAAAAGCATATTTCGGCCACTTTTTTGAACATAAACGAGTTAGCTTGGAAATCTTTATGTAAGGCATTAAACTGAGAGGTTTTAAAGCTTCAACAAGACAGCCCAACGGAGAGGAAGGACTAACAGGGTTGGAAGCCTTGTTTCCCATGTCTGCAGCAGAGGCAGAAAATTAAAAAAGAAACGTGATCCGGAGCCAAGACCTCAGGCGTCCCCAGGGTCAAGGGCAGATACCAGGCACGACTTGCTTCACCGCTCGTCAGCGGGAGGCAGTGGCCTCCTCCACGGTGAGGGAGTGGAATTTCTGAGAATCTGGACAGCGTTTGCCTCCCTGTTGGGAGGAACAAACCCGTCGACCTCACGTGGCTCTCCGGGGCGCACCCCGATGGTGGCCCCAACGCGAAAAATATCTCAGGCTGCAGACGTGGGAGACGGCTAGAAAAGTTAGGCCTTTGATAGGGGCCGACCATAGTCAATGAAGACCGTGGTCGGGGGTTCCCCGGTCTCAAGAATACGTGTGAGGCGCCGGACGATCAACGGTCGTTCTCACAGATTCAGGAAACCGTTTACACTGGCCGAAAAATGGGGGAACTCACCAATCGAAGAAAGCGGTGTTGGATGCAATTTGGATGCGATTCAGGCGAATGGAGAGCGGTCTGTCGCGTACGGAGCAGATTCCCCAGTTCGCGGGTTTCCAGGCGCAGGGTGCCCGGAAGCGCCCGCTCGGTTTCAGCACCAAAATGTTAGTTATTTAGCTGCGTTGTGTTCTTACCCTGCAAGGAAGTGTCACGAAACACGACAGAATCCGCTTATAAGAGTTTATTAGAGATAAAGGGATAGAGAGTGCACAGGCCTGTGGGAGAGACACATGCGTGGAGGAGAGAGGAGAGAGAGAGGGCCGGGAACATGGCGCTCCACTTTAAAACTGGCTGGGGGCGTGGCCAGGTCACGTCACTACTCCACGCGTGTGTGCGTAGATCACATGGTCACGTTGCACGCTTACGTGGCCACATAACATCCCAGATCCTGGTTACGCGAGACTCCTTGACCCGGAAATGGCTATCTTGACCTGGAGCTTGCTAGGTGGAGGTGTCCAGGTCTGCTGGGTATCCTGGTTACGAGAGACACCCTGACCCGGAAATGCCTATCCTGACTGGAATTGGCTAGGCGGAAGTGTCCGCCTGGTATATGCGACCGTGGGGGCATGTTGTGAACCCTTCAATACCCCCATTTCTCTTTTTGGGAATAGTAATGTATATTCTATTCCACTGTATGTTGGAAGTATATAATTTGCCCTTTGATTTTACAGGGACTACAGTTATTAGGAGACTGCCTTGAATCTCAGAAGACACTGGACTTCTAAACAGTGTTAAGACTGTAAAACACTACGAGGACTTTTGAAGTTAGACTAAATGCAAATGTATTATGATATGGCCACAAGCCTACTGGGGCTGGGAAGTGGAATTGTTGGAATGAGAATGGCCCCCATTGCTGGTGGCCCTGTCAGAGGAGCAGCAGGTGGCAATTTTAGTTCAAGGTGTCAGCCCACCAGGATGCAAATCCCTGACAGATGAGTCAGATAGGCAAGCCCCACCCCCCACTGAGACCACAGACATCAGAATGTCTTTTGCTTTCTTTTGCTTCTGTTGTGTCTTTACATGTTTGCTGCTGTCATCTTTCTCTGGTATCTGGCATGGTGTGAATGGGTGTGGGGAGATCCCCACTGCCTGTAATGTGGTGTGTTTATCTCATGGATACATCCTGTTCTACTGGGCATTTTTACCTGTGGATTACTATGAAGATGATTTCTTTTTAAGTTTTACTCTCTAATTGATTATAATAATATTAGTTTAAATAAAGTTTTGATGATTAAAAATAAATACAAGGAAATGTTACACAGCTAGGGCCTATGGGCTTCACCCAAGGAGTTACATAGATCAGAGTTCAGGTTAATGATTAAGAAAAACAAATGAGGGACTGGCAAGATGGCTCAGCGGTTAAGAGCACTGGCTGTTCTTCCAAAGGTCCTGAGTTCAATTCCCAGCAACCACATGGTGGCTCCCAACCACCTGAAATGAGATCTGATGCCCTCTTCTGGCCTGCAGGCATACATGCAGACAGAATACTGTATACATAATAAATAAATAAATAAATCTTTTTTTAAAAAAGTAAACACTAAAAAAAAAAAAAAAAAAAAAAAAAAAAATGAGTCCCAAGAGCCAGGCTGGCTCGAATTCCTTTAATCTAAATGTTGAAAGATGCAGTCACAGGTGTCAGTGTGCATCATAGAGAAACAAAACCTCAAAATAACTTCAGGTTAGATCAGATGTTTTGATAATAGCTTTGAGATTAAAAACCTTAGAGAACAATCTAAAGTTTACAAGGATACAAAGCTGAGTTATAGATTCATTAGGTCAGGTTCAAAAATACAAAGCAGCTAGGATTGGTTGATGATCAAAGGTGATGATTAATTCCTTATACCCACTCTTGCCTTCAATCCCCAGATATAAAAAACTATTGATGAGCGGGTATGTACCCCAAAGATTTAAAGTAGAGCTGACCAATTGTGTTTCATGTATAAATGTTTGGGTTTGTGATTCCTTTAAGATTCCTCATAAGATTACCTTTCAAGATAATAAAGTGATTGATTTTTTTCTTTGTAACCACAGTATGTGGCCTGCCAACAAAAGGATGGGCTGAGAAAAAAAATTACACTATGTTTGCCCATATTCTGTTAATCTGTAACAAGTTACTCAGATGTAAATGTATGTGGGTTCATGGGATGACTTTGTTTTAATCATGTAAGGGAGATGAAAAAAAAATGTTTTTACCTGTATTCATTATAACCAATCACTTGAAAAATAGAATGTAACCACACTGTAATTCCTACTATTACCTGAAAATCTTTGTTGAGGTATATAATGTATAGAGAAGAAGTATACAGTAAAAGAATAAAGAAAAAACCATCAAGAGAGAGTGTGGGTGTCTTTTTCCCTTAACCCCCTCAGACAGAAAAATCTAGTATGCCAACTCTATGAATTCCTTTTGAGCCCTGCACTGCTAGAGGCTGCCCCCTAGTCAGCAAAACCCCATAGGCTCATATCTCTGAATAATTGGTCCCCAGTTTGTAGAATAGTTTGGGAAGGATTGGGAGATGGGAGGTGAGGCTTGATCCACCTCCTACTTGCAGATCAAGATGTGAGCTCTCAGCTGTTCATACCTTTGCTTCACCATCATGGAATCTAACCCTCTGGAACCACAAGCCCAATTAATTGCTTTCTTTTATAAGTCATGATGTTTTGTCACAGCAATAAAAAAAAAAAAAAACTAAGACAGGTGTCTCAGAAATGTCAGTAACTCCAGATCCAGGTGATATGATATCCTCTTCTGGCCATCATGGACACCTGCACACATCTGCAAACCCAAGAGCAGAAAGTAGCCACATTTGCCAGAATATCACAAGAAGTGTCTCTAGTCTGATTGCTAATATTGTTTCCCTCTTGAAAGCTCTTGAGCTCTGCCTCAAATCCACATTGCTCTCAGCACCGCGTCTTTCAAATTCCTACTAGGATGGTGGCCCATTAAGCTCTGCTTACAGCATACAAACACCTTTTTAGTGCAAAAGCTTCCACATCCCTCCAAAAGTAACATGAACAGGATTGTCACAGCAGTAACCCATTCCCTGGTACCAATTTTTATCTTTTCTTTTCACTACAAATTTGTGTCATATATACTACCTCAATCCATGTGTCTGCCCCCAACCCAGCTAATATAGCAGTTTGTTCATGAGGATACTGAGATGTGATTATGATACGTTTTCTGACATCAAAAGCAGTTTATTCCCTAGTAACAGGACCTTTTCACTAGGCATGGTGGCACACAGCTGTCATCACAGCACTTAGAAGGCAGAGGCAGAAAAATCTCTACGAGTTCGAGGCCAGCCTGATCTATATAGCAAGTTTCATGCCAGCCAAGGCTACATACATATTAAGACTCTGTTCCCAAAAATAAAAGTAAAAAAATAAGAATTGCAAAACAAAAGCTAAAAATAGGACCTCATCAAGATGGCTCCTGTGTAACATTCAGGGCTTGCTGAGAGATGGAGTGTATATTTTCTCAAAATCTAGCTTCTGTGTTGTAGAGGTTTGAGAATGCCCCCCATAGTCTTATATCTTCAAATGCTTTGTCTCCAATTGGTGCAACTGTTTGGGAAGAATTAGGAGTTATGGCCTTGTTGAAGGGGGTATGTTACCAAGGGTAGGCTTTAAGGTTTAAAAAGCCCACACCTGTAAATGGATATTTTCCATGTCCTGACTACCCTGTCCCAAATAACCGACTCAGAAGCTGAATATGAATTATAAATGCTTGGCCAATAACACAGGCTTATTACTAACTAGCTCTTATATTTTAAGTTAACCCGTATTTCTATTTATGCTTTGCCATGTGGTGGTACCTTTATTAGCATGCCATGTTCATCTCCTGCTCCCTCTGTATCTGGCTGGTGACTCCTGACTCCACCCTTCTCTTTCCCATCATCCTTAGTTTGGTTGCCCCACCTATACTTCCTGCATGGCTACTGGCCAATCATCATTTTATTAAACCAATTTGAGTGACAAATCTTTACAGTGTACAAGAGGATTATTCCACAGCATTTCTCCTTTTTTGTCTAATTAAAAAAGGTTTTAACTTTAACAATACAACAAAACAGTTATCTAGCAAGAATTATAGTTACAATATCTAGTCTATTTGTATTTGACAAAATCAGAGAACATTTAATTATCCATCTTATTTTGATGAGTCCAAAGTTTTAGATCTAATTTAGCCTTTTATCATATCTAAGAAAAAAATATGACTATTTAGTCTTCAACTTCATCAAATACTCCAGAAGGATGGAATGTTACCTTATGACAGGGACATTAGGCTGCCTGGACAGTCACACAAAGATTCTCTGCAACATTGGGGCATCCAACTCTGGTCTATAGGCCTAGCATATCTGACAGGCTCTCCTGTGAAGCAAGAGATTTTGAAGGACTGTTCTACCTTGTCTTGGCAAAGTTTGGCAGTTGCCTTTCTTGTATCCTGCTAGTCCAGCTTGGACAGTAACTGTCAGCAGTTGAAGAAAGGACAATTTCTTTGTCCATATGGCTAGCTTTTGCCATAAAGAAAACAAACTCCATGTGGAGTTTCTTTGATGCTCTTCATCTTCTCTGGAAGACATTGGTGCTGCTAGGAGCAGATGCGTTTCACTGTCATGAAAAGTCTAAGTTATTAAAATATTTTAAATGCCATATTCTGTAGGTCTTTGAAGTGTTTGAAAATTACATATTTATCTGAACTATATCTCTGAATACCTAGAAAACCTAACTAACATGACTATAAGTTTGACTATTAAAGATGACTATTAATCTTTATTTCTTAATTATACATTACATTTTAATGAGTTCCATAAACATAATACATTAAAAAGGCTAGAGTATACATATAACAAAATTAATTTTAAAATTGTATCAATAAATGAAAATCCATACCAATGTAAAATATATAAGATTAATAGTTGTTTTTTGGATTAAGGTGGATTCAAAAATCTACCATTTTATCCTATCATTTCTATATTCCCTCTTTTTCGTTTTAGAATGAGATCCATGAATCTAATCTCCTTTGTTCATCTTTTTTCCTGACCATCACCAACAACAACTTATAACCAATTCCACATATGTTGACAAATATCTGTAATACCCACTGAACGACAAAAACCATCCACCCCGCCTCTGGGGAATGTGGGTGTCGTGTTCTTAAAATTACTTTGTGCTGTCTAGGGGCAATGGCAACTTTAGAGGATCCTGAAGAAAAATTGGGATAATTGTCAAGTCCTGGGAGAGCTAGCTGCATCATTTGCTGTCCAGTCTCTGTGTAATGGGAAAATGCAGGGCTGTAGCTAGAGTTTTCTTGCCTGGCCTACAGTCAGGACAAATCTTTGTCACCTGCCAGTCCCACAGCCGCTCAGACCCAACCAAGTAAACACAGAGACTTATATTGCTTACAAACTGTATGGCCGTGGCAGGCTTCTTGCTAACTTGCTAACTGTTCTTATAGCTTAAATTAATCCATTTCCATAAATCTATACCTTGCCACGTGGCTGGTGGCTTACCGGCGTCTTCACATGCTGCTGGTCATGGCGGCAGCTGGCAGTGTCTCTCTGCCTCAGTCTTCTGCTTCCCAGAATTCTCCTTTCTCCTTGTCCCACCTACTTCCTGCCTAGCCACTGGCCAATCAGTGTTTTATTTGACATACAGACCATCCCACAGCACTTCCCCTTTTCTTTTTTTTAAAAAGGAAGGTTTTAACTTTTATACATCTCCAAAGTCAGCTTGGTATATTTGGGAATTTGGGCGTAGCTTCTCTTACTACTTCCTGCTGGAGGGGGGCGCTGTATCTTAAGGGGACACAAAGAAAATTTTAGGATCATGGAGTAGTCCATGAGGCTATATCGTCTGAGCCAGTTGCCTTGAAACTGTTCTGGATGTTGGATCATCTGGGCCATGGTGTTATCAGAGACCTTCAGGTGGTCTTGGCTGGTCAAACCTGATGTATCTTAATCTGGAACAAATCCATAGGCTCTGGCTTTCTGTACAAACAAAAGCAGAGCCTCTTTTCCAAAGCAACATATCCTTATAGCCAAATTTTGAAGTCAAGGTACCTTTAAAATACACATTTTGGCATAACTCAACAGCTTTTGCAATCAAATGTTTTTCTTCAGTTACGAATATCAAAGAGAATATAATCCAGATTCTCTGTGTGGTAGCCATCTTTACATGGCTTATTTTTTATATTACCTTGAGCCTATTGCTTTAAACTGCAGCCTTTTAAGCCTGCTGACTCCGCCCACTTCAGCTTCCCAACATGGCAGTGGTACGTTTTAGCCAGCTCTGGGAGCCATCGTGGGTCTATGCTTCTACCAATGCAGCATGTAGCCCAGAAACCTCTTTTTTTGTTTTGTACTAGCAAAGACTAAATCAACCACACAGCTTAATGTGCCACTTGCAGCGGCCTCATTCCCGCCATACTGCAGGTCGAGAGCACACGCCAGGAACCCGCCAGGAACTCAAACCGGCAGGCTGCCGCTCATTTGAGAAAGACAATTAGGAACTGTTTTTAGCTCCGTTTTAGAATCTTTTTTCTCAGGTTTTAGGTGGAAACTCTTGCCAACACGTTGGGCACCATTTGTAGCTAGAGTTTTCTTGCCTGGCCTACAGTCAGGACAAATCTTTGTCACCTGCCAGTCCCACAGCCGCTCAGACCCAACCAAGTAAACACAGAGACTTATATTGCTTACAAACTGTATGGCCGTGGCAGGCTTCTTGCTAACTTGCTAACTGTTCTTATAGCTTAAATTAATCCATTTCCATAAATCTATACCTTGCCACGTGGCTGGTGGCTTACCGGCGTCTTCACATGCTGCTGGTCATGGCGGCAGCTGGCAGTGTCTCTCTGCCTCAGTCTTCTGCTTCCCAGAATTCTCCTTTCTCCTTGTCCCACCTACTTCCTGCCTAGCCACTGGCCAATCAGTGTTTTATTTGACATACAGACTATCCCACAGCACAGGGCTTATGTCAAGTCCTGGCTAGAGTACTCTGTGAGGCTGGAGTATCTCAGCTAGCTACCTTAAAATTGTCCTGAACAGTTTGTAGTCAAAAGCTGATCTTTAGGTGGTGTTTGTCAGCTTAGTGGCATTATCACAGTCCATGTGGAATAATTGTTGTGGGTCCCCACCCTCCTTTTGGAGACATCCAAGGTCATTGTTAGGCATGGTCATGGTTCACTGCAGAAAATTTAAACATTTTAAATGTCATAAGCAGCACATCTTGAAGATGTTAAAGGATCAATATATGTTATGTATATCCAGAGTACAAAAACTTAATTCCTAGTTACCTGATAAAGACTCAAACCCAAAATCATGTACAGGAAGCTAGAGGAAACCTTTTTCTAGAATTAGTACTCTATATGACCACTAATATTACAACAAAAATTTTAAAATATATATATAAATATTATAAATTTTGAGATAATATTTATACCTTGAGAAACATATTAAATAGTCAAAATAAAATCAAAGGATTATGAAATTAGTGGCAATAGAATAGTCACTTTAGTTTTTCTTCTGTCCCATATCAGGTGGGTCTTCTGACATGAGACAGAGATTTTGGATTTTTCTTTAACAAGCATTTTGGAGGAATGGAAGAGGTAGGAAGTCACTGGTGGCTGCTCCCCTGCTTCTCTGATCTTTCAGATTTTTATCCTGATATCTGACTCATGGTTTTTATTGATAAGATTAATTAGATTTATGTAGTCAGAAGTTTCTGTCCCACCAACAACTCTCAAATACCTGGCAGCCACTTCCCCAATAATTGACTCAGAGGCTTAATTTTAATTACAAACTTGTGATTGCACTCCCACTGGGCTACACCTGGCCTGGCTCCAAAGAGAAGCACCTAGCCATCTTTTGTTGAACAGATACCTTCTGTTTCTCTTGTCACCCTATGTGAATCTTGTCTGAGAGTCTCCCAAGGATACAAAGGCCTATGCTGAAACTTGGTTCAGGAAACCTGAAAAACTGTGGTACCTGATGAACTGAAGAAATTACACTTGGGCCTTGTAGTTTTGGGAGCTTCTTTTAGGTTGTTTGTAACATATGGAAATTAAGTGGCTAAAGTGTAAATATTGAGAAAAATACATCGCCCTGTGCCCCGGCCAGCGGGGTCTTCAACAGGGACCTAAAGGGAGGGCTGGTGAATGAAAGGAACAAGAGACACAAAGAATGAGAGCAGGACAGGACGTCTGATCAAGCTCCAAATTTTTATTTTTCTCTCAAGGCATATATAGGTAGGCAAAGGGGGTTGAGAGCAGGAAGGCACTTAATTATGGGCTGTTCGGCCAGCAGGAAATGTTGCTCTGGGGGTTGTCTATCTACCCTTGTCTAACTGCCTAATTGCTTAACTGCAGCTCATTCACCTGATATCTGAGAAGAGGTTTTGGTATCTGTGGGAAGAGGTTCTGGTGTTATGAAGACTTAAGCAAAGTCTAGATCTAAGAAAAGAGGAGAGAAACCCAAATATGGCAGCATGTGTGTCAAGGTCGCTTAGGCTTATGGCTCCCGTCAGCCCTGGGTGGAGGAAAAGTGTTTCAGTCCTTAGAGACTGGATCCCTTGCAGCCCAGAAAGGCTAAATTCATACTCAAGGTGCCTCTGAGTTTTCATTCCACGGATCCATGTGAACCCACACACCCATGCCACCACACTTTGTGACACACACTGTTTAGCCTATGGCTCAGGCTTATTACTAACTAGCTCTTATACATCAATTAACCCATAATTCTTATCTGTGTTTAGCCAAGTGGCTTGGTACCTTTTCTCAATATGATATACTCATCTTGCTTCCTCTGTGTCTGGCTGGTGACTCCTTGACCCCGCCCCTCATTTTCCCAGCATTCTCAGTTTGGCTTTCCTGCCTAACTTCTTGCCCAGCTACCAGCTTGTCAGCCTTTTATTAATCAATGAGAGCAATACCTATTCACAGCATACAGAAGGACATCCCACATCAGATTTATGCATCACACACCATTCCCAGTTAGCGCTCTCTCTCTCTCTCTCTCTCTCTCTCTCTCTCTCTCTCTCTCTCTCTCTCTCTGGTTTTTTGAGACAGGGTTATGCAAAGCTTGTTATTAATTTATTTTTGTTTATATGTGGGCTCATTAAAGACTATTTACCTTTCCCATGTTCTGTTTGCTAGCCTCTTTCTCAATAGAATAGTGTCTTGAACAGTAGAGAATTTTTCTTTGTTTTGTTTTGATTAAGTGTCATAACCAGGCTGGCCTTGAACTTGCTACATAGCTGATGCTGGCCTTGAACTTCTGATCCTTCTGTCTCTATTTTCCAATTGCTGGAATTATAGCTTGTACCACCATGCCTAGCTAATAATAGAGTTTTCAATTATTGTATGTAAATAGGCAAGCTATCACCATGTTCCAAAGATTTGAAACATTGTTAGACATACTTTCTCTTTTTGGTTTTTTGAGACAGGGTTTCTCTGTAGCTTTGGAGTATGTCCTAGAACTTGCTTTGTAGACCAGGCTAGCCTTGAACTCACAGAGATCTGCCTGTCTCTGCCTCCTAAGTGCTAGGATTAAAGGTGTGCACCACCACACCCAGCAATTTATTTATTTTTATTTTGTGTGCATTTGTGTTTTGTCATGGGTGTCAGATCCCCTGGAACTGGAATTATAGACAGTTGTGAGCTGCTATGGCGATGCTGGGAATGCATGGGGATGCTCTCTTTGTTGTCAAGAAAAGATTCACAGTGGAGAAAAATCCTATCTGTGCAAGTTATATGGGAAAGCCTTCAGTTGTATTTAGATACCATAAAAGGATTCATAGTAGAGATAAACTATGTGGGAAAGCTTACATGCAATCATGTTCCTTACAAACATATGAACGAATTCATGCTGGGGTTGAATCCTATGAATGCAAATTTTGTTTAAAAGCCTTCACTATTCATAGTTCCCTTCAATATCATGCAAGGATTCACAGTGGAGAGAAACCCTACATATGCAAGCTGTGTGGAAAGCTTTTATTGATCATAGTTCCCTTCAATGTCATGAAAGGATTCATAATGGAGATAAACCATATGTGTGTGTGTGTGTGTGTGTGTGTGTGTGTGTGTGTGTGTGTGTGTGAACTGTGTGGGAAATCCTTCACTCATAGCAGTTCTCTTCAATATCATGCTAAAGTTCACAGTGGAGAGAAATCTCATGTTTGTAAACTATGTAGGAAAGCTTTTGTGCAATCAAGTTCCTTACAAACATATGAACAAATTCATACAGACATTAATGCCTGTGAATGCAAGCTATGTGGGAAAACCTTTACTAATCATGCTTATCTTTATTACCATTTGAAGATTCAGTGCAGAAAAGCCCTATATAAGTTATGTAGGAAAGCCTTCATTACTCACAGTTCTCTTCAAAGCCATGAAAGAATTCACAGTGGAGACAAACCCTGTGTATGTAAGCTATGTGGTAAATCCTTCACTTATAACAGTTCCTTTCAATAGTATAGAAAGATTCACAATGAACAGAAACCCTGTGTATATAAGGTGTATGGAAAAGCCTTCACTAGTCACAGTTCCCTTCTATTCCATGAAAAGTCTCACAGTAGAAGATATGTAATAAAGACTTCACAAATCACTTGCAATGCCAAGGAAACATTCACAGTGGAAAGAAACCATATGTATGTAAGCTATGTGGGCAATCCTTCACCCCTCTCAGTTCCTTTCAAAACCATGAAAGCGAGAGCCGGGCGGTGGTGGCGCACGCCTTTAATCCCAGCACTCGGGAGGCAGAGCCAGGTGGATCTCTGTGAGTTCGAGGCCAGCCTGGGCTACCAAGTGAGTCCCAGGAAAGGCGCAAAGCTACACAGAGAAACCCTGTCTCGAAAAACCAAAAAAAAAACAAAAAACATGAAAGCATTTACAGTGGAGAGAAACCTTATAAATGTAAGCAAAGTGAGAAAGACTTTTCTGCTTTATGTAATGTTTGGACACATGAATGACTTCATACTGGAGAGAAACCCCATGTATGTAAGCAATGTGGTAAAGCCTTCAGGTATCACACTTTCTTTTGACACCATGAAGGGTTTCATAGTGGATAGCAACCCTGTGTATGTTGGTAGTATGAGAAAGCCTTTCTTTACCATAGTACCCTTCAATGCCATAAATGGACTCTGGTAGAAAGAAACCATACATATAAGTAATACAAGAAAGCATTCACATTTTCCAGTTCCATTTGACATTATAAAGCACTTGGAACCTATGCATGAAAACTTGGAGTCAAAGAATTCATGCTTTGGAGTACCTTAAAATACTAAGCAAATTCAGTATGCAGTGAAAAACCTCTAAAATGCAAACTCTGGGGAAGTCCTGTTTTCTTAAGTAAAAATTTGAATACATGGACTCCACACTGGAAAGAAACCATGACTAACTAAGCAACATGAGAAAGCCTTCATATGTTCTTGTTCCTGTTCAAAATATAAAATCAGAAAATCCCTAATATAGAATGTGGGGAGGCCCCATTATCACAAGATTTTTCTAGGAAATATCAACAGTTCAAATGAAAAAAATTCATATCAACATAAACATGTGGGACACACCTCTTGTCATCTCAGTTTAATTAAAAAAATATAGAACCCACCATGCTAAAAAAGATTATTTTGAAGATATATGTAAGTCTTTAGTTGGCCATGTGTACACCTGAATCAAATCATGTAAATGTGAAATATAAAACAAAAATTTTACTTGTAACAAATAGATTGGTAGGTGTAAGAAAATTGTCCATAGTGGAATTCTACTAAAACAATGGTATCAAGTGTGGCCTGATGCTAAGTAATTTATAAACTGCTCTGAAAATTACACAATGTTAAAGGAAGCACTGTAAAGATTGTAAATATAATGTGCTTATCAGTGACCTGCTCCTAAAGTAGATCTCTGAACTACTATTTCTGATTTCAGTCTATGTATTTCTAATTTCAAAATTGAAAATAAATGTAAGCCTTTGAAATGGCTCAGTGGTAAAAGCACTTGTTGTACAAGTCTGATGGCCTGAGTTCAATCCCCAGAAAGATCAAAAACTTAAACTAATTCCACAAAGCTGTCCTGTAATCTCCATGTGCACACCATGGAATATACATACACACTCACACATGATAGTAAAAATTAATGCAAACAATATTAGGTCCAGCCTATATTGCTTGCTCCCAGGGTCCGCGGAAGAGTCTACCAACCAGCTGAGGATTCTAATCTGAGGGATATTCAATGAATCTAAGCACACTGAGTTCTTTAGTCCATTCGCTTTATTCTTCTATGACGATTCCATCTGCACAGTTTCTTTTCTGCTCTCTTACTTAGCTCCTCTCTGTCCCTCCTGCTCTCAGTCCCTTCTGCTGTTCTCTCTTCATTCTGCCTAGTTCTTTCCATCTCTGTCCTCATCTTAGTTCATCTCCATCAATCCTCTTCTCTCAGTGCTCTCAGAGAACAAGTATACATACCCACACAGTAATTCTTTGGTAAAGCAATGTGAGTGAGGCTTCAAGTTTTCAGGGTCTCAGAGAGGGGTGATAAGGACCCACACATAAAGCAATTAATTGTCAGCTTCCAATCACAACCCAAAAGGGGAGTGACTAAAGAGGAGTTCTCTGGTAGGGTCAACTAAAGGCTAAGATCATTAGGGAATTTATGTGCTCAAACTATAGTCTAGAAATGGCTAGGTAAAATGTTAGGGGTCAGTAAGTCACAAGAAAGTCAACTGTCTTTGGCACCGCTTTTCCTGCTCGTCCCAGCTGCAGCTGCTCTCTGATAGGGAGGGGGACATATGTTAGGTGGCTAAGCAACCTATGTCAGAGCATGTAGTATTTGGTTAGTAAAAGCACTTTCACTCAGAGTAATTGCTGAGGAGAAAATTTAGGATAGCACCTGTCTGAGGAGGAATAAAAACTTAATTTGCACAAGAAAGAAATTTGGCACCTATTGGGGAAAATTATAAAGGCCACTCCACGTAGTTAAAAGGAAGATTTATTTAGTGAATGACTTACAAATGAAGGAATGGATAGGTTGCGGGGGTCTGGGAAGGTGTATCGCAATCCAGCGGTGTTCTCTGGAGCTCTGCACAGTCAATCTCCACCGTCCAGGGTCCAGGCGCAGAGCCCGCACCCAGAGAGAGCGCTTGCCCATCCAGCTCTCGGGTTTCCAGCACCTCCCCTCGCCCTGCCTCATAGGCGTGACAGTTGCCAGAGTCTCAATGGGGGTTGGAACTTCCAGATCCAAGCTGGAATGGCTACCCACTACAGGCACCTATTGCCTGCCTGGCCTGAAGGCAATCTCCTTGGGTCAGTGGGAAGTAACTGCCTTAATTCAGTATCTAGCAAGTGGCTAAAACATCATCTCAGGAATGTGAGCAGTAAATCTCTTAAATTTTAAATTAGGGTCTTATGAAAATAACCCCGGGTGAAGGTAAGGGGTTGAGGATTTAATTGTTAGTGGTTCTTTTCTCTATCTGTGAGTGAGATGAGCTAATGTTTATCTATGTGCAGTTTTATCTATGTGCAGATATCTTGGAAAAAGATATCTTTGCTGAAATACTTTTGTCTGGAGAATGGCCCTGGCCAGATTTATGTTAATGAAAAATAAACACAGCTGGGGACAGTTGTCCAGTTACCCCAGATGTATAGGAAAAGCTGTGCCCAAGATTGAGATGCAATCGTGAGATTACATGTACACATAACATGGAGATGCACGGTAAATGGGGAGAATCATGGCTGTTATTGCACAAGAAGTTTACAACAAGAGACAGCCAGTTCATTCAAAAGGCAGTAATTCCATAACGCCTGGGTGATGGTTTCCTCTAACAGAACCCTTAGTTCTGGTAGGTTGGCCTTCTGAACACTAATTGCCACTGCTGTATGCTCCATGGACTTTCACTACCAGTGGCTCTTAATAAAAAATTAAAGAAAGAGGGCTGCAGAAAAGCATTTCTGCCAGGTTTGAGGAATAACAATTCACCAATATCAATAGTGAGTGCAGTAGGCAGTAATTTTAAATCAAGTTATATCATAAACATTTGGTTTTTTGCTTTTATTTTAAGCCATGTTAAATTCATTAGGGAATGAGGTGGTTTTCTAAGATGTCAATAGAATTAGTTTTTATAGTTTTAAAATTGTGGTTAATGGTATTAGATATATTGGGCTCACTTTGATAACACATATACTAAAATTTGAACTAGCAAAAGATATGGTCCCTGTGTGAGGATGAAATTGAAATTCATGAAGCTTTCCATATATATATATATATATATATATATATATATATATATATATATATATATATATATATATATATATTTTTGGAAAATAATTTGCTGATGTCCCTACTGGAGTGATGTGATAGTTTCTTATATATTTAGTCTGTGTTCAGAAAAAAAAAAAAAAAAAAACTTTTGTGTGTGTATTCACTAGTTTTACTTTTTATGTATGTTTTCTTCAAACAATTTCTGTACAATTTTCATAACTATTTCAATCAATGTGTTGATAAATATAATTTGTTTTTGAGGAAGGCATGAATATAATCAAAATATATTGTATGAAGTTTTCTAAGAACTACTAAGAAAGAAAGAAAATGTCCCTCAAGTTTGCCCTAATACAAAGGACGGCACAATCCATGAGAAAGTATACGGATGAGGGACTTAGAGGTCCCATACAGAAGCTATGATAATCAGAAAATGCTCTGCATTTGAATTGTCTGAATTGGTAAAGACTTAAATAGGAAAAGAAAGTCTCTCACAGCCTTGGGACATGTGGGCAAACTGGACCAATCTAGGTGCTATGGACGCAGAAAAATTGAATCTATGATTAACATACCATCTTTGTAATGAAACATTTTCCGAAAGGATGCCTTGTTATGGAGTGGTGTTAGTTGTCGGGCTTAAAATACTGTCGCCTTCTCAGTCCCTGTAAAGGTGGATGAAACAGGCTATTGTGTAAGAGTTCAAATGTTTTTCTTCCCTCTGTGAAACGCTGCTAGCCTATAACTCCAGTTTCCATACGCATTGACTGACTGTACTCTCTTGTTGGCATGTTTATCTTTTCTTGAGTGAAAATGAGTAGAATGAAAAAAAAAAAAATGTTTGAGAAAGTCTTGGCTCTGAACCAAACCGTCTCATCCCAAATTGCTCTAGAAGGGCGTTAGGCTGTCCCTGTTGCCGTGTGTCCTTGGCTAGCCTTCCTCTTCTCGGAGCGCAGGGACTGTCTCTGTGGGACTCGAACCTTGTGATTCACTTAACCTGGTGAGTTCACTTCCAAAGTGGGAGGCGTGCAGTGTGTGGAAATGCAGCAGGTGGCCGTTCGGCCACG
Organism: Peromyscus maniculatus bairdii; assembly: GCF_049852395.1. Lineage (NCBI taxonomy): Eukaryota > Metazoa > Chordata > Mammalia > Rodentia > Cricetidae > Peromyscus > Peromyscus maniculatus. The sequence goes on along the minus strand of NC_134868.1, from coordinate 4,476,229 downwards.
TCAGAGGCAAATTCTGCTTCAGTGCAGTTGTATCCAAGGTCAGCGGGTCCTCACCAAGGGAAGACTGGGCACAGAGCGACGGTGGCCGGAACGCTTGCTCTGGTTCCAGCCAGCCAGGGGGGCACCCGTTGTTCCGCCACAGAGGGCTCCGTGTGTGAGTCTAGCGCCCCGACGGGATTTTCCTCACCACAGCGGTGAAACGCTCGTCAGGAGCTCGGGGAGCGCGGATTGTGCAACCGCACCGTGTGAAGCTGACCCCCTGGAATCATCCTGGGGGAGCAGCTGAGGCGGCCAGTACGAGTTGTCCGATGGGGACCGCGGGCAGGCGAAGCGGAAGAGCGTCACTCGCCATCTTTCTTCCTGGTGCCTCCAGAGCGGCGGCCCGGTCGTGTCAGTTTATGGAGCCGCCAGCGGTTCAGCCTCGGGGTGTTTGTAGGACCTCCACACCTAGTAAAAGAGTCAGGTGGCAGCAGTCCAGGGGTTCAGGCGTAAACAGTGGCGATCCGGTGCAACCAGTTTGATCAGGAGCGCGGGAGAACGGAGCGGAAGTTCCTCATCCGCCCTCTTTCTTCCTGGCAGCTCTCCTTCTTTGCAAGGCTGGCCAGTCAACCGAGGGAGTCCCGGGTCGCTGGAGCACAGCGGCTCCACGAGCCCTGAACCTAGGAGCTGCGAGCGTGAGGCCGCAGGAGGCCCCGAGCGAGCGCAGCCATGGTGAGCGCCGGGGGTGCGGGGCGAGCTGGGCTGTTGGACGGGACGGGCTGGGTAGCGGGGCCCCGGCGCCCCGGACTCCCCGAATACGCGGTGGCCGAGGGTCGGGGGCCCGAGCCCTGCGGGCCGATGCGCGATCGCTTTGTTTTTCCTGTCATTCCGTTCCTAAAACCCACGATTTTGTACCCCAGGCAAATGCTTTTTTTTCGGATTGACAGCTGAAATCCCTCAATTCTCAGGTCCTCCCCGACATTGCCAAGTTTACCGCCCCGGGCCATCCACCGGGCCCCGTGGAGAAACACGGAGCGGAGAAGTGTGGCCGTCAGTGATGCCATTAGACTGTTGGTCGGGGTTGATTCGATTTTTTAATGCTAATTAAGGTGAAATTAATTAAGTTAAATTTTCTCACATGAAAAGACTTACAAATAGAGAGAAGGCCCCGGATGTAAGGTGTGCAAGCGTATCAGGAGGTATTAAGGTGCTGACTTAAAAGAGCGTGCTTAGTAGTGTTTTGTCGTTTCTGGTCAGCCAATCATTTTGAGGCAACAAGTGAACAATTTATGAATTGATTTTTCTCTAGGGTCTAGTTTCTCTAGAGGTCTAGTTCCAGACATCTCCATGTAGAAATCCAGTGTTACCATCATCGTTTATCAGTTATTCCGTCCTTCCTGTGGAGTATCTTTTTGGCACCTTTGTTGAGAATCAACTGGCCAAACGTGTGGGTTTATTCCTGTGTCCTCTTTTCTCTTCCATTGGACTGCACATCTATATTGTAACAGTATTCTGTCGGATTTTGTTCTGTTGTATGTGTTTTGAAATCAGGTCATGTGAAGCATGCAGCATTTCTCTCTCTCTCTCTCTCTCTCTCTCTCTCTCTCTCTTTCTTTTTTTCCTTTGAGTCATTTTAGTGATATTGATTCTCCTATCCATGATCATGGTAGGTCTTTCTTCCTCTAATGTCTTGCTTAATTTTCTTAATTTTTTTTTGCCTTTTTTATTGAAAAAAATTTTCATGCAATATATTCTGGTCACACTTTTCCTCTCCCCCAGCTCCTCCCCAAACCTCCCCACCACCCTACCCACCTACCTTCACACCCTTTCTTTCTATTTCTTTCTTCAATGACCTAACACTGTCTTTGTTAAAGATTTTCACATAATCGGTGAGGTTTTCTTGGACATTATAGTTTATGTGTACATATATCATGACTTCCTGACAATCTGAACTATCTCTGTGAGATAGTTCATTATTCACTGGGAGAAAGTGTACTGGACATTGCCTATTGATTTTGTACCCCCCTGCCTATCTAAATAGTTTATAATCTATTAAAGCCTTTTTAGTATAATCTTTTGATCTGTCCTTGGTTTTCTTGAATGTGTTGCTGTGTACCCCAGCTGGCCTGAAACTCTTTTCTTGTTTTGTTTTGTTTCATTTTTTTTTTTCAAGACATGTTATCTCTGTATAGCTGTTGGAGCCTATTCTGGAACTTACTCTGTAGACCGGGCTGGCCTCGAACTCAGAGATCCGCCGGCACCTGCCTCCCATGTGTTGGGATTAAGGGCGTGCCACCACTGCCTGGTGGCCTGTAACTCTTAAATCTTGCTGTCTTAGCCTCCCTTGTACTGTGATTCCTGGTGTACCTGGTACTATAGTACCTAGTTATGGTTCTCTATTGAAACAAGTACCGTTTGACCTCCTTCTTTGTGATTCATATACTTATTATTGCTTTTGTTTGCATATTTGTTCTGGCTAATAGTTTAGTACTATACTCAAAAAGAGTCGTGGGTAGTCACCGAGATTTTTTTCTGATCTTTGAGAAAATGCTTTCAGTGTTTTCCCTCATTTAGCATGTTATTACTAGTTATGTGTTTGTCATGAAAGCCTTTATTATCTTAATCTATGATCCTCCTGTGCCTACCTACTAGATTCTGAGCTTTGATCATGACATGGATGGAATATTATTAAAGGCTCTCTTGCTTGCATCTAATGTCAATTATTAGATTTTTAATTCTTTTTTTTTTTTTTTTGGTTTTCGAGACAGGGTTTCTCTGTGTAACAGTTCTGGCTGTTCTGGAACTCGTTCTGTAGACCAGGCTAGCCTCAAACTCACCAAGATCCACCTGCCTCTACCTCCCAAGTACTGGGATTAAAGGCATGCACCACCACTGCTCGGTGCAGATTTTTAATTCTTGATTTTTTTTTTTTTTTTTTTTTGGTTTTTCAAGACAGGGTTTCTCTGTGTAGCTTTGTGCCTTTCCTGGAGCTCACTTGGTAGCCCAGGCTGGCCTCGAACTCACAGAGATCCGCCTGCCTCTGCCTCCCGAGTGCTGGGATTAAAGGCGTGCGCCACCAACGCCCGGCCTTTTTTTTTTTTTTTTTTTTTTTTTTATTTTGGTTTTTCGAGACAGGGTTTCTCTGTGTAGCTTTGCGCCTTTCCTAGAGCTCACTTGGTAGCCCAGGCTGGCCTCGAACTCACAGAGATCCGCCTGGCTCTGCCTCCCGAGTGCTGGGATTAAAGGCGTGCGCCACCAACGCCCGGCGATTTTTTTTTTTGTTTGTTTGTTTGTTTGGCATTATACTTACTAATCTGCATATCTTCTACATACCTAAATATGCATATCTAAAGGAAACTTTACACATCAAAAGATACTTGACTATGACTTCGCAAAACACTTGAATTTTGTCTTTTCCATTTCATTGTATAATTTGATTATTCTTCATGAGAAAGGGAAATCTGTACATGTTTCCAAGTAAATACTAATTTGTCCTAGAGTGTATTAAGCAGGTTGATTTCTGACATTAATGTTTGTACTGGCTTATTTTATGTCATCTTGACACCAGCTAGTCATTTTGGAAGAGGGACCCTCAATTGAGAAAATGCCTCCATCATATTGGCCTGTGTGGTACATTTTCTTGATTGATATGGAAGGACCCGTCTTACTATGGTTGGTGCCACTTCTGGGATGATGGTCCTGTGTACTACAAGAAACCAGGTTGACGGGCTGGAGAGATGGCTCAGTGGTTAAGAGCAAAGACTGCTCTTCCAGAGGTCCTGAGTTCAAATCCCAGCAACCACATGGTGGCTCACAACCACCTGTAATAAGATCTGGTGCCCTCTTCTGGCCTGCAAGGACACATGCAGACAGAACACTGTATGTATAATAATAAAATCTTTTTAAAAAATAAAAGAAAACAGGTTGAGCAAGCCATGAAAAGCAAGCCAGTAAGCACTGGTCCTCCATGGTCTCTGCTTCAGTTCCTACCCTGACTTTCCTTCCTGATAAACTGTGGTTCGTACATATAAGCTGAAAGAAACCTTTTCCATCCCAAGATGCTTTTGGTAATGATGTGTATCACAGTAACAGAAGCCCTAACTAAGACATTGTTGATATGTGCTACATTGTGAGTCAATTTTCTGCTTACATATGGATCACTTCAAGATTGTTTATCTTTCCTGTAATTACTTGCTTGTCCTTTCTTTATTAATATAATTTTTTTCAATTTCCTATAAGCATACAATTTTTTTTGTTTGTTTGTTTTTGAGACAGGGTTTCTCTGTGTAGTTTCGTGCCTGTCCTGGATCTCGCTCTGTGGACCAGGCTGGCCTCGAACTCACAGAGATCCACCTGGCTCTGCCTCCCAAGTGCTAGGATTAAAGTCATGAGCCACCGCCACCCAGCATACAATGTATTTTTATCATACTCACTTTCACTTCTCCTAATTCCTCCCAGATTCATCCCCAATTCCTACGTCTTCCCAATTTCCTGTCCTGTTTAGTCTCTTTTTCCATATGACATTATATTTGGTAAAGGCTTCTTTTCATTTATATTTGTTATCATATTTCATTCTACAAAACAATTGGCTTCATTTTATCTTCTAATAGCTTCACAACTACAGGTCTTCCAAGTCCCCAGCATACAGTGTGTGCCACCATCCCCAACTTTTTCTGTGAGTACTAGGGAACAAATTAGGTCTTTATGCTTAGGTGGCAAGCACTTTACCAACCAATCTGTCTTCCTGGCTCTGGATTTCTTAATATTTTTTTCCCCAAATTAAATATTTTGCAATTTGACTTTTGATCTGATATAATGTAAGAAAGCATTTTAGAGTATGTTTGGGTTTTTTGTTTTTTTAATTTGGTTAGTTAGTTGCTGTGTGTGTGTGTGTTTGAATTTGCTAATGCTTTGTCACCTAATATGTGATGTATTTTTGGAGAACCTTCCATCTTATGCTGAGAAGAATGTGTCTTCTGCAGTTGTTTGATAGACTGTTCTGTAAATGGCCATTAAGTGCATTTGATCTATGGTGCAGTTTAACTCTGAAGTTCCTTGGTTGATTTTTTTTTCTGGGTGATCTATTTGTGGTATCAGGGTATTGAAGCCACTTAGTATTATTTTGTTTAAACCCTTTTTGCCCAATACTGTTTGTTTGTAAAATATGCAGTTCATATATGTTTACATGGTACATTCTTTATGGGCTTTTCTATGTATTTATATGTAGGGATCTTCTGATAAAGGAAATTCTGGTTTAGTAGTCCACTCGATAAAGATGTATTGAGAAATAATTATAAATTATATTTCCTCAGTATATCTGACAGTAAGGCCCTTCTAACAATGCCATTTTCCTCATTTCTATTTCTCTTAGCATTTTTGAGGAAAAAGTAAAGTCTTTTCACATTATCATAGTAGATTATCCTTCATAGGTTTTTCAGAATATTTAAGATTACCTATAAGATATCAAGTACAAGTTTTCCTAAGTTTTCTCTGTGCAGCCAAAGATGTGCAGCTTCCTAAGGAAGAAGTTGGGAGATGAAGTGTTTATTCTATATTATCTGTCAGACCTGCTCATTGGAGACTAATCCTCCAGAGCATATTTTCATTCTGATCAAGTAGGATCCTCAACATGCATGTTGAGGTCAGAGGACAACCTTGGGTCATTCCTTAGGAATGCTGTCCACCTTTTGAGAAAGGACCTTTTTTTGCCTGAAGCTTACCAGTTGTACTAGATTGGCTGATCAGTATGCACTAGGGATCTACCTGTCTTCACCTGTAATCTCCAGTGCTGGGATTACAAGTGTGTTCCACTATACCCAGAAATTTTATGTGGAATCGTGGGGGTTCAAACTCAGGCCCTCATGCTTGAGAGTCAAGCACTTTTCCAAGCCCTGTTCTAAGAATAGTCTCCATATAGCTGATGTTAACTCTATTATGGATACTGACTAGTGGGATTTTTTTAAGACAGAGCCTCACTATGTAGCCCTAGCTGACCAGGAACTCAACAATATAAGACTGGCAGGTCAAGGAGATCCACCTGCCTCTGCCTCCTGAGTGCTGGGATTAAGGTGTGCACTGCTATGCCTGGCCTAGTAGGATTTTTTTTTTTATGAGAGGTGAAACAGAACCATTGTACAGACTTTACTGGGTGACCGAACAGCATAACAGGCATCTACTTTTGCTTTTTTTAAAAAATGATTTGTTTACTTTTTTATTTTATGTGCACTGGTGTTCTGCCTGCATGCGTGCCTGTGTGAGGCTGTCGGGTCCCCTGGAACTGGAGTTACAGACAGTTATGAGCTGCCATGTGGTTGCTGGGAATTAAACCCAGGTCCCGTGGAAGAGCAGTCAGTGCTCTTCACCGCTGAGCCATCTCTCCAGCCCCTTGGCTGCTACTTTTGCTTTATAATTTAGTTCCAGCCTAGCATTGGAATCACATTGTTGTTGAGTATTATTCTTTCAAGATCTGTAAAGAATTATGTTGAGCCAGGTGGTGGTGGCACACACCTTTAATCCTAGCATTGGAAGGCAGAGGCAGGCAGATCTCTGTGAGTTCGAGGCCAGCCTGGCCTACAGAGTGAGTTCCAGGACAGGAGCAAAGCTACACAGAGAAACCCTGTCTCAAAAAAAAAAAAAAAAAAAAGAAAAAGAAAAAAAAATGAGAGCATTGACCAGAACAGTGATGATGAGCATTACATAGATTTAACATTTAAACAACAGAACATTCTGTAAACATCATGTGCATTGAGTAGATATCTCCAATGTGTCTCACTCTTCCTCTTGAAAATAATGTCATTTTTCAGGAGTCTTTATCCTTTGAGGATGTGGCTGTGAATTTCACTTCAGAGGAGTGGGCTTTACTGAATTCTTCCCAAAAGAGGTTGCACAGAGATGTGATGCAGGAAACCTTCAGGAACCTGGCTGCCATAGGTAAGAGTGAAATCATTGCCTTGTTTAATCCATGAGAAAAAATGTATTTTTACTTATCAGTGCAGCTCCATTTTGTACAGACACAGAAATTTTGATGAATAAACCAGTCATGGTCATGTTGTACCAGAAACCTACTTAGAATCTAATACTTTTCTGTAGTGTTGTATTAACTCAAAGTGATTTTTCTGGATCTACATTCCAGCAAAAAAACAAGACAAGACCCTTGAAGATGACTATGAAAATTTAAGGAAAATTCTTCCCATTGCAGTTCAGACTGGATACAAACTATGTGAGAATCAAGAATATGCAGAGAAACCAGCCAAATATAAGGAATGTGAGAAAGTCTTTAGTTCTTCTCAGTGCTTTCTGGAACACATAAAGACTCATGTGGAAGAGAAAACTTATGAATGTAAGCAAACTGAGGAAGGTTTTAGTAGACACAGTAATGTTCAGGTCCCTGAAAGAATGCATGCTACAGAAAATCCTTGTGTTTTAAAGCAGAGTGAAAAAGACTTTTTGACTCTTGCTGATATTCAACAGCACATAACACAAAATGGACATGGGCCATATATATGTAAAGTATGTGGTAAAGCCTTTCACTCTTCCAGTTCTTTCTTGACACACGAAAAAACACATAATGGAGAACAGATTTATACATGTAAGCAATGTGGCAAAACCTTCACTTATTCCAGTGGCCTTCGCCGCCATGAAAGGACTCATAGTGGAGAGAAACCCTATGAATGCAAGCAATTTCTGAAAGTCTTTCCTTCTTTGAGTAAGGTTGAAAGTCATGAACAAACTAACAATGGAATAAAATACATATGTAATCAATGTGGGATAGCCTTCAGTGATCACAATTCCCTTCAATGCCATGAAAAGATTCACAGTTTAGAGAAACCCTATATATACAAGCAATGTGGAAAAGCATTCGCTTGTTCTAGTGCCTTGCGAAGACATGAGCGAATTCATACTGGAGTGAAACCCTATGAATGTAAGGTATGTGGGAAAGCTTTCATTGATTGCAGTTCTCTTCAATGTCATGAAAGGATTCATAGTGGAGAGAAACCTTATGTATGTAAGCTATGTGGGAAAGCATTCAGTCGTCAAGGTTCTCTTAAATGCCATGAAAGGATTCATAGTGGAGAGAAGCCCTATGCATGCAAGCAATGTGGGAAAAACTTCATGCATCACAATGCTCTTAGATACCATGAGCAGATTCACAGTGGAGAGAAATCCTATGGGTGTAAGCAATGTGGGAAAGCCTTTGTGTTGAGCAGCGCATTGAAAAAACATGAACGAATTCACAGCGGATTGAAACCTTGTTTGTGCAGGGTGTGTGGAAAAGCCTTCACATTTCATAGTTCCCTTCATTGCCATGAAAGGACTCACACCGGAGAGAAACCCTATGTATGTAAACAGTGCGGAAAAGCCTTTATGTATCACAGTTCTCTTCGTTGCCATGAAAATATTCACAGTACAGAGAAACCCTATGTATGTAAGTTATGTGGGACAGCATTCACTTATCATAGTTCTCTTCAACGCCATGAAAGAATCCACAGGGGCGAGAAACCATATGTATGTAAGTTCTGTGGGAAAGCCTTCACTGATCACAGTTCCCTTCGATGCCATGAAAGAATTCACACTGGAGAGAAACCCTATGTATGTAAACAATGTGGGAAATCCTACAGTACTCATGGTTCTCTTCGATACCATGAAAAGATGCACTGTGTGTAAACTACATTGGAAGAACTTCTCTTTGAATAAGTTTTAATCTCATTAACAACAACCAAAATAAAAAAACCAACTATATGGTTGTAAGCAATGTGAATAACCCTTAACATGTTGTGGTTCCCTTCAAAAACATGAATGGAGACACATTGGAGAATATCTCTAAATATAGAGTAAAGGAAAGCCCCATTGTTAGTTACGAGCTCTTTCTAGTAAGCATGATGGCATAGTGAATTTAATGCGTATCAATGTAAAGCATGTGGGATTATCTCTATTTGTCTCTGTTCAGTTCTCCAAAAAAAAAAAAAAAAAAACACTAGGAGGATGGGGAGATGGCTCAATCTGTATAGTGCCTGCCACAGAAGCATGAGATCCTGAGTTTAAATCCTTAGCACCCATATAAAAGCCAGACATGGTGACACATGCCTGTAATTCCAGTGCTAGGGAGGCAAAGACAAGAGATCCCTGAACTTGCTGGTTAACTAGTCTACTCAAATCTATTCAGATTCGGTGAGAGATCTCTCAAAAAGTAAAGTGGAGAATGATTAAGGAAGACATCCAACATTAACATCAACCTCTGGCCTCTACATGCAAGTACAATGTGCAGCCACACACATATGAACACTCATCCTCACATGTATGCACACCACACACACAAAAGGACACATTGGATCAAGAACCTTGATTAGAAGAAATCTGTAAGTCTTCACTTGGCCAGCATATACACAGTAAAACCTTGTAAATGTAAGTAGAATTGTCATTTGTAGCACGTGTCAAAAGCTGATGTAGTAGGATTCTATTAACATAACTAATGTGAAGAGCCTGGCATAAAATAACTTATGGACTGCTTTAGAAATTACACCCTTCAGAGGAAATGTTCTAATATTTATAAATGTTTGTCAGTGTCATATTCTTAAGTAGATCTAAACTGTGCTTTAATTTTTTTCTTGAAAATCAGTGTTTCACCTTTTTTTTTTTTTTTGAGCTGAGGATCGAACCCAGGGCCTTGCGCTTGTTAGGCAAGTGCTCATACCACTGAGCACTAAATCCCCAACCCTGAAAATCAATGTTTCATTGAAATTATTTGCTAAGGTTTACTTAAACAGTTACATGTGCTTAATCTGTAGTTTCAGTATTAGTAAATTCAGTTAATAACTTTCTGCTTTTAATTTAAAATGTTGAATTGAAATGTCTTTCTAATATGTGAGCAGTCATAATTTTTATGTAGTTTTAAAATAATTTTGCTAATGGACTTATAAAAAATTTTAAATTTGGGCTGGGAAAATGGCTCAATGGATAAGCTTCAGGACCTAGGCCAGATCCCCAGCACTCATGCAAAAAGCCAGAGATGACCAAACATGCCTGTATCCCCAGCGTTGAAAGGAGGGGTTCAGGAAGATTACTGGGGCTTGCTGGCCAACTAGTCTAGATGAAAACAAGCTCTAAGATTAGTTTAAGACCATGTCTCAAGCACATAAGGCAGACAGGTTGGAGAGAGTTACCTGATGTTGTCCTCTAGCTTCCACACATGCAAGCTCAGTGTTCACAGATATGAAAGGTTATTAATACTTGTGATTTTCCTACTAGGCTCTTGTCATAGGTCATATATGTATATAAATTCAGAACAAATGACTTTAAAGTAGATTTAACTATTTTTCACTTTTAATATTTTCTCCAAATAAGATTTCTGTACATATTTTATATTTTAACTGTTTTCAAAAGTGTATACATTGACACATGTTATTTTTCGTATATGGACAATATATCTGCAAAATAATCATCAAAAAGAGATCAGCTTTACAATTTTTCAAATTGTTCCTTTCATGTTATAGTCATTGTCAAAATACTGGTGAAATGTCCTTATGTAGTGGAATCCTACTAACGAATGCTCTTTTTATATTTATATTTATGTTATAGTTTTTTATCATAATTTTCCCTTTACTTCTCTCATCAAAAGATACATCCCACTGGTTTAAGTATGTTCTGGCCAGAGATAACCAGGGCCAAGTCTTTAGTCACAACGAATGTAATGGATTGCTGTAATAAATCTATCTACATACCATATTTGATTTGTTCATCAGAAAGATCATATTTTTTTTATTTTAAGTTTATTAATTTGTGCATGTGTGGTGTGTGTAAGCATTGTGGATGTGGTGAATGCATAGGTGTATGCAGATGTGTGACAAAGATTTGTCCTGACTATGGGCAAGTCAGGAAAACTCTAGTTACAAATGGCGCCCAACATGTTGGCAAGAGTTTCCACCTAAAACTTGAGTAAAAGGATACTAAAACAGAGCTAAAAACAGTTCCTAGTTGTCTCTTTCAAGTTAGCGGCAGCCTGTGTGTTTGAGCTACTATGGTGGGTTCCTGGTGTGCGTGCTCGACCAGCAGTATGGCGGGAATGAGGCCTCTGTAAGTGGCACATTAAGCTGCGTGGTGGATTTAGCCTTTGCTAGTACAAAACAAAAAAAAGGTTTCTGGGCTACATGCTGCTTTGATAGAAGCATAGACCCACTATTTCTGAGAGTTGATGGCGCCCAGAGATGGCGGAAAACATACCACTGCCATGTTGGGAAGCTGAAGTGGGCAGAGCCAGCAGCCACAGCTCTGTTTCAGTCTTAGAATGCTGCAGTTTAAAGCAATAGGCTCAAGATAATATGAAAAATAAGCCATGTAAAGATGGCTACCACACCGAGAATCTGGATTATGTTCTCTCTGATATTTGTAACTGAAGAAAAACATTTGACTGCAAAAGCTGTTGAGTTATGCCAAAATGTATATTTTAAAGGTACCTTGACTTCAAAATTTGGATGTAAGGATATGTTGCTTTGGAAAGGAGGCTCTGCTCTTGTTTCCACAGAAAGCCAGAGGCTACAGATTTGTTCCAGATTAAGATACATCAGGTTTGACCAGCCAAGACCCCCTGAAAGGTCTCCGATGACACCAAGGCCCAGATGATCCAACATCCAGAACCATTTCAAGGCAACTGGCTCAGATGATACACCCTCACAGACTACTCCATAATCCTAAAATTTTCTTTGTGTCCTATAAGATACAGCACCCCTCTCCAGCAGGAAGTAGTAAGAGAAGCTACGCCCAAATTTCCAAATATACCAAGCTGGCTTTGGAGATGTGTAAAAGTTAAAACCTTCTTCTTTAAAAAAAAAAAAGAAAGAAAGAAAAGAGGAAGTGCTGTGGGATGGTCTGTATGTCAAATTGCTCTGATTGGTCAATAAATAAAACACTGATTGGCCAGTGGCCAGGCAGGAAGTATAGGCGGAACTAACAGAGAGAAGAATTGAGAGAACAGGAAGGCGGAAGGAGTCACTGCCAGCCGCCGCCATGACAAGCAGCATGCGAAGTTGCCAGAAAGCCACGAGCCACGTGGCAAGGTATAGATTTACGGAAATGGATTAATTTAAGCTATAAGAACAGTTAGCAAGAAGCCTGCCACGGCCATACAGTTTGTAAGCAATATAAGTCTCTGTGTTTACTTGGTTGGGTCTGAGCAGCTGTGGGACTGGTAGGTGACAAAGATTTGTCCTGACTGTGGGCAAGGCAGGAAAACTCGAGTCACAGATGTGTGTGCCTGTGCGCCTTTGGAGACCAGAGGAAGATGTCATCCTGCTGTATCATGCTTTGCCTTATTCCCTTGAATAAAAAAAAAAAAAGTCTTTCCTTGAACCAAGAGCTAGGCTAATAATCATCCCCTGGTTCTGTTTCTTCAGAGAACCCTGACTAAAGCACTAAGAAAGCAATATGTTTAGGTAAATTGCCAGGGTAGAAACCTAGGAAAGTGCATGAAGAGCCCTGGATTGCAGTACAGCTCTCACTGCTTGACAGCTTTGTAAAGTAGGAACATAGAAATGAGTACAGATCATGTAGATGTATGTAAGAACATACTATTTGCAAATATGAATGCTTCCATTTTTGTGACACAAGAAAGTTGGTGAACCAAGATTGAAACACCAACTCGGAGCTATAAAGAAAAGTAGGCATTAGCAGGTGACATCATGCTGAGGTGCATGTCAGTCTTCATGGAAACTCACTGTGTAAAGAAGCTTTCACTGTTGGACTAATATGTCAGCTTGTGTCCTTGGCACTGGCACACATAAATACAGGAGCAGGTGATAAATCTTGTTATGTGTTTCAGCAAATGTGTCATCAGTTAGTCATCTTTCAATGTTATAGTCAGTTCACATTGGCCTTGAGTATAAACATACTGTTTATGCATGAAAATCATCTTGGCTGGGGAGATGGCACAGTAAGAGTGCTTGCTGTACACTTGTGAGGACCTGAGTTTGAGTCCCCAGCACCCACATAAAAAGCTGAGCACTGACAAGGCTAACCCAGCAGAGCCAAGGGTTCTGTTGGAAGTTAAAGCCAAAACTTGAGTTCTGGAGATACTGGCTTTTGAATGTATTAGCTGTTTCCTACAGTGAATTTCTGGTGTGCTATTGTACCCTTCCCATCTGATTCTTATCCCAAGAACTTCTAACAGTATGATTGATCATTTATTGGGCACAGTTTCCCCTATACATTCCAGGTGTTTGGATAATATCCCCCAGCTTTGTATGAAAACATTCACACAGTCAAAACCTGTTTTTTGCCAGGTCTTTGTTCCTCTTCCAACGTAAAACTGAGAGGTCTGCCTTTCTGCAATTATCTTCATTGGCAGGCATTTGGTCAGTGTTAAGTGTCCAGGCAAAAGTATCTCATTTGAAACATTCTCAGACACCCAAGGACATTTGTTGATTCACAGCCTTTAGATAGACAGGGAACAAATGTGCCCTGGGCTTAGCCTGCCTATAGACAGGAAAGTGCTGCCCCAGGCTAACCTCACACTAACCAATTCTTAACTCCTTTTACTTTCACCTTGGTTTACTAATCAGGTTATTATCTAACCACACTTAGGAGTGCAGTATTACACACAGATTCCTCTTTTTCCCTTCTTAGATTTCCCTAATTGATTTAAGGTCTCTCCCTCATTGACCCCATTCCCTTTAAGAGTTCACTGAGGCCTTTACAAGTCACCCCCTCCTTGAGTCATAAGAAAGCCTGACAATCACTCCCTGGTGTAAACACTTATCTACTTTTATGACCCTGAAAGAATTCAAGCCTTGTGGCCTTGCTTTGGCCAGATAATTGCTGTATGTGTATAAAAACTGGAAACTTCAGAGACTCAAGGTAGAACAAAGAACAGCACAGACATGTATGAGAGAAAAGTTGTAGACTGAGAATTGACTTAGAAGAATAAAATGAATGGACTGAAGAGCCTGGTGTGTGTAGATTCATTCAGTATTCCTAAGATTAGATTCTCAGCTGGTGGTAATTCTTGCCCACACCCTGGGAGAGGGCTATCTGGGGCTTGACCCCAATAGACCTTGTTAACTGGTAATCTCAGCAGAGAGGGACAGACACCGAGTATGGCTGTGGCTTCCTGTCTGCCAGCCTAACTCTGGGTCCAGTGAGACCTTGTCTCAAGAGAGTAAGATGGAGAGTGATAGAGAATGAGGCTCTCTGGCCTCTGTGCACCCACAGGTGTGCAGGCACATACACACATGCAAAGAGTTTTTTTTTAATTCCCTGGATTTTAAAGACAGGAAAGCTGCCTAGACATAGTAGTGTCCACAGTGGTAGACTGAGCCCTCCTACATCATTTAGCAAGGAAATGATGCACATACATGCCTGTTGTATGATGGGAGCAATTCTTCAATTGAGGTTTCCTCTTCTCTGGTGTGTCAACACCTAGGCAGTCTCTGTCTAGGTTGGTCCCACCCACCATTGACTTCAGCCAGTGTCTGCTTTGATATGTTAATAGGCACCTAGGTTAACCATTTCCTGTATTTCTTTGAGGCCTGAGACCCTGGCCCTGAGATGGGCCAGTTTGAGACAAGAGAGAAGAACCCAAGCTACTGTGGCTGATTTGCACTAGCCTGCTTCTTCAGGCCTGATCCCATAGCCCCTCTGCAGCTGTCTCGGACAGAATTAGGAAGCAGTGTGCTGTGACTTGACAGTTCTCTGGAGCGCCTGTCTCCGTGCTCCCCGTCGTGTGCACTGTGCTGAACCAAATCACACGGTGTGAAAGACCCTGCCCACTAAAAGGTTATTTTTTAAGAAATCAGACTTTCAATTTGTTCTGGAGAGTAATCTGAGACAACTCAGGATGATAGCTCAGGGATGAAGGCTGCTCTCTGAAGCTCTTCTGCCCTCACCTCCCCTTCTCAAGGTCAGTCTGTCAGCCTCTGCCTGCCCCTGGCGCCCTCACCTCCCCCTCTTTTAAGGCCCTGTGTTTAGATCTGCATAAATTGTATTGCCGCTGTCTAGTGCCCTCCCTTCCACCTTGAGGACGGATCATGGCCTGGGGCACTTCATAATAAACCCGAGAAGAATGCATGTGTCGGCTTCCCTTTGTTGAAGGACCGCTGCAGCTTTTTACTTCCTCACTGCCGGGATGTATCGTTTATAACGTTTCCATTAGCATACATTAATTATATGTAATATTTCACGGTAACGTTTTCATTCATGTGCATAATGTATCTTGTTTATATCACATACACAGACCCCCTCCCTCTTGTCCCTCTCCCTCTCTCCTGGACTCCTTTCATCTATCATGTCTGTGTGGGTCTCACTGAGTTTCCTTAGTGATGTAGACAGGAGAGGAAGTGGTGGTGTCAGTTAGAGGTGGAAGGATAACGATATCCCATCACTCCGAGACTGAATCCGCGGGCACCAGCAACGCCGGCCGCAGAAGCGGCTGGTGCGGACGGTCCGGTCAGGCGTGCCGAGAGGCAGGGCCGTGTGAGCCGCCTGTCTTCCCGGCGGCTCTCAGCAACGCACCGAGGGAGCCCGGCTCGGTTTAGCCTCCTAGACTGTGTGACGTCAATCCCGAGGAGCCGTCTTCCGGTGCGGACGGAAGACCTCTGCGGGTTGTGTGCGTTGCCCAATCAGGAGCGCCGGTGGGCTGAGCGAAGGCGCCTCCCGCGCCATCTTTCTCCCTGGCGCCTCCATCCATCCTCGCCGCTGTGGGTTGTGTGCCACCCAAGCCAGGGCTGTGGCCGAGCCTCGGGGCCGCGTGAACGCTAGCCCAGGAGCCTCCGTGGGGCCGCGGCAGACATGGTGAGCGGCGGGCAGGGCGAGGAGGAGGCGGGCGGGCAGGGCAGGGCTGGGCGAGCCCCTCGGGTCCCGCTCCCCGCGGGAGCCTCTGCGCAGCGGTGCCCGGGATGCCACGGCGGGGCGGAGGGGCGGAGGCGCGGCACAGCTCCGTGGCCTCCCGGTCCTGGAGAGTGAGTGAGTGCCCTTTCCGCTTGGGGACCTCCAGGCAGACAAAAGCAGGGGTCGGGGCTTCGCCACGGGAAAGATTTCGAGACTGGATGATGTGAAGCCGAGTTGGAGGTTTAGGGGTTTAAGGGACAGTCCCTTTGTGAGAGACTTTACGCCCCGGCATGCACGAGGCCAGAGCAGGACATCTGGTGGCTTGTTTTGTCAAGGCTCGCCTTATTCCCGTGAGACAGGGTCCCTCACCGAACCCATGGCTAAGCTGACAAGCTCCGGCGATCCTCCTGTCCCCGTCCCACCCACAGTGCTGGGTTTACAGTCACCTGTGATGACGCCTAGCTTCTACTTGGGTGCTTTTGAGAATGCAGGTCCTCACCCTTGCTCAGCGAGCATTCTTAACCACTGAGGCTTCCGAGTCACAAAGATTTTACTCCCTGCTGAATAGCATTGGCCACAGCGTTCTTGACCCATATAGACCTCACTACTGCCAAATCTGAGCATCATCTGCCATATCACTCTATCCAAGGATCCATCATGGCCTGGGACCTAGATCCCTTTCTTTTCTTCAGCATGGAAATTATGTCTGGGAGGGATCATGCTAGCTGACCAGAACTGCAGTCAGTCCAGAGTGCTAGTCCCCAAAGCCACAGGCGAGCTCCACCCAGCTCTGTGACCATCCTACATCCAACGCCGCTGCTCTCCTTGATTCATTCATCCCCATCCTCACTTTCTCACTCCAAGATATCATTATATAGCCCTGACTAGCTTGAAATTCCCTATGTAGACCAAGCTATGACCTTGAACTCACTGAGTCACCCTGCCTCTGCCTACCAGGTTCTGGGATTAAAGACACACTAACACAACTTCTTTTTTATGATAAGAAAAATTGTTAAGCCGGGTGGTGGTGGCCCATGCCTTTAATTCCAGCACTTGGGAGGCAGAGCCTGGCAGATCTCTGTGATTTTCAGGCTAGCCTGGTCTATAGAGTGAGATCCAGGACAGGAACCAAAAAACTACACAAAGAAACCCTGTCGGAAAAAAAAAAAAAAAAGAAAGAAAGAAAAGAAAAATTCTTTGTTGCATCCTAAAGATTTGACTGATTTTTCAAAGCATTAGAGTTTTATTGTTTTCATTTAATTATATAGTGAGTTGATTCCTGGACATGAAATATAGATAAATATAAAACAGTACCCAATTAGATACCAGTTTGTCCTTGCCCCATAGGTATTAAAGTGTTCTTCAATTCTGTCAACATACCACAGTACCTGTTCTATCATCAGTCTATTTTCTGTGTATGTGGTGCATAACACAGCATTCCATTGTATTAGAAAGTCAAATTCTCAAAAAAAAAGGGGGGGAGGGGCTGGGAATTTAGCTCAGTGGTAGAGCACTTGCCTAGCCAAAAAAAAAAAAGTGTTGAGCCATCTCTCCAGAAAGTCAAATTCTCTGCTGCATTTTGAAATATGCATTAAATTATTGTCAATGATAATTATACTATTGTACTATAGAACACTTATCTTTCTTTAATCTTGTGTATCATTTAATTCATTTGAACTATTGTATACTATGTTCATGCTCCCAAATGTTGTTGGTTAGTGTAATCATAGAAATTATATATTTCTCAAATGACAAGTTGTGACAACAGGTATGAAAATGTGTCTTTAGAAGAAGCTTATTAGACATGGTACCCAGGAAGAATAGGGAGCTGACCAAGGAGGCTTTTTCTTTCTGGTTTTTTTTTTTTTGTTGTTGTTGTTTTTATTTTATT
This sequence comes from Peromyscus maniculatus bairdii, assembly GCF_049852395.1. Taxonomy (NCBI): domain Eukaryota; kingdom Metazoa; phylum Chordata; class Mammalia; order Rodentia; family Cricetidae; genus Peromyscus; species Peromyscus maniculatus. The sequence continues at coordinate 4,458,546 of NC_134868.1, read as the reverse complement.
TTATTTTATTTTATTTTATTTTATTTTATTTTATTTTACAATACCATTCAGTTCTACATATCAGCCACGGGTTCCCCTATTCTCCCCCCTCCCACCCCCTCCCCTTACCGCCAGCACACCCCCCATTCCCACCTCCTCCAGGGCAAATCCTCCCCCAGGGCAAATCCTCCCTGAGGACTGCGATCAACCTGGTAGACTCAGTCCAGGCAGGTCCAGTCCCTTCCTCCCAGACTGAGCCAAGTGTCCCTGCATAAGCTCCAGGTTTCAAACAGCCAACTCATGCAATGAGCACAGGACTTTGTCCCACTGCCTAGTTGCCTCCCAAACTGATCAAGCCAATCAACTGTCTCACCTATTCAGAGGGCCTGATCCAGCTGGGGGCCCCTCAGCCTTTGGTTCATAGTTCATGTGTTTCCATTCATTTGGCTATTTTTTTTTTCAATAATTGAGTAAAACCGAAATTTATTATAAGCCACAGTCGTCCTAGGGACCTCCATGCTATATATATAGCCTCTATGGTTCTATGGGTTGTGGTCTGATTGTTCTTTATTTTATATCTAGAATCCACTTATGAGTGAGTACATACCATGACTGTCTTTCTGGGTTTGGGTTACCTCACTCAGGATGATTTTTTCTAGTTCCATCCATTTGCCTGCAAATTTCATGCTTTCATTGTTTTTCTCTGCTGAGTCGTACTCCATTGTGTATATGTACCACATTTTTTCATCCATTCTTCCGTTGATGGGCATCTAGGTTGTTTCCAGGTTCTGGCTATTACAAATAGTGCTGCTATGAACATAGCTGAGCATGTATCTTTATGGTATGAATCAGCATTCCTTGGGTATATGCCCAAGAGTGGGATGGCTGGGTCTTGAGGTAGTTCGATTCCTAATTTTCTGAGAAACCGCCATACTGATTTCCACAGTGGTTGTACAAGTTTACATTCCCACCAACAGTGGAGGAGTGTTCCCTTTGCTCCACATCCTCTCCAACATTGGCTGTCATTGGTGTTTTTGATCGTAGCCAAGGAGGCTTTTTCTACTGAGTGTCTAAAAAGGCGCCAACTTTAAGAGTGGAAGCTAGTAAACAAATACAAGAAGTGTTTTGGCAAATTAAGCTCCTTTGGCAGCTATACTGATGAAGCCTGACATCTAAACACAAGTAAAGGAGATGGAACTGTGTAAACACCTACATTTAATGAATTTGAAGCCTCTAAACTTCTGACAGTAACTGTTGTGTACACTGAGTAGTACATGCTGCAGACCCGCTATGCAATGAAACCTCAGGGATGACCCAACAACATATCACAACTCACCAGATGTCACTGTTCTGTCATTTCTTCAAGGGAATGTTCAAATGCAGCAGCAGGAAAATTGTGTGATAGTGGTCAGAATATAATAATCAATTCACAGAATAAATGTCAGAATTTCCAGTAACGTGAGAATTTCCTGTGAATTGAGTATAGGTCCCCAATACTGTCAGTCTCACCTTTTCTCCTGAAAACACATGTGATCTGTTTTAGGAGTCAGTGACCTTTGAGGATGTGGCTGTGAAGTTCACCCTGGAGGAGTGGACTTTGCTGAGTCCTTTACAGAAAAATCTCTACAGAACTGTGATGAGAGAAACCATCAGGAATCTGCATGCTATAGGTAAGAGGGATATAATTTCTTCACACAATGTCTACTGCCAATCATTGCTGTTCTGTGACTTGGGATATGAAATGGAATACTTAGATGAATAAACTTTGTGGCCACAGTGTAACAAGAACTTGAATCATAATTTTGCATAATAACTCATAATAATGAGTTTTCTGGGTCTACTTTTAGGACAGAAATTGGGAGAACAGAACACTGAAAATGAGTACAAGAATCCTGGAGGAAATCTGAGGTAATTTGCACTCACGAGAAAAACTAATGCTGCTCAGAAAACCTGAAATTGTAGAAAATATTTCAAACAAACACAACAAAGTAAGCCAAGCTTCAAACTGATTTGTTTTCAAAATATCTTTAAATATACCTACAGACTGAGCATTTATAATTCAAAAATTTAAATATGAATCTGTTGAGTATAAACATGACACCACAAATGACACTTTCTGATGTTTTAATATATACAAACTTTGTTTCATACACAAAATTATTAAAGAGATTATATGACGTTACCTTTATGTTTTGGATGCAAGGTATATTTGAAACTTCAATGAATGTTTGCACTTAGATATTAGGTCTAATATTTTAAAATCTAACACATCTGTCCTTTGTGTTTTAGATGAGGAACACTTAAGCTATATTTAAATGTAACAGATTTTTCAATTTTTGCAATAGAATTAACTTTGGAAAAATTACATAGAAACTCCACATGATATCACTTAGACTATTACTAATTAAACCATCTTACTGAGCTTTCACTGTATCATTGTACACAATTTATACAGGATATAAAGCTTACACTTTTCCTGATATAATGTAAAATTATTTTGTAATGTGCTTTACTTTTGTTGCAGATGTCAAGTGGTAGAGAGGCTCTGTGACTATGAAGGTAGTCATTGGGAAGAAATCTTTAAAGAGATGCCAGATCCTGTGGTGAACCAAAAAACTGGAGAAAAGCCATGTGAGAGCCCTGAGTATGAAGACTTCATTGGTCCTTCATCCCTAAATGTGTCCCACAGATATCAGAATAGATGCATAACTCATATGTATAAAGAACATGGTGGGAAGCCATATAAATGTAAGGAATGTGGGGAGGCTTTCTGTTCTCCCCAAAGCTTTCGGAAGCATGAACAAATTCATATGAGAGAGAAATCCTATGTCTGTAAACAGTGTGATAAAGCCTTTAGCAATCTCAGTTCTCTTCAAAATCATAAAAGGATTCACACTAGAGAGAGAAAGCATGAATGTAAACAATGTGGGAAATCTTTTAAGAGACACAGTGATGTTCAAGTACACGAGAGAAGTCACACAGGAGAGAAACCCTATGTATGTAAACATTGTGGGAAAGCCTTCACTCAATCCAGATACCTTCAAATACATGAAAGAAGTCACACAGGAGAGAAACCCTTCGTGTGTAAGCAATGTGGGAAAGCCTTCACTTGTTCCAGCAACCTTCAAATACATAAAAGAAGTCACACAGGAGAAAAACCCTATGTATGTAAGCATTGTGGGAAAGCCTTCGCTCAATCCAGTTACCTTCACATACATCAAAGAAGTCACACTGGAGAGAAACCTTACTCATGTAAGCAGTGTGGGAAATCCTTCACTTTTTCTAATTCCCTTCAAAGTCATGTTGTAATCCACACAGGAGAAAAACCCCATATATGTAAGCATTGTGGAAAAGCCTTCGCTCAATCCAGTTACCTTTACATACATCAAAGAAGTCACAGTGGAGAAAAACCTTACTCATGTAAGCAGTGTGGGAAATCCTTCACTTTTCCTAGTTCCCTTCGTAGTCATGAAGTAGTACACACAGGAGAAAAACCCTATGTTTGTAAGCATTGTGGGAAAACCTTTGCTCGTTACAGTAGCTTTCACAAACATGAGAAGACTCATAGTGAAAAATAGACTGTTAGTATAATAAATGTGATTTCCACACTTCAGTTGCTCTGATTACTTTCAAATAATAGCTGACATTTGGTAAGAAACCCAAGGTTTGTATGCAATATGGGATGCCTTCGTTTATCCAGTTCTCATTGATATCATGAATGGATTCACACTGTAGAATATTATTTTGAGATGTGTTACATTTGTTTCTACTGTGAAACATTTGTTTTAATGATGCAAAGATGTATGTAGTGTGAATTCTAATTGGTCTTAACAATAAAAACCTGGAGTCAGATATCAGGGTGAAAGCTGAAAGATCAGAGAAGCAGAACAGCCAGCCACTAGAAAGACCTTATCTCTAAGAATCCTCAGACTGAAATGGCTGAGCTGTCTCCATCTTGCCTTATCACTTCTTCTCTCTGCCCAACCATATCACTTCCTGCTTCCTCCTCCTCCCAAGTACTGGGATTAAAGGCATGTGCTTCCCAATTACTGGCAGCAAAGGCATGAGATCCCAAGTAATGGGATTAAATGTGTGTGCCACCACTACCTGGCCTCTAGTGGTTGGATCTGCATTCTGATCTCCAGGCAAGCTTTATTTGTTAGAGCACAAACAAAATATCACATTTCTCCCTTTTTGTCTAAAATAAAAAAGGTTATAACTAATATAAGAAAAACTATATACAATAAGTACAATAATTATATACAATATATACAGGCAATAAATATATCAACAATGTCTAGTCCATAAACGTTTGGCAAATTCAGAGAAAAGACTCCATTATCTATCCTATTTTGGTGACTCCAAAGTGCTATACCCAATTCACTTCCTATCCTAACTTGTATTACCAACCCCGAACTATCTTTTGATGTATATCTTTATACACTTTATACCTCTTTAGTGAATTTCTTTTCTGAATCTAGTAACAAGGAAAATTATAACTATAATAATAAAGTCTTCAACTCTATCCAAGACCCAAAAAGGAAATATTACCTGAGTAAGCAGGAAGTGCAAGCAAGCACTTCCAAAAAATGTAAAAAATGACAGAAACGTCTGACTGCCTGGACAGTCACCAAAGATTCGTCTGTAACATTGGGGCATCCATCTTTGGCCTACAGGCCTAGCATATCTGACAGAGTTCTGTAAAACAGGATATTCTGAAGGGCTGTCCTACCTTGTCTTGGCAAAGTTCAGCAGTCCTTTATTTTGCATACTGCTTGTCCATTTTGGACAGCATATTGTCAGCAGTCGAGGCAAGGACATTTTCTTACACAGTGGCTAACTTTTGCCACAAAGAAAGCAAACTCCATATGGAGTTTCTTTGATGTCCATCATCTCTGAAGTAGATTGGTGCTGCCAGGAGCAGACATCTCATTATCTTAAAAAAAAAAACCAAAACAAACAAACAAAAAAACTATGTTATTAAAGCATTAAATGCCATAGTCTGTAGATCTCCAAAGTCTCTGAAGATGACCTGTCTAAAATATATCTTTTGTTTCACCTTGAAAACATACCTAATATGACTACAAGTTCAATTGTAATAGGTGAACAATTACTAACTTGCATTTCCTTATTATTCTAAATAGTTGGTAATAATAACTTTTAAGGACATTGTTAAATGAGTTGTATAGGTACAGTACCTTGAACAAGAGTAGAAATGGATGTACAGTATGTTCTAACAAAATCAATTTAAAATTTGTATCAATATACAAAGATCTATATCAATGTAAAATATTTAAATAGAGTAGTTGCTTTTTTTGGTTTAAAAGTAGATTCAATAATCCACCTTTTTATTTTATTTCTATATCCCCCGTTTCTTTCTAGATTCAATAATCGACCCTTCTATTTTATCATATCTATATCCCCTTTTTTCCTTTGTAAAACAAGAATCTTGAGCCTAAACTCCTTGTTCATCCTTTTTCCTGAGCATTACCAATAGCAACTTATAACCCAGCACCCTAAATGATGACAAATACTCATAACCCATTGAAAGACAGAAAACCACTGACCTCACCTCCTGGAAATGTGGGTGGCATCTTCTTAAGTTTACTTCCTGATGACTGGGGGTGATGGCATCTTTAGGGGTCCTGAAAAGAAAACTTTGAGTTAATTGTCAAATCCTGGGAGGGGTAGCTGTATCATTTGTTATCTAGTCTCTGTGTAATAAGAAAGTGCAGGGCTTGTCTCAGGTCCTGGCTAGAGTAGTCTGTGATGCTGGATCATCTCAGCTAGTCACCTCAAATTTATCCTGAGCAGTTTGCAGTTTGTACAAAGCTGATCTTTGGGTGGTGTTTGTCAGCTTAGTGGTATTATCATAGTTCTGGGGGAATTGTTGTGGGGCCCATCCTTTTGGAGACTTCAAAGGTTGCTGTTAGGTGTAGTCATGGTTCATTGCAGAAAACTTAAACACTTTAGATGTTTGAGCAAATCTCAGAGAGATTAAAGGATCAATATTTGTTACAAACATCCAGAATACAAAAACTTAATTCCTACTTACCTGATAAAGATTCAAACCTGAAATCATGTACAGGAAGCTAGATGAAGCCTTTTTCGACAATTAGTTAGTACTCTATATGACCATTAACATTATGACAAAAGTTTAAAATATGTATTAATTTTATAAATTTTGAAATAGTATTTATACCTTAAGAAAAGCTGTTGAAAAGTCAAAATAAAGGCACATGCCTTTAATCCCAACACCCAAAAGGCAGAGTCAGGCAGATCTCTCTGAGTTTGAGGCCAGCCTAATCTACAGAGCTGAGATCAAGGACAGGCACCAAAACTACACAGAGAAACCCTGTCTTGAAAACAAACAAACAAACAAACAAAAAAGATTCTGAGATTAGTGGCAATAAAATAGTCCCTAAATTTTGGCTTTTCTTTTATCCAATACCAGGTGGCTCTTCCAACATGAGACAGATTTTAGATTTTACTTTACTGAACATGCTTGGATTTAGAGAAGGAGAAAGCCACACTCCCAACTTCAAAGCCAGCTTTGATTTTTTAGTTGGACTGGGACTACTAAAAGACCAGCTTAGCCGGATAGTGGTGGTGCATGCCTTTAATCCCAGCACTCTGGAGGCAGAGCCAGGCAGATCTCTGTGAGTTCGAGGCCAGCCTGGTCTACAAAGTGAGTTCCAGGAAAGGCACAAAGCTACACAGAGAAATATATCAGGAATCTTAAAGAGTCTTTATTAATAAAACAAACCCGGAGCCAAGTATTGGGGTGAACACTGGAAGATCAGAGAGACAGAACAAGCCACAGCTAACCTCACCTGTCCAACTTCTCAGCTGATCTTGTTTCCTCATACTGGAAACCTCTGTGTGCTCATATCCAAATGGCTCTCAGCTGAACTGCTGCTAGAAAGCCTGAAGCTTAACCAGCTAAAAGCTTCTAGTTTCTGGTCCTCACACCTTATATATCTTTCTGCTTTGTGGTGGTAATCTAATTGTACTGAAATGTGATTTTGATTGTATGTTAATAAATAAAGTTGCCCGGGGGTCAGAGCTATTAGAGCCATAGCAAGAGTGTGGCGGTGGTGGCACACGCCTTTAATCCCATAGATCTCTGTGTGTTCAGGGATACAGCCAGCATTGGAGACATATGCCTTTAAGACCTAGGGGGCTGTACATTCAGACAGTGACGAGGCAGTCACGTGTTTGGGTTTACAACCAATGAGAAGGCAGAACAAAGTACTATAAAAAGACGAACAGACAGGATATAGCTCTCTTTCGGGAAGCTGGGATGCCACAGGAGGAAGGGTGAGATTTTAGCTCTGAGCTCTGACCTCTCAGCTTTCTCTTTTACATTGTTTCTGTGTTTCTTATTTAATAAGACTGTTGGATACATCTACACTGCTTTCTGCCTCACTCCCTGGGATTAAAGGCTCGCTTTCTGGGATTAAAGACGTGAGTCACCATGCTTGGCTGTATCCTTGAACACATGGATTTCTGCCTCTGGAATGCTAGGATTAAAGGCGTGTGCTGCCACTGCCTATCCTCTATGTTTAATATTGTGGCTGTTCTGTCACTGACCCCAGATAAGTTTATTAGGGTGCACAATATTTTGGGGAACACAATACCACCTCAGAGAAACCCTGTCTTGAAAAAAAAAAAAAAAACAACAACAAAAAAAAAAAGAGAATAGCAAAAACAAACATTTGGGAAGATTAATGAAATTTTATCCTGTTGGAGATGGGACAATTATTCCTGGATGATTTGTCATTTTTCTACAGATGTCTCATTTGTCCAGTGGTCTTCAGACTCCTTAGCTGATAAAATCAAAAACCCTTCCCCAAACCTAACTTTGGGGAGGTCCCATTTGGCAAGTTATATCCTATCAAATGAAAAGCATTTGTTAGTCTGAAAGTTAGTTTAGATTGAATGGCCATGCTGATTGATGAACTATATCATCTTTTTTAATTAAGAGGTCTCTCTTGTTCAATTCAAACCTTTATAAATCTTGATGATATTCATAGCCTTTCTTCTCCTGTGGAAACAAAAGCAAAACCTCTTCCCAACATAACACATATCCTAGTTTCCATTCTAAGGTCAACACATCTTTAAAGTATACAGGTTGACGTAATTCTGTAGATTTTTTTTTCTATTGTCCAATGTCTCTCTGCAGCTGTTCCTTTCTCATTAGAATTTAGAAAACTCAAAGTTAATAAAACATTATGTAATCTATTTCTGAAGGTCTTTATTACCCCCTCTGTTTATTTAGCATATCCTTTCGAGTTCAGTTTGATCTTTGTATAGTTGCTTGGCTTGTATGATTCTGTGATATACCTTTAATATGCTTTATATTGTAATAAGAAAAAGCTGTTTCATTTACCAGAGACATATGCTAGAGAACTGTCAGTCTTACTTTGTACAGGTATACCCATGATGGCCATAACTTCTAGCAAATTTGTGATTATAGAATCAACCTTTTCAGAACTCAAAGCAGCTGCCCATTGAAATCCTGAATAGGTATCAATGGCTTGGTGTCCGTATTTTATTTTTCCAAATTCTGAAAAACTGAAACAAATATGTCTGCCAAATTTCATTCCTTTGAGTACCCTATGGGTTACTTCCTGTGGGTAATGGAGTTTGGTTTTATAAAGAACAAGTAGGACATTTACTTATCATTTCCTTGCCTTGTTGTCAAGTGATGGAAAAATCCTTTTTCAAATCCTTGCTATGGACATGTTTTTTATGAAACTCTGAGGTCTCTAGCACATTTCCTATCAATAGTTGATCAATTTCATCATTGCCTTGTGCTAGAGGGCCTGGCAGACCCGTATGGGATCTGATGCATGTTATATATAAGGAATGATTCCTATTTCTGATTTTCTTTTTTTTTTTTTTTTAATTTTCCAAGACAGGGTTGCTATATATAACAGTCCTAGCTGTCATGTAACTCACTTTGTAGACCAAGCTGGCCTCAAACTCACAGAGATCCACCTGCCTCTGCTTCCTGAGTGCTGGGATTAAAGGCATGTGCCGCCACCACCAGGCTTCTGATTATTTTTTGTAACTGGATAAATAATGAATTTAATTCTGACTCATTAGAAATAAATTCAGCAGTTTAAATATGTAAAAGAACTCTGTATACTGAGAGAGAGTAACTTTGTTAAGAGGTTCTATAAAAATCCATTAATACCATCACCATATAATTTCAACTTTTGGACCGATTCATAAGGGCTTTGAGCCACTTTAGTTTAATTTCCTAATTTATAAACTGCCTTTCCTGGTTTGTTTGCATCAGTATAAAATGTAGAGACTCCAGAAATTGGTGCTCCCCATACAATATGAGAAAGAATCCAGTTAGTTCCTTTTTTTTTTTTTTTTTTTTTTTTTTTTTGGTTTTTTCGAGATAGGATTTCTCCATGTAACGGCTGTAGCTGTCCTAGAACTCACTTTGTGGACCAGGCTGGCCTTGAACTCACAGAGATCCACCTACCTCTGCCTCCCGAGTGCTGGGATTAAAGGCGTGCACCACCATGCCTGGCTCAGTTAGTTCGTTCTCTCTCTCTCTCTCTCTCTCTCTCTCTCTCTCTCTCTCTCTCTCTCTCTCTCTCTCTCTCTCTCTCTGGTTTTTTGAGACAGGGTTTCTCTGTGTAGCTTTGTGCCTCTCCTGGAACTCACTCTGTAGCCCAGACTGGCCTCGAACTCACAGAGATCCGCCTGCCTCTGCCTCCCGAGTGCTGGGATTAAAAGCATGTGCCACCACCCGGCCAGTTAGTAATCTTTATAAACTGAATTCTCTTGCTTTTGGGATATTTGTTGTTAATCTTTCCCAGAAAAATTACTGCAAGCTCTTTGCCAAGGTTCATTTTCTGCTCATAATTTGTCCATTTCATCATTAGTAAAAGATACTACAATTTTTGCTGGGTCTATTCCTGCTAATTGATGAAGTCTCAATTTTACTTTTAGAATCAACTCAGAAATCTTTTTCACATAAGTTTTTAATTTGTTATTCTGTTTATGTGGTAAAAGATCCATTCTAAGATAATGTCTTCCCTCTGCATTAATATTCCTGAAGGAGAATGCATAGAGGTCAAAATAACCAGGATGCAATTGAGCTCTGGATCCAAATGATCCACATGTGTATCCTGTAATTTCTTTTCCACCAAAGCCAATTTAATTCTCTCTCAGCATCAGATGATAATTCTCTTGGACTATTTCAGTCACCATATAAGGTTTTAAATAAATAATCAGTTCGTTATTTTTTATGACAATAGTGGGCCGTAGATTGAAAATATCTCCTAGCAATCTTTGAAAGTCATTAAGAGCCTGCAATCACTCTCTCCTAATTTTCAACTTTTGGGGTTTAATTTTTTGTAGACCCATTTTACATCCTAAATAATTAATAGAATCTCCTGTTTGTATTTTTTCAGGAGCACTTTGTAATCCCCAACAATTCAAATTTTTCTTTACTTCTTCAAACATTCTTTCTAAAGTATCTACATTTGAATCAGCTAGTAAAATGTCATTCATGTAATGGTAAACTATAGAGTGAGAAGGTTGCTTGTGATTTTTTTTGTTGTTGTTTTTGAGAGAGTTTCTCTATGCAGCCTTGGCTGTCCTGGAACTCATAGAGATGCACCCACCTCTGCCTCCTGGGTGCTAAGATTAAAGGTGTGGACCACCAACACCCAGCTTTTATTACGATTATTAATAATGCCAAGACCAATTAATGCTGACTATGTGCACATGGTTATGGGGACATTCACTGTGGGGGCAGGGTTAATGGGCAATCTACCAGCAAGCACATCACCAAAGAAAACTAGCTCTCCCTCCCTCAGCAGCCATCAACTGACAATAGTTCCTCCACTTGCAGTGAGGCCTTATGATCCTTTCCCTCATCCATGCTGGAATTTTGACAGGCTTGATCTTGTGTAGGTAACCATAGCTGATGTAAGTTGATGTGTGTAGCAGCCATGTCCTGTCTAGAAGGCAGAATTTCACACTCTCCTCTGAAAGATTGTTGTAGAATATTATTTGAAGATGTGATACATTTGTTTATGCAGTGGAACTTTTTTTTTTTTTTTTTTGGTTTTTAGAGACAGGGTTTCTCTGTGTAGCTTTGTGCCTTTCCTGGAACTCACTTGGTAGTCCAGGTTGGCCTAGAACTCACAGAGATCCACCTAGCTCTGCCTCCCGAGTGCTGGGATTAAAGGCATGCGCCACCACCGCCCGGCCTTGGAATATTTGTTTTAATGATGCAAAGACATGTTGCATTCTTTTATGATGCATTTGTTTAACTCTTTGAAGCTGTGATTCTTTAGCTATCTAAAACACCTGATGTAGAGCTGAATGGCCAATAGCAAGGCAGGAGAAAGGATAGGCAGGGCTGACAGGCAGAGAGAATAAATAGAAGGATGGAGCAAGAGAACAAGAAGAAGACACTAGGGGCCAGTCACCTAGCCACACATAGAGTAAGAAGTAAAGAAAAGGTATACAGAAAAAGAGAAAGATAAAAGCCTGGAGGTAAAAGATAGACAGGATAATGTGGGTTAAGAAAAGTTGGCAAGAAACAAGCCAAGCTAAGGCTGGGCATTTATAAGTTATAATAGGTCTCTCTGTGTGTTATTTATTTGGGAGCTAGGTGGCAGGCCCCCGAAAAGCCAAAGAGCCTAAAGAGGAAAACACAAACAAGAAGAATGAGGTCAAAGAAACCATGGACACCAAAATGAGGAACAGTAAAGAACTCAGCTTATTCAAGAAGCAGAGTACAGAGTCTTTATTCTTAGCCCTATTATACTGTTACAGCTCTAATTACAAAATTTATAGTGCATAAGACACTAATCTGTAATGTTTGTTTTTTTCTTACTGAATAAAGAACAGTTTGTTATGTGTTGCTGAGACTTTCCCCAAAAGATAAATCCAAAGAACATGACAACTGGCCAAGAAATATTTGTTGGAGTGTGAAGGTAGCATTCTGCCCAAATTCTGCAAACATCCTCTCGTTTTCAAGGAATGTCTGGCAAGTGCATTGTCCTGGCCTGGCATCAGTTCAACAAATCTTCATTTTCCCCTTTTTATTTAACTATATTTTGTAACATAATATTGAGTACAGCTGCTCAATGTTGAGTCATTTCTTGATTCTCAGTTTTTTCCTCAGACTATTAAAAATAACAAAACCAAACAATCAATATAAACATTACAGCATAGGAGGAGCTTGCACTCTTAAGTTGATTAAATGAATTTAACTTCCCCAGGCCATTAGCAATATCCACCAATAATTTATCTCCAGACAATCCATGCATTTGTTTTGCAATGTGAATAATATCAGACTGTAACTTCAATATTACCTGAGTGATATACTATATTAGCATATTAGTCATATACTAATACAATGTTTTCTAGCCTTGTCCCAGTGGAAGGAGATCTTGTTCATTGCACAGGAGAAAAACACAATTGAGTCACATTCCAATCACATCTTTTTTTACTTTATTTATTTTTACGACAGTTTCCCCTCCTTTCTCTCCTCTCATTCCTTCCCCATACCTCTCCTCTGCCATGCCCCCCTCAATCCACTCCTCCTCTGTTTCTGTTCAGAAAGGACAGGTCTCCCATGGGTATCAATAAAGCATGGCATATCGAGTTGCAGTAAGACCTTTGTATTAAAGCTGGCAAGGTGACCCAATCTGAGGAGTAGGGTCCCAGTAGCCAGTAAAGAGTCAGAGACAGCCCCTGTTCTCACTGTTAGGAGTCACACAAGAGGACCAAGCTACACAACTGTCACATATATACAGAGGGCCTAGATCAGTCCCATTCAGGCTCCCTGGTTGTTGGTTCAGACTCTGTGAGTTCCTGTGAACCCAGGTCAGTTGTTTCTGTGGGTTTTCTTGGGAAGTCCTCTACCCCTTTGGCTCCTACAATCTTTGCTTCCTTTCTTCAACAGGATTCCCCAAGCTTGACCTAATGTTTGTCTGTAGGTCTCTGCATCTGTTTCCATCAGTTACCAGAAGAAGGCTTTCTGATGACAATTTGGGTAGCCACCAATCTGATCACAGGAGATGGCCAGTTCAGGCTATGCATCCACTATTGATAGGGGTCTTAGTTAGGGTCATCCTTGTAGATTTGTGGGAGTTTCCCCTGCATCAGGTGTCTACCTGACCCTGAAATGCACCCCCTTCAATCATCTCTTTCAGTACTCTCCCCCAACATCTACCCCAAACCTGATCCTTCATGTACCCATCGCCACCTGCCCCCAGTCTACCAGGAGATCTCTTCTATTCCCCGCCCCCTTACTAGGGAGAACCATGTGCCCCCCCCCAAGGCCCTCCTTGTTACCTAGCCCCTCTGGGACTGTGGACTGTAGCATGGTTATCCTTTACTTTAGAGCTAATATACACTTATGGGTGAGTATCTCTATATCTGGGTTACCTCACTCAGGATGATCTTTTCTAGTTTCATCCATTTGCCTTCAAATTTCCTAATGTCATTGTTTTTAATAACTGGGTAATACTCCATTGTGCAAATGTGCAACATTTTCTTTATCTATTCTTCAGTTGAGGGGCATCTAAGTTGTTTCCAGGTTCTGGCTATTACAAACAAAGCTGCAAGTGTCCTTGCGATATGATTGAGCATCCTTTGGGTATATGCACAAGAGTGGTATAGCTGGGTCTTAAGGTAGATTGATTCCCAGTTTACAGAGAAACTGCCAAATTGATTTACATAGTAGCTGTACAAGTTTATGCTCCCACCAGCAGTGGAGGAGTGATACTCTTATTCCACATGCTCTCAGATATATGCTGTCCTCAGTGGTTTTGATCTTAGCCATTCTGTCAGGTGTAAGATGCAATTTCAGAGTCATTTTGATTTGCATTTCCCTGGAGGCTAAGGATGTTGAACATTTCTTTAAGTGTTTCTCTGCCATTTGAGATTCTTCTGTTGAGAATTCTCTGTTTAAGTCTGTACCACATTTTGTTTTGTTTTGTTCTGTTTTTGTTTTTCAAGACAGGGTTTCTCTGTGTAGTTTTGGTGCCTGTCCTGGATCTCACTCTGTAGGCTAAGCTGGCCTCCAACTCACACAGATCTGCCTGGCTCTGCCTCCCGAGTGCTGGGATTAAAGGCATATGCCAGTGTTGCCCAACCCCTGTACCACATTTTTAATTAAATTATTTGGTTTTGTGATGTCTAGTTTCTTGAGTTCTTTATATATTTTGGAGATCATCCCTCTGTTGAATAGGGGGTTGGTGAAGATCTTTTCCCATTCTGTATGCTGCCATTTTGGTCTATTGACAATGTCCTTTGCCTTACAGAAGCTTTTCAGTTTCATGAGGTCCCATTTATTGTCAATCTTAGTGTCTGTGCTAGTCTGTGCTATTTAGGAAGTTGTCTCCTGTGCCAATGAATTCAAAGCTATTTCCCATTTTCTCTTCTATCAAGTTCAGTATAACTGGATTTATGTTGAGGTTTTTTATCCTCTTGGACTTGAGTTTTGCACAGGGTGATAAATATGGATCTGTTTGCATTCTTCTGCATGCCAACATTCAGTTATGCCAGCACCATTTGTTGAAAATGCTTTCTTTTTTCCATTGTATAATTTTGGTTTATTTGTCAAAGATCAGGTGTTCATAGATCTATATATTTATGTCTGGGTCATCAAGTCAATTCCATTGATCCATGTGGCTGTTTCTATGCCAATACCATGCTGTTTTTATTACTATAACTCTTTAGTAGAGCTTGAAATCAGGGATGGTGATACCGCCGGAAGTTCTTTTATTGTACAGGTTTGGTTTAGCTATCCTGGGTTTTTTTTTTTTTTTGTTTTTTTTTATATTGTTTTTTGTTTTGTTTTTTTTTTTTTTTTTGTCTTTCCATATGTAGTTGAGTATTATTCTTTCAAGATCTGTAAAGAATTATGTTGAGCCAGGTGGTGGTGGCACACACCTTTAATCCTAGCACTTGGAAGGCAGAGACAGGCAGATCTCTGTGAGTTCAAGACCAGCCTATCTACAGAGTTAGTTCCAGGACAGCCAGGGCTACACAAAGAAATCCTGTCTTGAAAAACCAAAAAAAAAATTATGTTGAAATTTTATGGTGAATCTGTAGATTTGGTAAGATGACCATTTTTACTATGTTAATCCTACCAACCTGTGATCATGGGAGATCTTTCCTTTTTCTGATATCTACTCCAGTTTCTTTTTTCGAAGACTTGAAGTTCTTGTCATAAAGGCCTTTCACTTGCTTAGTTAGAGTTACCCCCAAGATACTTTATATTGTTTGTGGCTATTGTGAAGGTTGTTGTTTCCCTGATTTCTTTCTCAGTCTTTTCATCGATAAGAGTGCTACTGATTTTTTTAGTTAATATTGTATCCAGCCACTTCACTAAAGGTGTTTATCAGCTGTAGGACTTCCCTGGCAGAATTTCTCTGGTCTCTTATGTATACTCTCATGTCATCTGCAAATAGTGATACTTTGACTTCGCCTTTTCCAATTTGTATTCCCTCGATTTCCTTTTGTTGTCTTATTGCTCTAGCTAGAACTTCAAGTACTATATTGAATAGATATGGAGAGAATGGACAGCCTTGTCTTGTTCCTGGTTTTAGTGGAATTGCTTTGAGTTTCTCTCCATTTAATTTGATATTGGCTGTTGCCTTGCTGTATATTGCTTTTATTATATTTAGGAATATTCCTTGTATCCATGATCTCTCCACAACTTTTATCATGAAGGGATGTTGGATTTTGTCAAAGGCTTTTTCAGCATCTAATAAGATGATCTCTCTTTTTTTTTCTTTTCAGTGGTTTATATGGTGGATTACATTGACAGATTTTCATATGTCGAACCATCCTTGCATCCCTGGGATAAAGCCTATGTGATCATGATGGATGATCTTTTCAATTTGGTTTGCCACCATTTTATTGAGTTTTTTTGCATTAATGTTCATGAAGGAAATTGTTCTGTAATTCTCTTTCTTTGTTGCATCTTTGTGTGGTTTGGGTATCAGAGTGACTGTGGCCTCATAAAAAGAATTTGGCAATGTTCCTTCTGTTTCTATTTTGTGGGATACTTTGAGGAGTATAGATATTAGCTCTTCTTTGAAAATCTGGTAGAATTCTGTGCTGAAACCATCTGGCCATGGACTTATTATAGTTAGGAGACTTTTAATGACTAATTCTATTTCCTTAGGGGTTATAGGTCTATTTAAATAGTTTATCTGGTCTCAATTTAATTTTCGTATGTGATATCTATCAAGAAATTTGTCCATTTCTTTTAGTTTTTCCAATTTTGTGGAGTACAGTTTTTTGAAGTATGACCTAATGATTGTCTGGTTTTCCTCAGTGTCTATTGTTATTTGTCCCTTTTCATTCTGATTTTAGTAATTTGGATATTCTTTCTGCCTTTTAGTCAGTTTGGATAGGCATTTGTCTATCTTTCAGATTTTCTCAAAGAACCAACTCTTTGTTTTATTGATTCTTTGCATTGTTCTCTCTGTTCCTATTTTATTGACTTCAGCCCTCAGTTTGATTATTTCTTGCCATTTACTCCTCTTGGAGTATGTTTGCTTTTTTTCTTCTAGAACTTTTAGGTGTGCCATTAAGTTGCTAGTATGAGATTTCTCCAAATTCTTTATGCAGGCACTTAGTACTTTGAATTAGCACTAAACACCACTTTCATTGTGTCCCATAAGTTTGGGTGTGTCGTGCATTCATTTTCATTGAATTATAGGAAGTTTTTAATTACTTTATTTCTTCCTTGACCCAGTGGGATTCAGTTGAGACTTGTTCAGTTTCCATGAGTTTGTAGGCTTTCTGTTGTTTCTCTGGCTATTGAAATTCAACTTTAATCCATGGTGATCTGATAAGATACAGGGAGTTATTCCAATTTTTTTTATATCATTAAGACTTGCTTGTGGTCAATTTTAGAAAAGGTTCCATGAAGTGATTGGAAGAATGTATAGTTTTTGGTGTTTGAGTAAAATGTTCTGTGAATATCTGTTAGGTCCATTTGAGTTATAACTTCTGTTAGTTCTTTTATTTCTCTGTTTAGTTTCTTTCTGGATGACTTGTCCATTGGTGACAGTGGGGTATTGAAGTCTCCTGCTATTAATGTGTGGTGTTTAATATGTGATTTAAGCTTTAGTAATGTTTATTTTACAAATGTGGGTGCCCTTGTATTTGGGGCATAAGTGTTCAGAATTGAGACATCATCTTGGTGGATTTGTCCTTTAATGAATATGAAATCTCCATCATTTTTTCATTAATTGTGGTTTGAAGACTATCTTGTTAGATATTAGGATAGCTACACCAGCTTGCTTCTTAGGTATGTTTGATTGGAAAATCTTTTTCCAACCCTTTACTCTGTGGTAATGTCTCTCTTTGATGTTGAGGTGTGTTTCTTGTATGCTGCAGAAGGATGGATCCACTTTTCATATCCATTCTGTTGGTCTATGTCTTTTTATTGCCAAAATGAGTCCATTGATATTGAGGGATACTAATGACCAGTGATTGTTATTTCCTGTTATTGTTGTTATTTTGCTGCTGCTGCTGCTGTTGTTGTTGTTGTTGTTGTTATTGGTGGTGGTGGTGGTGGTGGTGGTGGTGGTGGTGGTGGTGGTGTGTGTGTGTATTTCCCTTCTTTGAGTTTTACTGGTATTGGATTATCTATTGCTTTGGTTTTCATTTGTGTAGCTAATTTCCCTGGTTGGAGTTTTCCTTCTAATACCTTCTTTAGGGCTGTATTTGTGGATAGATATTGATTAAATTTGACTTTGTCATGAAATATATTGTTTTCCCCATCTATGGTGATTGAAAGTTTTGCTGGTTGTAGTAGTCTGGGCTGGAATCTATGTTCTCTTAAAATCTGCAAGACATCAGA
The DNA here is from genome assembly GCF_049852395.1 of Peromyscus maniculatus bairdii. Classification (NCBI taxonomy): domain Eukaryota; kingdom Metazoa; phylum Chordata; class Mammalia; order Rodentia; family Cricetidae; genus Peromyscus; species Peromyscus maniculatus. Next base: position 4,440,695 of record NC_134868.1, on the reverse strand, counting down.
CCAGACCCTTCTGGATTTTAGAGTTTCCATTGAGAAGTCAGGTGTGATTCTAATAGGTCTGCCTTTATATGTTACTTGGCCCTTTTCCTTTGTAGTTTTTAATATTCTTTCTTTTTTTTAAAATTTATTTATTTATTATGTATACAGTGTTCTGCTTGTGTATATCCCTTCAGGCCAAAAGAGGGAGCCAGATCTCATTACAGATGGTTGTGAGCCACCATGTGGTTGCTGGGAATTGAACTCAGGACCTCTGGAAGAGCAGACTCTGAGCCATCTCTCCAGCCCCTTAATATTCTTTCTTTGAGCTGTATGTTAGTGTTTTGATTTTTTTCTGTTTGTTTGTTTTGTTTGTTTTTTGAGACAGGGTTTCACTGTAGCTTTGGAGCCTGTCCTGGACTAGCTCTGTAGACCAGGCTAGCCTCAAACTCACAGAGATCCGCCTGGCTCTGCCTCCTGAGTGCTGGGATTAAAGGCATGTGCCACCACCACCCAGCAGTGTTTTGATTATTATGTGGCAAGGGGACTTTTTTCTGGTCCAGTCTATGTAGTGTTCTGTGATCTTCTTGTATCTTTATAGGTACGTTGTTCTTTTTTTTTTTTTTTTTTTTTTAAGATTTATTTATTTATTTTGTATACCGCATGTATGACCAGAAGAGGGCACCAGATCTCATTACAGATGGTTGTGAGCCACCATGTGGTTGCTGGGAATTGAACTCAGGACCTCTGGAAGAGCAGTCAGTGCTCTTAACCTCTGAGCCATCTCTCCAGCCCAGTATGTTGCTCTTTAGGTTGGGAAATTTTTATTTTATTATTCTGTTGAACATATTTCCTGGGCATTGGAGCTGGGATTCTTCTCCTTCTATTCCCGTTATTCTTAGGTTTGGTTTTTTCATAGTGTCCCAGATTTCCTGCATGTTTTATGTTAGGCGTTTTTTAGATTTAACACTTTCTTTGACCGATGGATTTATTTATTCTATCATATCTGCAACTCCTGAGAGTCTTTCTTCCATCTCTTGTATTCTGTTGGTGATTCTTGCATCTGTAGTTCCTGTTGCTTACCAAGATTTTCTATTTCTAGAATTCCCTTGTTTGTGTTTTCTTTATTGCTTCTATTTCCATTTTCAGGTTTGAAAACTTTAATTTGTTTCCATCACCTGTTTGTTTTTCCCCCTGGTTTTCTTGACATTCTTTAAGAGATTTATTTATTTCCTCTAATTTTTTGTTTATCTTTTCCTCGATTTCTTCGAGGGATTTTTTTCATTTCCTCTTTAAGGACCCCTATCATCTTCATAAGGTCATTTTCTTGTGCTTCAGCTGCATTTGAATATTCAGGTCTTGCTGTCATAAGATAGCTGGGCTCTGGGGGTGACATATTGCCCTTTCTGTTATTGATTGTCTTATACTGGCCTTTAGGCATCTGGATCTAGGATGATTGTAGGTCAAGGTGTTGATTACTATGTTTGTCTCTGTTGGATGGGTGTTTTGTTCCTTGATTTCTGTTTCCTCTGATCTTCTGGCTAAGTGGTCAAAGGTGACTGGTGAGTCTTCCGGTCCAGTAGGGTGTCTCTGCTGGGGTTTTGGGGGTCCTTTGATCTGGTCTGGTCTCTGGTAAAGTTGAAGTCTTCTTGGGTCTCTAGATACAGCCTGCCCTCCAATAAAGCCTGAGTCTTTTTCTAAGGTACTTAGGACCAGCCTGGCCTCTAGTAGAGCTGCTGGCACTGTTTTTCCAACTGGTTTGGACTATGTGTTGGGATTCTGCCGTGCTCCAGCTGCATGAACACACATGCGCAGTTCAGGAGCTAAGCAAAGGGTCTTGTGTCTTAAGTCATCAGTGTGTGCTGTTATTGACTATGTGCATGCAGCATGGTCACACAATCAGCGCATGCCTGGCATAACTTCATAAGCTCACCTGTGCCTTAAAAGCCAAACATAGACCCCCTCCTTCTCCTCTCTATTCTGTTCTCTCTGCCCCCCATCTCTATCTCTCTCCTTCTCTCTGTTCTCTGCACATGCTTCCCCCAGGCCTGGGTCTCCCCCCGCTTTCCTCCTAATAAAGCTCTGATACTGGGTTTTATCATGCCTCATGACCTTTCAGCGCTGGTAGCCAGTGCCACCTTATCATTTTAAAACCATCACTGTGTCTGGGCCTGTGGAGTGTGCTGGAGCTCTGGGAAATGGTTGGTCACAGGGGTTTGATGGGGTGGGAGGGGTTGGGTGTCTCTTGGTGGAGCAGAATTCAGGGGTTGCAGCAGTCCAGCTGGCAGATCGGTCACTCCCCAGCGCCTTGACTGGTGAGGGCTGCACCAGAGCAGTGGGATTCCTCTGGGTTTGGGGGAAGGGCCCAGCAGTTGGCACAGGTGCTGAGATGGGAAGCGGTGGGCCATGGGACAGAAGGATCACTTACCAGCTGTGTCTGGTGTGGTCTGTGCCTCAGTGACAGAAGCCCACTGGGATTAGGACCAGGCCTAGAAGCAGCAGGGCCAGGGACAAGCTGGGGTGGCATGGGCTTGGAAAGGGTCAAGGGGGACAGAATCCAGGAAGGGGTACAGTTTGGCTGGCAGGTGGATCGCTTACCAGTTCTGATGTCTCTAATCACATCTTAATGATAATTATCTTTGGATTTTTTGTTTGTTTGGTTGGTTGGTTTGGTTTTTTGAGATAGTGTTTCTCTGGTTATCCTTGGTTGTCCTAGAGTTTCCTTTGTAGACCAGGTTGGCCTCATACTCAGATATATGGCTGTCTCTGCCTCTTGAGTGAAGGGACTATAGGCATGCACCACCACCACCCAGCTCATAATTGTCTTTGTAAGCTAACAACTTGATCACCTATCATAACCACAGCTGACTCTAAATCAGTGATTTCAGCATGAAGCATACTGTCTTTGAGTGTTCCATAATTTTTCTGAATCAGAGTGTCATCTTTAACTGCAATATACAATTTGCATGCTTTGATGCAGGACTAGTCCAGCAGTAGCAGCAATGGCAGTAATGGTAATGATTCCCAATACAGTGGCAAATAATAGTCCAGTCATATTTTAGTCCTTTTCTTCATTTGATCCAATATATGATAAAGCATAGACTTGGAGGGAGATTCTTCCAAGGCTTAATCCATCTCTACAGGTATCCAAACACCAATCCAGGCTCAGAGTATATAAATGCTCTGGGAGCTCAAATTAAAAGGTGTACAAGCATTTAAACATATATATAAATTGGAACAAGTCACATGTCCTTCAGATCAGTTCCATGTAGTTTCTCCAATCATAAACAAATAAGGAAGATGAACACATGATAAATTTTTCATAAAAGAGAAAACAGTAATTATTAGAAGTATTTTTTCATATGTTTCCTTTTCAGTTCCAAATGTTATCCAATGCTGATATTAGTTTTCATGTATGTTCTTGAGTAGTTCCTCTTTCCACATGGAGAAGGAGGGTAATCCCCTCCATGCCACACCAACCCCTCAGGCCCATCACAATGGGTGGTGACAGTATTATTATTAAAGAACCATCTTAATTTTTTATCTTCCTATTTGATATGAGCAGAACCTACAGGGCTCTAATCTATGACACTGCCGTATGAAGTATCACTAAGAACTCACACCTCTGGCCCTGTGCAGAGACAACAGGAATGGGGCGGAGTGAAAGGGTCATTAGTAATATTTCCTTTAAACCCTTTAGCCACTAAAACGAACAGGTTTTCCTTCCCTTCTTTTTTGTTCCGTTATGAATAATTGATAACCATTCCCTAGATATAGCTTTCGAACAATGGACTTCATGTCCAATACAAATAGGAAGTCCTTCCACCCGTATTTCATGAGTTTACATTTAAACCCTCTTCTTTGGGAAAAAAAAAAAAAAGAACCTCTACTGTTATAAAGTCATTAGTACAAATTAGAATAGTGGAATCCCCAATGTACCAGTCTGCTTAATGGAGGGTTAGGAATATGAGCCCAGTAAGAAAAATTCTTTGCCTCACTATTTGAACTGTGGGGATTGATAACAAGGCCAAAAACAAGGTTTCAGATGTTTTGTTTTGCCCCAGATTACGAACCATCTCATCTCATTCACTGGCTAATTTTTTTTCAGCTGTCTCCAGGTAGGAAAGGTGCCATTTATTGTGGAAGGTAATGGTTTCACAATTGTTTTGGATGTTTGACCAAGAGTCAGATGAGCCACTTGTTCAGTAGGCAAGTTAGGGTCAAACAGTGGTCGCTTGCTCACCTCTCAATTTCGGCAGTCTCTCTGGAAACCAATAGTCACCTGAATCTGTGGAAACATAAGCATATCCTTTATATCCCATTTATAACATTTCCTTGATTCCACTATGAAGAGTTTTGCTCTTTATACCTAATAGGTTGTAGTATATTACCCTCAATACTTTCTTCAGTAATACATTGCCAATGAAGTTCAGCTGGCAGAAGATCACTGTCCTTACAATTCAAAAACTTAAAGTTAATAATGAATCTAATATGATGTTCCTAGGATTAAGGGTCATCTTTCCCCCTTTTTGTCTAATTAGCATCTCTCTTAATGTCTTTTTAAATCTATTAGTAATGATCTATCCTTGAGAATTACTAAGGAAATTGGTAATATGTTTACTATTCCAATATTTTAAAACTCTTTAAATTTTTGTGGCATACAAACTGGAGCATTATCCATTTTAATTTGTTGAGGAATACCCTTGACATTAAAAGCTCCTTTTTTTTAAGTAATATAATTGATGAAGACTTTTCATTTCTTAACGAAGTGGTGGTCTATTGAAATGCTGAAAATGTGTCAAGAGAATGATGTACATATTGTAATTTACCAAAAAATTAATGTGTATTACATCCATTTGACATATCTTATTTTATTTATTTTTTGTTTGTTTTTTGAGACAGGGTTTCTCCTTGTGTAGCCCAGGCCATTCTCAAACTTGCTTTATAGACCAAGATGGCCTTGAACTCAGAGATCTGCCTGGCTTTGCCTCCTGAATTCTAGAATTAAAGGCATGTGCCACCACCACCCAGCCCATTTGCCATATCTTACTCAATATATTACCTCTGGGGTTGTTACCAGAAGGTAATTGAGGCCTATGAAGAGTTTTTGACAAGTTTCACAATGTGAAGTTTTTAATTTTGCCATTTTTTGAGTTGTAGGAATTTTTTTATTTATTTTCTTAATTACACTCATGATATTCATTAATTACACTCGTGATATTAATTACATTTGTGGTATTCACTGATTACATTTGTAGTATTCATTCAATAACTATATTTATGATATTCATTAATTACATTAATTGTATTGATTAATTGCTCTCATGGTGGTAGCGTGGTGGCATTCTGCTGCGGCAAATGACTCTCTGTCTCTTGTCTCTTATTTTTTAATCCACAGCCCCTTGCTTGGACATGGTGAATGGGTGGCGGTAGCGTTACCACAACAATTCATGATATTATGTCCTGATACTACTGTCCATTTGTGGGGCTTTTCCATCACACAAAACAGAGATTCTGTACTTAGGAAATGATGGCTCTATATTCCTTTCTTTTCCATCTTGAGATAATGTCTAATCTTTCTGTCTCTATGAATTTGTGTAGCCAGAGTTTTTCTGGTCCTGCCTGGCCCATGGTCAGGACAAATCTCTCTCACCTGCCAGTCCCACAGCTGCTCAGACCCAACTGAGTAAACACACAGAGGCTTATATTTCTTATAAACTGTGTGGACATGGCAGACTTCCTGCTAACTGTTCTTATATCTTAAATCAACCCATTTCTATTAATCTATAAGTTGCCACATGGCTCAGTAGGCAGCTGGAAGCCTCTCTCTGCCTCAGCCTTCCACTTCCCAGAATTCTCCTCTCTCCTTGTCCCACCTATAATTCCTGCCTGGCTACTGGCCAATCAATGTTTTATTTATTAAGCAATCAGAGCTACACATTTAACATACAGAACATCCCACAGCAAATTTGTATATTCTATATATTTTATTAATACAATTCTATAGTATTTGTCCTTATTTAATGTAAAATATTTTATATACAACTGCAGGAAAAATAATACACAGATAACTTGAAAAAAAAAGTCCAGGGTTATTTGAAACTGGAAAATATTTTCTCTGTAGAAAATAGGAAAAATGATAACATTTCCCAATAAGCCCTGTTAAGCCAAATAATAGCTGAATTATACATATAAATATTGATTAGATCCTGGGATACAGAAGAAACCTTTCTTCATCTGTTCAGAAAGCTATGTTTTACTTAAGTTGTATAAGTGAGATTCCTATTTATCTCCCCCTTCACCATTTGTTTATTGGCAGACATTTTTCTATAGGCTAATCCATAATCTAAAAAGATTTTAGCCTCTCCTCCTGAAAGTACAGCCAGCATTTTCTTTCATCAGCTTGATACAGTATAAATTCTTATCCTAAGAGTGAAATGTTTCACTAAAGCTTGCCCAGTGATTGGGCAAAACCAAAACTTATTATAAGGCACAGTCATCCTAGGGTCCCCCCTGCTATGTAGCCTCCCTGGATCTGTGGGTTGCAGTCTGACTGTCCTTTGCTTTATATCTAGTATCCACTTACAAATGAGTACATACCATGTTTGTCCTTCTGGGCCTGGGTTACCTCACTCAGGATGATATTTTCTAGTTCCATCCATTTGCCTGCAAATTTCATGCTGTCATTGTTTTTCTCTGCTGAGTAGTACTCCATTGTGTATATGTACCACATTTTCTTAATCCATTCTTTAGTTGACGGGCATCTAGGTTGTTTCCAGGTTCTGGCTATTACAAATAATGCTGCTATGAACATAGTTGAGCATGTATCTTTGTGGTATAATTGAGCATTCCTTGAGTATATGCCCAAGAGTGGTATGGCTGGGTCTTGAGACAGATCAATACCCAATTTTCTGAGAAACAGCTATACTGATTTCCACAGTGGTTGTACAAGTTTGCATTTCCACAAACAGTGGAGGAGTGTTCCCCTTGCTCCATATCCTCTCCAATATTGACTGTCATTGGTGTTTGTGATCATAGCCATTCTGACAGGTGTGAGGTGGTATCTCAGAGTCATTTTGATTTGCATTTCTCTGATGACTAAGGATGTTGAGCTTTTCCTTAAATGTCTTTCAGCCATTTGAGATTATTCCGTTGAAGAAAAAGCCAGGCAGTGGTGGCGCACACCTTTAATCCCAGCACTGGGAGGCAGAGGCAGGCGGTTCTCTGTGAGTTTGAGGCCAGCCTGGTTTACAAAGTGACTTCCAGGAAAGGCACAAAAATTACATAGAGAAACCCTGTCTCAGAAAAAAGAAGAGAGAGAGAATTCTCTGTTTAGCTCTGTAGCCCATTTTTTAGTTGGACTGTTCAGTATTTTGATGTCTAGTTTCTTGAGTTCTTTATATACTTTGGAGATCAGTCCTCTGTCAGATGTGGGGTTGGTGAAGGTCTTTTCCCATTCTGTAGGCTGTCTTTTTGTCTTATTGACTGTGTCTTTTGCCAAGTTGTAGGAAAATTTTTAAGGCTCTCCAGTTAGCATGTATATATGGATGAAACTTAGTAGTTTCAGGTAAAAAGGTACAAGAATATAATTGATATGCATTGATTAAAGAATCTATGAATTGATTAGCATCAGCCACAGGGCAGGGAGATTGGTGTGCTCTAATGTGTGTAATTAAAGGTGAGTTAAGCCAGGTGGTAGTGGTGGTGCAAGCCTTTAATCCCAGCACTTGGGAGGCAGAGGCAGGTAGATCTCTGTGAGTTCAAGGTCAGGCTGGGCTACAAAGTAAGTTCTAAGAAAGGCACAAAGCTACACGGAGAAACCCTGTCTCAAAAAACAAACAAAAGTGAGTTAATGTGCCGGGTGGTGATGGTGCATGTCTTTAGTCCCAGTACTCGAGAGGCAGAGGCAGGCAGATCTCTGTGAGTCTGAGGCCAGCCTGTGCAGGGAGCCGCCATTCCAAGATGGCGCCGACTTCCTGGTAGCCTAGCTGTAAACAACTCCATATTTGGCTATGCTCCTAGGACTACGTGTCCCGAGGCCCATGCATGCGCGTATATGGTAATTGGCTCAATGTCCTCAGCCTATCCTGTGGCTCCCCGTGCTCGCATTCTGACGGGAACCAATCACGGACTGACCCATTTGCTTGAATCCTCATATAAGCAGCTGCAATTTAGTCCTCAGGGCCCCTCACCTCCCACTCTCCCTTAACCAAGAGGCACTCCAATAAAGTGTGATCTGAGAAGAATCCTCGGGTGGTGGTCGTTCTTCCTCACTGGCTGAGGAGCTCACCGCAAGCCTGGGCTACAGCATGAGTTCCAGCAAAGGTGCCAAAGCTACACAGAGAAACCCTGTCTCAAAGAACCAAAAAAATAAAAATAAAATAAAGGGAAAAAATATGGGTTAATGTGATGAATCAATAGTTGTAGCTATGGAATGAAAGAAATAATTCTCTATCAACAAGATAAAGAAAAACAGTGTAGGGGCTGGGGATTTAGCTCAGTGGTAGAGTGCAAAGCCCTGGGTTCAGTCCTCAGCTCTGGAAAAAGAAAAACAATGTAAATACGTTGAACCGTATATGTTGTATATTGTGAATCTGTAATAATATTTAAAGGTTGGGGGAAATCTGGCAAGTTGCCAATCAGCATTTGGACAGAGAAGTAAGGGGTTTACAACACTTTGGAAATATCTTTTCTGTCAGAATATCCAGCAATTTCAAATGTATTACCATCAGCCTAGAAAGTTAGTGTTTGATCAAGAGATTTGTGCTTAACAATGGTGTAAATAATAACATCTGTTCATTTTAAAATGGAAAAGGCTTGTGTTTTGGATACTGATTACTAATTTTTCCTATGTAATCACTTGAAGCTATCTGCCAATTTTCATTAATTTTCCAAAGATCCTGTGTTTGCCTTATTAGTTTAAAAAGGAGATACAATGATAAGTAGGGGGCTCAATAGGACTAAGAAGTCTTCAGTTACCTTTTTGTTACAGAATTTTAACTATATCTAATAAATGTACAAATCTCGAGGTAAGTTTGTATTTTAGCAAAAGTTTTAGAGCAGTGTCACATTTACATCACAATTCATAACAGTAGCAAAATTACAGTTATGAAGTAGCAATTGGGGGTCACCACAATATGAGAAATTGTATTTAAAGGTCGCAGCATTAGGGAGGTTAGAATCACTGGTTTAGAGAGTTAAAACTAAGAAAAAGAGTATGAGGTAAGAAATTTATTATTTTTTTAATTTCAAATCACTAATATTTCCTGTCTTTATAATGTAATTCATTAATTGAAAAAGATGGGCACCATTTTCATAGTATTTCAATTCCCAGAAGATCCACTTCATGGGTCTTTATAAAGAGGAAATAAAGAAGCCAAAGCCAATGATGGAATTTGACAAGATATAACTTAACATTTAGGATGATACCTATGGTTGTTGACCGCTTCCTCAGAACCACACTGGACCTTCAACCACGTCTTCATGAGCACTCTGAAATCAAGTGAATGGAAAGAATAGCAACATGACACTAATCAACATAATTAATGTGAATGTGTAGGGAGGAATATCCAACAATTTGACATACACTAAACTTTACAATACCAAAATGAATCTGTTTGCATTCCATCAGAACCCTGTGAATATGCCTCCAGCATTTCCTGTGAGCACCCCATTTCTAAATATAAAAGGTAACATGGGAAAACATAATGTATGCCCCAGGGAAGCTGGTCTCTTGACATCATACATCCAAGAATTTTAAATTTAGTATTGGCCTCTGATTGGGTGCAAAAGGTTATACCTTCTCCATCTTCGACTTCTGAGCAATAATGTAGAAATCTATACAAGGGCATAGTCTGTTCTGATTGTTTTAAAGCACGTGTCTTTTCCTGGGCTATTCTATTTGTTCTGTCTTCTACCTTAGAGTCAAATGGCCTTGTGACCCAGGACAGAGATTTGAGGAAACTTTTAAACAAGCATGATTGGGTCAGGAGAGGAAGGGCCATAATGCAACACCAGAGCCAGCCTTTTAATAACGAAGAACAGCATTAAACAATACTATTCATGCCCCCAAAGTCACCTGAATCCCTGAAAAAATGGAATCAAGTGACCAGAGGAAGGGACCAGAACAACCAGAGAACAAAGAAAGCTCAGAGATAAGAGATTTAGCAGGACTTAAACAGCAGGCTTCACTGAATCAAGAAAAGGGACAGAGACTGAGCAAGGAGAGAGCTGGGAGACAGACCTACAACAAAACTTGTACATATAGACAAAGACAACACAAGACAACTACATTTCGAGGGAGTCCAGAGAGGGACTTGCCTTACCCAAATACAAACAGAAATAATAATCAGATGAGCAACAGCCAGCCACCAAGCTCTGAAAAAAAAAGAAGAAAAAAGAAAAAGGCTTAGAAAACTTGGAATTGGGGCTGGAGAGATGGCTCAGAGGTTAAGAGCACTGACTGCTCTTCCAGAGGTCCTGAGTTCAATTCTCAGCAACCACATGGTAGCTCACAACCATCTGTAATGAGATCTGGCACCCTCCTCTTATACATAATAAATAAAAAATATATTTAAAAAAAGAAAGAAAGAAAACTTGGAATTACATGCAGGAGGTCGATCAGGAAGAACCTCATCACCTGGACCCTCGCCCATCTGAATAACTTTTCTTTTTTTTACATTGATTTTTTGAAATAACAATCTCTTCTTCTGAAGAGGAATGTTTTTTCTTAATGCCTTCCTCCTCCTGCTCATCATAAAAGGTATCAGAACCTCAGTGACTCTGAGTTCTAACATGCCGAGTTTACGTAGTGAGGGCAGAAAGATAAGTGCTGGCTGTGTCAACTGTCAAATACCTGGATTTGTTCTTGTCTTTTATTTCCATAGCCTTTTTTCTCTAACTCACTATCAGTCATAGCCTAATTAGACAAGCTTTTGGCATCAGTCTGTAATGGTGCTTAAAAGCATTGGAAATTAAAGTGCAAGGGGACCAAACAGCAATGGGAATATTTTTCCCCTCTTTGATGAGCTCTCTTTAGAGATTTCATTATTTGCATCCACGTCTTATAAATTAAAATAGGCCGGGCGACGGCGGCGGCGCACGCCTTTAATCCCAGCACTCGGGAGGCAGAGCCAGGCAGATCTCTGTGAGTTCGAGGCCAGCCTCGTCTACAAAGCAAGATCCAGGAAAGGCTCAAAACTACACAGAGAAACCCTGTCTCAAAAAAAAAAAAAATTAAAATAGTTCTCTCTTCTGGGTGGAACCAATAGCAACACCTGTTTAAAAATTGTGATGGCCGGGCGGTGGTGGCGGCGCACGCCTTTAATCCCAGCACTCGGGAGGCAGAGCCAGGCGGATCTCTGTGAGTTCGAGGCCAGCCTGGGCTACCAAGTGAGCTCCAGGAAAGGCGCAAAGCTACACAGAGAAACCCTGTCTCAATAAAACCAAAAAAAAAAAAAAAAAAAAAAATTGTGGAAAAGTTTCATTTTTTATACATATCCCACCTCCTTAAGAAAAGCTTTGAGATATTCTCTTCAATTGACAGAAATTTCCCATTTCTTTGCTGTTAATACTGAAAGTTTCCCTGACTTCTGAGTGGACTATTTTCCTTTGGTTTCAGATGCCTTTACAGGGATGTGTTGATTATACACACACACTCTCTCTCTGGCTTTCTAAGAGAGGACCTCTTTTATTTATCCTTCTAATAATGAAATCATTATTTGCAGCAAGGCATGTAAAGCCTGGGTTTTACATAATCAGTTCCCAAAAACTTTCAAGATTAAATCATAATGTTCCCCAAGCCTTCTACCACTTTTTCCTTCCATGTCCATGGTAGCTTGCACGGTACATTCCTATTTGGGTCTAGGGGCAAGTCTCATTACTTTAAGGGACGTAGGTCCAGTAGGTAAACCATCTAAAAGATGGTTTAAAAAGATGGTTAATAAGGAAAAGGAGCACTCAAGGGAAGGAGCTAGAGTGGGAGGGACAAGAAGGCCACACATAAGAGGAGGCTTGTCATTGAGTTTTTGTCTGGTCCCTGCATCTTTGAGCCTCATCTTAAGCCAGTTAGGACTTGCTGGTAAGGAGCATCACTTTTTGTGGAGGAGGACACAAATCCCATCTTTAGCCATACTCAGATCTAGCTTCCTTTAATTTTGGAGTACCCAGCAATGGAAGAATGGAACTGATCTTGAAAGATGTTAAGATGATTATGTTATGCCCAGATCTCGGGGACCCCCAAAAGACCACCACGGAGACCAAATCCCATATGTAAAAGCAAAGAGCCTTTATTTTCAAGCTCCACATTTGCTCTCTCTCTCTCTCTCTCTCTCTCTCTCTCTCTCTCTCTCTCTCTCTCTCTCTCTCTCTCTCTCTCTCTGATGGAGAAGTGAGAGCAGAGAGCCCTGAGCTCAGTCGAGGGTTTTATCATAGCAGAGGTTGGGGTGAGGGGGATTTCCAGGGTTCAGTACCCTGATTGGCTGACATTTGTCTAGGGATATCTGTAAAACGGAAATAGGTGTGTGCTAGACTCAGGGACATCTGGCCATCTTACCTAACCTTATCTAATGGTTGGAATGTTTGGGATGTTAGGTATTTCCCCTAAGATGCCACGTTGTGTCCACACTCCTGCAGGAGGAATCAAAATATCTGGATTAAAGTTGCCATCTCCCTTTCTTGGTGGAGGCCACCATTTTCCTCCTATTCTAGGTCCCCACACTTTAGTTTGTCATCCAATCTATATGTTACTCCATCCACAGTCTTCAGCCCATACCCCTTAGGGTCTCAAGTTTTATACCATGCCCTTGGAATATCCTCAGAAACTGAATTATTCATCATGGCCAAATTGAGTCCATTGAGCTGATACACATCATACCATGTGCTATAGTTGATCACACATTCAGTACCTTTTATCCAAGCCTGAAAAGCTTCCCCAGGCTGAAGGTCCTTTCTCATGACCTGCATAACTGCCTTGACCCCAGCCTGGGTGATCATCTCTGTATAATTTCCCCTGAAATTTGTTTCATTCCCATCCCTTTTCACAGAAAGTACCCTTGGTCTAGGAACACAGAACATGAAGATCAGATAGAAGGAAAAGATTAGCATTACAAGAAGTAATTATATGGAGGAGAATGTGACATGTGCATGCCATAAATCATGACCTTGGGACATGTAGGCATTTCTGCCTTGGCCCTCTAGAGGCATGCCAAGCAAAAGATCTGGAGGGGAACTTGAGGAGGGTTGGAGGTCCACAATCTTGGGTCCCTCATCTCCACTTTCTGCTGGCAGCACGTCAGGCATCTTGTATGCTGTCCCAGGCACAGATGTTTCAGTTGTGAAGTCCTGAAAAACTGCCCAGAGTGGCAAGAAGAGGGATGAGCTGGGTGACCCATTAGTCAATCCCTTTTTCAGAAGTCATCTGAAATACTTTTAGAGGCTTGGGGGCACAGATCTCTCTTCACTGCTTTGAGCTGACTTAAGAGGTGTATGGAAGGGGCAGCAGTTAGAGTGTCTCATGGGAGGGTCCCTCTAATGGGTCATGATACAGCTTAACAGATGTCAAAGATCCGAAACATAAGACAGCCATGGAGCATCCTTGGAGCTTACTATATGGCTGAGGTAACATCTGTAACACACAAAAATGTTAGAGCTATTCTTAATGAAAGTGGAGTTAAGAAAATAGGGCAGAATTTTGTCCGTGTTCAAGGAAGAAAGTCATCTAAAGAAACTTTGGCAGGCTTTGTCATAGGTATTAGTGAGACTGGTATTTTTCGTCATGTGTCGATTACAAGGTGTCAGGCCATTGGTTTGGTGGAAGGACTTAAGATATTTTTCATTGACGAGCATGAGCTCAGAATCTGCCAGTGTATCTCTGCTGTCATGACCTTGTGGGGAACATTAGGAGTTTAACCCACGATTAATTTGACTGGAACTTGCAGGAATAAGGGTCCTGAACGGTGAGGTGTGGAGTGGGAGTGTGGTGAGAAATAAAGAAAAAAGCAGCAGCTGGAACCAGGAGGCCTTGTATAAGCTGATGACTCGTGCCAAGCTGGTTTATTAAGAGTGCAGCAGCATGCACACTGTTTGCAGGGAGCTAAGTCAGACATCAGCAGAGGACACAGGATACCTCAGATACCACCGTGGCTGCCTAAGGACTGATAACTACACCCCAGGGGGATGAGTGGGGTCCCCAGGCACCACAACCATGACTCTTTTTCTTTTGAGACAGGGTTTCTTTGTGTAGCCTTGGCTGTCCTGGAACTCACTCTGCAGACCAGGTTGGCCTCAAATTCACAAGAGATCCACCAGCCTCTGCCTCCCGAGTGCTGGGATTTAAAGGTGTGTGTGCCACCACCACCCAGTCACAACCATGATTTAGGAGGCACCAGCTCCAGCCTCAGACAGGCCTTGCTGAGTCCACTCCTGGACAAGAACACAGAGCTCAAGTTCCCTTTGTCCTTTCATCAGGGCCTCTTTGTTAATCCTACAGTACCTCCCACCCATATGTGACCAAGCACATCTGGTACAAATGGGTCACACAAACTTGTGTAGGGGGATGAAAAACATCTGGCTTGTTATCGCCCATAAACAACAGCCTCCAGAATTTCAGAAACTGTTTTTGGGAAAGGGGCTTGCACATCAGAGACAGTTTTGTTTCATGGATCTCTTTAAGCACAGTAATTCAAATTTAAAATGTAACTTTGACTCTCACATTCTGAGGAAGTCTTTGGTCAGTCTGGTTCCCCACATAGCTTTGTTTAGGGAGGAAAATGCAACTGCACAACAGGCTAGAACATGCATGCACCAGAGCCCCACAGAAGGATACAGCAACCATAATCAACTGTTGCACCAGACTCCTGCATAAGGGACACATACCCGGACGCTTTGTAAGAGATGTCTGTTAAAGTTAGCATCTAAGTGACACTTAAAGGAGGAAAAAGAGGGCTGGAGGCATGGCTCAGAGGTTAAGGGCACTGACTGTTCTTCCAGAGGTCCTGAGTTCAATTCCCAGCAACCACATGGTGGCTCACAGCCATCTATAATGGGATCTGGTGCCCTCTTCTGGCTTTGCAGGCAGGATATAGTGATATACATAATAAGTCTTTTAAATAAAAAAAAAAGAGAGAAAAAGAACCCCACTGAGACACCATTTGGATATCCTGAATCATTTCCCAAAACTCTGAGTTTGATTGACAGTATCTGACAGTCGGTCTCCTTTAACCAGGGAATCTGATGTAACAAACAATTAACTACCTTGGTCTTTTACAGGGCTCTGGTATGTGGTCCAGCTAGTGGTTGGGGATGCAGAAGGACACATCTGTGGGAAGTACACTTCCAGAAAGAGATGGTGTCTATAGTTGGTAAACACAGTGCCAGAGTCCAGCTCCAACAAGGTTCAAGTCCCCCAAAGGAAGTGTGGAATCATCGAGGGAAGGAGGCTGACAGGCTCTGAGGGTGAATCAGGATGGCTGCCCATTTAGTGAAAACAGGCCCCACCTTATGTACACTCTACAATCGCATTACAGTTTAACCACAAGCAATATTGAAAGCAAACAGTGTTTCTGGGGTGAAAGTAGTCATCAGCGTCATTACAGCATTTTTTTTTTTTCTTGAAGCAGAAAACAAGAAGTTTAGCAAGAATCTAAATGCCTATTGTTCTCCAAGATTCAGTTAACCCCTCCAGGTCAAAATGCTGGAACCTTGTCAAGCAGCAGTGGTTGCCAATTCGGTCCACACCAACACAGCTTTTAGATTTGGCCCCATATTACAGAAGATGGGGTTGTTTTCCAGCTGTGGTTTTCTCAGCAACTGTAGCTGCTAACATAAGCCAAGGTCTGTCCTGTACCTCGGTAATAAGTATATGAAGAAGAAGATCGTTAGTTGGAAATAGCTGAGCAAATACCATTCCATATGGTGTCTTATTTATGTTATCATTGCTTCCATCAAACTCCATGACTAAAAGCAAGTTGGGGAGGAAAGGATTTATTTGGCTTTCACTGAAGGAAGCCAGGACAGGAACTCACACAGGGCAGGAACCTGGAGGCAGGAGCTGATGCAGAGACCTTGAGGGGTGCTGCTTACTGGCTTGCTTCCCCTGGCTTGCTCAGCCCGCTTTCTTATGGACCTCCAGCCCAGGGATGGCCCCACCCACCCCTGGGCTGGGCCCTCCCAGATTAATCACTAATTAATAAAATGCCACACAGGCTTGCTAACAGCTAGATCTTATGGTGGCATTTTCTCAGTTGAGGCTCCCTCCTCTCAGATGACTCTAACCTGTGTCAAGTTGACAAAAACAAAAACCAGCCAGCACAAGTGGCATCCTTCTCATTCTGATCCAGCCCACCCCTGCCGAATACCCATAGCACTTGCTGACACACTGTGAGTCCTGCCCCCGCCCTGTGTGGGGGCCCCTTCTGTAGACACCCTCCGCTCCCAGCAGCTCCTCTCTGTTTCTCTTCCACTCCTCCTCCTCCTCCTCCTCCACTTCCACCTTCCTGGGCAATCTCTGAGTTTCACTCTGTAACCAAATCATCCATTTCCAGGCCCAGTGTGGACCGCACGGCGACCACCACTGCTTGACAAAGTTCCAGCATTCTGACTTTGTGGATCTCAATTCTCTCGCCCCCTTTTACTTTCATTTCTAATGATTCTCACTCTGTGTCAATGGGAGTTTCCTTATGCTTTGGTGAGGATGAAAATATATACAATGACAGCCTCTCTCTCTCTCTCTCTTGTTTTTTTTTTTTTTGTTTTGTTTTGTTTTGTTTTGTTTTTCGAGACAGGGTTTCTCTGTGTAGTTTTGGTGCCTGTCCTGGATCTCACTCTGTAGCCCAGGCTGGCCTTGAACTCACAGAGATCCGCCTGCCTCTGCTCCCCCCCTCCTCTGAGTGCTGGGATTAAAGGCGTGCACCACCACCACCACCACCACCATCACCACCACCACCACCACCACCACCACCACCACCACCTAGTCAATGGTAGCCTCTTTAAACAAAATAATTCTTTAAAAAAAAATCCCCACCTCTGCGGAACCATATAGCGTGATAACTCTGCCTACTTCCATATACGTTAACACCAAGCTGTTAGAAAAATTAGATAAGTAACTTATGCTTGATAAATAAGATATATTTGATAATCAAGATTTATAAATTCCTAGCCGGGCAGTGGTGGCGCACGCCTTTAATCCCAGCACTCGGGAGGCAGAGCCAGGCGGATCCCTGTGAGTTCGAGGCCAGCCTGGGCTACCAAGTGAGTTCCAGGAAAGGCGCAAAGCTACACAGAGAAACCCTGTCTCGAAAAACCAAAAAAAAAAAAAAAAAAGATTTATAAATTCCTAAGATCTACCCGGGTTCACAGTAATATTTGTCTAGCCTTGTCTTTGCTTGCCGGGGACCAGTCTCAGCAGTTTTGGGGTTCCTAAGGACAGGACACCTGGAAGGCATAGTAACGACTCAGAGACAGTGCTCATGCAAGTTGACAGGTCACTTCAGGCTTCTGCAGTTGCTAAGTAGCTTCTGCTACAGCTTCTGCTTCTGCCATGGTAACCTCAGTATTTAATTATCATGAGCAAGGGGAAACAGAAAAAGGGGAAATCACCCAATACGGAGTATTCTCATAATTCCAAAGGTTATTCTTAGAAAAATCACTAATATATTCTTCATCATCTTTGATTAAACACAGAAACAATCCCAGGCTTAATGCCAGAGCAAGCACAATCTACTTTTATTCTTTAATGATTATACAGTCTTCTGAGCATTTGACCCAAAGGCTAGCAACATGCAATTTCACAAAAAAAAAAAAAAAAAGGTAAAAATAAGAACAGTGGTCAATGTAGCAGACAGTCATTTCCTTCTCACATAGCCTGCTCCAACCTCAAGACCTCTGCAGCTGCCTAAGTTCCTCCTCAGCCCTCTGCAAACATCAAGCCCCATGACTGGTGGGCCACAATGACCTCAGACAAGAAATCTGCCCCTGCAGGTCAGCAGCTTTTGTCCTTCTTATCCCAACAGTTCCAAGGAAGACCTGATCCAATTTTCAGAGCTTCCATGAAAGGAAGCTCACCTTTCCTGGCAGCTCTTTTCAATCTAGGAACCCAATAAAACTTGCAGCCATCACTCCAACCACTGCCACATTGTCTCCACACTCCTGCAGGAGGAATCAAAATATCTGGATTAAAGTTGCCATCTCCCTTTCTTGGTGGAGGACACCATTTTCCTCCTATTCTCGGTTCCCACACTTTTAGTTTGTCATCCCATTGAAAGACCCTAGCCCTTCAGGCTTACACCCCAAGCCTCAGGAAAGGAGAAACTTCAAGCACCAGGAAATGAGAAACTAAAAATCTAGTTCCAAGGGCAACCTGACTTAGCCATTGTTCAATCTCCCCTGCAACCATATAACAATGTAAAAAGATTTCTGTTAAGAGATGTGCTCAACTGTGACTGGGATAGTTGCAGGTGTTCCAGGAAGGACCACTGTGACCTGTGTGTAAACTCCACTCCTGCCCTGATGCTCCCCTTGAGGTTTTAGGAAGAATGTACCTGTTGACGTAACTGTACCCCCTCTGTGATCACTCTGTACCCAGACCATGATCTTGTGAAACAAAATTGTATGGGAATTGTAATCTTGTGGGTTTTGTGGGTTTTTCCTTTATAAGCCCCCATGAGGCTGCAGTAAGATGCAGCTCTTGCTCTTAGGAGCAGAGTTTGCCCTTCTATATAGAAGCTTAATAAAATCCTCCTGCTATTGCATCAACTGGACTGGAGTCTGGGTTCTTGGGGCACCCACTTGAGACCCTAAATTTTGGGGTCCAACACCATCTATATGTTACTCCATCCATTGTCTTCGGCCAATACCCTGTAGGGTCTTAGGGTCTCAAGTTTTAGGGTCTCAAGTTTTATACAATGCCCTTGGAATAGCCTCAGAAACTGAATTATTCATCATGACCAAATTGAGTCCATTGAGCTGATACACATCATACCATGTGCTATAGTTAACCACACATTCAGAACCTTTTATCCAAGCCTGAAAAGCTTCCCCGGGCTGAAGGTTCTTTCCCATGACCTGCATAACTGCCTTGACCCCAACCTGGGTGACCATCTCTGTATAATTTCCCCTGAAATTTGTTTCATTCCCATCCTGTTTCACAGAAAGTACCCTTGGTCTAGGAACACAGAACATGAAGATCAGATAGAAGAAAAAGATTAGCATTACAAGAAGTAATTATATGGAGGAGAATGTGACATGTGCATGCCATAAATCATGACCTTGGGACACATAGGCATTTCTGCCTTGGCCCTCTAGAGGCATGCCAAGCAGAAGATCTGGAGGGGAGCTTGAGGAGGGTTGGAGGTCCACAATCTTGGGCCCTCATCTCCAGTTTTTGCTGGCAGCACATCAGGCATTTGTATGCCGTCTCCAGCATTTGGCATTTGCTCACTTTTAAGCTTTACTTATTTGGATAAACTAAGCCATACAAGAATCTATAATAGAGTGTATGATTCCCCAAGGAAGTCCTTTTCCCAAGGTCAGGCATTTAGACAAAGCCCCCCATTCCCCTCAGGGGCTTAAAGAAAGTTCCTGCTTGCTTAAAAAAAAAAAAAAAAAAAAAAAAAAAAAACACCAGAAAAGACATTCTCATCTCTGGCAAGAGGAACTTGTGGCCCTTCCATTAACATGACTGGTGCCTATTAACTTGTCAAGGTCAATGCTAGCCTCCAGGATCCCTGATCACAAGCCACATCCCAGTTCACTTGCCCTTGTCCCATTTAATTCTGTGTGCAACTACAGAGTATAAAAGATGTATTCTTTCTCCAATAAATTGCACAGGCAGCCATACTTATTCACCCTCAGATCCCTATCAGTCATAGCCCTCTCCCCATCCCCCAACTCCATACATCTTCTGTGGGACCTGAACCCCACCAGAGCTGGTCTCCAGCATTACTCCCTAAAAATTATTTTTCAGAAGCTGCTCTAAGAGAGCATGATGGCAATTTCAGGATCTACCAGAGCCCAGCCAATCAAATTAAAGCTATTTTCCTGCTACATGGAGTCAGCCTGACCTAGGCCCCCTTAAATCCTGGAGACAACCCTCAGGCTGCCTTTCTTCAATAGGAAGTAGCCAGGGAGAGAATCCATTGCTTCATCTTCTTATCTGTTGTCAGGGTCTGGAATGAAAGGTTAAAGACCTAAATGCCTCAAGTGGTCCTGACTGACGTCACCTGTGGGAGCTTCTGATAAGGGGATCCACAAATGAAACCTGCTGGGATCCACCTCTCCCAGACTGCAGGGGAAGTGATAGACTCTTCATCCTCAACCTCCTTTTCCACTTGTAAAACCCTAAGACACCACACACACACACACACACACACACACACACACACACACACACACACACACACACACTTGTAAAACCCCAAGACATACACACACACACTGGGCCTCAAAACTCAGGACAAATGGCTGCCCTTCAGATGTTCTCATGACAAGGCCCCAGACCTTAACATAACTAACTCCCTGATGGAAGTGCCACTCCGGCCATAAAACTCAGCACATAGCACCACCTTTGAAAAATGAAAAAAAAAAATAAACCTACTCCAACAAAGCCCATAGTCCTGGGAAAGTCTCTAAATGACTAACCTTGCTTTTTGCTTCTGTAGTTCTGTTTTTGACTAACTGTTCTTTTTTTTTTTTTCCTGGAGCTAAGGACCAAACCCAGGGCCTTGTGCTTGCTAGGCAAGCCCTCTCCCACTGAGCTAAATCCCCAACCCCTGACTAACTGTTCTTAACTGAAGTATGTCAACCCAGCATATATTTTGTGCTTAAAAGTTCACCCTGAGGCTGGAGAGATGGCTCAGCTGTTAAGAGCACTGGCTGCTCTTCAAGAGGACCCAGGTTCAATTCCCGGCAACCACATGGCAGTTTACACCTGTCTGTAACTCCTGTTCCGGGGGATCTGACTCCCTCACAAAGACATGCAGGCAGAATACCAAAGTACATAAAATACAAATAAACAAAATTTTAAAAAAAAAGTTCACCCTGAGAAAGACTGGGGGATACACTGAGATCCCAAACATCAAGTATAGTTGCCACCTGCCTAATAAAGACATTCTGTTAATCCCAACTTCAAGAATAAGACCACTACATGGGGTTGGGGATTTAGCTCAGTGGTAGAGCGTTTGCCTAGCAAGCACAAGGCCCTGGGTTCGATCCTCAGCTCCAATAAATAAATAAATAAATCCACTACAATTTCAACCAAATTTGAAGCAAGATTAATTTTTATTAGAGTGCACCCAAGAGCTGGCCAGAGACTACTTCCTAAATCAGCCCCAATCCACCTACCTCTTGGGCCCCTTTTAAGGAATAAAATTACAAGTAGTTTCACAGAGGAGAGACAAAGGGGCAATAAGGGAATAACAAACCAAAAAAAAAAACCCTTTAAAACATCAAGTGGTCACCAACCATGAGATTAGGGAGGGATCAGGGAGGGTCAGGATAATCCCAAAAATAAGTCAAGGTCATGGGCTGCGGAAGGTCAGGTTCCAGGAAACAGAGCAACTCAGCTCTCATTGGCAATAGAAACTTTTTTTTGACAGTTTCTCTGTATAGCTTTGCGCCTTTCCTGGATCTCACTCTGTAGCCCAGGCTGGCCCTGAACTCAGAGATCCGCCTGGCTCAGCCTCTCGGAGTGCTGGGATTAAAGGCGAGCGCCACCACCGCCCGGCGAAACTTATTTTTTAAATACAGCATAATGGCTCCTGCCTTCAAAATTGAGGCAGGTTACTCAATTCTGTTGGCTTAAACCCATGTCTGCGGAGTCTTCTTTGGTGAATACCCCACAACATTCCCATTAAAGAATAATTCAGCCTCTGGAGACGTCTATCTGCTTTCACACATTTCCAAGTCACCTCCATCAATTCCTAACAAGGAACCTCATCGGGCAGTGCTACACAAAGGGAATACAGGATATCTCAGGAACATCACAGCAAGCACACAGCGGGCTTGGAACCAGTAACCACAGCCCTGGAGGGTGGGCAGGTCGGCTGAAACCTTAACTCGCTAGAGGCTCTGGCCATAGCCCGGAACCTTGCCAAGTCTGTTGGACAAGAACACAAAACTCAAGTTTCCCTTTTGTCTTTTCATGTGCGCCGCTGAGAAAGCCTCAGATTAGCCTGGCCCCAACAGGTTTCATTGTATCCCTAGCCGGCCTTGAACTTGTAGTCCTCCTGCCTCCATCTCCCTAGTGCTGGGTGACAAGTTGTGCGTGCCATCACACCCAATTTTCCATGAATAAATCTGGATTTCTTGTGTCCTTTTTGGAGACAAGGTCTCCTGCGGCCCAGGCTGACCTCTCACTGTGCAACCGAGGCTAGCCTGCCTGCAACTCCAGATTTTCCAGTTTCTACCTTCAGCCCCCGTGCACATGCCCAATCAGATCTGAGCCAGCATTCGCCTCTGGACAGGCACCAGGCCGGGGCAGGACTGCGCTGGAACGCACAGGTTTCGGGACTCTGCTGGAGGCGACTGATCCTGTCCATCAAGGAGCAGGGACTCCCTGGAGCCAATCAGGATGGCGTGTGAGCGGAGTCGTCCAATCAGCAGCGGGCAGCCGCTCTTCCGGTGCCGCCTCTGTTCGGCGCTCACCTCGGCCGCGCAGCCGCGCGCACGGTCCGCGGTGGCACCAGGCGGAGCGCAGCGAGAGCGGGAGCGCGCCATGGTGAGTGCGGCGTGGGGACGCGGGGGGAGGCGGAGGGCGGAGGGGCCACGGGCTCCGCGCGGTTGGCGCTCGGAAGTTCCCGGAACTTGCTGAGCGTTTGCAGACCGACTCTGCGGCCTCTTCCTGGAGCCCGCAGCCCAACTGCAGGAAAAGGGGGTCGCCGTCGATGTGTGTGTTCAGGGGTTCGAGTGGAAAGGGAGACGTGGGGCCCTCTCTGGGTTAATTGCTCCTGGGGCTGTTTCTAGATGCGTTCTTTTGGTGTTTTTAATTACACTTATTTGTAGGGGTGGGCTCGTGGGGAGGGCAGCGTCCGGTCTCGCCTTCCACCGTGTGGGTCCTGGGGATCGCGCAAATCGTCAGGTTTGGCAACAAGCACGTTTTCAGCTGAACCCTCGCGCAGGTTCCTTCTTTCTTTTTCCCCTCACTATTTTTGTTTGTTTGTTTGTTTGTTTGTTTCGAGACAGGGTTTCTCTGTAACAGCCCTACCTGTCCTGGAACTAGCTCCCTAGACCAGGCTGGCCTCTCAAGACATCTGCCTGCCTCCGCCTCCCGAGCGCCGGGATTAAAGGCGTGCGCCACGTAACTATTTTTTTTTTTCCAAAGATGCGTTTCTTTATGTGCATATTCACACACCTGGTGAGACCATGTTCCTAGGATGAGAGAAAGAGGTTTTTGTCTCTGGGGCTGGGGAGATGGCTCAGAGGTTCTGAGTTCAATTTCCAGCAACCACATGGTGGCTCACAACCATCTGTAATGGTATCTGGTGCCCTCTTCTGGCCTGCAGGCATACGTGCAGACGGAGCACTCAAAAAAGGTCGGCGGGGCGGTAGCGGCCTGCGCCCTTAATCCCCGCACTCCGGAGGTAGAGGCAGACGAATCTCTGGGAGTTCGAAGTCAGTCTGGTTTACAGGGGGAGTTCTAGGACAGCCACAGCTACAGAGAACAACCTTGTCTCGAGGGGGAAAAAAAGTCTTTGAATATACAGCAGCTGAAGAAAAATTACAACTTCTTGGAAAAACTTTTCTTCAGTTGCTGTATGTTTCTGTTTCCCCCATTACACCACAAACAAAAGGGCTGGGGGCTGGGCGTCCGCTGTAGCCCCGACTGGCCAGCACTGTTTCATTACCCAGTCTGAAGACAGGACCCTGTGGCCCTGACCTACTTATGGACAGAAACAGGGATCCCAGTCCCAACAACAGAAGGGAGAGCAATCATAATACAGGGCATGTTAAGGAGGAAAAACACAACTCTCATCTCAGGGGAATAAAGGCATGGTTTATTCTGAATACACACATGAGTGGCCATGGCCGGAACCCCCAGACACTCCTCACACAGTGTTCCACTGTGGAAGTGGTTGTGTGATGGGTGGTGGCAGTGCACGCCTTTAATCCCAGTATTTAGGAGGCAGAGGCAGGTGGATCTCTGAGTTGGAGATCAGCCTGATCTACAGATCAAGTTCCAGGATGGCCAGGGCTACACAGAGAAACTCTGTCAAAAAAAAAACAAAAAACAAAAAACAAAAAAAACCCAAGAAGAAAGAACAGAGTCATGAAGTGTTTATCAAAGGCCTCAGTAGGGCCACAGGTTTGCAGCAAGTAGGAACTCAATGCTGTGGGATTCTGAAGCTGTGTCTGACATCCTCAGATATTCCGGGTTTGGGGGAGGTGCGTGGTTGGCTAAGGATTGTAGGATTTTTTTTTTTTTTTTTGGTTTTTTGAGACAGGGTTTCTCTGTGTAGCTTTGCGCCTTTCCTGGGACTCACTTGGTAGTCCAGGCTGGCCTCGAACTCACAGAGATCCACCTGGCTCTGCCTCCCGAGTGCTGGGATTAAAGGCGTGCGCCACCACCGCCCGGCGGATTGTAGGATTTTTGATAGTCACAAGGATGTGGGCTTTCAAAGGGACAAAACCCCCTGTAATCCTGTGAGCGGCCCACTGTGGGTGCTGGAAACTGAACCCAGGTCCTCTGGAGAAGCAACAGGTGATTATAACCACTGAGCCATCTCTGCAGCCCCTTAGGATTTGGGGGGATAGGGGGGGTCCTCTCACTATGTAGCCCTGGAGAGCAGGCTGGCCTGGGATTCAAAGAATCCTCCCTGACTCCCAGGTGCCAGGAATTAAAGGTGTGGTCACCTCTCTCCATGATCCTTGGTATCATCAGTCATTTTGGCCTAGAATCTTCATCTCTTTAATCTCTCTTCTCTCTTCCCCTTGCTGTTCTGCGCTCCCTCTTGGGAACTTCAGTTCTCATGGGGTTACCAGGAAACTGATACCCAAACCCTAGAAAATTCTAGGCTTCCTTAGAGCCCCAGGTGCCCAGCCCTGAGACCTCTAACACTTGCTAACAGCCAGTATCTGGGGCTGACCCTTTCTCTGCTGGGCTGAAATCTGGGGAGCCCCAGCCACCTTCCCTCTCCCTGTTCTTAGAGGGGCTGTGAAGGAGGAACTGTGTGGCCTCAGGCGGGGCCGGGTTAAAGTTCTCAACCTTGAGGGGAGAAACATTTTTTTTGTTGTTTTGTTTTGTTTTGTTTTGTTTTCCAAGACAGGGTTTCTCTGTGTAGCTTTGGCACCTTTCCTGGAACTCACTTGGTAGCCCAGGCTGGCCTCGAACTCACAGAGATCCACCTGGCTCTGCCTCCCGAGTGCTGGGATTAAAGGCATGTGCCACCACCGCCCGGCAAGGGGAGAAACATTTTGTATTGTTTGTTTGATTTGGGGGATCTAGCTTTTTGTTGGGTCTAAACTCCTGTCCCCATAATTGAGTAGCAAAAGTGCTGTGTTGCCATCTCAGGTGTCCCTGCTGCCCTGTAATTATAGACGTACACATACCTCGTTCCCGCCCTCAGCTACTGAACCTCTGATCCCTCATACTTCCACGGCTTCTTTGTTTTATTGTGACTGCGTGTGTGTGTGTGTGTGTGTGTGTGTGTGTGTGTGTGTGTGCGCGCGCGCGCGCGCGTGTGTGCGTGCGTGCATGCCTTAGTGCAGGTGCCTGCAGCCCGGGTGTCAGGTCCCCTGGAGCTGGCGTTAGAAACTGTGAGCCACCAGACATGGGTCCTGAGATCTGCAGGAGCTGTAAATGCTCTTAACTGCTGAGCCAGCTCGTCGCCCTGTCCCGACCCGCGGGTAAGTCAACGGAGACCCTAGAGGGGGAGTGAGAATGTGGGAAACGAGACACGAGAGATGGTGACAGGACAGGATTCGGAGCAAGTCTCGTTTATTCAAGAACATCTCAGGGTAGATACAGGGCAAGGGAGTGATGAAGCTCTGCCTCTTTCATAAACGGGTATCTAAGCAACCGTCCCAGGAAAGCCCTTAACCATAGCAGCAGAACGTGCTGAACACAGGAAACCATCAAGACCTGAGGAAATAACATTCCTTCCTTGAGGTTAGTATCTAATGCAGCTAAAGCAATCATAAAATGGCTTTAAAAGTGGAAAGTCTCCCACATCACCCCAACCCCTTCATGTCTTCCTTTGTATGTGGGTACCAGGCGTGGTGACCCAGACCTGTGACCCCAGCTCTGGGAAATAAAGGCAGGAAGATCAAGAATTTGAGACCAGCCTTAGCTACATGAGACCTTACTTTAAAAATATATACATTGACACATGGTAGCTCACAACTGTCTGTAATTCCAGTCCCAAAGGATGTGGCACCTTCTGGCCTTTACAGGTGCCAAGCATGTACATGCCACCTAGACATACATGTAGGCAAACACCCGTACACATAAAGTTTGTTAAAGTAAAAGGGAAAAGCATGCCTAGTGAGCCGGGCATGGCGGTGGGCCCCTGAATAACCAGCATTTGGGGAGCAGAGGCCAGAGAATTCAGTTCAGGAGCAGGCTGGGCTACCTGAGACCTTGACCCCCCAAAACACAGGGAAAAGGCAATTGGCCTCTGTCTGTGATCTCACTACTAGGGAAGTAGAAGGAAGAAGATTGGAAGCTCAAGGCCAGCCTGAGCTACACTGAAACTGAACAACAACAACAAAAAAAAACCAAAACAAGTAAGGCAATAAATGATGAATACAAGTAGGATGTGACTTTATTGGAAGGAGTGTAGGAATAGAAGGGGAAAGCCCACACTGAGGTTAGCTGGACAGAGTGTGTGTGTGTGTGTGTGTGTGTAGATGTGTGCACATGTGCCATGGAGTAGATGTGTGCACATGTGCCATGGAGTACATGTGTTGGTCAGACATTCAGAAATCAGTTCTGTCTTTCCACAGTGGGTCCCAGGGATTGAACCCCGGTCATCAGGCGTGGCTGCAAGCACGTACCTTCTCACGCACCTTCTCTCCTTTCTAGTTTGACTAGTTGAATTTTATCAAATCTCATGCGTCTTTTAAAGAACGAGCTTTTCCTTTTGTTGTTTTCTTGAGTTTA
The DNA here is from genome assembly GCF_049852395.1 of Peromyscus maniculatus bairdii. Lineage (NCBI taxonomy): Eukaryota > Metazoa > Chordata > Mammalia > Rodentia > Cricetidae > Peromyscus > Peromyscus maniculatus. The sequence continues at coordinate 4,413,628 of NC_134868.1, read as the reverse complement.
ATTTCTCATGTTCTTGGGATTGTTTTGCTTTAAAAGATTCCTGTGTGTGATGCATGAGTGCATTGCCCAGGAAGGCCAGAAGAGGGCACTGGATCCCCTGGAGCAGGCATTACAGGTGGTTGGGATCCACCCAGTCTGAGTGCTGGGAACTGGCTTGAGTCCTCTGGAAAATAACAGGTGACTCCACAGCAGAGCCACCCCCACCTGCTCCCCCCCCCCCATGTAATCTGATGCCATGTTAGAAGCAAACATACCTGTAGGGTTTGTTACATTTTCATTGATTAGCATTGTTTGATACTCGTATTCCTGGAAGATTCGGCATAGTCTACAGTTAATTTAGGTAGTGTGTCCTTTCGGTTAGTGCTAGAAGTACATGGATCTCATTTTTTTTTTTAAGGGAGGGTTTCTCTGTAGCTTTGGAGCCTGTCCTGGAACTCACTCTGTAGCCCAGGCTGGCCTCGAACTTACAGAGATCTGACTGCTCTGCCTCCCAAGGGCTGGGATTAAAGGCGTGCACCACCACCGCCTGGCTAAGGGAGGGAGTTTATTTCAGTTCAGTTCCTATTTATCGTTCATCATGGTGGGGATGTCACAGCTGCAGGAGCTTGAAGGAGCTGGTCATCTTTGAAAAGAACGACTTTTTTCCCTTCCACTAGCTCTTTATTATTTTTATCATTATTATTTTCCTTGTTCTTCTTCCTCTTTCCCTTCTCCTTTTCCTTCTTCCTCTTCTTTTCTTCCTCCTCCTTTTCTTTTTTTTAAATTTATTTTTAAATTACACTCGTGATAAAGAATGACTTTCATTTATGTGCCTCTGTATGCAGTGGGATGACGGACTGTGCCACCAAAGCCTGGCTTCTATTTCTTGACCATCTCTGATTGTGTGAGTTTTTGTTTTAAGGTGTGTGTGTGTGTGTGTGTGTGTGTGTGTGTGTGTATAAGTGTATAATTGTTTTGTTTGCATGTATGTGCACCCCATGCATGCAGTGCACACAGAGATCAGAAGGGGAATTCAGATAGCCTGAGTTACAGGCTGCTGTGAATCATCATGTGCACGCTGGGGATTGAACCTGGATCCTGCAAGAACAAAAGATGCTCTTAACCCCTGAGCTATTCTCCATTGCCAGTATGATGATGTTTATTGGGTGTGGGGTGCCTGCGTGCCATGGCAGACACGTGGACATAAAAGAATAACTTACAGTAGTCAGTGCTCTCTCCTCCCAGGGCTCAAACTCACGTCACAGATTTGTACAGCAAGCACTTTTACACACTGAACAATCCAGCCAGGTCCCTGGTGTGATTCTCCCATTATTTAAGCTGGTGGGATCCCTTCCCCCAACTCAGATCCTAGATGCCGCCAGAGGTTGAAGACTGAACTGGCTGCTCAGGGGGACAGTCTTGGGAATGCTTAGTAACTCCTGCAGCACTCCAGGGGGCAGCACTGCATTTAGTCAAGTGCTGTAGACCCTGCTGCGGAGGAGATGTTAGGTCCAATTGGATGGCTCAGCGGGTGAAGGTGCTGGCTGGCTGCCCAGTCTTGTGACCGCTGATCCCTGACACCCACATGGTAGAGGGACCCAACTGCTTCCGGGGGGGTTGTCCTCTTGTAAGCACCCATGCTTACTTTCCAGGTTACCTGATATGGCAGCCAGGAAGAACGAGCCTGTGACAGTTTTATTGAGAGCAATCAGACTTTTTATACCTGTATCAGGAACAGAATATAGTGACAATTGCCAGGATACGGTGATGTTTGCATGTTTGCAAACCTTACGGAGTACACAAGATGAATGTCCAAGACCAATTGTCCTGTCAAAGCTTCCTTGACTTCTAGGGGAACATACAGAGAAACACAAAGCAGCCTGAATGCTTCACTGCCTGAGGGAATGCATAGACACACAGTGCCCCAGGAGCCATGGACTCTAATCTGGAAAACCTATGATACATGCCTCTCCGGGCAGCTAGGCCAGGCCACATCCATGGTTCCCTGCGTTTTCCCCTCTTTTATTTTTTATTTTTAGGGTATGCAAGCCAATCTTTACAGCAGACATGGAGTAGCAAATCAGTCTCAAAGCTGTAATGCTTCCCAGTATAACCATTAACAAACTTCCAGAGACATTTCTTGGACCATAATTTAGAAATCCAATTTGAGACAGAAAAATAATGATCAAAAATCTTTGCTAGGTTTTGTGCAGCAATGGAGGAGGGTAATTCATCTCATTTGAATGCTGAATAATTAGTATTTCATCATGCAGGGTCTGAACATCAATACTCAAATTGCCATGTGACCGTCTTTGCTTAGGGAACAACTTGATTAGCAGTAGCGACACCAGGATCTGAGTTACTTGCGTCAACAGGGATGTTACTCTCTTTCCAGCTAGCAAAGCGAAGTGCAGGAGGGTCAGGTCTGGAAACCCAGTAGCAGGAGCAGGTGCCTTCAACGGGACAGCTTAGCAGATAGAGCAGTTCTGCAGCCACGCCCTTCCCTTGAGATTTCCTCAGCTCTCCTCCTTTTCTTCCAGTGTGGCCTCTGGAGACGCTTTGGAAGCTCTCCATCCGTCTTCCACAGGTTGAGTCAGTCTTTCAGGTATCCACGCTGACCTTTCAGCACCCTGAGGGAAAAACACAAACACAGCCTCTGGCTCCAGTGAATTGCTGTACCCGGACCCTTCAATGGGCCAGACATAACATCTCTCCAAAGGACCGGGACCCTGAAATGTTTTGGAGGGGCCCAAATTTAAATTTTTTTAAGTAAATAAATAGAAGATAAGGGATGGAGAGAGAGATGGCTCAGCTATTGAGAGCACTAGCTACTCTTCCAGAGGACCCAGGTTCAATTCCTAGTACCACCATGGTAGCTCACAACAGGGCTTCTGACACCCTCACACTGACAGACATAAAATAAAATTTAGATTACATGTATGTTTAAAGGGATAAAATACTGTGAGGAGTAGCCAAACTACCTTAGTCCTCCTCCTCTTAAATAACGTTTAAGCTGTCCATTAGCCTTTTCCACAAAAGATTGACCCCGAGGGCTGTGGAATGCCTGTGGTGGGTTGTATCAAATTGTTGGCAAAATCCTGAGAAGGCTTGGCGGTGTATGCAGGAGCAGTGTCGGTTTTCAGTGTTTTACAGGGGCCTGAAATACAAAAGCCAGGGTTAAGTTATCCAGAGTATCTAATAATTTTTTTAATTTTTTGAGGAATATAAATCTAAAGAATTGAGCCAATTTTTATTTATTTATTTTTGTTGTTGTTTTTGGTTTTGGTTTTTTTGAGACAGGGTTTCTCTGTAGTAGTTTTGGTGCCTGTCCTGGATCTCGCTCTGTAGACCAGGCTGGCCTCGAACTCACAGAGATCCACCTAGCTCAGCCTCCCGAGTGCTGGGATTAAAGGCTGCACCACCACTTCCTGGCCAATTTTTATTTTATTTTTTTTAACAAATTTTTAAGATTTATTTATTATTATGTATACAGTATTCTGCCTGCATGTATGCCTGTAGGCCAGAAGAGGGCACCAGAGCTTATTATAGATGGTTGTGAGCCACCATGTGGTTGCTGGGAATTGAACTCAGGACCTCTGGAAGAGCAGTCAGTGCTCTTAACCTCTGAGCCATCTCTCCAGCCCCAATTTTTATTTTTGCAAAGAGTTCTTTTAGCATTTTTTTTTTTGGCAGAAAGCAAAATATCCATATGATAAAAGCAAGAAGGGCTAGAGAGATGGCTCAGAGGTTAAGAGCACTGACTGCTCTTCCAGAGGTCCTGAGTTCAATTCCCAGCAACCACATGGTGGCTCACAACCATCTGTACTGAGATCTGGTGCCCTCTTCTGGCCTGCAGTCACATATGCTGTATACATAATAAATAAATAAATCTTTAAAAAAAAAAAAAGCAAGAAGAAACAATTTTTCTCTTCCCCTGTTGTTTTTTCCTGATCACTTTCATATTTAATTTTAACTGTCATTTTTATCTATTACTATTGTTGATTTCTTTCCAAAGCTGAATAGCATCACTGGGAATTTTCTCTGGTCTCCTTGTGTCTAATTCTCCCTGAATTGCTCTTTGTATCTGGGACCCTGTTCTCAGATCCAGAGATCCCTCTTCAGGGAAAGATTTGAGAGGAATCAGACTTTTTATACCTTTATCAGGCACAGAATGTAGTGCCAATTGCCAGGATCAATACAGCTGTAGTTGCCAGGATACAGTGATGTTTGCAGGATATACGAGATGAATGTCCAAGACCAATTGTCCTGTGAAAGCTTCTTCTACGAGATCATAGAGAGAAACACAAAGCTGCCGGAGAGCTTCACTGTCTACACAGTACTCACAGGGGCCATGAAAAACCTATGATGTGTGCCTCTCAAGGCAGCTAGGCCAAGCCAACTCCATGATTCCCTGCATCCTCTGACCTTGACTTATGTGTCACCAGTACATACATACACACACGAATAAGTTTTCTTAATGCTTGGAGTAATCCACACTATACACATCATCGCCTGCACTTACCAATGGAAGGCTGCTCCTTCTGTGTATCTTGAGGCAGTCTCAGCTGAGGGACTGCCCAGACTAGACTGGCATGTGGACTTGTCTATGAGCAATTGTCTGGGTTGTTGATTGATATTGATATAGTAGGGCCCAGCCCACTGTCAACAACAACGTTCCCTAGACAGATGGTCCTGGGCTATATTTTTTAAAAAAGCCAGCTGAGTATGAGCCTTAAGTGAGCTAGCAGTGTTCCTCCATAGTTTCTGTTCTAAATTCCTGCTTGAATCCAAGCCCTGGTTCCCCTCAGTGAGGGACTGTGACCCGGGGAGTGTAAGCCAAATAAACTCCATCTCAGTTACTTTACTGCTGTGGTTACTTTGCACCATGACCAAAGCAACTTAGAAAAGAAAGCATTTAAGGGCTTGCTTACAGTTTCAGAGGGTGAGTCCATAACCATCATTGCAGGGAGCGTGGTGGCAGGCAGGCAGGCAGGCACTAGAGTTGTAGCTGAGAGCTTACATCTGATCACAGCAGAGCATTCTGAGAATGGCTTGGGCCCACCGCTGGGGACACACCTCCAACAAAGCCACACCTCCGATTGCTTCCTAAAACGTTGCACCAGCCGGGACCCCAACACTGAGCTGTGTGAGCCAGTGGGGGACACTCTCGTTCAGTCCACCCCACATTCTTTCCTCACCTAAGTCGCTCTTGCTGGGAGTGTTCATCGCAGCAGCAGAAGTCAAAGTAGAACACCTGTGTGTTGCTTGCAGTTGCAGTGTGGGAGGAAGAGGAGGCCGCAGAGTAGACGGCAGGTCTGATGGCCAAGCCGTAGAACCGACGGAGGCATTGTCCTCTCAGCCTGGTATCAGCGGAGAGTGAGCACCAGCCGCTGCCAGTCCCTTTATTGTGTAATAACGTGGGATGTTTCAGGACCCGGTGACCTTTGAGGATGTGGCTGTGAGCTTCACCGAGGAAGAATGGGCCTTGCTGGATGTTTTCCAGAAGAATCTCTACAGAGATGTGATGCGGGAAACCTACAGGAATCTGACTTCGATAGGTAAGCATGCCGTCGAGGTTTCACTCGCTTTGTCGAGTGCTGATTCGGAGTGAGGATGCGAGCACACGACAGCCAAGGTTGGCCCTCGTGCCGCAAGCGGCTGATGTCACTTTATACTTTCTTAAAATTGTTCTGCATCTGTATTCCAGGAACGAAATGGGAACAGTGGAATTTGGAAGCTTACTACAGAAGTCTAAAGAGAAATATGAGGTAATGAAGACCCACAAAGAAACAGCTGAGAGTCACTGGATGTTGGGAAAATATTAAAAAGAGCACAAATTCAGACTATTTATTCTTTTAAAAACAATCTCCCTAAGCTCTGAAAATGAATGCTTGTATGTCCTATGGATATTCAAGGTCTGCAAAATAGTTTATGTAAGACATTCCATCTGGGGACAGAGCATTCAAATACATGGGCCTGAGGGGGCCATTCTCATTCAAACTACCACATACACATCATTTGAAAAAAATAAATAAGGAGCCTAGAGAGATGGTTCAGCCGTAAAGAACACTGGTTGCTCTTCCAGAGAACTCAGGTTCGGTTTCCACAACCCACATGACTGCTCACAACTGCCTGTAACTCCAGTTCCAGGGATCTGACACCTTTACACCAATGCACATAAAATAAAGTTAAATAGCTGGGCGGCGGTGTCGCACGCCTTTAATCCCAGCACTCTGGAGGCAGAGCCAGGTGGATCTCTGTGAGTTCGAGGCCAGCCTGGGCTACCAAGTGAGTTCCAGGAAAGGCGCAAAGCTACACAGAGAAACCCTGTCTCCAAAAAAAAAAAGTTTAATATATATATAATTTTAAAAAGTAACTAAATCTTTAAAAAAAAAAATGATAGGAGCTATGGTCCATCCATCTTACAGCCCCTCAAATCCACTTATGTTAAAACTTCTCTCCAGTGCTGTACCCTGTGTGGCTGGGCCACAAGGGAGTAAGGAAAGGACAGAGACTTGTAAGGGAAGCTAGGGTCAGGTGGGCAGTGCTGGAGCCACACCAAGTAGGCCACACTTGGCACCTGAGTGCATTTATTAGTACACCACAGAGCTGGTGTCTCTAGGAGGTGGCTGGAGGCTGCAATCTCAGGCTGTAAACATCTGGGATGAGGAAGCTGCAGTTGCTAGTCTTTCCCCCCACCTCCCAGACAGGGTTTCTCTGTGTATCCCTGGCTGTCCTGGAACTCACTTTGTAGCCCAGGCTGGCCTCAACTCACAGAGATCCACCTGCCTCTGCCTCCCTAGTGCTAGGATTAAAGGCGTGCGTCACCACCGCCCGGCACAGTTGCTAGTCTTTACACACACCAGTCACTCGTTTGTAAATACTTGTACTTACACAGTCAACATTAACACACAGGCTGGAGGAAGGCTTCGCCATTGTCAGTAGACTGAGGCATGGTCATACCCATGTCAGCAATATGCATTCAGGACTTCTGCCCACACTGTGGGTCATAAAAGCCCAAAGGACCTTGTAAATGTTCCCAATGTAAATCTAATATCTACTAATAAGTATAACACTGTTAATAAGTAAACTTTTAAGGTTATATTTCTTAATTCTTACAGAATACAAATGGTAAAGAGAGACGATGAACTTGCAGACAATGGCCAGTATAGAGAAGCCATAGCCCAAAATCCAGTCGATATCACAAACAAGACTCCTGAACTTCCTGATTGCCACAGCATCAGTCAGTCGTCCCCGAAGAGGCATGTTATGTTCACCTCTAAGCAGAGAACATGTGACTATCAGAAATATGTAAAGAAATACTGTGAATGTGAAACATGCGGTAAAACCTTTATGTGCTCAAGCTCCCTTAAAAAACATAAAAAGATCCACAATGGAGAGAAACCTTATAAATGTCTGCATTGTGAGAAAGCCTTTCGTTATCGGCACTGCGCCGATAGGCATATGCTAACTCACAATGCAGACAGGCACAAATGCAAGGTGTGTGGAGAAACCTTTCCTAATGCCGATGCCCTTCGGGGACATAAGGTAATTCACTCTGGAGAGATACCTGAATGTAAGGAATGTGGGAGGATGTTCTGGACTGTCAGTTCCCTGGACATGCATAGAAGGCTTCATACAACAGAAAAACTTTATGAATGTAAACACTGCCGGAAAACCTTCAAGAGTTACTGTTCCTTTATACTACACGAGAGGATTCACACTGGGGAGAAACCTTATGAATGTAAGCAGTGTGGGAAAACCTTCAGACATTCCAGCCACGTTCAAGCACATGAGAGAATTCACACCGGAAAGAAACCCTATGAATGTAAAGAGTGTGGGAAGACCTTCAGTTCCGGCCACTGCGCAAGGAGACATTTAGGGACACACGGTGGAGCCTGGCCTTACAAATGCGAGGTGTGTGGGAAAGCTTATCCTTATTTCTATTCCCTTCGAAACCATGAAAAAAGCCACGCCAAGGAGAAGCTTTATGAATGTATGCAGTGTGGGAAAACCTTTAAATATAGTTCTTCCTTACGGAACCATTTGACCACTCACACTGGAGAGAAGCCGTATGAATGTAAGGAGTGTGGGAAAACCTTCAGTTGTTCCAGTTACATCCAGAATCACATGAGAACACACAACGGACAGCCCTACAAGTGTCAGGAATGTGGTAAGGGGTTCTCGTATTCCAAAAGTCTGAGGAGACACATGCATCTACACAGTCAGTTGGTGATGGGTAGTTTTAAGTATGAGTTAGAAGAAGTTGAGTGTGAGTAGAAGAACTCCACACATTCCAGCACATGGGGTAAAAATGAGCTTAGGGGTGCAGTCGGGGGGGGGGGAAGTCTGCAACGGTTTCAGTCAGAAGTACGTGCCACGGTTTGTTCGGGGTGTCAAACCCTATGAGTTGACATCCTGTTGGGAAGCATTTCAGCGCTGAGGACTTGAGATGAATACTCACTTGGGAAAGCTTTTTGCCCATCCTTGTTAGCACACATGGGCAGGAAGACACAGTGGAAAGCAAACCTATCTCTGTTAATAGGATGGGAAAGTTCTACCTTGAATTTCAGCAGTGTGGAAAGTCTTCAATAAGCTCCGCCACAGACCCAGACTCTGTAAATGAAGGAATACTTGAACTTTTGCAATGTTAATGTTTTCAAACCCATGACATGAAGTGAGTCCCCAAATCTCATAAACCTAAGAAGTTTAAAACCTGTTGATTGCAGTGCTGTCCAGAAGCCACAATTGCAAAGAAATGTCATAGTGGCCTGTGATCTTTCTCTAGCTCACTGCTAAATGTGTGGATTTCTGATTCTTAGTCATAATTCTGTTGGTATTTTTTGATGTAGTTATACATGGTTTTTTTGTTTGTTTTGGTTTTTGGTTTTTCGAGACAGGGTTTCTCTGTGTAACAGTCCTGGCTGTCCTGGAACTCGCTATGTAGACCAGGCTGGCCTCGAACTCAGAGATCCACCTGGCTCTGCCTCCCGAGTGCTGGGATTAAAGGTGTGCTCCACCACTGCCTGGCTTAGTTATATATGTTTGATCGACATAATTTAAGTGCTTTTGTGATTAAGGGACCAATAAAATCTGACTTTGTAAATTGTCCAGATTTTGTCACAGGCCTATATATTCACATTTGTTTTCTAATAAAAATGTCTTTTTTCCCCAGCACAAAGTTTACTCAATCACTCATACTAAAATAGTACCTCTTTATGCTTTTTACATCTGTTACATTGTGTGTGTGTGTGTGTGGGGGGGGGTGCACATGTGAGTTCAGGTTACTTCAGAGTCCAGAAGAGGGCATTGGATTCCCTTGAGCTAAACTGTAAGAGCCAATTTCTGAGTCCTTTCTTGAGTCCCCATTTATTTCTGGGGAATGTTTTCACTTAGCTGTAATGGTGTCTCAGATGCGCATCACTGATTCCAACACTGCCTCTATGCGGAGCTGTTTGTTCATGGATGTCGCTTTGAAAATTGACTCCCTGGGGGAGCTATTCAGTGGCTTAGTGGCCCTGGACTCAGTTGCCAGGCACTGTAAAGTGTGTAATTGGGTTTCAGTTAAGCTGAAGATGAATTCAGAGTGAGATGAATTTTCTGAAGGGAATCCCGCTGGTGTGGGCATTCCAGAACTAGCCTTGGTGCTTCCATGGCAGTTTGCTGAGAGCTTAACCTGCAGACCATGTGGCTGGCAGTGTGTGGGAGGGGGTGGTCAGTCTGTGGACTCTCCATAGACGGGTGCATGCTGCCAGTGCCCGCACCGGCTTCCAGTTGGTGTGAGTGCCTGATGTGGGAATGTGTGCACCACAGCATGCACGTGGAGCTCAGAGTTGCAGGAGGAGTCAGTCCTCTTACCATGTGGGCCCCAGGGACCTGACTCGGGTCATCAGGCTTGGCCACCAGTGATTTTTACTGGCTGAGCCATCTCACCAGCCCTAGTTTTTTAATGTAGTAGATTTTAGTTGTCCTTTTCTTTGAGAGGGGAGGAGGACTTTTGCTCTGGCTGCCCTGGAACTCGCTTTGTAGACCAGACCCAGATCTGTCCTGCCTCTCCCTCCCTAGTGCTGGGGTGATGAGAGGCTTGTGCCACCACTCCTGGCAACTTTAGTTATCTTAAGAGTTGTAGTTAAACTGCCAGGTATTGTCTTCAGTGAGACTCACCACTGAAAGGGTCATTCGAGCAAAGTCACAATTTTGGTTGTAAGATGATTGTTGGCACACCCGATGCACTATCAGAATTGAATAATGGTATCAGATGAAACAGTGGATGGGAATGAAGCTTGTGTGGCACCCATCATCGTGTAATCAATAAACGATTTAATTCCCTTTTTAAAAAATTGCAGTTGCAAAAAGAAGATCTACCATGATCTTACAGAAAGTTAGACTTTTCCAACTGCCTTCTTCCAAAAGGCACCATCCCATGTGTTGTCAAAGATGGTATAAAAAGATGGAGGGAGGTGGAAAGATGGGATGGTGATTTGTGTGTAGTGTGTGCACACTCACATGTGTGTCAGTGCCAGGGATTCCGGAAGTGGACGTCCAGCCCCCTGCAGCTGGAGTTACCAGCAGTTGTGAGGCATCTGAAAGGGTACTGGGAACTAAACTCGGCAAGAGCACGAAGCTGTCTCTTCAGCCTGGGACGCTGTTCCAACGCTCGTCTCGAGAACCCCTCACCTGCCAGCACTGTCAAGTCATGAAGCTAAACAGGTTCTTAAAACCTAGTACTAGCTTTTTTATAAAAAGATGGATGTGAAGTGATACAACTTTCGTGGGCTGGAGAGTCAGTCGAGTGCTTGCCACGCAAACACAAGGACCTGAGTTCAGCTTTCAGAATTCACATAAAAGGCCAAGTAGGGCCCACAGACCTGCATGCAAGCAAAACACCCACACACATGAAATAGAAATATATTTGTCACCCTGGCTGTCCTGGAACTCACTCTGTAGACCAGGCTGGCCTTGAACTCAGTGATCCATTTATCTCTGCCTCCCAGGGGCTGGGATTATAGGCATGCGCCACCACCACCCGGCTAAAATAAAGGTTTTTAAAGCTGGTATAGTGATACACACTTGTAATCCCAGCACTGAGGAGGTAGGGACAGGAGGACTGGGCCTTGCTGGTTCAGGTTTATAGAATTTCCCATATGACCCAGCAGTACCTCTTCTGAGCACATCCCCGAAGGACTTCATCTCCTACTACAGTGCACATGTGTGTTCACCTGTCACTACGGAGACACGAGCACATCTGTGTTCACTGCTGTCACTACGGAGACACGAGCACATCTGTGTTCACTGCTGTCACTATGGAGACACAGACACGAGCACATCTGTGTTCACTGCTGTCACTATGGAGACACGAGCACATCTGTGTTCACTGCTGTCGCTACGGAGACACGAGCACATCTGTGTTCACTGCTGTCGCTACGGAGACACGAGCACATCTGTGTTCACTGCTGTCGCTACGGAGACACGAGCACATCTGTGTTCACTGCTGTCGCTACGGAGACACGAGCACATCTGTGTTCACTGCTGTCGCTACGGAGACACGAGCACATCTGTGTTCACTGCTGTCACTATGGAGACACGAGCACATCTGTGTTCACTGCTGTCACTACGGAGACACGAGCACATCTGTGTTCACTGCTGTCACTATGGAGACACGAGCACATCTGTGTTCACTGCTGTCACTATGGAGACACGAGCACATCTGTGTTCACTGCTGTCACTACGGAGACACGAGCACATCTGTGTTCACTGCTGTCACTATGGAGACACGAGCACATCTGTGTTCACTGCTGTCACTATGGAGACACGAGCACATCTGTGTTCACTGCTGTCACTATGGAGACACGAGCACATCTGTGTTCACTGCTGTCACTACGGAGACACGAGCACATCTGTGTTCACTGCTGTCACTACGGAGACACGAGCACATCTGTGTTCACTGCTGTCACTATGGAGACACGAGCACATCTGTGTTCACTGCTGTCACTATGGAGACACGAGCACATCTGTGTTCACTGCTGTCACTACGGAGACACGAGCACATCTGTGTTCACTGCTGTCACTATGGAGACACAGACACGAGCACATCTGTGTTCACTGCTGTCACTACGGAGACACGAGCACATCTGTGTTCACTGCTGTTCTATTCCCAAAGGCCTGGAAATGAAATCAAACAAAACACAGCTACACAGTGAAGAATGAAGATGGGAATATATGCACAATGGAATACTGCTCCGCTGTAAAACATGAAATTAATCTGCAGGAACATGGAGGCAACTGGAAAATAAAATTTGAAGCAGTGTAACTCGGGTTCAGAAACACAAATGCCACGTGTTCTGTACTATGTGGATTTTAGAATGGTTTATTTTTCTGGGGTGGGGGGGTGGATGAGCGTTTTGCCTACAGGTATATACATTCACCATTGGTGTGCTGGGTACCTGCAGAGGTCAGAATTGGGCAACGAGTCCCCTGGGACTGGAGTTGGAGGCCATTCTGAGCCACAGAGTGGGTGCAGAGGGTGGAGTCCATGTCCTCTGCACAAGCAGGAACTGCACTTAACCACTGGGCTTCCCACCCCGTCGTATGCAGATTTAGCGTGTGGTTTGTAATTATGCATTTCTAAGTAGGAGTGGGGGAGAATCCTGGGAAAGGACCCATCAGAGGAGGGGAAGTACCTTTAGATGCCTCTAGCTAACCCTCAGGAAACATTAGCTGTGCTGTGTTTAAAACCTGGGAGTCATGATTTACTGGGTTAGTATCTGACCGCTTACGACAGATTCTAAATTAATGACAGTTTGGTGAATAGAGACACTCGCTGCCAAGTCTGAGGACTCACTCCCCAAGAGCCTCATGATGGAAGGAAAGACCAGACTCCTGCAAGCTGTCCTCTGACCTCCACACACGATGCAGCACACGCATGCAAGCCACAACCAGCCAATCAAAAAATAAAGCAAATGTAACTTATTGCATTCCCTGACTGTTCTCTCAGGAACTGCGGTTCAAATGTTCTCCCAGGTGTTTCTCCTGATCGGCAGTGCTGCTGGAAGTGTGTGGCGTTCCTTACTCCTGTCCACGTTCGGTTGTTTCCATTGGGTTGCTTTTTAAAATTTGATTCGTCTTTCACTAGTTCTTATTCTGTAAGTGTAAATATTTTAATAAGAACAATGTAAGGGGCTGGGGAGATGGCTCCGTGGGTGAAGAGTGCGTGAATGAGGACTGAGTTCAGATTCCCAGCACCCATGCAAAAATCGAGCATACGTCAGTCAGGGACAGAAACCGGGGATCCCTGGAACTCACTGGCTAGTCAGTCTAACCAATCAGTGACCTCTAGGTTCAGTGAGAGACAGTCTCAAAAAAATGAACTGAAAAGTAGGTGATAGTAATATAAATACAATAAAAGATAAGTAAAATAAATAATAAAAGATAAAGTGAGCAACTGAAAAAAAATGGAATCAACCTCGACTACACACACACACACACATATGTACAAACACACATGTGCAAATACCTGCATGTGTATATGCACATAATATTCACATATACACAAAAATAACAAAATAAGACTTAAAACCGGGGAGGGGCTTGATTTCAAAGGACCTTCCCCTTTGAATGACCCTCATCAACATGTGGAGTCCTATCTATATGATACACACACAGGATAGGTGACTATTGTCCTGTGATGTCATTCATGCCGGAAAAAGGACTGAGAGATGTGAAGGAGTGGCCATCCACATTTCAGAAGGAGCTTGCAACTCAGACTTGGTATGTGGTGTAGAATACTCTCTCTCTCTCTCTCTCTCTCTCTCTCTCTCTCTCTCTCTCTCTCTCTCTCTCTGTGTGTGTGTGTGTGTGTGTGTGTGTGTGTAGGCTCACATGCCACGGTGTGTTAGTTTACTAAGTTACTCAGGACAAGGACAGCCAAAGAGAGACATTCGAGGCTGTAGTGGAGCTTTGCAGCAGCAGGTCAACCGTCTCAAATGGTCTGAACCCCAGAACAGCTTTGCAGAAATGCATTTATTGATGGTCACTCAAAAGTCAAGTTTCTCGTACCACAGCCTCTGCTGTGATCTATGTGCTGCGAAGGAACACACGACCCACGCACTTCTCAGTCCTTACTCTGCACTCTTTGCAGTACCCAATAACACAAGAATTCCAGGTTCGCGGGGAATGTCTTGTGATTAGTCATGCGAAGGCCATAAAGCTCCTTCAGAAAAACAGCTCCATAAATCTCAGGAAAAAAAAATCACTGATCAGATACGAAAATTTCCTCAGGACTTAGGCGCGTCTAAAACAACCCCAACATCCCAGTGTTCATGCCAGATACCACGACTTTACTAATTCTCCCACTGCAATGGAAGGCCAGAGGACAACTCGCTGGAGTCTGCGCTCCTACCACTCCGTGGGTCCTGGGAACTGAACTGGATCGTCACACTTGGCAGCAAGCGCCTGCACTTGCTCAGCCACCTCTACGATCCCTGCTCACATCCCCTGATGCTTGTCAAACCGGAGTCTGTACTTGAGGCTTGCGGGGGAGGGGGGAGGCGCGTTCTTCCAAAATGTGGTCCATCTGTGCTGTGGGCAGCTCAGCCCTGAGCTGTGCCTTCAAAGCTCACCTTCCGGCAGCTCCCTGGCTGCTGCTTGAGGACTCACTCGCTGCACAGATGAAGGGGTCCTGTGTCAACTTTGAATTCGTCCCAAGCATCCCTGAAAGTCCCAGGGACTGCTGCGGAAGAGGACTTGGGCGAGTTGAGGTGGTGGGGACACTAGAATACCCGGAAGAGGATCTTTGCTGAGCTCTGTCGTGTCCTCCAGGGATAATGCTCAGGAGACTTGAGTGATTGACAGGCGGAGCTCTGGAAAGGAGCTGGCGGAGGGGCCGAGGGTTCATTCTAACAACTTAGTGCACAGAACTGTGTCAATGCTTCAGCTCAACTCGGGGGCATCTTTTTCTTTTCTCTTTTTTTCTGTTTCTTTTTCTCTTCTTTCCCTCCTTCCCTTTCTCCCTTCCTTTTCTCAAGGCTGGAGAGATGCCTCGGTGGTTAAGAGCACCCAAATTCGATACCAGGGTTCCACATAGTGGAGGGAACCCACTCCACAAAGCCGCCCTCTGACCTCCACTCACACAAATAAGTAAATGTACATTTTCAAAAACTAAAACTTCCCAAGAAGTCCCGTCCCCCCCCCCCCCCCCCCCGTGTAGGGAACTCTTTTGTGGCCCCTGCTGCTGGGAGACCATGTGACCCACATGGAAGGGAGGACCCTTCCCCCTCCCAGGTCCTTCCCCGCTCACCATTTTGACCTCCAATTGTGGGAACTTTCTCCCGGATGAAATCCGGGTCAAGTTGGGCATCTGCAAGTCCTTACATCACTGCAACACCCAGAGAGAAGGGGGTGGGTTAAAGAGAAGATGTAGTGGGAGGCGTCCTTCCCATCCCTCTCACCTTCCGCTGAAGGAATTCCCCCTGCACCTCCTGCGCCTTCGTCAATGTGTTTTGAAGCTTCCAGAACAGCCTCAAGGTTCTCCTTTGTTCCCCCTGCCTGACCTGGCTAAGGCTTTATCCTGCACCAGTGGGAAGCACTCCATGAAGGCTCTAAGATGAGGAAAACTGAATCCCAAAAAAGAAAAAAAAGGTCTTGTCTCAGAGCAAGAGCTGCAACTCAAGGAGACAACTTTATTCAAGAGCATCCAGGAGGCAGCAAGATGGCTCACGGGAGAAGGCACTTGCTGCTGAGAGTTCAGTACCTGGAACTCACATGATAGAAGGCAAGGACCGGATCCAGCAAGTTGTCCTCTAACCTTCACATGGCAGGTATGTGTGTACGCGCACACACAATGATTGATTGATTGATTGATTGATTGATTGATTGATTGATTAGATGGTTGGTTGGTTGGTTGGTTGGTTGAGTTTTAAAGCTGGAGAAAGGGCTCAGCTTTTCAGAATGTGTACCATTCTTGCAGAGGACCAGAATTCAGTTCCTAGCACCCAGATGAGGCAGCTCACAATGCCTACAATTCCAGCTCCAGGAGATCTGGCACACTCTTCTGGCCCTTCACTGGTGCTACACTCACATGCACACACAGACACAAACACATACACATGATTAAAAATAACACAAATCTTCATCAACAATTTTGAAGCAGCCACAGAGACAGTTACCAGTCATCAAGTGAAGAGCTTTTCTTCAGTGGTGCAGCCACTACTAATAAGGTGTCCATACTCCCATAAATAACCCCTCACCATGCTCCTGCAAGAGTGAAACTCTGCTTCACACACACACACACAAAGGCAAGAGTAGGCAGAAGAACTAGCTTGGAAAGGGATGGGGATCAATGGGAGCGGGATGGGGAAAGAGGGTACTGAGGGATGAATGTGATCAAAACACGTTATATACACTTATGAAAACGTCAGAATGAAACTCACTATTATATATTATTAATACACTCCAATTAAACATCTTAAATATTTTTGATATGTATATATTGTGTGTGGGTATTTGTGTGCTACAGTAAGTGGGCATGATGGCTAAAGAAGTTCCATTTTATGCTGGGCATCCATCTTGGTAGCCACCAGTGGTTTGTCTCTGACTCCAGTCCCTGGAGGATAAGTTCCTAGTAACCTCAACTGAGTGACTCCCACCTAGAAATACACAGCCCTGACCATCTACTTGTTATGATACGGCTACTGCTTTTTTTGCTTCTGTAACTTGCTTATGCAGACACCCAAATGGCATGGACCACATGGCAACCGTTACTGCTTGACCAAGTTCCAGCATTTTGATATTGCAGATCACAATTCTCCAGCACCTTTTAACTTCATTTTTTGTGATTCTCGCTATGTGTTATGAGAGTTCCTTTATGCCTTTTCCTTTGGGAAATTTTCTGTGGGCTTTGCAGGGTGACAATGTATAAAATGGTGGCCTCTCAACAAAATAATTCTTTGGAAAAAAATCCCCACCACCAAGGACTAGGAATCCCACTGTGCCCTCCTAATTATACCAAGAACAGGAACGTTAGAGATTTTACCAGCACACCTGATCCCAAGGATGAAATGTCTACAATCCAGATCCAGAGATCCAGAGCCTAAGGCCATTAAGGTCAAGAGTTCAGTTAATAAGTATAGAGAAATCAGAATGGTACCATATAATGGGCAAAGAGTAAGACATCAGGACCGGCCCTTTTGGGAGTGAATGAGGGGAACAGGCCCGTAGAGTAAGACTAAGACACAAAGGAACACAATTAGAGAACAGCTCAGTGCTTACACTGCATCATGCCCCTTGAGGAATGAACATTGCTCTTAAATTGGAGTGAACTGTCTGGTCCCCAAGGAAGTCTTTTTCTCAAGGTCAGGCATTTGGATAAGGGCCTCTATTCCCTCGGGGGCTTGGGGAAAGTTGCTGCTTGCTAAAGCAGTCATTCTCATCTCTGACAGAAGGAACTTGTCCTTCTGTCAGTGTAAGAGGGTGCCTGGTGGAGTTACTGAACCTTTGAGAACAATAGGCATTTAGATACTTGCTGAACTTATGGCTTCTGTCTCAGGAAAAATGCTATGATGAGGTTAATAGGCACTTTCTGTCCCTGAATCATTGAGTGTACTTTCAATCTTGCCTGTGGCTAAGCTATTGAGTACAAAAGGTGTATTTTTCAATATGTGCCTTTTTCAATAAAGGGCACTAGCAGCCCTCTCGATTCACCCTCAGATCATGTCCACCCCCTTCCTTCCCTCCACGGACTCCACACATCCTCTTTGGGATTCAAACACCACCCCCACCACACCCCCTACCCCCACCCACCAAAGCACGTCTTGGGCACCCAAAGATTGTTTTGAGTTGCCTTAACCACTAACCTTGGCAGAACAGACCAGTTTTTGCTTGTATGCATAAGTATTGAAGGACTTCTTTTTTTTTTTTTAATGTGATAGACGTGTATTAAACAGCACCAGCCTCCGATCACAAAAGTAATGCAAATTCTAAATCGCTGAGCATCTGTTTGAGCACCTAAATTTCACGATTTCCATCTCTGTGAAGAGATGACAGAGGAGGAGGCTTTCATTCTGTCCATGACTGTTGCTCATGGGTGCTGAAAGAATGGCTCCACTTTTCTGCTCTGGGTTCCCCTTCGAGCAGCTCACCACAGGATTTTCCCATGCTTGGGATTTCTGGGGTGGCATCACCAGTCATTCATTCTTCCCCTGGCCAGATGAATGCTCCTCACTGCTTTCCAGCTTAGCTGCTGCTGTTTGCCAAAGACTCGAATCCACAGAAACTGTTTAGAAGCTGGAAAGAGGTGCCCCCACAACTGTACCTTGTTTCTTTTTCTTTTTTCTTTTCTTTTTTTTTTTTAATGCCGAATGCCATTTATTGAAGGAGGGAAGAGGTCTTAAATACAGGTTTACAGCACAATGGGAGAACCCCGGAGGGCAGAAGTTGCTACTGATGTTTTACAATCTTGCATCTAAGCTGTTAATACCCATTATGCAGGATACACAGACAAGGAACTTCCCTTAAGCATTCAGGAGGGTGGAACCTCTGAATTAGGCAGGGAATTAGCATAGGGAGGAGATTAAGGTCAAGGTCAGCCAGCAAGACAACAGTTACCCAAAACAGGGGCCAGGACCCTACAGGTCCCCCTTTCACTAAAAAATGAGCTTCTGACTTGGGTTGTGTGGGAAGTCAGCAGGTTACCTGTCATGGAGACACCTGCCCAGGCCACACAGGCGCTCTGTCTTAGGTTGGTGAGCGCCCCCCAGGCATTACCCATCTCTGAATAATCATTATCATACAGGCTCAATCATGTGTGAGCTGCAGAGTTAACTGCTGCCAAAGATCTCAAAGTGGTGCTGGGCTTGCAATCTGTGTGTTCGACATAGAAAAGACCAACAGAAGTCCTAACCCACCCATAGCCAGTAGGCTAAAGGCAACTGAGCCATTCCCTTCCTTTTTAAAAAATATATTTTACTTTATTTTTATGTGCATTTGTGTTTTTGCCATGCGTGTCAGGGTCTCCTGAAACTGGAGTTACAGACAGGTATGACATGCCATGTGGGTACTGGGAACTGAACTCAGGTCCTCTGGAAGAAGAGTCAGGGCTCTTAACCCCTGAGCCATCTCTCCAGTCCACCATTCCCTTCCTTAACGAGCTTCACTGCAAATTGGAGTCCTTGTAAGATGGTATCCCAAAAGCAAATGGAACTTGAGTTTATAAATTTATAATTTTCAAAGCCAATTGAAATGTATATAACTATTGAATTAAATTTATCATGCCCAATAGAATGAAAGATTAACTAACTGTGATAGCTACTTTTGCTGCCAGGATCTTTACTGTGCTAGCTGTAGTAACCAATTATGAAATGGTAATCCCAGAAACAGTAGCAGTGGTGGCCGCCACTGCTATAACAGCAACAATGGCAGCAGTGATGTCAGATTCTCTTCTGGGCATCCACTGGCATGGATACAACTCCAGGAACATGAACCACAAAGACCCATTTTTCTTGATCCTAGCACAACTTAAACTGGCAGCTCTGCAAAAGAACAACTAAGAACCATAAAGAAAAACCATGCAGCACACAAGGAGCATAACTAATAGTCTCATTGTTGGACCCCAAAATCTGGGGGTCTCGAGTGGGTGCCCCAAGAACCCAGACTCCAGTCCAGTTGATGCAATAGCAAGAGCTTTTTATTTAAGCTTCTATATAGAAGGGCAAACTCTGCTCCTAAGAGCAAGAGCCTCATCTTACTGCAGCCCCATGGGGGCTTTTAAAGGAAAAACCCACAAAAGCCATAAGATTACAATTCCCATACAATTTCGTTTCACAAGATCATGGTGGGTACAGAGTGATCACAGAGGGGGTACAGTTACGTCAACAGGTACATTCTTCCTGAAACCTCAAGGGGGGGGGTATCAGGGCAGGAGTGGAGTTTACACACAGGTCACGGTGGTCCTTCCTTGTGGTGGTATTGTGTTCACCAAAATATTGTGTACCTTAATAAACTTACCTGGGGTCAGAGAACAGACAAGCCACTAGTTAGTCAGTGATAGCACACGCCTTTAATCCTAGCATTCCAGAGATAGAAATCCCTCTGGATCTCTGTGAGTTCAAGGCCACATTGGAAATAGCCAAGCATGGTGACACACACCTTTAATCCCAGAAAGCCAGCCTTTAATCCCAGGGTGTGGTGGTAGAAAGTAGAAAGATATATAAGGCGTGAGGACCAGAAACTAGAGGCATTTGGCTGGTTAAGCATTTGGCTGGTTAAGCATTTGGCCTGGTTAAGCTTTCAGGCTATGGAGCAACACAGTACAGCTGAGATTCATTCTGGATGAGGACACAGAAGCTTCCAGTCTGAGGAAACAGGACCAGCTGAGGAAGTGGCGAGGTGAGATAGCTGTGGCTTGCTCTGTCTCTCTGATCTACCAGCATGGACCCCAATTACTGGCCTCAGGTTTGATTTTATTAAAAAGAACTTTTAAGATTCCTGCTACACTTCCTGGAACACCTGCAACTATCCCAGTCACAGTTGAGCACATCTCTTAACAGAAATCTTCTTACATTGTTATATAGTTGCAGGGGAGATTGAACAATGGCTAAGTCAGCTTGCTCTTGGAACTAGATTTTTAGTTTCTCATTTCCTGGTGCTTGAAGTTTCTCTTTTCCTGAGACTTGGGGGTGTAAGCCTGAAGGGCTAGGGTCTTTCACTCATAATGGCTACATTCAGGCTCATAAATTTTAAGATATCTTCAAAGGGGGCTAGATGAATTTCAGGAGGCCAGTAAATGTTGCATAGAGCCACTCCTGAAAAGTAGGTACTACACCAGCTTGAAGAGGGTTGTGAAAATGAAAAGGCTTAGCTGGCATGTTACTGTTAATAGATGGAGGTCAGTGACCTTCAGGGTTATCCTTAATCTCCAAGATGTCTGGGTGACACATTCTCAAACATACTTGAAAAAGCAGTTACCATATATTACCTTCTGGAATTCAACCGCATGGCTACAGTTCCTAGGCTTATGTTAATGCTTGCCAAAGCTGGCCATATTGGGCTCTCAATCCCCATTGGCATCAGAATGGGAGAGTTTTTCACGAAGGCCCAATAGGTCTCTGCCATGTTGGGCTTCAGCAGCAGCCACAGGGCGCACACAGTGCTCAGGAATCCAAAGAGGAACCTCATTGTTGAAGGACTTCTTGAAGTTTTCCCCTATCAAAATCCTTCCCTCTGCCCCTTCCTCATGGCAATCTCAAATTCGGCTCAAAGATGGTTTGTCCTGCTAGCAGCTAATCAATAAATCTTTTAATTACAATTGGGTTGAGTCTGTGTTCTTTTCCCAGGGTCACAGACTCCATAACAAGGACAACTTGCTGTAGCTGGTTCTCTCCTTCCACCCCATGGGTCCCAGGGACTGAACTCAGCCCATTGGCTTAGTGACAAGCACCTTTATTCACAGAGCACTCTTACCAGCCCACAGACTTTCTTAAGTGGTTGGCTCTTACCACTTCCCTGCACTGTGTATCAGGAAGGCTGGGGCTCTAACCCCGGCTTAGGGACCATCTCTGGGGAGACACCTGTCAGTGATCCTAACTGGACTATCCCAAAGTCCACCGAGGCCGGTGATGAGGTCACCTGAGTCTGTCACCATTCCCAATCCTCAAGGACAGAGACCAGCCAGTCCTGTCTGCTCCAGCCTTGTGACCTTCCTACAGAGCCCCCTCTGCAGGCTGGGGATGGCTGTGCAGTGACCAGGTCTCCTTACTTCTGGAGAGAACCAAGCTCGGGGTGACAGCCCTGAGAAAGAGTGGCTGCAGGGAACACCACCCGGCTAAGAAATTGACTGGTCCTGTCCTGCAGTTTCTCTCTCTATTGCCCTGGGAGGACCAAGTCAGGCTCCTCCTCAGAGACAAACACTCTCTTTCGCTAAGAGGCTGGGGCAGCCTTCAGTCATGCCTCCCTGCTGTGGGAAATGCTTTTGTACACTGGTTTAATAAAACACTGATTGGCCAGTAGCCAGGCAGGAAGTATAGGTGGGATAAGCAGAGAAGGAGAATTCTGGGAAGAGGAAGGCTGAGTCAGGAGATGCCAACCTGCTGTCCAGGGAGCAGCTTGTAATGGCACACAGGTAAAGCCACGGAACATGTGGCAATACATAGATTAATAGTTATGGGCTAATTTAAAATATGTATACATAATAAGTAAATAAATCTTTTTTAAAAAATGCTTTCTTGTCGGGGCTGGAGAGATGACTCAGAGGTTAAGAACACTGACTGCTCTTCCAGAGGTCCTGAGTTCAATTCCCAGTAACCACCACATGGTGGCTCACAACCATCTATAATGAGATCTGGCGCCCTCTTCTGGTGTGCAGACATACATACAAACAGAACACTGCATACATAATAAATAAATAAATCTTTAAAAAAAAATGCTTTCTTGTATAAGAGCTGCCTTGGCAAAGGACACTGTCAATAAGACAAAATAGCAGCCTACAGAATAGGAAAAGATCTTCACCAACCCATATGACAGGGCTGATCTCCAAAATATATAAAGAATTCAATAAACTAGACATCAAAATATCAAACAATCCAATTTAAAAATGGGGTACAGATCTAAACAGAGAATTCTCAACAGAAGAATCTCAAGTGGCCAAGATACACTTAAAGAATTGTTCAATATCCTTAGCCATCAGGGAAATGCAAATCAAAATGACTCTGAGATACCATCTTATATCTGTCAGAATGGCTAATAACAAAAACACTATGAACCAATGGCTGAGGGGCCCCCAACTGGATCAGGCCCTCTGAATGGGTGAAACAGTTGATTGGCTTGATCTGTTTGGGAGGCATCCAGGCAGTGGTACCAGGTCCTGTGCTCATTGCATGAGTTAGCTGTTTGAAACCTGGGCCTTATGCAGGGTCGCTTGGCTCGGCCTGGGAGGAGGGGACTGGACCTGCCTGGACTGAGTCTACCAGGTTGATCTCAGTCCTTGGGGGAGGCTTTGTCCTGGAGGAGGTGAGAATGGGGGATGGACTAGGGGGAAGAGGAGGGGAGTGGGAGGGGGGAGAACAAGGGAATCCGTGGCTGATATGTAGAACTGAATTGTATTGTAAAATAAAATAAAATTAAATTAAAAAAAAAAAAAACACTGATGACAGCTTATGTTGGAGAGGATGTAGAGTAAGGGGAACACTCCTCCACTGCTAGTGGGAGTGCAAACTTGTACAGCCACTTTGGAAATCAGTATAGTGGTTTCTCAGAAAACTGGGCATCGCCAGGTGGTGGTGGCACATGCCTTTAATCCCAGCACTCAGGAGGCAGAGCCAGGAGGATCTCTGTGAGTTCAAGGCCAGCCTGGTCTACAGAGTGAGATCCAGGAAAGGCGCAAAGCTACACAGAGAAACCCTGTCTTGAAAAAAAAAAAAAAGAAAGAAAGAAAACTGGGCATCAATCTACCTACCTCAAGACCCAGCTATACCACTCTTGGGCATATACCCAAAGGATGCTCAACCATACCACAAGGACACTTGCTCAACTATGTTCATAGCAACCTTGTTTGTAATAGCCAGAACCTGGAAACAACCTAGATGACCCTCAGCTGAAGAATGGATACAGAAAATGTGGTACATTTACACAATGGAGTATTATTATTCAATGATTTAAAAAAAAAAGATATCATGAGGTTTGCAGGCAAATGGATGGAACTAGATAAAAATCATCCTGAGTACAGCGGGGCGGTGGTGGCGCATGCCTTTTATCCCAGCACTCGGGAGGCAGAGCCAGGTGGATCTCTGTGAGTTCGAGGCCAGCCTGGTATACAGAGCGAGTTCCAGGAAAGGCGCAAAGCTACACAGAGAAACCCTGTCTTGAAAAACCAAAAAAACAAAAAACAAAAAAAAACAAAAAAAAATCATCCTGAGTGAGGTAACTCAGACTCAGAAGGACAAACATGGTATGTACTCACTCATAAGTGGATATTAGATGTAAAGCACAGCATAACCAGACCACAATCCACAGCTCCAGAAAAGCTAGCTAACAAGGAGGACCCTAAGAGGGATGCATGGATCACCCTGGGAAGGGGAAATAGATGAGATTCCTGGGTAAACTGGGGCAGGGGGGTATGAGAGGATGGGAACTTGAGGGAGCAGGTTGAACAGGTTGGGGGTGGTATGGAGGGGGAGAGCAATGAAGAGATATCTTGATGGGGGGCATTTGGGGGTTAGGGGGAAACCCGGTGCTAGGGAAAATCCCAGGAGTCCACAAGGATGACCTCAGCTAAGACTCCTAGCAATAGTGGAGAGGGTGCCTGGACTGGTCATCTCCTGTAATCAGACTGGTCTACCCTAATTGTCATCAGAGAGCCTTCATCCAGTAACTGATGGGAGCAGATCAGAGATCCACAGCCAAGCACTGGGCCAAGCTCCAGGAGCCCTGTTGAAGAGAGAGAGGAAAGATTGTATGACCCAGGGAGGGTCAAGATCATGACAGGGTAATCCACAGAGACAGCTGGCCTGAGCTCATGGGAGCTCATAGACTCTGGACCAACAGCTAGGAGCCTGCATGGGACCAACCTAGGCCCTCTGCATGTGGGTGAGAGTTGTGTAGGTTGGTCTGTTTGTGGGGCTTCTAGCAGTGGGATCAGGATCTGCCCCTGGCACTTGAGCTGGCTTTTGGGAACCTATTCCCCATGCTGGGATGCCTCGCTCAGACTTGATGCAGGGGGAGGAGCTTGTGACATGCCATGCTTTGTTGACTCCCATGAGAGGCCTGATCCTTTCTGAATGGAGATGAGGAGGAGTGGATGGGAGGTGGGGGAAGGGAAATGGAGGAGAGGAAGAAAGGGAAATTGTGGTCAGTATGTAAAATAAATGAAAAAATGTAATAATAAAAAAGAATGTTAAAAACAAAGAATTGCCTTGGTCATGGCAGCTTGGTCACAACATCACAACAACCGAACACTAAGATAGTGGGTACAGATGCTTGCCATCAAGTCTGATGGCCTAAACTGGGTCCTGGGGACCCACATGGTGGAAGGAAAAAACCAACTCCCACAAGCTGCCCTCTGACCTCTGCATGGACACACACACACACACACACACACACACACACACACACACACACACACACACACGCGCAGCTTTCTCTACTGTGCAGCAAAGGAGAAAGGGATGAATATTTACCTCTGCATTCTGTGAGTCAACCTTCCAAGGCATCAAAGACATATATGATGTTAGGCTTGTCTTTAGGGGGGCGGGAATCACTGTCTGAGACAGGAACTGTGTCATATGTGATAGGCGGGAGGCAGGAGACTAACACAAGCCAGTCAGAGCTGCAGGACAGCTTGGTGGTTAAGAGCACTCGCTACCCAGGCCTCAGGATCTGTAACAAGCCCGCAGACCTCGCGCAGGAAGTCCGGCAGAGATAGTGGAATGGCTGCAGCTTGCTGGCTCCCAATCTGGCCTCCCCAAAATGTGAGCCCCAGGTTCAAAGAGAATAAATCAGAGAGTGATAAAGGACATGTGGGGTCTTTTCGGTCCTCCATGCACACACCCAGGCAAGTGCGTGTACCTGCATCACACATACCTAAAAGAAAAAGAAATCCATATAGGGCTAGAAGGAGTTCTTCCTGACACCTCAATATTCCTATTCTGCTATTTTAACCCGAATACCAAGAAATGGGAAGAAAATAAAATTGGGGCTGGGGGGTGTCACCGCCTAAGGCGCTTGCCCACTAAACATGGGGACCTGACCTTGATCTTCAGAACCCACGTAAAAAGCTGGCATGGTGGTGCACACTTAGAATCCCACTGCTGCAGAGACAGCCACGAAATGAACCTGAGGCTTGCTGTCAGGCCAAACGAATCAGTGCGTCCCAGGTCGTTGGACAGACTCAGGCTCAGAAAGCAAGGTGAGGCCGGAAAGATGGCTGCCAAGTCTGACGACCTGAGTTCAATCCCCAGGACCCACAAGATGAAAGGAGAGAACCACTTCCCACAAGTTGTTCTAGAAAGCCCACACTCAGCCCATGTCATGCATGCACACAGATAAAGTAATTAATTTAAGAAAAATTATAAACAAAAGAAAACGCTTTTGTTTTGTGCTTATGGGTAACGGAGTACCGAATATCCAGGGTTAGATTCCCTAGGAGGAACTCGGCAGCACATTGGCCCTCTAGTGGTTATTGTTGGCATCTCACTTCAGTGTGATTTCCCCTAAGCTGTGGAGACTGACACTCCAGCTCCTGTCTGTCACAGGTTAGTGGTGAGCCAGGAAGGTTTCGTTCTCCCAACATGTCTCAGTTTCCCTGACAGCAGAGATACATCACTTTTTATTTTTATTTTTTTTTATTTTTTTTTATTTATTTTTTTTTTTTGGTTTTTCAAGACAGGGTTTCTCTGTGTAGCTTTGCGCCTTTCCTGGAGCTCACTCGGTAGCCCAGGCTGGCCTCGAACTCACAGAGATCCGCCTGGCTCTGCCTCCCGAGTGCTGGGATTAAAGGCGTGCGCCACCAACGCCCGGCGATACATCACTTTTTAAATATTTCCTTTATTTTTGAGGATTTCATACATGTACACAATGAAATGGTGGCATCTACTGCTAACCCCTCCCCTCCCCCACTCCCCCGCCCCGTATTCCTGTAACACCTCCCCTTCCCAACTTCATGTCTGTTTTTGGTAATAATCCACCTAGTGTAGTTAGCGCTGCTCACACGTGCATGGGTATGTAGACATCCACTAGAGCATGGGAAATCTGCCGATGGCCACATTCTCAAAACAGAACGATTATCCCTCCCCAGGAACTACCCACAGCCAGTAGTTCCTCAATAAGGGGTGGGGCCTGGAGACCATCACCCCCGCGTCTGCTGAGATTTTGACTGGCTTGATTATGTGCAGGTAACAACATTATCATGATGGCCACGTTTCTCTGGCCCCACCAGGCCCCGAGGTCCAGAAGAATCTCTCCCACCCGCGGTCCTGAAGCCACTCATAAAATAATCACTCAGAGGCTTAATGTTAATCACAAACTGTATGGCCTATGGCTCAGGCTTCTTGCTAGCTAGCTCTTATAACTTAACCCATTTCTATTTGCTGGACCCCAAAATCTGGGGGTCTCAAAGTGGTCACCCCAAGAACCCAGACCCCAGTCTAGTCGATGCAATAACAGGAGGATTTTATTGAAGCTTCTATATAGAAGGGCAAACCCTGCTCCTAAGAGCAAGAGCCGCATCTTACTGCAGCCTCATGGGGGCTTATAAAGGAAGAACCCACAAAACCCACAAGATTACAATTCCCATACAATTTCTTTTCACAAGATCATGGTTTGGGTACAGAGTGATCACAGAGGGGATACAGTTACGTCAACAGGTACATTCTTCCTAAAACCTCAAGGGGGGGTATCAGGGCGGGAGTGGAGTTTACACACAGGTCACAGTGGTCCTTCCTGGAACACCTGCAACTATCCCAGTCACAGTTGAGCACATCTCTTAACAGAAATCTCTTTACATTGTTATATGGTTGCAGGGGAGATTGAACAATGGCTAAGTCAGGTTGCCCTTGGAACTAGATTTTTAGTTTCTCATTTCCTGGTGCTTGAAATTTCTCTTTTCCTGAGGCTTGGGGGTGTAAACCTGAAGGGCTAGGGTCTTTCACTATTAATCTATTTCTTGCCATGTGGCTTCATGGCTTACTGGTACTTTCACACCCTGCCTCTCCTGGTGGCAGCTCACAGCATCTCCCTTCCTCTTCTTTCCTCTCTCACTGTCTCTCCATCCTGCCCTGACATAAGCCAATGCAGCTTTATTTATTAGCCATTGGGAACAACACATATTCACAGCATACAGAAAGACATGCCACAGCAGCCATGTCCTGACTGGAAGATGGCATTTCACAGCTCTCCTCTCCACCCTCCAGCTCTTACCTCATCTGAGATGTGCCCTGAGACTTGGGGGTGGCAGGCTTAATGCAGATGTCCTGTTTAGGATAAGCACTCATTCTCAGCCTCAGCACTTTGGCCATCTCTCCATTGACTGCAAAAAGTAGGTTCTCTATCCAAGGCTGAGGGCAATCCAGACAGTCAGCACCTGGGGCTGGGCAGACTACCACACAGCAAATCATGATGGGTGGAGGGCCAGCTGCAGGGACTGAGTATCGATGACCATGAGGACATGGGCATCACTGTAGACCTGGCCACGACTGGGAACAGAACAAGAATGAAGGAGACAGGGAAACCCCTGTCTCGTGGAGCTTGTGTCTTGATTAGAAGAGGCAAACAAGAAAACATACATCTGCTGAGCACCAAAACGCAATGACCAAAATGGATTTTAGTGTCTGGGGCTGGGGCTCAGTTGATAGAGCTTATAGCTTGGTTGGTAGAGTGCTCACCTAGCATGCAGAAAGTTCTGGGTTCAATTCCCAGCCCTTCATAAACAGGGCTTGGTGAAGCACACTTGTCATCCCAGCCCTGGGGAGGTAGACAGAGATCAGGACTTCAAGGTCATCCTGGGCTGTAAACCTGGGATGTATGAGAGCCTGTCTCCAAGAGCTAGAAGGACAATATGCCAGGAGCTGAGAACAACAAATGCAAAGGCCTGGAGCAAGGTGAGAATGAGTCCATCAGAAGCAGGGATGAAGCAGGTGTGAGGAGACAGTCCACTCAGTCATGAGATGCTAGAACCCAGCACCCATAGGAAACAAGCTGGGTGTGGTGGCACCCACCTGTTCTGCCCAGATTAGGACCCCCAAAGAAACCACTGTAGACCAAAGATGTCCAGAATGCAATAGCAAGGTTTACTTCTCGGCGCAATACAAGCTAGCAGGGAGCCCTTGTCCGCAGCACCCAGGTAATCGAGGCACGGAGAAGAGTTCCTCTTTCTTGGGGAGGTTAGCTTTTGAAGGCAAAAAACACAAAATTCTTCAGAGAGGAGGGGGTTAGTAGGGGTCTATCCTTGATTGGTCCAGTTTTCCCAAGCCTGGACTTTATCTTATTTTAGTTTGTCTGTTTGCTATGTCAGGAGTTTTACGGCCCATCTTTGAAGTCTGGTCATGTTATCTCGGGGGAGGGGGTGTCTCATGGTTAGTCACCACCAGACGGCCTGCCTTGTACTTTTAAAACCCAACTTCACCCTGTCTGGGAATGGGGAACTGACTCAGTTCTGGTTATTTTAAGATATCCCTTCCCTCAGCTCTCCGGGTCTTAGGGGGAACTGGGGTGGGGATCTCTCAATCCCAGCACTGGCCAGAAGACAAACAGATCTCTGGGGTCACTTAATATAGAACTTTGGGCCACAGCTTGTGTCTCAGGAAGCCAGGCTCAGTCACCTGTCCTCCATAAGCCAATTAGAAAAGTCAAATTAAGAGTGAAAAAGCTACATAGAGAAACCCTGTCTCGAAAAACCAAAAAATAAAAATAAAAAATAAAAATAAAAAGAGTGAAAAACGGAAAAAGGAGATTTGGTCAATGTGGCCACTTCGGGAAGAGCAAAGAGACCCAGCAACTCCCCCAAACCCACCTTTAGGGTCGTGGAGTAAGTTAAACTGTGAGGCATTTCTGTGCGCATCTGAGCTGTCCTGGGCAAGATGAGGTTCCACCTACCAGTGCCCTAGATTACCTTTGGAAGGTTGGACATCTCTCCAGGAGGAGAAAAGCGCGGCCCCTCTGGCTGGCCCAGGCTGGCCTTCTACCAGCTTGAGACTCCTGGGGAAAATGCAGTTTCTTGGGGACCATTTTTAATAGTCGTAACCAAAGAGTCTCTTCAGAATATATTCATTTCTGCCTTGCTGATCACAGGCTGGCTGGGAAGCCTGTCATATTGGTAAGGTCCAGGTTCAGGGAGAAAATATATCTTAAAAAACAGGGAGCTGGAGAAGCGGCTCAATGGCTTCAAGCACTACTCTCCCAGAAGACCGGAATCTGTTTCCCAGCATCCACTGCTGCTCATAACCATCCCTAACTCCAGCTCAAGGGAATCTGACGCCCTCTTCTGGCCTCTGTAGGCACTGCACACATGTGGGCATAGACTCACGAGCGCGCGTGCGCACACTCGGGAACTTATACATACAGAGGAGGAGGGAAAAGGAGCATAGGGGAAAAAGGAGGAGGAGGAGGAGGAGGACGAGGAGGAGGAGGAGGAGGAGGAGGAGGAGGAGGAGGAGGAGGAGGAGGAGGAGGAGGAGGAGGAGGAGGAGGAGGAGGAGGAGGAGGAGGAGGAGGAGGAGGAGGAGGAGGAGGAGGAGGAGACCCCTGCCACCAGCAGCAGAACCAAGGCAGCCAAGTGGAAAGAGCCAAGGGGACAGGCTAAAGAGGAGGTGACGCCGGCCAGGCCTCAGCAATGCCAAGCCCCTCGAAAGTGAGACACAGACAGGGAACCAGGCCAGCATCTCCGCTGAGGGGTCTCTCAAGAGCTCTTCCAGATACACCCACTACTCTAAGGAAAAAACTGCTGCTGGGACCCAGTGAGATGGCTCTTAAGGGTAGGCGGCAAGCCCAGCAGCCGATGGCCAACAGAAAACAAACTCAACGGCATCTTTAGAGGTTCCTGGTCTTATAATGTCATACAGGATTTTTTTTTACTTGTATTTTACTTTGTTTTTAATTATTTCTGTTTGTTACCCTACAGGTTTTGCATGTGTGTGATGGCTTCTGGCTTTGTATTTTTATGGGATTCCTGAGTCTATATATCTGCTCTTGTGCCTTCTCTTGGGCTCTTTTCCTTCTGATTGTTTTGTCCTATTCTGATGTGTTCATTTCTGTTTCTCATATTATATTACATTTTATTTTATTATTATCCCTTGGAAGACATTTGTTTTCTAAGGAGAGACAGAAGGAGAGTGGATCTTGATGGAAGAGGAGGTGGGGAGGAACTGGGAGGAGTAGAGGGAGGGGAAACTGTAATCAGAATATATTGTGTGAACAGAAATCTATTTCATAAAAGAAAATATCTATAATACATTGTTATGAGATGTAAGCAAACTATAATTTTGGGGATGGCTCTCATAAATATTATTATTATTAATATACTATCTTCTTATTTTGTGAAATTTTAGCAACAGGCTTTTTGTTATTCTAATTTCTATATGACATATACTAAATTATAATACCTTGGGCTGGAGAGATGGCTCATCGGTTAAGAGCACTGGCTGTTCTTCCATAGGTTCTGAGTTCAATTCCCAGCAACCACATGGTGACTCACAACCATCTGTAATGAGATCTGATGCCCTCTTCTGGTCTGTAGGCATACATGCAGACAGAACACCGTATACATAATAAATAAATAAATATTTTTAAAAAATTATAATATTTATTATGTATTTATAATACATAAATATATGAAAATGAATATATAGAATTTTTATATACAAAATGCCAAAAAATTGAATGGCCATCCCCAAATGAAATAAAATGAATAATGAGCATATGAAAAAAAATAATAATAGCAATAAATTGATTTACAGCCTGTGTCCTTTATGCAGAGCCACCAAGGTAGGGGGAGCTGATTCAGCAAACGCAAACACTAGATCACCTGCTTTTGAGTTTAAAGCAATGAAATAAAGGTGCCGAGAGACAGGCTTCGGATGCCCCCCTGGGGCTTCCCAAGACAGGAGATAACGGCAGCCCTGTTTGTTGAGCACTTGTTATGGACCAGGCACAACGCCAAGTCCCTTATGCTCCCACCTCCGGTGGTGGTGTGTCCTCCGGTTGCTTGAAGAACAGAGAGAGTGGCTAACCTGCCCCCGTCACACAGCTGAGCTTTCACCAGCACCCAGCATCCTCCAGGTCACTGGCTCTTCAGAGGTGATGTTTTTCTTTCCAGTGGTCTAGTTTTAAATTTCAGGAGTCAAACGGAATGGCCCTGAACCCCTCCATTCTACCCCAAGATGCTCCCAGGTGTTCTGAAGACAGAGAATCCTGGAGCTCAGAGGGGGAGGAGAGGGCACACCTCCTGACATTTGTGATGGTCCTGGGCACACAGTGAGGGCTAAGCCTGTCTCTCTTGGCCAGCACATAGCATTAGGGGATCCATGGAGGAAACAGGGAGGTCTCTGAAAGCAGAAGGAATAGCAGGAGCTGGAAGAGAGCCAGGAGTCCTGCTGGGCTGCCGGCTCTCCTTTGCACTCTGGACCAGTCCCTTGTGAACTTTCCTCTCTAACGCAGAGGCTTGGCCACGCCCTTTCTTTGGTTACACGTCCAGTTGCTATAATGAAACACCCTCAAAGGGTAAGGGAGTGGGGTGCTTTGGATGAGAATGGCCCCTAGGCTCGTGTGCTTGGTCCCTTGTTGGTGGACATGTTTGGGAAGGGTTAGTGTGGCTGTGATGGCTATTTGGGGTTTTCAACTTGACTACATCTGGAATCGACTAAACCCAAGCTGTTTGGTACACATCTAAGGGATTTTACTTGATTGGATCATTTGAGGTGGGAAGGGCCACCTTTAATCTGGGCCTCACCTTCTGGTGGCAGCCCATATAAAGGACATGGAGGAAGGAAGCTCTTGCTCGTCACCCGCTTGCTCTCCCTCTTGCTGGTAAATTCATTCCTTCACTGGCATCACACCAGTGGTTCTCAGCCTTCCTAAGGCTGCAGCCCCTCATTACAGTTCCTCATGGTGTGGTGACCACCAGCCCTAAAATGACTTTCATTGCTACTTCGTAGCTATCATTTTGCTACTGTTATGAATCTATGAATCATAATGTAAATATCCGTGTTTTCCCATGGCCTTAGGCAACCCCTTGACCCCCAGAGGGGTCACCACCCATAGGTTGAGAACTGCTGTGTTAGAGCCTACTTCTTCAAGATTCCAGCATATACGAAAAACCAGCTGAGACATCCCGCCTCATAAACCAAGCGACTATTGGACCCCTGGACTTCCCATTGGTAGACAGTCATTGTTGGAACAGTCAGGCCACAGCCTGTGAGCCACTCTGATAAATCTCATTTTATATGTATTCGGTCTGTAAGTTATGTTTCTCTGAAGAATCCTGACTAATTCAGTGGCCTTGTTGGAGGAGGTGTGTCACCGAGTGGGGCGGGAGACACTCGGACGGACTTAAGAGGTTCGCTCTCTCTACCTCGTGCTTGTGGATGAGATATAAGCTCTCCAGCACCGTGCCTGCCTGCTGCCACCATGCGAGTCATGGATTCACCCTCTGGAACTGTAAGCTCTCAAAAAAGTCTGTGGGTGTTTTGCCTACGCTGCACGCTTGCTTGGTGCCTGTGGAGGCAGATGAGGACTTGGGACCCCCTGGAACTGCAGTCACAGACGGTTGTGAGCCTCCATGTGGATGCTGGGAGCCGAACCCGAGTCCTTGACCTTAACCTGTCAGTCTAGCTTTTTCCTTTTTATTCAACACAGAACCCAAACTCGGTAATGGCGCCACCTACAGTTACGACGGATCGTTCCACCTCAGTTGACTTAATCCAGGGAACCCCTCACAGGTGTGCCCAGAGCCTTGCCTCCTGGGTAACAATCAATATTAATCTTCCTGTCCCTTAAATCCGACCTGTCCCTCTCTACTTCTCAAACACCTTCCATGGCTGCCTGTGGCTCACCGGAGGCGCGCCACCTGGACTCTAGAGGCTCTCTGCTGATGTTTGGTGAAGCTCAGACACGGGCGACCAAGACTTTTATTGTTGGGAATGTGCGGGGGGGGGGGGGGGGTAGAGAGTTGGGGTTCCAGGCCAGGTGTGGGGTCACTGCGTGCTCAGCGGCTCCACCCGCAGCCACAGGCCGCCCTCTGCACGCAGGATCAGCTCCGGCTGCCGGCGCGGCTCCTCGCTGTCTGGCAGGACGCGGAAGCGCAGCAGCGTCAGCGCCAGCGCCACCTTCATCTCGCTCATGGCAAAAGTCTGCCCGATGCAGTTCCTGCGGGAGGTCAGGGTGGGGACTCTGACTGTGTCCTAGACCCCACCCGGGACCGACACAGCACTAGAACCTGGCCACGGGCTAAGATATGTGGGACCACGCCTGGGCGTCAGTATCCTCGGAGCCTGGTCCAGACCAGCAGCCAAACGCTAGGGAGGGACTCTGAGCACAGAGAGGGGATCTTCCCCTTCCCCTCCCTGCTTCCCCAAACCTTTGCTCAATTCCTGTGCAGAGAGGCAGGTGGGAGATGCTAACGCCTCCCCCACCCAACTCCCCCTGCCCCCACTGCCAGCCCCAGACCCCGCCCCCTCACTCCCGACCTCACCTGGGCCCTGCGGAGAAGGGAATAAAAGCCAGGGATGGCCTGCCCTCGGCGTTGTCTGCGTCAAATCGGAAGGGGTTGTAGACCTGCAGGAACGCAGAGCCACGGTGGGTGACTACCATCTGCCAGCACAGCCAGGAACGGAGAGTCCTCCGTGTGCGGTGGAAGGTAAGAATTGATTTCTCTGCCTCCTGGGCTGGTGGACTGCTCGCCTAGAGTTAGGGGTGCGGCCAGGAGCAGCTGGAAGCCCTGGATCCCATTCCCAGCACCAGCATAAATCCGAATGGGTGCAAATCTGTCATCTCAGCACCCCAGAGGTGGAGGTGGAGGATCAATGGTTCAGGGTCAATTTTGGCTGTATAGGGATTTCCAGGCTAGCCTGGGATACCTGAGACCCCGCTTTATAAAACCTATGATTGGGGCTGGGGAGGTAGCTGAGTTGGTTGGGGAGGTAGCACTTGTCCTACCAGGCACATCCCTGGATCCCATCCCCAGCACCACATAAGCCAGGCATGGTGCTGCCCGCCTGTCATCCCAACACTCAGGAGGTGGAAGCAGGTGGATCGTAAGCTTACAGTTATGCTTGGCTACAGCGTGAGGTCAAGGCCAGATTGAGCTGCGCGCGCCTTCACCTCTAGAACCCCAGCCCACAACACGGGAGAATTAAGGGACAGCACCTCCGGGTCAGGCCACACAGCGGGATTGTGATGTGTCCCGAAAATACTTATTCTGCAGATGACACCTGCGGGGGAAGTGAAGCGGTGGAGACAAAGTGTTGCACGCTGGGCCCGCTGTCTGCCCAGGACCCTTCTCCTCCTCCCTGTGGGCACCTTTGGGGATGACCCGGCCGTCTGGGAGCACAGTGTCCTGAGAGCAGCAACGGGAGATAGCCATGACCGGGGGGTGCAGCCGCAGACTCTCCTTGATGCACATGGTGAGGAAGGGCAGCTGCGCCAGGTCGTCCCTGGGAAAACCCCAACCGACAGTTACCCAGGTCAAAAATGAGAGCACCGCAGCGCCCCTGTGGCCCAGCGGAACCTTTCTCCCTCTGGCAAAATAATCTTGAGGTGGATGAAGTGCTTGAGCGCTGTACAAGCACTAGAAGGCTCAGTGAGGAAAAGCACTTGCCGACAAGTCTGAAGACCTGAGTTCGGTCCCCAAGAGCGACATAAATTAGCTAATGTAATTTTTGAAAATGAAAACAGAAACAAAATTTCAACAGTGGAAAGGCTGAGACAGGAGGGTTATGAGTTCCAGACCAGCCTATGGCACACAGTGACACTCTGTCTCAAAATACT
The DNA here is from genome assembly GCF_049852395.1 of Peromyscus maniculatus bairdii. NCBI lineage: Eukaryota > Metazoa > Chordata > Mammalia > Rodentia > Cricetidae > Peromyscus > Peromyscus maniculatus. The sequence continues at coordinate 4,378,189 of NC_134868.1, read as the reverse complement.
TTATCAATTAACAGTTGGTTAGCTTACTGATTAGTTAGTTTAATTGTGTTTATTAGCAATTAACTTTTGATTATTCAAAAGGTTTTTAAATCAGAGAATTAGGAAAGTGCCAAAGAAAGTTTAGCCTGGTAGCTTTAGGATCTTCTTCTGAGAGAACTCAATGTCTAAATGCCAATGGTTTAAAAAGTCAACAAATGGGCTGAGAGATGGCTCAGTGGTTACCAGGACCTGAGTTCAGTTTTCAGCACTGACATCAGGCAGCTCACAACTGCCCCATAACTCCAACTCCAGAGACTTGACACACTCTTCCTACCTCTGCAGGCACTGTATTCACATACACCTTCCCACCTACACACATACACCACACACATACCATATAATCTTAAAAATAAAAATAATTTTTAAATGAACAAGTTTGAATAAAAATTATTGTCTCTGGAAAAAAGAGAAAAACCAAAGTACAAAATAGTAAAAAGTTAAAAAAAAAATTGTCTAAAATGCTTTTGCTTTCCTTCATCACTGTACTAGAGATACTAGCAAATGTAATTAACCAAGAAAAAAAAAAAAGGAAGGAAAGAATGTAACTTGCTGTAGAAGGGTAAATGTGTCATTTTAGCAGAGAGAGGTGCTGGGGGGGGGGTTGTTTGGGTTTTGGTTTGTTTGAGGTTTAGTTTTGGTTTTGTGGACTTAGGATCCATCTTAGCATGTGCTAGGCAAGTGTTCTCCCACCAAGCCCCACCCACAGCCCCAGACAGGGATTTTATGCTTAGAAAACACAGCAGAATCCACTGGGGAACTTGAACAACTTGTGCAGAGCCAACAATGTGGCTGAAACCTTTGATCTGTGTTCTTTTGGTGTGAGCAGCTAACTGCTCAAAATCTGAACTCTGTGGCACATCACTCAGCCCCCTGGCCCAGCGCCATACATATTCTCTTCCTACAGGCTGCCTGGTTGCTAGCTTTTTGTTTGCTTGTTTGTTTATGTATCCCCCCAAGGATGCCTTTTTTGTTTGTTTATATTTTTAAGGTTTTTTTTTTTTTTTTTTTTTTTTTTTTAAGATTTATTTATTTATCATGTATACAGTGTTCTGTCTGCATGTGTCCTTGCAGGCCAGAAGAGGGCACCAGATCTCATTACAGATGGTTGTGAGCCACCATGTGGTTGCTGGGAGTTGAACTCAGGACCCCTGGAAGAGCAGTCAGTGCTCTTAACCTCTGAGCCATCTCTCCAGGCCTATTTTTAAGGGTTTTAAAGTGTGTGTGTGTGTGTGTGTGTGTGTGTGTGTGTGTGTGTGTGTGTGTGTGTGTGTGTACATTTGCATTACAGGTGCCCAAGGAGTCTGGCAACATTGGATCCTCTGGAGCTAGGGTTACTTGCAATTATGAGCAGTCCAGCATGGGTCCTGGGAATGGACCTGGGGTCCTTTGCATTTCTCCAGCCCTGTTGTGTGTTTTGAGGTAGACAAGGTCTTGTTATGCTACCCAAATTTATCTCCAACTCCTGACTCAAGGGATCCTCTTGCCTCAGCTTCCCAAGTAGGTGGGACTAAATGTGTGCCCCCGACACCCAGCGCACCTGATGTTTCAAAGGAACTTCAATAACTAAGCTAAAGTTTTTCTGGATGACTAAAGGATTGTACAGTTAGGTCAATCTGACAGGGGAGGACCTTGGAAGATACCTACAAGGACCTTTGCAATACAGAGCTGATGTGCCTATCTTCTGCTCAAACCCTCTCCTGGCCCCATAGATGCCCTTGGGTTAAAATCAAAGTCACTAACATTACCTGCCCAGTCTATGCTGGTGGCATCTTAGCCCCAACACACACACACACACACACACACACACACACACACACACACACACACACCTTCTTCCTGTCCCACTTTCTCATTTCCCTTCCTCCCCCTTCACCTCCATCTTTCAAAGCCTCTCTCCCCGATCTAAATGCAGACCTCCTTGTCCCTCCTTCCCTCTCCCATCTTTATTTTCTCGTGAGAAGAGCCAAGGAGAGGGACTCAGAAGCACACCAGCACCTGCACTCACCATTCCATCTCCTCAGGCTCACGGCCCCTCAGGAGATCCCGCACCTCCTGCCGGCAGCGATCCTGGTATTCCGGGTGCCTTGCCAGGTTGTACAGGATCCAGGAGAGCCCACTGGCCGTGGTGTCGTGGCCTGAGGGGCAGACAGGCAGCCTGGGTCTCTCGGCTGCTTCAGCATCACCAAGTGGACACCATGCAGGTGGCTCAGTCCCCAGGAAGTGTAATTGCCAAGGAAGGACAGAGAAGGGGAAGGGATAGAGGGATCCAGGTTCCGCCTACCAGGTCACCAGGATGCTTAGACAGACACCTCCCCTCTCTGCAGCAGTTCACGGAACACTCACCTCCAAACATGAAGGTGTCGGCCTCTGCTCGGATGTCCTCATCAGACAGTGCCTTTCCGTGTTCGTCCTGAAGACAAGGCAAGACACCAATGGCACCAGTTCTGAGTATTCCTGTGTCCAACTGAGACAGTCTCTGAAGAGCCCTGGTCCATGTGGACACCCTCCCAACCACACCCCTGCACCTGTGTTAATCACCATTCTCAGAGTCCTCACGCCAGTGGTGTCATTCCTGGCGGCTGGCCTCTGTCCTAACCCTGGAGGAACCCGCAACCCGTCGGTGTTCTTTTTTTTTTTTTTTTTTTTTTTTTTTGGTTTTTCGAGACAGGGTTTCTCTGTGTAGCTTTGCGCCTTTCCTGGAACTCACTTTGTAGCCCAGGCTGGCCTCAAACTCACAGAGATCCGCCTGCCTCTGCCTCCCAAGTGCTGGGATTAAAGGGGTGCGCCACCACCGCCCGGCTCCCATCAGTGTTTTTTATCCCTGTACTACAAGTATCTGGAGAAGTGAGTGGCAACCTAGAATAGGAGGTGAATGTGGACTGCCTTTGAAGTCAGCAGAACTTTAATCCAAAGAGTGTGCTTCTGTGTGTATCTAGGAACAGGCCAGTGAGAGGGCTCCATGGATAAAGGCCCTTGCCACAGCCTGATGACAATGAGTTTAATCCCAGGATCTACCCAGAAGGAGAAAATGAATTCCCTGGAGTTGTCCTCTGGCCCTATGTGTACTGTGGCACAGGTACCCATGCCCATACACACACACAATAAACAAACAGTGTGATTTTAGAATGCGTTAAAACAGACACCCAAGAATCTTATCTCCCGGGAGATATTTGGCTGGCCTGCCTGTAGATGTCACTAAAGAGACCTAGTTCACACTTCAGAGTTCCCGCTCTCCCTCCCTTCTTCTCACTCCCATCTCCATCCCTCACTCCCTCCCTCTTCGCAGGGAAGAAGATACAATGTGACAGGCCGCGCTGTCCTACATAAGCCTCAAGCCTTATAGCATTCAAACCTTGCTGCTTGAAAATGAGAGCTGGGATCCAGGGCTGGGAAAATGGCTCAGTCGGTAAAGTCACTCAAGCAGGAGGACCTGAGTTCAGATCCCCGGCACCCACGCAAAAGCCAGACATGGTGGCACCTGCCTCTGACCCTAGCACTGGACAGGTCAGATAAGTGGGTTCCCGGAGCTCTAGCCAGTACAGCCGATCTGTGAGCGACACATAGATTCATGTGATAAAAATATGTTTGAGAAATTTATTATATGTTCCTATTTTCAATCATTTTATCATGAAATGTCTGTCTTTCATGTCTAAATAAACTTAGAGGGAAAAAGCTTTAAAGGAAAGAGTGAACAACTGTGAACACAGACACCCTACACACACACACACACACACACACACACACACACACACACTACATATACGAATCTAGACAGGCAGAATGTGATGCTCCAACTTAATGTGCAGCCTGAAAAAAAATGTGAATTGAATCTAGATTTTAAAAATGTCTCAAAAGACTGGTGAGATGTCTCAGCGGGTACAGGCACTTGCCACCAGGCCTGAAGACAGGAGTTTGATGCCAGGGATGCCGCACAGTGGAAGGAGATAACCAATTCCTACAAGTTATTCTGTGACCTGTGAGCACACCCCCCCATCAATCAATCAATAAAAAAATGTAATCAAAAAGCAAGGTGAAGCTGGAGAGATGGCTCAGTGGTTAAGAGCACTGGCTGCTCTTACGGAGAACCTGGGTTTAATTCCCAGCACCCACATAGTGTCTCACAACTGTAACTCCAGTTCCGGGAGATCTAAAGCCATCTTCTCACTTCCTTGGGCACCAGGCACATATGCAGTGCACATACATATGTGCAGACAACACATTCACACACAAAAAATATAAATAAACCTAAAACCATTTTTAAAATGAAGCAAGGCCGAGCAGTGGTGGTGCATGCCTTTAATCCCAGCACTCAGGAGGCAGAGGCAGGCAGATCTCTGAGTTCGAGGCCAGCCTGGGCTACCAAGTGGGTTCCAGGAAAGGCGCAAAGCTACACAGAGAAACCCTGTCTCGGAAAAAAAAAAAAAAGGAAAAAAATAATAAAATGAAGCAAGATGAAGAGTGATTAAGGAAGACACTCAGTGCCAGCTCTGTCCTCTGCATGATCATGCACACATGAGCACAGACCCTCCTACACCACAAGGGAACACAAGTGTTTTTTGTTTTGTTTTGTTTTTTTGATGTTCCATACACAGGTAAAGTATTGCATTGGCCACTAAGAGGACCTGGGAGCTGGGAGCTTTGCCATTGTCCTAGCGCTTTATTGTGGAATGGACTGTTCTGCCCCTGGGCACCAGGCTGCTGAGCATAGCCATAGGAAGATGTGCCTGCTGCTCAAAGACACTAACTTCTAAAACTCAAAGGTCCCCAGCCAGGCCCATGTAAGTCCAGGGGCCTGGGGTGATGAGTAGGATCTGGGCCTGATAAATGGGGATGGGGAGAGTTGGCATGGCCCGTATTCAGGGTCTCCTTCCCACCCTCTGTACAGGTTATGTGCAAACATTCAGACCCATAGTTGGAAAGTCAAGAACAGCCTCCCAGTGCTCAGAGCCCCTCCCTGGTCTGAGCTGGCTCAAAGGATGCAGATACCCATGCAGGGTTCTAGACACCTTAGCTGGCCTGGTGGTGAAGGGCTCATGGCCAGGTTCCAGTGATGAGTGGAGCCTGCATGGGGTCCAGGACACAGGAAGGGCAGAGCATTCTCACTCTGTGACGTCACTTTGTCATGCCAGGCCCGGCCCTCCACTCCCCTTAAGGAACACACCTTACTCAGCAGCAGCACGTCAATGAAGTCCAAAGTCTTGGCCTTGGCCTTGGCCTTGAGGACATCATCATCGACCTGATCGGGGAGGGTGCTGCGCCGCTCCTGGATGACGGCATCAGTGAAGTCATGCACTAGGCGGCAGGCCTTCCGGAAGCGCATCCCGTCCCGGGTGAGGTGATAGAACAGGTCCACGTGCAGATGCAGCTTCTGGTGCCTTCTGGCCACCAGAGCACTAAGTTCCAAGATGGCAGCGATGTACTCACTAGGCTTCCTGAAGGGTGTAGGCATAGAGGAGGTGATACTTTAGCATACATGAACCCCGAGAAGCATCTCAGCAGCCAGCAGCTGCTGCCCATGAGGATGGAGAAGCTAGAAGCACTTGTTTATTCTTGATGCCATCCTGGACTTTGTTCAGTAGCCATGGCAACTAGAGGAGAACAAAACAGTGGTGCCCAGGTCTATGGTGATAAGAACAGACCACCTTCAACTCCAACTATGTCTCTCTGTCTGTCCCCTACCACCTGCCACAAGTGATGTAGAAAGTGGGACTCCTCTTGTATAATATTAGAGGGACCAGCCTTAATATCACACATCCCAGGGGCTCAGGAGAGAAACTACTAACGGCGAGGACTATTTTCGGGAAATAGAATCTCAGCACACTGAGCTCTTCAGTTCATTCACTTTAATTCCTCTGGCATAACATCCTTTATACACAGCTTCAGTTCTGTTCTCGTGCCTAGCTCCTTTCTTGCCTGATTTCTCTCTATATTTATCTATTGCTCCCTCTAAGTTCTATCTTAATTCTCTCATCTTAATTCTGCCTCATCTAGGTCCTTTTCATCTTGTTCTTACCCAGCTAGTACTTCCCCATCTGACTCTTCCTCATCTTCCATCTCATCCACACGTTCTCTCTGGTCAAAATCCTCCTTATCCCTCTCCGTTCTCCATCTCTAAGTTCTCCACATTCCTCCTAAGTCTCCCAGGCATCCAGTTATAAACCCAAGCAGTAGCAATCCCCTGGTGGAGCAAGGTCACCAGGCTTGAATGCTATAGGGTCATAAAGGCAGGTAAGAATTTTCCTCAGGCAGTGACCACCAGGCTTTCTTTTACAACCTGAAAGGAGTGGTAAGGAGGAGGTCAACCGAGTGCTAATGATCTTTAGTCTATCAAGAAGGGGATCTGTGTGCTCAGTCCACATTCCTAGAAGTGGTTAGGTAAGACGTTAGGGGTCTATTAGTAAGATTATATAAGAAAGGAGGGTTTCACCCTAAATTGCAAAAGAAATAAAGCTATCCATCTGACCTAGGAGACAGGTGTAGTTTTGTTCAGCCTTGGATGTTTGATGGGCATTTTAGATAAATACACTGTTAGGAGTTCATGGAAGCACACAAGAAAATCATTTTAGGAACCATCATATATATACATACATACATATATTTACATATATATAAGCTAAATATATATAAGCTTATATATGCATATATATATATATATATATATATATATATATATATATATATAAGCTAAAATATCACCAAGACTTCTTGAGCCATGGCTTGACCTTTGGAGAAGTCCTTGACTTTTCCAAGTAGTAGCTTTTGTGATAGTAGCTGAATTCCATTACGTTTTCCTGAGGCTTGCAGCAGACTCCATGTACATCCATGAGGTCTCCATCCTCATGAGGTGAGTCTCTGTGATAGTGCAGCTGTTTTGGGGTTCCCTGTGCCCCTGAAAGTAACCCCTCCACTGTGCTTTGTAAGTAAGCCCAGTAAACCAGTGTACAGAAAGTTCCTAGAAGGAATCCCAGTTGGCCTTGACCCTTCGGCAAGGCTGCTTCACTGATTAGAATTTCAGTAACTGTGGAGAGTTGGAATGGTTCAGGTGCAGAGTCTAATCACAACTTGTCTTGGACTGTCTTTAGCCCCCATAATAGTCACCATTCCTTGCCCGTCTCTGACCTAACATCCTTGTGACTAAAAAGCAAAACCTTTTTGGATGTAGTAGCTTAAAACCATAGTTTCCATCAACCAAAAAAAAAAAAAAAAAGCTAAGTGTATCATCAGGTGATGCCTGAGCCCCACAGGGACATTACCTCGCTCGCATTAGCCCACCTACCTGATGGGTCTGTCACAGTCTCCCTACCTGGGGTGAGAAGATGTTTGTTTACATCTCCTCAGAAAACGGTGTCACACAACATGCCTGCGGAGTCCCAGGAACTACAGCCCTAGGTGGGGACTGACAAGCCCCTCCGCCACCCTCCGCCACCCCTCTCTTTACTGTGAAAAGTCCCCTCTTCTCCATGCTCCAACTTTGAGGTACGGCCTCATCCCAGGAGGCAGCTGATCACTGACTGAAGCCTCTTGGGTTTCACTGATTGAAACCCTGGGCTCAAAAAATCCTTTTTTCTCTTGACGTTGATTGTCTCAGACACTTCGTCACAGTGGGAGAAATCTGACTATTGCAAACTCAAACTCCTTCAGGGGTTTCCTCGAAATCTCATAACGCAGTTCACATCCCTTGGCCTAGCTTTTCAGGGTCCTTAGAACTGAGCCACCAGCTCCCCTGACACCCTCATCTTCCTCACGGCGGGGTGCAAGCCTGCATCTCCAGGCCACCATCAGAACAATTGCACCTCCTGGAAGGACCACTCACTCTCTCCCCTCCCAGGTCCTCCAATGCTAGGTCTGAGCCACCTCCTCCAGGAAGGCCGTTCTGCTCCCTCTGGCCGGTCCCCCCTCCCTGGGTCTAGGGGCCATGTTCCCAGGCCAGGACAGGGACTCACTCCTGACAGTTGCTGTTGAAGCTGAAGACACACTTCTGCAGACTGTCCAGCGTCATGAGGCTGATGTGTTCAAACATGTCCAGGCGGGCGCTTCCCTTGGAGGCTAGGCGCTGCCACTTGGCCTGGCCAGAGAGGGGGACAGGAATGGGCTGGGCCTTGGCACTTTGAGCCGCTTCCCAACCCCAGTCACCAAAAAGGACCCCCCCCCCCGAAGCAGCCCCTGATTTGACCTGATTTGCTGTGTGCCATACTAAGAGAGAACCGGTACCCCACCATCCACAGATCGCTCCTTTAACTGGGCGGACTTGAACAAGCTCCCTGATATGTCAGGCCTTCAGGGTCGCCCTTACTGGGCAGCACGACCCTCCTCTTCGCACGCTTGTGAAAGCAAAAGCAGACAGCGGATAATTACAGAATCGGCATGTGAGATGTGGATATATCCCCAGTTTCTGGTCATGTGGCTCAGTCAGGAAAGTGCTTGCCACTCTAGCTTAAGGATCTGAGTTCAATTCCTAGAACCCATGTTAAAAAAAAAAAAAAAAAAAAAAAAAAAAAAAAAAAAAAAAAAAAAAAAAAAGGTGGTCGCAGTGGCGTGCATCTGCAATCCTAGCCCCAGAGACGTGGAGACAGGAGGGTCGCTGGGGCTCAACAGCTAGCCGGCTTGGCCAAAGTGGTGAGCTCCAGGCAATGAAAGACCCTGGGTCAAAAAAGCAAGGTGGGTGGCAACTAAGGAAGGGTACCCAAGGTTGACCTCTGACCTACACACACGCGCGCGCGCGCGCGCGCGCGCGCACACACACACACACACACACACGTTGGCAGCAGTGCATCCCAGTCCAGGATCAGCACATGACTACCTATCCAACGGGTTTCCTCAGGGCAAGTCACCCATGGAAATGGACTCTCACTTGGCAAGGACCAGTGGTCCACAGGACAGCATAGGAATTTGCAAAACTCATGCAGCTTGCAGGCTCTTTTCTCTCTCATTATATTGGTGATTCTTTGGGTGGTTTTTAGTTTTACTTTGTCAGTCACACATGCAACAGCTGTAATTTTCCCTGGAAATTCTGCTCTTTTTCAACTATTTCCCAAGATTCAGCAGGGGGTTAATGCTTCTTAAATCTTTTATCTGGAATTGCTAATTACAACTCCCAATCCTGGGGACTTTTCTGACTCAATGGAGACAGTTAGGTACATATGAGAACACAACACTTGGAACATTAACCATGTCTCACAGTTCGGGAAAGGAGAGCAGAGCATGCGTACACAGACTAGGGAGAAAGCCTCGGGAATACACATGGTGCCAACTGTTGACAGTAAGTTCCCTGGACACCAAGCATAGAATCATTGGTAGGATCTGGTGTGCTCTAAGAGGGAAAAATACACTGGAAAATGTGGGATGGATGGACCTATCCTTCCCATACATAGGAGCTTATATTGGTGGAAGAAGTATGGCACAGCGGCATGGGACAAGGGTGCTTTTTCAAGGTCTGCCTTTTACAGAGAGATTGAGACATGGGACCCTCTTGTAGTAGAGGGAACTGTATAAAAATACATCTTGAAAGGATTGTCTGTGTTTGAATATTGTTTCCCTTACAGCATTGCACCCAGGTCTATTACTTTCTAACTTTGTAACCACAAGTAGCTGCCAGCTGACGTAAGTGCTGTGAGAGCAGGATGTGTCTGACTCGAAATTCAGTTAAGGCTGCAAAATGCTGAACTCTGTGTATAGAATAAAGCTATGTAGGGGGTGGGAAGGTGTATTTGGGGAAGCATAAAGGGGAACAATGGGGGCTTTCATAATGATCACTATGTATTCCTTAAATTATGATGCATTTCTTCAAATTAAAAAATGGGAACTGATCATAAAGCTGGGCATGTAACCATGGTAAGATAAACTCTAAGTATAAATAAAGATGGCCTGAGCTATTTGTGGCCACTTGAGTGCAATCCACTTGGTGGTGAGAAGTTTTCTTTGCACCAGCGCCCCTTCCCTGCCTCAGGACCTGAACCTGAGCCGAGGCTGGACCCCGGCACACACAGGTGTACATGCACATATACACAGGTGTACACACACACACACACACACACACACACACACACACACACACTGTCCCTGTTCATGAGAATCCTTTCTAGGAACATCAATAATTCACTGTCCTATTGTTTCTCACCCGGGCCATTTCTCAGATGTCTCTGCAAAGGGCAGCTCAGAGGGCAGCAGTGACCCCAGGCTTCCTCGTTTCCTATCACAGAAGATCCCAGCCTGGCACGACCATCATGCCTTTAATTCCAGCATGCAAGAGGAAGAGGCAGGACCCCCAGTACAGCTGGCTAGAGAGACTAGCTGTATCCATGAGCTCAGGGTTTGATTGAGAGACCCTGCCTTGATGAGTCAGGCTGAGAGAGATGGATGAAGATTTCCAACATCAAGCTTGGGCCTTCATATGCACACACATGTGAATATACAAACCCTCTGTGATGATTAATGTTGATTGCCAACCTCACAAGATCTGGAGTTACCTAGGAGACAAGCTTCCGGGCATTCTTGTGAGGGATTATCTGTGTTAGGTTACCCTCTGTGCGTGCCTGGAAGGGGTTATCTGATGTGTTGGCTAGTTTTGACTGTCCACTTGACCCAGTTAGAATCACCTGGGAAGAGAGTCACTCCATGAGGTGTTTTCTAGACCAGGTTAGCCTGTGGACATGTGTCTGGGGGATTATCTCGACTGTTAATTGTTTCAGGAAAACCCATCCCACTGTGAGTGGCACCATCCCCTAGACAGAGGTTCCTGGACTGAACAGAGAGGAGAAAACTGGCTGTGGGTGAGCAGGGATCCTTGCGTTTCTTCTCTCTGCTCTTGACCATGGCCATGACACTGTCAGCGATTGGACTTGAGCCAAACAAACTTTTTCTCCCCTCGGTCTTTTTTTTTTTTTTTTGGGGGGGGGGGGTCTGGGAATTCTATCACAGCAGCAGAAGAGAAACTAGAAAGCTGAGGTTAACTGAAGGGCAATGGTCCGTCCTAAAAGCAGGTAGGCCAGCGGCGTCCTTGGCTGTACAAAAAGGAGAAAGTGAGCTGAGCGCCAGCACTCATCCGTCTTTGCTTCCTGACTGCGAATGCAATGGGATTAGCCGCCGCATGCCTCTGCCACTGTGACTCCCCCAAATGATGGAGCATGAAGCAAAGCGACTTCCTCCCTTAAGTTGCTTCTGTCTGGGTATTTTATCACCGCCTCCATCTGAGCAGGGACTGGAGACCAGACCTGTCTACAGCCCTTTGTCCCCCAGGCTCCAGCTGGGGACCTGGGTTCCAGGGACTCACATGCATGATGTTGGTGCTGGCGTTGAAAATCTTCACATATGGCTTCAGGATGTTGAAATGGAAGGCGGGTGTCAGCATGCGCCGGTGGCGGCTCCACTTGTCACCAGCGCTCATCAAGAGGCTATCTCCTAAAAAAGCAGCAAGGCAGCAGGCAAAGAGAGCTCCCCCGGCCCCCCGGCCCCCCGGCCCCCTGGCTCCCCGGCCCCTGAGGGTGTTCCCAGCCCCTCACCTGTTGGTACTCACCCAGCCAGGGCTTCAGAAAACTGTAGAAGACTGTGTCCTTGGGAGCAACTGAAGCTGGTGTGAACAAGGACCATCAGGAGCCATGGCGGGAGGGAGGGGCCCTTAGCCTGGGATCTGCACACTCCCCTCCAAGTCCACATGGTAGGGTTGGGGGCAGGGGCAGAGGGTGCAGGGAGGACTCAGCCTGACATGACACACATACTTCAGCACACCTTCACACAGCTACTACATGGCTGAACATGTTCCCCTGCCAAGCACAGCATCACATTCTGCAGACCTTTATAGAGACCCACTGCTCCTATCTGCTCCAGCATGTGCTGACATCGCCTGGCATAGTCATGTGACACACACAGACACACATAGGCTAACGTGACTGAAGTACACGTGACCTGCCCTGACTGTGACACAGATGGTCAAGCACACCTCAGCACGTCCCACTGACAGGCCCCGGATGAGATTTGAAAGTCCATTTCTGGGCCAGGCATGAGGGAGCACGCCTTTAGTTCCAGCGTTCTGGAGAGAGAGGGGCAGGTGGAACTCTGTGAGTTCCAGGCCAGCCTCGTCTGCATAGTGAATTCCAGGCTAGCCAGAGCTACACAATGAAAATACAATAAAATATAATGTTTAGGGAAATAGAGTTTTAGAGGGGAAAAGTTCATTTTGGGAGCAGCAAGATGGCCCAGTAGGCAAAGGTGCTTGCCACTCAGCCTGATGACCTGAGTTCGATTCCTGGGACGAAGAGAAATGACTTCCCAAGTTGTTCTCTGACCTCCAACCTTGCTCTGTAGTACACACACATGCACACATAAATAAATGTAAAAATAACACTAAAGTTAACTTCCCTGATGTAACCTACACAGGCATCAACATTACTCAGATTTTTCTCAAAAGTTCTATCTCTGGGCTGGAGAGATGGCTCAGAGGTTAAGAGTACAGGCTGCTCTTCCAGAGGTCCTGAGTTCAATTCCCAGCAACCACATGGTGGCTCACAACCATCTATAATGAGATCTGATGCCCTCTTCTGGCATGTGGGCATACATGCAGACAGAACACTGTATACTTAATAAATAAATAAATAAATAAATTTAAAAACAAAACTGCTTTAAAAAAAAAGTTCTGTCTCAATTCTATCTCTGAAAGCCCCTGGTCCCAGACTTCAGACACTCCAAGCAAGACATAGACACAGTCAGGAGAAAAAGACAGTTTCTAACAACACCTCAGAGGAGAGCCAGTCAGAAGCCAACATGTCCCAATTGTCTGTGGCCCCAGAGAAAACCATTGTCATATAAACCCGGGTGGGAACCAGGCGCAGCCAGAGAACAGCACACACCAGAAAGATAGAAGCCTGCCAGGCGTTGGTGGCGCACACCTTTAATCCCAGCACTTGGGAGGCAGAGGCAGGTGAATCTCTGTGAGTTCAAGGCCAGCCTGGTCTACAAAGCAAGTTCCAGGAAAGGCACAAAGCTACACAGAGAAACCCTGTCTCGAAAAACCAAAAAGAAAAAAAAAAAAAAAAAAGAAAGAAAGAAAGATAGATAGAAGCATCTGAAAGATACCACATGGAATGCTCTAGACAGGAGCCAAATGACCACAGGTAAGTCAGGTGAGTCCAAATGAGACAAGGGCAGGGGCATTTCTACCACGGCCCTTCCTGGCCACACTGAGGTCACCTGAGACTCATGAGTGTGCAAGCTGGGACCAGCATGGTGTCTACCTGGAGCCAAGAGCACAGGCTTGATGAAGGCAGGGTGGAATATGCGGATGACGGGTTGCCATGGCCCCACCCACCAGCAGCACACATCCCTGAAGGTCCGCACCAGGCTCTGGACGTACAGGAGCCCTTCCTCCGAGCTCTGGATCTATAGAAGAAAAGGACCCACCTGGTGTTTGCTTCTCTGGGTTGCCAGAGATAACAAGTAGGGTAGGGAGCCACGGGGAGTCCCGGGGATTCCATCCAGGACTTCATCCACACTGCTGAGCCTTGCCCCGGTCCCCCATCATGAGTCTTGGGACAGAAGATGTATCCTCACTTCGGATCCTAAACACTGTATTTTATTTTATTTTATTTTATTTTATTTTATTTTATTTTATTTTGCCTTGTGTGCATGCTTGTGTGTGTGCACATGTGTGCACATGATCATGTGTGTGTGAGTATGGAGGCCAGAGGTCAACCTCAGGTATCATCTAATTTGTTTTATTTTTTTTTTAATTTTTTGTTACTTTCTATTTATTTGTGGGACATCAAGTCCTATGGTGTACATTGTAGCGGTCAGAGGATAACTTGCAGGAGTTGGTTCTCTCCTTCCACCGTGTGGATCCCTGGAATTGAACTCAGATCGCCAGGCTTGGCAGCAATCACCTTTACCTGATGCGTCATCTCACCAGCCCCAACTTTGTTTTCTTGAGACAGAATCTCTCACTGGCCTGAGACTCACCAACTGGGCTAGGCTGGTGAGCCCGTGAGCTCCGGGGACCCAGCTGTCTGCACCTCCCCAGTGCTGGGGTCACGCTTGTGCACCAAGCACCTCACTGACTGCGCCATCCCCCCAGCACCCTGAATACCAGATTATCCCGGGTTCTCCTCCATCCTGTCTTCCAGATGGAAACAGTTGTATACCTCACCGTTTTCCACATAGCAAGCAGCATGGCTGAGACCTGAGCCTGGGACTGTGGATCCCCAGAGTCACAGAGACTTAGTGCAGACTTGGCCTTGTGAAGGCTGTTTATGGGAACTCCAGAGGGCAGTGAGCGACTTGGACCTGAATCTCTAAGACTCATCAGTACAGGCGTGCCTGCGGGGCGTCATCTTGATTGTTAATTGATGTAGAAGGACTCAGTCTTTGGGGTGCATCACTATTTCATGGCCTGATCCTGTTCTAGTTTTAATGTTACTGTGATAAAAAAAAAAAAAAAAAAAAAAAAAAAAAAAAAAAAAAAAAAAAAACACCCTGACCAAAGGCAACTCTGACTTATACTTCCAGGTCACAGTCCACCAATGAGGGAAGTCGAGGCAGGAACTCAAGCAGGAACCTGGAGGCAGGAACTATGGAGGAACACTGCCCGCTGGCTCACTCTGGTTTCCTCACCAGCTTGTATTTATCTGTCTTTCTTAGCCTGCTTGGGTCCACCTGTGTAGGGATGGTGCCGCCCTCAGTGGTCTGGGCTCTTCTGCATCAATTAACAGTCAGAAAATACCACCACAGACATCAGACATGTCTTCTGTTCCCCTGAGGCTCTTGAGCTCTGCTTTTCTTTCTGGAGCAAATGCTGTGGGATGGTCTGTATGTCAAATTGCTCTGACTGGTCAATAAATAAAACACTGATTGGCCAGTGGCCAGGCAGGAAGTATGGGCGGGACTAACAGAGAGGAGAACTGAGAGAACAGGAAGGCGGAAAGAGTCACTGCCAGCCGCCACCATGACAAGCACCATGTGAAGATGCGGGTAAGCCACAAGCCACGTGGCAAGGTATAGATTTATGGAAATGGATTAATTTAAGCTGTAAGAACAGTTAGCAAGAAGCCTGCCACGGCCATACAGTTTGTAAGCAATATAAGTCTCTGTGTTTACTTGGTTGGGTCTGAGCGGCTGTGGGACTGGCGGGTGACAGACATTTGTCCTGACTGTGGGCCAGGCAGGAAAACTCTAGTTACAGCAAATGTTTCAATTTGGAAGGAATGTTGCAATTTGGAGGAAAATTCCATAGAACAGGTGGCCTCTACTCCAACTACCAGCAGTGTTTTTTCCCATCTAAAGACTTATGGACACAGTCATTACCTCATGGGCACAGTCATTACCTCATGGACACAGTCATTACCTCATGAGCACAGTCATTACCTCATGGACACAGTCATTACCTCATGGGCACAGTCATTACCTCATGAGCACAGTCATTACCTCATGGACACAGTCATTACCTCATGGGCACAGCCATTACCTCATAGGTACAGTCATTACCTCATGGACACAGTCATTACCTCATGGACACAGTCATTACCTCATGGACACAGTCATTACCTCATGGACACAGTCATTACCTCATGGACACAATCATTACCTCATGGACACAGTCATTACCTCATGGACACAATCATTACCTCATGGACACAGTCATTACCTCATGGACACAGTCGTTACCTCATGAGCACAGTCATTACCTCATGAGCACAGTCATTACCTCATGGACTCAGTCGTTACCTCATGGACACAGTCAATACCTCATAAGTTCAGTCATTACTGTCTGAATTCTCACCGGATTCTGGGCTTTTGAGTTCCTCCAGACCCACCCACTAATCTCTGTGTTAGTTATTTTTATGAGCCTGTGAGCAGAGCCCCTGAAAGAACAGGCGACAGGAGGAAGGCCTTTCCTTGCTCGAGGTTTCAGAGTGTTTAGTCCATGGCTGCTCGGGCCACCCACTCAATGTTTCACCTCATGGCGACAGGAGCCTATGGTAGGGGAGTTCTTCACCTCACATGGACAGGGAGCAAAAAGAGATAAGAAAGGACAGAGGACAAGAAACCCCCAAGAAGCTGTCCCTAATGATCTATGTCTTCCAACTCCACCCTGCCTCCTGAAGCTTCCAGAACCTTCAGACGAGTGTCGTCAGCTGGGCACTTGGGCATCCAGCAAGCATATGTTGTGTAACAATTTTCTCTAACATTCCCTCTGGGGAGCTGGGGTTGGGGGTGCTCAGGGGACTCCAAAGGGGTCTGAAAGTGGAAACACACAAGACGTCAAAGCCTCATCCTGGACGAGCAGAAGTTAGTCCTCGTTTCCTCAAGCCTCTCAACACCACGATGTCCACCTTGGCTTTGGAATGTGGATTTTCTCACCCTGGGAGCAGTCCCAGCATCAGAAGCCACCACAAGGGGGAACTCACACGGGGAGACGGTGGGTGGAAGTGTGGTCTCAGGACTTGTCCCCAAGGTATCCCATGTCCCTCCGTGGTCGAGGTGGCCCATTTTTATGTGGCACTTTCCCCTCCAGGCCTAACAGGATGTCATTTTCGGCATTTCCTGGTAGTCATGGCAACCATGGCAGAACACTGGAGTAGTAGCCAGGCCAATGGTAATGGTGATGGAGTTAGTAGACTCCAGGGGAGACCCTTTTCTGGTACTCCAGCTATGACTCTCTCCTCCAGCAGCAAGTGATCTTAGGATACGCTAGGGTGTACCAGAAAAGGAGGGTTTTTAAGACTCTACGGTGCAGCTTCTATGAAGTTGTCACCCAGGGTGGTTGGGATCTTACAATGACAGAGCTGTTTGGGGGGTCACCCATGATCCTATAAGTAACCACTCTCCTCTGTGAAAACACCCGATAAACCCATTGTTCTCACAGAGCTGGGCGCTGGTGGGCTTGCTGCTCGGGCGCCTCCTCGGGGTAAACACTTGTTCACATCTACTCGGGAAAAGTTAGCTTGCCACCCACGTAGCCTCTGGTTCCTCCTGCGAGGAAGCCTTGACAGACCCCCCAAGGGAGCAGGGGTGTCCCCTAGGTCTCCATCAGGGTGGCAGCTCTCACCTGTCACCTGCGGACACCAGGCCCTGGCAGAACAGCCTGTGTGTGGTCCAGCTGCACCCCTGCACCCCTGGCAACCATGCCACTTACAAGGAAAAACAAATGCCACCAAATCACCCAGAGGGAAAAACAGATCTAAGTCAACGTTCAAGGTGTCGCATGAAGGATGGGTGCTGGGAAGGCGTCCGAAAGGGGAAGCGAGCGGCCAGCTCATATCTAGATTGAGCAACAGGGCTCGTTGGTACATCTCAGTTGAGAAGCCAGACATAAGCGGAAGAGGCTGAAGGAAGTGGGCAATCAGACCCCAGAGCTCCCCTGACCCAGCTACGCCCCTGGGTGTGCCTCGGTGGGTTGCAGCTCATTTCTGTGACCAGTGGGAGACCAGAGATGAAAAGATATAATAGAGGCAGAGGACTGGCCCTGATCTCCCCTCACGAGGCTTCCAGCCCAGCACAGACAGCCCGAGAACACCAAGGTCCTCAGTCTGTGGAGCCCATGCTGGGAGCCCTGCAGCATGGCCGTCTGTGTGGAACTCAGCTGGAGATGGATGCAGAGAAACCTGTTCCGGGTGGGAAAGGCTCAGAACCTTTTCTTTGGAGCGATGTCATTCAGCCCATCCCCGTCCCCATTCCAGGCTCCTCGCGATTCCTTCCACCCTGAAATCCCACCACCCTGCCACACTCACCAGGCCCAGGTGACCCAAGAGCCAGTTTCGTTTGGGGGGCTGAGGGAAACAGCGAAGGCGGTGGGAGATTTCGTAGACAGCGTAAGCCTGGCTCAGGAGGTAAGCCAGGAGGCAGGAGGCCCCCGCCAGGGGTAGGAACAGCCACAGGGAAGCTGTTGCAGGCCCCAGGCCCAGCCAGGACAGGCTCAGCTGTAGCATCCTGCAGGGCAAATGGACACAAGGTGAGATCCCGGGGCATGGGAAAGGGACAGGGGTGTCCAGGGACAGTGGGCGGGAGCAGGGGATTAAAGAGTGGGGATAAGGCCTGGGAAGGTGGGGAGACCCAGGGCAATGCAGGGGGGGAGACAAGAAGGAGGAGAAGAGGAAGAAGAATAGACGGAGGAGGAAGAAATGAAGGAAGAGAAGATGGAGAAAGAAAGAGACTGATTTGAGTCCTAGTCATATACCGGGGGCCAGGGACAATGAGCGAGAAATCAACACCTGATGCCGATTTCCTGTCCTGCCCCAGCCTAGGACAGCCCCTCCCCACCCCAGCTGGGACCCCTCATACCCCCGGCCCTAGGCTGGTACCTTCTCTCAGGATCTCTCTGTTCCCCAAGTCCTTCTCCCACCTTTGCTGGCTCCTGACCAGGGCTGGCTAGAGGAGTCTGGGCTGGGCCAGCCCATGCCTTGCAGGCCCTGCTGCCTCCTTCTGTCTGGGTAGGTGGCCCACATTGGGGCGGAGCCAGCCTGGAGCAGAGGAGAACCAATCAGGACCCCACACTCAGGGTCACACAGATGAGTCCTCAGGACTTCACACCTCTCGTGTGGGGGCTTTAGAGGAAGCAGTGGGCAGATCAACAGAGATAGAGCCCCAAAGAAAGGGTGTGAGGAAACAGGCTGGCCACCACCGTGGGGCCGTGAACTAGGACTCTGCTCTGTGTAAGAGTGTGAGGAAAGTCCTCCCGCCGTGCCTAGGGTCCTCATCCTGCCTCCTGTGCCCAGGCTAGTCTACACACTAGTCTACATAAACTGTCTGCTTTCTTCAGGTGCCCAGCAAGGCCTATTTCCCTCCACACTCTAAGCAGTCTGCTCTAGCGTCCTGAGTATCAACGGGAAAGCAAGGGGAGGCTCAGAGAGGGCAAGCATCTAACCCAAGTCGCACAGCTCAGAAATAATAAATAAATAAATAAAATCTCAGGCTTGTCAGAACCTAAAGCCCAAAGCTTTTCCCTCTCCAGAGCTGTTTTACCCTATGGAGCACAGTGCACTGTCAATGTAGGGACATTTATAGTGCTGGGATCACATGGCCACACAGCAGAAGCATCCTGAGGCCCTTCGATGGCCCCCTGCTTCTCCTCCCTTCCCAGGATGCTCTGTCCACAGATTGCCTCCTTCTCTCCTGGCCCTCCTGAAATATGGTCCAGAGGGAGTCTGGAAGGATGGGCTCCAGCGCAGCTGCTAAGAAAGGCAAGGGGGAGATAGCTTCCTCTACATCCCCAGTACTGCCTCCAGCCCAGTCAGCCGGAGGTCAGGTGGCTATAGCCCTCAGCAGAGTCACAGTGCCATATGCCTGTCATCCAAGCCCTTGAGAGGCTAAGAAAGGAATGTAGTTCAAGGCCAACTTGGGCTACAGCGAGAGCCTGTACTGTATTTCAGCTTTCCTATGGCCTCCTCCGGTACCCACACGTACACACACATAACCTACACAGAGACACAAACACACAATTTAAAATAAAACCTTGCCTGGCATGGCGGCTCATGTCTTAGTCACGGTTCTATTGCTGTGAAGAGACACCATGACCAAGGCAACTCTTATAAAAGAATGCATTTTAACTGGGGCTGGGGGCTGGCTGACAGTTTCAGAGGTTAGTCCATGATCATCATGGCAGGGGCTGGGGGTGGGGGGAGGGCATGGTGGCAGGCATGGCACTGGAGCAGTAGCTGAGAGATTTAAATCCTGCAGGCGGCAGGCAGAGAGAGAGAGAGAGAGAGAGACAGAAAGAGAGAGAGAGAGAGAGAGAGAGAGAGAGGGAGGGAGGGAGGGAGGGAGGGAGGGAGGGAGGGAGGCTGGGCCTGGCTTTTGAAACCCCAAAGCCCACCTCCAGTGACACACTAACCATTATAATCTTTCCAGATGGTGACACTCCCTGGTGATTAAGCTTTCAAACGTATGAGCCTATGGGGGCCATTCTTATTTAAACCACCACACAGCCCACCACTTTAATCCCAGCACTCTGGAGGGAGTGGCAGGCAGATCTTGTGAGTTCAAAGCTAGCCTGATCTACATAGTGAGTTCTAGGTGAGCCAGGGAGAGATGGTGAGACTCTGTCTCAAAAATAAGTGAATGAATAAAATATTTTAAAGGCAACAACAACAAGAAATAAAATCAAATAAATGAAGAAGTCTGGCTGGGAAGATAGATCAGTCAGCAAACTAGTTGCCTGGCAATTGTGAGGAGTTAGTTTGGATCCCCAGGACCCACATGTAAAAAGCCATGTACAGTGGCACACATCTGTAATCCCAGCCATTACATCGCCAGGTGGGAGGTGAAGATGGACAGATGTTGAGGAGCTCAGTGGCCAACTAGCCTGACCTATATATGGAAGTTCCAAAGACTCAAACAAAAGTTGGAAGTCACATGAGGGTATGTCCTCTGGTCTCCACGGGAACAATGTATGTGCCTTCACCCACGCACAGAGGAATGGTCCTCTGCAGAAGCTGCCAGCGCTCTTAACCACAGAGCCATTGCTCCAGCCCAGGAGGTGACTTTGCAACAGGGACAAAGGAAGTCTCCAAGGACAGGTGTGGAGGGGCACTGAGCGGCCCAAGTGGGTCCTCGGGTCTTTGACAGGTGCTGAGGTCACCAGTGTGGAGGATCATGAAGACTTCAGGAAGACCAGGTTGGGAAGCCAGGTGTGGCTCCACGCTGAAGCCTTGAGCAGTGTGGCTGTGACTGAGGGCCCCTTTAGGCAATGTCCATCAGGTTCCAGGGCCCAGTGGCAGGAGGGGATTAGGAAGGCGGACGTGGAGCCTGTCCTTATGCTAAGTCCTCTGCTTGGGAGTTTTCTTCCAGGGAGGGAAATGGTACAAGCCAGGCTTATGGGACATTCCCAGAGAGAGACATGGGGAGGGGAGCCTTGTTCTGGAGCATACGTCCTCTCCCTCCACCCAGCGGACAACAGCATCAATAATTACAGTCAGTTCCAGGAGGCCTGCCCCTCACCCATGAGCCTGTATTCAGAGCTTCCTGAGAATTCCATCAGGCAAATCCAGGGACAGGCTGGGGCACAGGTCTGCAGGTCAGGGACAGGCACAGGTCTGCAGGTCAGGGACAGGCACAGCTCTGCAGGTTATGTGTTTGCCTTACAAGTGTGAGGAGCTGAGTTCAGTCCATAAAACCCACATTAAAACAAAACCAAATGGGTGTGGTGGGGGAGATGGTTCAGTGGGTAAGAGTGCTTATGCAGCAAGCATGAGGGGCTACCTGAGTTTGAGTCCCCAGCACACCTGGAGAAAGCTGAGCATGGGCTAGTGAGATGGTTGAGTATGTAAAGCCACTTGTCCCCAAGCCTGATGACCTGCCTTCAAGCCTGGGACCTAGGAAGGTGAGAACCAATTCCTACAAGTTGTCTTCTGACCTCTGCATGTTCACACCAGACATGCATACACATATGCACACCACAAATAAACAAACAAATAAATAAATAAATAAATAAATACTGAATTAAAAAACAAAATCAAGCGTGGTTGCATGTGCCTGTAACTCCAGCATTGGGGCATAAAGACAGGTGGATCCTTGAGGCCAGCATAGCCTATCTGAAGAACTCCAGGCCAGGGAGATACCCTGACTCAAAACACAAGGTGGAAAGCTCCTGAGAAGTGATACCTGAGGTTGTCTTCTGACCTTCACACACATGCACGCACTTATGCATAGGCACACACAATCAAATGTATACCCATGTGCACACATGCATACACACACACACACACACACACACACACACACACACACACGCCTTGAACAGTGGTGCATGTGGCAATCCTCCTACCTCAGTCTCCTGAGTGCTGGGATTACAGTCATGTGTGCTACCATGCCTGGCTCCTGGGGTCCCTTTAGACTCTCACGTGTGCTACCTGCTGGTAGGTCCCTACCTCTCCCTTTCTTAGCAGTCAGAAAGAGATAACTTCCAAATTCACTGGAACCGAGTCCAAGCTGGCTGTGCAAACTCAAGCAAGTAGCTTGCCCTCCATGAGCCTCTTGTCTTCTTTAAAATGAAGAGGTGAGGTTATACGCTTCGGTGAGCCACCTGAGCATCTACGGTATCCCTGGCTTGCCGCTTTGGACTCCGGACATATAAGACATACAAGGTCCCTGTCATCATGGTGTGCATGTCTGATGGGGAACACAACAGGTAATAGGACCAACTCAGACAGTGCAGGCTTAGGAAGGAGTTAGCAGAGACCTGGGAGGATGGGGGACTGTTCAGGACAGTGATCAGGAGGACATCCCTAAGAGGTGACCCTAGAGCAGAACCCGAGTGACACAGAGGACTGCGTCAGGGCAGCAGGCAGACCACCTGAAACACACCTACCTGCCCTCTGCACACTTCCCCTGCAGAGCTGAGATAAACAATGTTCAGCAACTTCCCCTCCAACGGTGGGGGAAGGAGAAAGGCCACGCAGAAAACCACGCTGCAGTACTGACATTCTGCCCCAGGTTAAGGCCAGAAATGCTTGTCGAATTCCCACCCTTCAGTGAGGTCTGATATCCAGCAGCCCGGAGGCCTGCCATGCAGGAAGCCCCCAGCATCTTGGCAGAGATGCCAGGGGTCCAAGTGAGCCACCTCATTGGTCTCCTTGTTCCTTTTTCTGCATAAATTATAAAGTCATTGTTTAGGGTTGACAAGGTGCCCCAGTGATAAAGGCATCTGCTGCCAAACCTGATGACCTGGCATCAGTCCCTGAGACCCACATGGTGGAGGAGAGAATCGACTCCCACAGGTGTCCTCTGACCTCCACATGTATGATATGGCATGTGTGCACACACACACGTGCAAACATATGATTAATTGCTGTGGCATAATCCTTTTCTGCACTGTAAAGGTTTGTCACTAAATTGGTTTAATAAAACACTGATTGGTCAGTAGCCAGGCAGGAAGTATAGGTTGGGAAACCAAACTAAGGGTGATGGGAAGGAGATGGGCAGAGTCAGGGGTCACAATCCAGATGCAGAGGGAGAAGGAGATGAACATGCCATGCTAATAAAGGCACCACCACATAACAGAGCATAAGTGAAGAATGTGGGTTAACTTAAAATGTAAGAGCTAGTTAGTAATAAGCCTGAGCTATTGGCTGAGCATTTAAAATTTATATTAAGTCTCTGTGTGGTAATTTGGAAAGTAGCTGCCAGACATTTGGGAACAGGGTGTTGGGACAGGAAATGTCCATTTACATATGGATTTCCAACATGTGGCTGAAATTTCCACATAAAACCTGACAAAGCTTAAAAAGGGATTCTAGGGCTGGAGAGATGGCTCAGAGGTTAAAAGCACAGACTGCTCTTCCAGAGGTCCTGAGTTCAATTCCCAGAAACCACATGGTGGTTTGCAACCATCTGTAATGAGATCTGGTGCCCTCTTCTGGGGGAAGAACACTGTATACATAATAAATACAAAAATGTTTAAAAAAAAAAAAAAAGGATTCTAAACACACAAGAAGGGAGTCAAGCATGGTTTCTTGGTAACTGCCTTTTCTCCAGTGGGCTCTGTTTCTTGGAGGTGAGCAGAGGCATGGCTCCTTTAAGAAATGGCTCTTCTGGCTAGGTGCTAGCAGCAAGAACGGGTGGTCTTTTAAGAGATCCTACTATCAAACACTTATATGGTGTTTGTGGGCAGCCATTACTTGGTGGCGGCATGGAACTAGAAATTTCCCAGATTGGGGCAGTAAGCAAGGCTTTCAGAGCTGGTGGTAAACGTGCCTCTGCTATGGGACTAGACTCTCAAGGCTCCAAGGAGGAGGAGTCAGCACCAGCACACCATGACCTAAGTCACACAGCAGGTTTTGGTTTTTTGTTTGATTTTTGGTTTTTTTTTTTTTTTTTTTTTGCTCATGCAGATAGAAAAGGTTACAGATGTACAGTAAGGACAGATTCAGATAAAAAAAAAACTCTAAATGGATTACAATGTGTTTAAAAATATATGCAGGCTTGGGAGAGAAAAGAAAAAGGGTAGAGAAAGTCTTTTAAAATGGAATAGAGTAATAGACAATATAATATGCCACATAAAAATGGAAAATACAGAGAGTCTAAATTATGTATATTATTGTGTTGTCTTTAACATTTTTGGCTGCTAAGAGACCTTGGATAATGAAAGCTACTATAGTAAACCAAGCTATATATTTTAAAATTATTTTGACTTCAAAATTTAAGACAAAAGATATGTTACTTTGGGGGAGAGGTATACTTTTATTTCCACAGGAAATGAGGGGCTGTGGATTCATTCCAGGTTAAGAAAAATCAGGTTAGATCGAGAAAGAACCCCTGAAAAATCTCCAGTGGGAATGGATGACCCTGATGATACAGCATTTCAGAGTGTCTCTATTGCAATTTCCTCTGAGTTCTGCATTCAGAACAGCTTAAAGGCTGCTGACTGAGATGGACCAGCCCCACAGACTACTCCAATCAGGACTTGACCATGATCTTAAATTTTCTCAGGGTCCTTCCAAAGATTACCAGCATCCCCAATCAGTAAGAAGTAGTCTAAGAGAACTACACTCACATTCCCAAAAATAAATTATAAATGTTTGCCATCATTTAAGGGTGTTAGTTACAAGTTGTTATGGATAATGGTCAGGAAAAAAGCTAAACAAAGGAGATTGGATTCAGGGATCTTGTTCTGAAAGAAAGAGGGGGGATGGAGAAATGATAGGATAAAAGGATAGATTACTGAATCTACTTTAATCCAAAAAAACCAATTATCAATCTTACATATTTTACATTAGTATGAATTTTGGTTTATTGATACAAATTTAAAGTTAATTTGTTATAGTGTATGTGTGTTTCTACTCTTGTCTGGGTATTACGTTTATGCAACTTATTTTAAAATGTGGCACACACCTTTAATCCCAGCACTCGGGAGGCAGAGCCAGGCAGATCTCTGTGAGTTCGAGGCCAGCCAAGTGAGCTCCAGGAAAGGCGCAAAGCTACACAGAGAAACCCTGTCTCAAAAAAAAAAAGTAATATATAATTTAAAAATACAGACTAATAGTCATCTATAATAACAAACTTACAATCCTGTTAGTTAGGTTTTCAAGTGCATACAGAGATATATTTCAGGTAGATAGGCAATCTTCAAACACTTCAAAGACCTACAGAATATGGCATTTTAAATGTTTTAAGACTTTAGACTTTTCTCAACAGTGAGACACATCTACTCCTGGCAACACCAATTACTTCAGAGAGGATGATGGGCATTGAAGAAACTCCACATAGAGTTTGTTTTCTTTATGGCAAAAGCTAGCCCCTGTGGGCAAAGAAACTGCCCTTGCCTCAATTACTGACAGTTACTGTCCAAACTGGACCAGCAGGATGCAAGAAAGGTGACTGCCGAGCTTTGCCAAGACAAGGTAGGATAGTCCTTCAAAATTCTCTGCTTCACAGGAAAGTCTGTCAGATATGCTAGGCCTATAGGACAGAGTTGGATGCTCCAACATTACAGAAGAACTTTGGGTGACTGTCCAGGCATCATGATGTCCCTATCATTAGGTAACATTTCACCCTTCTGGGGTCTTTGATGGAGTTGAAGACTAAATAGTTATAATTATAGTTTTTCCTTACTTATAATAGAAAGTAAATTAGATACAAAACCTTAGACTCACCAAAACAGATAATTAAGTATTTTTCTCCAATTTTGAAAAATGCAAATGGATTAGATAGTGTTACTGTAATTCATAGATTTACTATATTAAGGTTAAAACCTTCCTTTTAATTAGACAAAAAGGGAAAAATTCTGTGAGATAATCCTCTTGTACACTGTAAAGATTTGTTTTGGTTTAATAAAACACTTATTGGCCAGTAGCCAGGCAGGAAGTATAGGTGGGGCAACCAAACTAAGGATGATGGGAAAGAGAAGGGCAGAGTTGGGGGTCACCACTCAGATGCAGAGGGAGAAGGAGATGAACATGCCATGCTAAAGGTACCATCACGTGACAGAGCATAAATAGGGAATATGAGTTAACTTAAAAATGTAAGACCTAGTTAGTAATAAGCCTGAGCTATTGGCCAAGCATTTATAATTTATATTAAGTCTCTGTATGTTAATTTGGGAAGCAGCTGCCGGGTATTTGGGAACAGGCAGTTGGGACAGGAAACGCCCATTTACAATTAATTTTTTAAAGTCGTCTTGTTTTTGTCAGCAGTCTGTGGCTTCTTTACATCCATACAGTGTTATACCCCACCCAATCCGGAACCATGACCTGGGCCCCCACTTGTGTGTGCTTCCATTCATTTTTCTCAAAAACATAGGCTTTTATCTTTTTTTTTTTTTTTGGCATAAATGCCTTTTTCAGTTACTTTTTATTATTGCATTATTTATTTATTTTGTGTGTGTACATGCATGCATAGGTATGGCATGCGGGAATGTTGGCTTGACCCCTCCCAGGTGAACACAGCAGCTGTGAGGACATGAGTACCACACCATGCCATGTTCAGAAGACAATTTCACAGCTCTCTTCCCCAGCATCAGACTCTTTTTTTGTTTGTTTGTTTGTTTGTTTTTCGAGACAGGGTTTCTCTGCATAGCTTTGTGCCTTTTCTGGAGCTCATGTGGTAGCCCAGGCTGGCCTCGAACTCACAGAGATCTGCCTGGCTCTGCCTCCCGAGTGCTGGGATTAAAGGCGTGCACCACCACTTCCCGGCTAGCCTCAAACTCTTACATCCTTTCTAACCCCCAAGGTTGTACAGTTGTCCCATTCAGGCCTGAGCAGCAGGTTACCTCAGCACTTTGACCAGTTATGAGTCTCTTCATTACCTGCTGATCGTGGAAGAAATCATCTTCTCTGGCCAAGGCTGAGAGTGGTGATAATCTACAGGACTTTTTGTATGTTTTTACTTGATGGATTATGCTTTTTTTTTTCTCCTTTGTTCTGTTAGCATTATAAATCACTTCAGTTTGTTTCTTTTTCATTTTTTTTTAATTGTACTTATTATTTATCATGCAGGGCCTGCGCAAGAGAAGTCAGAGAGCAATACTCAAGAGTCTATTATCTCCTCACCATGTGGATCCCAGGGATCAAACTCAGGTCATCAGTCTTGGTGGCAAGCATCTTGGCTGTTGAGCCATCCTGCCAGTCCAGATTAATTGGTTTCCAAATGATAAAAACAATGTCTGGAGGAAGTCATGATGTATCACCTCTTGAAATTTACTGGGTTCCATCTGCTAATGTTTTGCTATAATTTTTGTAATTTTTTTTCTTTTTTATTTCTGTTAGGGTTACTGTTTTAGAGACAGGGTCTCATAAAGCCCAGATGGCCTTGAACTCCTGAATCTCTTGTCTCAGCCTCACAAATTCCAGCCTGGCCCCACCTGGCTGAGTCTCTGTTTCTGGCTGTCATGGAGATGGGTCTGGGCTTTCTCATGATCTTCATCTTGGTACCAGAGCTGTTGCAGGCCTGTTGGGATGAATGATGAAGTCTTCCATCTTTTCCTCCATTCTGAAGGTGTTTTAATATGTGTCTCATTTCCCCACCTGAGGAGCTCTTGGCCGTTATCAGCTGCTGGGGAAGGGAGGGACATTTTCTTCAGTAGTGTGGCACATGCCGTGTTCCTGTAAGCAACTCTAAAATGATTCACTGGTTTTTCAAAAGTCAAAAAGGGACATGACAGAAGGAAGGGGGGCTACCTGGAAAGAGGAAAGACAGAGATCGCTGGAAATGGGAGGGAAGAAGAGAGGGCGGCAGGTCAGGGAGGTGGTTCAGCTGATGAGGTTGTCTGCCGCCAAGCTTAACACCCTGAGTTTGATCCCTGAAACTCACGTGATGGGAGAGAAAGTAAAAGACACAAATATGATGAAACACGTTACATATGTGTACAAGAGTGCCATAATAAAACACATTATTACATGTAATTAATATATGCTGATAAAAATCTTTTCAAACACTAAACCCAGGGGCTGGAGAGACGGCTCAGTGGTTAAGAGCACAGGCTGCTCTTGCAGAGCGTCCCAGTTTAGTCCCCAGAGCCCACCCACCCATAGCAGCTCACAATCATCTGTAACTGCAGTTCCAAGAGATCCAGCACCCTCTTCTGGACTCCATGGGTACTGCACACACACACACACACACACACACACACACACACACACACATCAATAAATGTAAACAGAATTTTTAAGCTTTAAATACACACACACACACACACACACACACACACACATACACACACATATATTTACACATACAAATATCTTTGTACATTTTATTGTTCCACTTTGGGAAAGTTGGCTACATTCAGAATTTTCCCTTCAGAGGCTGGAGTAATAGTCCAGCAGCTGAGAGTGCTTGCTGCTCTCATAGAGGACCTGAGTCTGATTCTCAGCACCCACATCAGGTGACCGCCAACCACCTCTGACTCCAGTCCCAGAAGATCTGATGTCCTCTGTGGCCTCTGAGAGAACCTGCTCATAGGCGCCAAACACTCACAGAGACATAGACACATACATAAAAATAAAATCTTAGCTAGACACACTGCCATATTCCTTTAATCCAGTACTCAAGAAGCAGAGGCAAACAAATCTCTGTAAGTTCAGGGCCAGCCTGGTCTACACAGAAAGTTCCAGACCAGCCAAAGAAAATTAAAGAGCAGTTGTTCCATTTGATCTGCATTTGCACACTCATTTGTAGGACTTTTCGCCTTCCTGTTTCTCTTCACTGTCTGTGCATCAGTGACCCTGCACCATTCTGATCTGGACCAGCTGTAATGTCTCATCTTCATCATCAGTTCTTCAGGAATATGTAAATTATACGAATCTCTTCAAATACTGGAATATTGACATGTTAGATGTCACTGCTTATTGCAAATCTGTTTTATATTTTACCTCTTTTTTTTTCTTTTTATTTCCTGTTTCTGTCTGCCCTGGGAATCAAATCCAGGACCTCCAAGTGCTAGGCAAGCACTCTGTCCCAGAGCCTGCTCTCCAGGCCTCTTCTGACTCTCTATCTCCTTTTTTTTTTTTTTTTTTTTTTTTTTTTTTTTTTTTTTTTTTTGGCTTTTCAAGACAGGGTTTCTCTGTGTAGTTTTGGAGCCTGTCCTGAAACTCGCTATGTAGACCAGGCTGGCCTCGAACTCACAGAGATCTGCCTAGCTCTGCCTCCCGAGTGCTGGGATTAAAGGTGTGCGCCACCACCGCCTAGCCTATCTATCTCCTTTTGTATGTATTATTTTGAGACAGGGTCTAAGTTGCCTAGAACTCACTGGCCTGAGTTGCCTGGTCCAAAACTTCAATTCCAAGCTGACCTGGAATTCACAAACTTCCTGCCTCACCCTCCCAAGTAGCCTGTGCCTCAATGCCCAGATCATCAAACTTTAGAGGGTGTTGATTTTTTTTTTTTTGAGCCATAGTTTCTCTGTGTAGCCTTGGCTGTCCTCAAACTCACTCTGTAGCCCAGGCTGGCCTCAAACTCACAGAGATCCCCCTGCCTCTGCCTCCCAAGTGCTGGGACTAAAGGCATGTGCCACCACCACCCAGCACAAATTGTCAAATTCCTTTTTTAAAAAATATTTTTATTTATGTATACATTATTCTGCCTGCATGTGTCCTTGCAGGCCAGGAAAGGGCACCAGATCTCATTACGAATGGTTGTAAGTCACCATGTGGTTGCTGGGAATTGAACTCAGGACCTCCAGAAGAGCAGTCAAAGCTCTTAACCACTAAGCCATCTCTCCAGCAACCAAATTGTCAAATTTCTAATACTCATTTACACCTTCAAAAACATTGCTCTCTCCTCATTCTATGCAAACTAGTTGGGTAAATGGAAAGATGGATGGATACATAGATAGATAGATAGATAGATAGATAGATAGATAGATAGATACATACATACATACATACATACATACATACATACATACATACATAAATAGATATAGATATATAGATAGATGACAGATAGATGGATGATAGGTAGATGATAGATACATAGGTAGATGGATAGATAGATGACTGAGAGATAGATAATAGATTATTGAGAGATGATAGACAGGTAGAGATAGATAATTGATAGATGATACTATAATAGATGATAGGTAATATAAATCAATAGATGATAGAGAGATGATAGACTGATAGGAAATAGATGCATAGAATGATGATAGATAGATATAGAATGATAGATAGGTAGACAGACAGACAGATGGAACATATGTGACTCAGAAGTGCAGCCCAGAGCATGGCACACTCTAGGCAAGTGTTCTACCACTGAGCATCAGCCCCAGCCCCTAGAAGTTAAATTTTTGTGCATGTGTGTCCTCACTAAAATGAAGAAAAAGGGAAAAACCAGGTCTCCTAGGACCTGTTCCCACAAGAAAACAAGTGAAGAGTTTTAAGTTGTCGGCTACAACTGGCTTTGAGTCGATCATTGACCTGTTTCCCAGAGCTGAAAGTTGAAAATGTTTTCCAAAATCTTCTGGGAGGAATTCTGGTCTCAAGAGCTCCACCTCCCAGAGCTATTAATTTTCCATCTAAACAAAAACCTGAGAGATTAATAGAAGGGTCCTGATGCAATGGCACCCCCAGGGGCCCTTTCTTCAGAGAGCACTTTTAATGACATCTCAGAACAAAGCAAGTGATATTAGCAGAGGACTGGTCTCCAAGGAGGTTCTGTCAGGAAGACGTTCTAGAACAAAGTGTGGCCAGGTGTGTGTAGACCTGGGCATAGAAGGGGCTGGACAGGGGCTTGGTGACTCCTAGGTATCTCATTAAGAATAGAAAGGACTTGCTGATGTCTTTATTTCATTTCATGATTGTCAGGTTCAAGGATACACAGACATTTTCAAGGGTAAGAAAATGTATTTACTTCATCCCCAGCTCCCACCAGAGCGTGTAAGCACTCAGTGAGTCTCATTTGATTTGTTTCTGTGTTAGGTGTGTGCGTGTGCATGTGCGTGTGCATGTGTGTGCAAGCACATGCCATGGTGCCTACATGGAGGTCAAGGACAACGGTCAAGGACAAGTTGCAAGAGTTGGTTCTCTCCTTTGGGTCCCAGGGATTGAACTCAGGTCATTGGGCTTGGCAGCAAGCCTCTCCCCTGGAGCCATCTTGATAGCCCTTGTTCAGTCCCATTTGGTGGCACTACTGTGACTGGACACTCCAGATGCCATTTTAGAAGTCCACTCCTGAGCGTCCACTGGAGCTGCGGAGCCTGGAAGAACCCTGGACAGCTGCTGTGGAGTCAGACCCAGAACACCCCGGGCAAAGCCTAGGCAACCTTTGCCACCTCTGTAGACCACTTCAGGCTCGCAGTAATTTTTATTTTACCTTTCATTGTGTGTGTATGGTGGGGAGGGTTGAACATGAGCTCAGGTGTCCTAAGAGGCCAGAGGCATGGGATACTCTGGAGCTGTCTGTGTGCTGCCTGCTGTGGGTGCTGGGAACCAAACTCGGGTCCTCTACAATGGTAACACTTGTTCTTAACTGCTGAGCCACCTCTCCAGTCCCACCAGAGCAGTATTTTAAATGGCATTTTATGGTTGGTTTTAATTTAAAGACACAAGCTCTAGGATGGGCAGAGCCTTTTTTCTCCATCTGAATTTTACAGAAACTAAAACAATTTTGTGGAACTAAAGCTGTAATTTTAGAGTGTTTTACTTGTACCTCAATAAGTAGAGTACATGTAGCTGAGTGGGTAGAGTGCTTGTAGCTCAGTAGGTAGAGTGCTTGTAGCTCAGTTGGTAGAGTGCTTGTAGCTCAGTTGGTAGAGTGCTTGCCTCGCATGCACAATCCCTGGGTCCATCCCCAGCATCATATAAACCAGACAGACGCATACTTGTTCCCAGTGCTTGGAAGATGGAGGCAGGGGGATCAGGTCCAAAGTCAACCTTAGCTACATAGTGGTGAGTTCAAAGCCAGCCTGGATGGCAAGAGACTGTCTCAAAAAAGAAAAATAGGAAACATTTCCATGAATGTAGAGCCTCCTGAGCCTGGTGCGGTCAGGAAGAGAAGGTTTGATGGGCACAGAGCCAGCCGAGCCCAGCACCGCTCTTCATCTCTCGTTCTCAGTGTCAGACCTGAAACACACAGCAAAGGAGAAGGTGTTAAAGATCTTTCCTTTCACATCAGACCGAGAAACCTGTGACAGCCGGGCCCTGTGACGCAGGGCTGCCTGCCATCCCAGCTGCTCAGAAGCTGAGGCAGGGGGATTGCTAGTTTAATGTCTGCCTGAAGGACAGAGAGAGTTCCAGCTAGCCTGGGAAAGTTAGTGAGATCCTGTTTCAAAATGTAGGAAGAAAGGGAGCGGGTGGCAAGATGGCTTAGGGATCAAGGTGCGTGCTGCACAAGCCTGTGGCTGAGGTTGACCCCGGAACGCATGGGGTGGAAAGAGAGAGCTGGTTCCAGCAAGCTGTCCTCTGACCTACACCTGTGGGCTGTGGCACACACGCTTTGCACTCATTTATGTGAGAGAGAGAGGGGGAAGGAGAGACAGAGAGTCAGAGAGACATGAGAAAAGTCCAAAGAGCGCTGGGGGTGTAGCTCACTGGCAGAGTACCTGCCTGTGTGCAAGACCCTGGGCCTGGACCTGTGGCAGGGACTCTTCACCCTAAGGAACCCAGTACTCCATATGGAAGAAGGAAATAATCCCCGGGAACGTGGCGGAGGGGTGTTGAGTGAGTCAACGTGCTTACCCGGCAAATCCAACAAGCTGGGTTGGATGCCCAGAGCCCATGTAAAGGTGGAAGGAGAGAGTATCTCCAGGAAGGTGTGCTCTGACCCACACACGCACTTCAAACACACACAACCACAAGAAAGCTATAGAAGGAAAGAGCCATCCCAGGTCCTACAGCCCGCCAACCTAACTACAGAGGGTGGGTTTGGTGGGTAGAGGCACTCATTTTCTGAGGCAACCTTTGACGCACAGAGATGACATCACAGGGGCTGGAGAGATGGCGCCGAGGTTAAGAGTATTAACAGCTCTTTGGAGGGGACCTGAGTTCAGTTCCCAGCACCCACATCAGGGCATCTCACAACTTCTTGTAACCCAAGCTCCAGGCAATCCAACACCCTCTTCTGGCCTCCAAAGGCACTGCACACACACACACACACACACACACACACACACACACACACACACACACACACACACACACGACAGTAAAAATCTTTTTTTTTTAAATCCTATTCAAAAGCAACCTGCAAGAGATCCCAGACCCTGGTGGAGGTGCACTTTCCCAGATCAGCAAAGGGGCCACCCAAACACTCCAGGAGGCAACAGGAAGTCATGGAGACATCCCCGGCTGTTCTCCTCAGCAGGGACCCAACATCCAGAAGCCAGCAGTCCTGAGTTCTGAGTGCTCCTGAGTCAGGTAAACCAGAGCCAACCTGCACACCCCTTTCTCAAGACGAAATCTGGACATCTGTCTATGACCATGTGTCCATCAGCTGAGAGGACCCCAGGACAAATCCACGTGAGTTCTGTGGGGAAGGGAATTGGAGCGTGGACGCGGGGCTCAGACATCCATGGATGAGGAGGTTGTTTCTGTCCTGGAACAGGAAGGATTTTTACCATGTCTTGTTTATTTATAGTCCCAGAACACGTGTGGAGGTCAGAGGACAACTTTTGGGAGTCAGTTCTCTCCCTCCACCATGCCAGTTCTGAGGATCTAACTCAGGTTCTCGGGCTTGGCTGCAAGGTCCTATACTTGCAGAGATATCTCAACCACCTGGGAAGAAATATCAAACAGAGATGCTAAAGGCGGCATGGCTGAGGCAGGAGAGCAAGGACTGACCGGGAGAAGCAGGCTTGACTTAGTTCCAGGGATCAAACTCAGGTCTTCAGGCTCGGTGGCAAGCACCTTTACCCACTGAGCCATCCTGCCATCCCTCATCCACCTTAAAATGTCAATGATGCCAAGGTTCAGAAACATCCCAACCCAACCCCACGCATTCCTTATTGCCGCGGAGTAATTCCTTACTTTTTTTATGGTGCAGAGGATGGGATCCCAGGCTTTTGACATGGTAATCAAGCTCTCGTCCACTGAGCTGCATTCTGCCAACTGTTTGAATGTTTACATTTCTTTAACGATATAAATAATACTTGAGAACTTAATTCAAGAGTGTAAGCTCCTTCACCTGTAACCCCAGCATCTTGGGAGACTGAGGCAATGAGGCTGTGAGTCAAGATATGGGGAGGGCAGTTCCTGTATCCTTAGCTTTAGTGAGGAAGGGGCTTTTTACTGTCCTCTAAATTCGGGTAAACAGAACCCTACGGGGTGCATAACCTGCCCAGACCCTGCTGTGAGCTGCAAGAATATATTATAGAGATTCAGCTGTATATGATAAAGCTATACCTAGAAAGATCAAGGAATTTTTCCAGGGGGAAGCCATTTATCAAGGAATATTTGGTGTTATTCAGCTTTTAATATTCAGCTGTTTCTTGCTATGAAATTCTTGTGCAATAATATACTAATAGGCCATGCAACAAAAGCATAAACTTCTCAGACCTACTGCTGATCTACGAGGTAACACCCCTACAGACCTAGGAGACAGGTGGACTGAAGATGCATAGCTTTGTTTCTTGTGCAAATGAAGCTCAGACCATTGCTTTCCTTCAGGCCTAGTGGCATTGCAGAGCTATTGACTCAAGACAATAGGGCTTTTTGCATAACCAGGTGCAGTAAAGACTGGAGCAGAACTCCCGGTTGGAGCAGAGTGGCTGGAGAGAAGAGAACAAGGCAGAGTTTCTGTGGATGAGAAGGCAAACTGGCTTAGGCCAAGGAGTAAGGAGCAAGGAGCAAGGAAAAGTTCTGCAGACTGTAGGTGGGTTTGAATCAGCTCAGGAGAAAAGAGGAAGGAAAGATGGAGGATGAAGGAACAGAGGACGAAGATGAGATCGAGAGCGTAAGAGCTTAGTTATTACTAGGGCTTGAGAGGACAGAAACAGAAGGGACAGAGAGGAACTGAGAGTCAGAACGGAACTGACGCTGTGTAGATAGAAGTCTGTTATAGAGAAATAAAGTAAACGGACGTAAGAAACTGGTGTGCATAGATTCCTTTCCCTCAGATAACCCCGTGCCGAATGTAGGTCTTCCCCAGGACTCTGGGAGGATTCCTCTCAGGGCAGACCCCTGGGAAAATTCCGGTAAGATCCCTAGGCAGATGGGCTAGCACCACCGAAGCCTAGGGGCATTCTCTCAGCTAGTAACCAGCAGGGATCAGTGAGACCTCCTTCCTGCCTTCCCACATCACACGCTGGCCTTCCAAGGTCTCCTGTGACGCCATGTGTTGGTTTTATCTCTAGTTCCTGGTCCATAGCTTTCTCCCCAAAGCATACACAGAAACTAGAATTTCTTTTCCCTCCAAGGCTTAGAAACCCTTGGAACCCTTCCCCTACCTTCCCGGCCTAGAACTGGCCATAGGGACAACCCTTGACCTACTTCATGTGTGCAGTGTGCAGGATGCCCAGGAGCTCTGCAGCTGTCAATGCAGACAGACAGACACCACAGGAGTGTGGGATCCCTGAGTCCCAGGGGGTCCAGCCAGAGCACAGCACAGGGAAGACACTGGTTCTGGTGGCTGGCTGCAAAGCAGCAGTCTTGGGTACCTGTGATTGACAGCTGAAGTGGGTGCTGTGGACTCAAGGACTTGTGATTGACAGTTGGAGAGGATGGGTAGGCTCAGGTACTTGTGATTGACAGTGGAAGTGCGTGAGGGATGGACAGTTGAATTGACGCTGAACTGGCTGTGTGGGAACTTGCAATTGGCAGCTGACTAGGAAAAGAGAGAGCTCTGGGGTGGAGCCCTCAGTCTCTGGCTCTCTGGGTCTCTGCCTGCTCTGCAGATAAGAATGTGCCAGGTGCAGTGTCCTGTGGTGTGGGGACAGAAACTCACCCACCTGGTCCAAGGGGACCTGGTTCCCTCCCCCCAAGTGTTTCTGAACCCACTTACCTGCCAGGCAAAGCCAGGTGCTGGTCCTCCCTGGGGACCGAAGCACCATGTTTCCCTAGTATCACTACCTCCTTTTTTTTTTTTGCCGCCCTAAAGTAATTTGCTTGCCTACCTGCATCTCATCAAACTTAGGAGTTTAAAAAACACTTTAAAGGGTCTTTCTGTCATCAGCAGGAAGGGAACAGAGACACACCCCCAAGTCACTCACAGTGGCCGGAGGAGTGCCCTTAATCTTTTCTGTCAAGATTTCTGATTGACTGATTGTGTGTGTGTGTGTGTGTGTGTGTGTGTGTGTGTGTGTGTGTGTGTGTGCAGTGCCTGCAGAGGCCAAAAGAGGGCATTAGCTCATTGGATGACCTGGAGCTGGAGTTGCAGGGGTTTGTGAGCCATCCATCATGGGTACTGGGAACCAAATTTGCGTACTTGGCAAGAGCAGTGTATACTCTTAATCAGTGAGTAGTCTCTCCAACCTACATTCTCGTCATCTTTCAGGGGCCTCCACTCAGGCAAACGCAGGACTTGTGATCTGAGTTGGGGGTCTTCTTAAAAATAGAAAGAGGGGGCAGTGAGAAGCTGAGTGGGTAAAGGCGTTGTGACAAGCGTGGTCCCGCAATCTGAGTTCCACCCCCAACTCCACATAAAAGAGGAGGGAGAGAATGGACAGCACAAAGTTGTGCTCTGACCTCTGCATGCACACAGGCAAGCCCGCACGCAGACACACAACGTGCACACACACTAATAATAATTGTTTTTCTTTTTAAAGATGGAAGGAATGAATGAAGACAGGGTGAGAGGAGTGAGCTTCTCTGCCAAAGACGCGATTCACTAAGAGATATTTTTGCCATTATTCTTAAGCATAAAGGTTAAGGAAAAAGAGGGAACCTCTCAGAGCAGAAATGAGGTGATGCCCCCGAGTGTGGGGCTGGCCTCACTGGAGAGTCTCAAGCGTCTCAGCATCAGTTTGGTGGCTCTCAAACCACAACTCAAAGGGTTGCTAGGAAACTTGATTGTCTCCCCCCCCCATCCTGATAAATGAGATTATAGAGTGGCTCCAGGTCACCCTGGAGGGAATTATAATCTGATAAAACCCGGGGCCGCTGGGGGTGCACAAGGAAGTGAGGCTGTGTCTTTTCCTGGAGAGATTCCTAGAAAACTACAGGTTTCCTGCCAGTGAAGACGCAGCTGGTAACTGTCGGGATTCTCGCTTCTGGTTGGTAACTGTGTCCGGATTCTAGCTTCTGGTTGGTAACTGTTGGGATTCTTGCTTCTGGTTGGTAACTGTTATGCCCAGATTGTGATCCCCCAAAGAGACCACCGAAGACCTTGGATGTCCAGAATGCAACAGCAAGGTTTATTCTGCAGATACAGGTCTAGACAGGGAACTCATTCCTACACCCAATACAGTGAGGCAGGGAGGAGTCCCTCTTTCTTTGTGTGGCTGGCTATTTAAAGGCAAAAACCACAAGCCCTTCAGGGGGGCTAGGGGGGTTTGTACGGGTGCAGCTCAGATTGGTTTATTTTTATCTCTGTTCTCTTTTAATTGGGTGAGGGTATGTAACCTTTGAATTTACTGGTTGGTGGTTACAATTATCACTTTGGGGACAGTCCAGCACAAGTCCCAGGCTTTGTCCTTGAGCCGCCATGGGGGCTGGCTGGCCTAGCATGTCATGCACATAACTCTAAGTTGGTGAGGAGCCCCAGACAGTAAACAACTGGCTGAACCTTGAGCAGTCAGAGTACGTGCAGAAAGGGAGCTACTGCAAGGACTATGTCTTTTGTTCATGGCCCTCCCAGAAACTTCTTGCTCAAGTCTCAGGAAACTGAAATTGAGGTCTGATCTCTGAGAGAAGACTGAGCAGCCTGTTATGGCATCTGCTTGGTCCTTTCAGTAACTGTGTCGGGATTCTTGCTTGCAGCCAGACTCCTCCCCCTTCTCACGTTCCCTTTCTGCCATCCTTCCTCAGCACTGTATATTGTCCAGGGATTTGATGGGACAGATACCACCCTGGAAGCTCAGGTTTTACCAATAATCCCAGGTTTTAGCTTATTTGACCCTTTTAACATTCAATTGATGGATAAGGCTGTGTATATTTAAGATGTCCACTTTCTGATTTACATATGCACTGGGTCATGGTTATTACAAGCAGTTTAATTAGCATATTGATCTCCATCTAGGCTGTGCATCAGAGTGGCTGAGAAAAAACCAACTGGCCAGCCCCTGGTGATCTCTGTTCCCTTTACTGCTCTGTTGGTTAGTTACTTGGTTGGTTGATCAATAGGAAGGTTGGCCGGTTGATTGGGTTGGGGATATTTTGTGGGTTTGATTTTTGTTTTAAGAATTTACTTATTTTTATTTCGCATTGCCTGTATTTATATCTGTGTATCATGTGCATGTTTGGTGCCCTCAGAGGCCAGAAAAGGACACTGGATCCCCTGGTAGTGGGGTTACAGACAGTTGTGAGTGCCATGTGGGTCCTGGTTCCCAGGACCTCTGCAAGGGCAGCCAATGCTCTAACCACTGAGATACCTCTCCAGCCCCATGGGTTTGGAAGTTTTATTGTTGTGGTTGGTTGGTTGGTTGGTTGGTTGATTGGTTGAATTTGGGGTTTGTTGTTCTTATGACTGGTTAATTGCTTTGTTTGGTTTCTCTTCCTATTTTTGGTAGTTGGTTGTTTTATTAGTTGCTATGGGCAACTACAGAGTCTCACTCTGTAGCCCCAGCTAGCCTCAAACTCATGACAATTCTCCTGCTCAGCTTCCTGAGTACTGAGGTTATAAGCATGATCTACTATACTCAACCCAATTTTCTGTTTCTGTTTGTTCAACTGCTCCAGAGTCCACATATAAGTGATAGTCGGCCATAATTGTGTTCCCGTGCCTGTTACACCATCTCCTCAAGGTCCATCCACACTGTTCCAAATGGTAGGGTGTCCTTTTTGTGGCTGTGTAATATTCCATTATAAATGTACATCCCATGCATGCAGTCTCATTTTCTTCCTCATTCATTTGTTGACACGCAGCTTCTTTCCAGCCTTAGTTCCCATGCCTGATGACAAAGTGATTTTAGGAGTTCAGATATGTCTTCCACACACCGATTTTGTTTTCTTTGGATATTTACCCATTCTTAGAGTGGCTGCATCCTGAGGTGGTTCTGCTTATTGTTATGTGAGGAAGTTCCAGAGACAGCTGCACATGTGGAGCCAAGCCGTGCCACCCTTGATTTCATTGGATGAATCCTGAGGGGCACAGCTGGATTAGTAGTTCTAGTTCTTAAGAGACCCCCCCCAGACTGACTTCTGTGATGGCCGCACTGTTTTGCACTTCATGGTATATAAGGCTCCCTCCCTCATCATCGCCAGCATCTGTTGCTTCCTTGGTGATAGTCACTCCCTGTGGTGAGGTGGGGTCTCCATGTACCTTTTTGGCTTAAGTTTGAATTTGGGGGGTCTCACATAGCTGAGGCTGGCTTTGAACTCCTGATCCTCCTTCCTCTGTCTCCTGTGTGCTGAGATGACAAGCATTGTGTGACATTATGCCTGGGGACATGAACAAATGTCTACTCACTCCAGACAGGAAATTGGCAACGGGTCAAATGACAGATGCCACCAAATCCAACTTGGTGAACCAATGAGTTTTATTGGGGTTACATAGGATTATGGGTGAGAGGTCACTTACAGGAGCAAAAATGACTCAGAGACAGCTGCATCACCAGAGCCCACCCCAGCCCAGGTGACAGCTCGCCAAGCTGGGAGCCTGGAGCACACTGCACAGCCTGCAGGCAGCTCAGCAGGGTGGAGGGCGTCTTTCCAGGTGCCTCAGTTGGGCTGAACCTCTTCCCAGAGGCTCAGCTGGTCTGTCTCTCTCAGCAGGTCTTATACCTCATGCACACTTGAGGGAGGAGGGGCCTGTCAGTCCTGTCACTTTGGGGGACTTCCTGGAGACTTTGAGTTGTTTATTTCCTGTGCTTAGTTAAGGAGATCCCCTGGGAGCCAGAAAGTTCTAATCTCAGAGGAACCGTCCACACCCACTTCTCAGTGAATGTTTTGATTTGCATTTCCCAAGAGGTTAGGAAGTTGAATGTCATTTTCACGAATGTATTGTTCTTTTGTTTTTCTTCTTTTGAGAACCATCCATTCAACCCATGTCCCTGTGTTGACGGGCTGCTTTGTTTCCTTGGTTGACATTTTGAGTTCTTCATATATTCAAGACAGTAACTCCTATCTGGCAAATGCTTGCAAAGACTTCCCATTCCGTGGGCTGCTTCTTCCCATGCCGGTCTGTTTCGTTTCCTCTGCTGTATGAGTGCTTTTCAAGTTGGTGACTGTCCTTTGCTGTATTTATGGAAGAAGATGGTGGGTTTTGTTTTACTTTCTTGCCTCCTTGTTCTTATCTCCCCAAAGGGCCTCTGGACTTTCTGGAATCATCTCTATCTTTTTCACTCCCAGGTTTCCTTTATGTTTTAGATTTCAGTTATTTATTTATTTATTTTTATTTATTTGAGACAGGGTTTCTCTGTGTAGTTTTGCACCTTTCCTGGAACTCACTCTGTAGCCCAGGCTGGCCTCGAAGTCACAATGATCTGTCTGCCTCTGCCTCTCCAGTGCTGGAATTAAAGGCATGCGCCACCACCGCCCAGCTTAGATTTATTTTTTAACTTATGTGTGTGTGTGTGTGTGTGTGTGTGTGTGTGTGTGTGTGTGTGTGTGTGTGTGTGTGCAGTGCCCCCGGTGGCCAAAAGAGGGC
Source organism: Peromyscus maniculatus bairdii (assembly GCF_049852395.1). NCBI lineage: Eukaryota > Metazoa > Chordata > Mammalia > Rodentia > Cricetidae > Peromyscus > Peromyscus maniculatus. Next base: position 4,337,557 of record NC_134868.1, on the reverse strand, counting down.
ATTGGAATTACAGGCAGTTTTAAACCATGTGGGTGCTGAGAACCTCACTCTAGTCTTTGGCAAGAACAACAAGCACTCTTGACCAGTAAGCCATCTCTCCTGCCCGGATCCCCAGCTTCCCATCCTCCTTTAGTGACTAATGCGAGTGTTCCAGCTCTGGAAAGAGAGGTATCTTGACTTGTCCTGAACCTGGGATGCGGTGGGGCATGATCTCCCTGCAGGATATAGCAATCCTGCTCCTCTCCTAGGAGAGAGCCATTACAGCTGAGCTTTGTTCCGCCCCCTCCTTAAGGGGGCTTCCCAGCAGAGCTCAGCTTCTCCTCCCTGGCCCAAGATGTTGCCTCTTCTGCTTCACTCTGCTAACAGGGAAACGTCTGCAGAAATGTAGCAATCTCCTCTGGCTCAGGCGAAAAGTTGTTACTTTTTTGCCCTGCCTTGTTCCGCGCCCCAAAGGGAATGAATGCCTCAGCAAGGTTATTTTTTCTGCTCAGTCCCACTAAGGGAGGTCTCAGCAAAGTTCTTCTGTTCTGTGCTGGTGAATGAAGATCTTCACCCAAGACTCTTTAGAAAGAGATTTATTTGGGAAGGAGGAGTAGACCAGAGTGGCTGCCTCTGCCAGGGTGGGAAAGCAGAGTGGCTTATACAGGGCTTCTTAGGAGTAGAGTTTCTCCAGAGGGAAGATTTTTATGCTCCGGGATTGGTTGGTTTTCCTGCTCAAGGGTTTGTTGTTTTTGTTGGTCAGGGGCAGAGTTGGCTCTGGTTTCAGGGCCAAACTGGTTTCTTTCACTGGCCCTCATTAGCTTTTTGGCTCTAATTTTAGGGCCAGGGCATATTTCTTTCACTGACTCTGATTCTAGGGACAAAGTGTGTTTCTTTAGTTCTGGTTTCAGGACCAGGATGTATTTCTTAGGTTCTGGGTTCAGGGCTAAAGTGTTTCTTTCACTGGCTCTGGGTTCAGGGTCAGGGTGAATTTCTTTGGCTGGCCCCTTTTCCCTACAGCTAAGACATTGTAAGAGTGTAATTAACTGTTACCAAGAGAATGAGTGAGTGTCAGAATATGTTGTGTAACTTTTCCTGGGGAGATGTGAACAAATGTCTATTTACCCCAAATAGAGCTCCTACAACAGAAAAAACAGCTCTAGCCAAGCCCAGCCTGGTGAGCCAGTGGGTTTACTGTTAGTGGTGTGGCGGGGAGGCGTCCCAAGACCAGGGAAATGGGGAGAGATTCTAACCTGAAGAATAGGCAGTAGGCAGGGAAACTCAGGCTGTTGATTGACAGGCATACTTATCTGGAGTCCATTTGACCTGTGAGAGATGGGTCCAAGTCTCATAACTCTTTGAAGCTTACAAGATTTTTAAATTTACAAAATGAGATAAAAATTTTAGGTATGTTAGCATCACCACTGTTTGTAGTCTGTACTGAAATCCACAATGTAGAAAAAGCAGTAGACTCACACCTCTGAATTGTAGTAGAAGCCTGGGGCCCCAAAAATGATTTTGGGTTAAAAGTCATTAATACTTCGTTCCTCTGTCCAGAAAGCTGGATTTATAGATTGGACAGAGATGATTTTAGCACAATGAGAAGCACTTTTAAGTCTATACTTAGAAGACACCAAAGGAAATTTAAGTTTTTGAGCTTGTAACTATGATAATAGTAGCAGTGCTTTATCCGGGCTTGATTAATAACATCATTGATTAATACTTAACTCTGAACATTTGAAATCTTAGTATAACAATAGCTAGCATAAGAGAGGGACAGAAGTCTGAAGCGTTTCCCATTTTTATATTCCTTAGATCACTTTCTTACACCTTTACAACATGCATTTATATACCTTAAATCGCTTTCCCAGATCCTCACAACTTACATAAACTTTAGACCTTTTCTTTCTATCCAGTCATGTACCACGAGATGCAGGTGGTTGGTTACTAAGAGCCATCACTGCAAAAACAAGTTCCTTCAAATAAAGGAGTCGTTTTTTAAAAATTACGTTGAGCCAGGCTGTGGTGGTGCACGCCTTTAATCCCAGCACCCAAGAGGCAGAGGACAGCAGATCTCTGTGAGTTCAAGGCCAATTTGGTTCACATGATGAGTTCCAGGACAGCCAGGGCTATGCAGAGAAATCCTGTCTCAAAAAACCATAAGACCCAGCACTCAGGAGACAGAGGCAGGCAGATCTCTGTGAGTTCAAGGCCAGCCTGGTCTACAGAGTGGGTTCTAGAACAGCAAAGGCTACACAGAAAAGCCCTGTCTCTGAAAAAAAAAGAAAAGAAAGAAAGAAAAAAAATTTGATGTAGCTTGAAGCTATCATGTGTCCTGCCTGGTTCCACAGCTGCTCAGTCCCAAATAAACACACAGAGGCTTATATTGATTACAAACTGTATAGCCTGTGGTTCAGGCTTCTTGCTAGCTAGTTCTTTGATCTTAAATTAATCCATTTCTATTCATCTATATGTTACCACTTGGCCGTGGCATTACCGGTCTGCTGGCATCTTGTTGCTCCTTGGATGTTGGGCTGGTGTCTCTCCTGCCTCCACCCAAAGGTAGATTATTGAATCTACATTTTAAAAGCAACTGCTAGTTTTAAATATTTTATATTGGATTGGATTTTTGTATATTGTATACAAATTATGTATATTGATACAAATTTGAGATTGATTTTGTTAGAAAATATTGTACATATATTTCTAATCTTGTTCAAGGTTGTATAGGTTGCACCTATACAGTTCATTTAACAATGTAATGTAAATTTCTAGTCCTTGAAAGTTATTATTACAAACTAATTAGGATATAAATAAATGCAGGGGCTGGAGAGATGGCTCAGCGGTTAAGAACACTGGCTGCTCTTCCAGAAGTCCTGAGTTCAATTCTCAGCAACCCCATGGTGGCTCACAACCATCTGTAATAAGATCTGGTGCCCTCTTCTGGCCTGCAGGCATATAGAACACTATACACAATAAATTAAAAAAAAAAAAACTTTAAAAAAAAAGAAAGAAATGTAGGTTAGTAGTTAGTCATGTATTACAATCAAACTTGTAGTCAGATTAGGTATGTTTTCAAGGTACATATTTTAGATAGGTCATCTTCAAACACTTCAGAAATCTACAGAATATGGCATTTAAGGTGTTTTAATAACATAGATTCTTTTTTTTATGACTATGAGACATGTGTGCTCCTGACAGCACCAATCTACTTCGGAGAAGATGATGGGCATCAAAGAAACTCCATATGGAGTTTACTTTCTTTGTGGCAAAAAAGTTAGCCACTGGGCAAGAAAATGCCCTTGCCTCAACAGCTGACAGTATGCTGTCCAAATGGACAAGCAGGACACAAAAGAAAAGACTGCCGAACCTTGCCAAGACAAGGTAGGAAGGCCCTTTAGAAAGTCCTGCTTCACAGATGAATCTGTCAAATATGCTAGACCTGTAGGCTGAAGGCAGATACCCCAGCATTGCAGAGGAACCTTGGGTGACTGTCCAGGCAGCCAGCTGTTTGTCATTTCTCACATTTTTTTGGAAGTTATTTGCTTGCACTTCCTGCTTACTTAGGTAATATCATTTTCTTCTTGGGTCTCTGAGGGAGTTGAAGATTAGATAGTTATAGTTTTCCTTGGTAACAAATTCAGAAAAGAAACTCACTAAAGAGGTATAATGTGTATAAGCTTGAAAGACATTAAAAGATAGTTTTTGGATGGTAATACAAGTTAGGATAGAAAGTGAATTACGTATACTTTGGACTCACCAAAATAGGATAGATAATGGAGTATTTTCTCTGTCAAATGTTAATGGACTAGACATTGTTAATGTAATTCTTCACTGTATATATTATATATACTTATTGTATATAGTTTTTCTTGTATTAGTTATAACCCTCTTTTATTATTTTAGACAAAAAAGGGGAAATGTGGTGTTATAGTGTACCCTAATAAACTTTGCCTGAAGATCAGAGAACAGAACAATCTACTAGATTAAACATAGAGGCCAGGCAGTGGTAGCACACACCTTTAATCTTAGCACTCAGGAGGCAGAGATCTGTCTGGATCTCTGTGAGTTCAAAGCCACCCTGGACTACACAAGATTGATTCAGTCTAGGAGAAAAACAGAGCCAGGCAGTGGTGGCACACACCTTTAATCCCAGTACTTGGAAGTCACATGCCTTTAATCCCAGCACTTGAGATCTCATGCCTTTGCTTGGGAAGCACACACGCCTTTAATCCCAGAAAGTGATGGCTGAGCAGAGAAAGGTATATAAGGCATGAGGAGTTGGTGAGGTAAGAGGTAGTGGCTGTGGCTTGTTCCTTTGTCTCTCTGATCTTTCAACATTTACCCCAATATCTGGCTCTGGGTTTTTTATTAACACCATTTAGGAATTCATGTTACAATTTGAAAACTGTTTTTTTTGTTTATCTCTTTTAGAGTCTGTCAGCAAGGTAAACTACTGGTGTCTGCCTTTCTCAGCGGGGGACCTAGGGGCTCTAGAAAAATGAGGCCTGAATTTACATATGAAATGAACTGACCGGTCAGCTGAAGCCTTAGGGGGAAGAGCTGGGTTCCTGACACTGATAACATAAAGTTACAGTTAGCTGTCAACATCATCAGAGATCTGAGAAGGATAAATTACAGCAGGAAATAAAACCCAAATGGCCTGTGTATCAATTAAAATGACAGAGATTTGCCACTACCTGGATGGTTACCATAGGCTCCCATGGTCTCAGTGGTCTCAGTGGTCTTGATGCCTTCACTAGGGGAAGGAGTTTCCCCATCTGTCACACAGGACACCATTATGTCTTTGGCTTCTGTGCCAGGCAGCTTTCAGCTGCCAGACCCAGAAGGTCTGAGAGATTTTTCCTGTGGAGGAATGTGGTGGTATTGTGTTCCCCAAAATATCATGTACCTTAATAAACTTATCTGGGGTCAGAGAACAGAAAAGCCACTAGTTAGGCCATGATAGCACACACCTTTAATCCTAGCATTCCAGAGACAGAAATCCATCTGGGATCTCTGTGAGTTCAAGGCCACATTGGAAACAGCCAGGCATGGTGACTCACGCCTTTAATCCCAGAAAGCAAGCCTTTAATCCTAGGGGGTGATGGTAGAAAGCAGACAGGTATATAAGGCGTGAGGACCAGAAACTAGAAGTATTTGGCTGGTTAAGCATGTGGCTGGTTAAGCTTCAGGCTTTTGAGCAGTAATTCAGCTGAGACCCATTCCGGATGAGGACTCAGAGGCCTCCAGTCTGAGGAAACAGGACCAGCTGAGGAATTGGCAAGGTGAGATAGCTGTGGCTTGTTCTGTCTCTCTGATCTACCAGCATTGACCCCAATAACTAGCCTCAGGTTTGATTTTATTAATAAGAACTTTTAAGATTCCTGCTACAGAGGAGGAGCTTGGGAAAACTGATGTACAGTGACAAGACACAGTGGGACAGTCAAGCCCATATGGCCACAGTTTGGGTGAGGCTCTGGTGGTGGGCAAGGCATGAGGCAGTTCTGCCCAGCTGCAGTGTCTGGGCCCCGTTGTTTTCTTTGGAGACCTTAGGGTTGCTGCTAGGATCTGGCATCTCTGTCAACCATGGGGGAGCTTTTTCTATTAAACACTTTAAAAGCCATATTCAGCAGATCTCTGAGGAGTTTGAGGACCATTATTTATTTACTATATTAACTATACCTGATTTTAAACAAACTTTACTTGTTTTCAGTTACTTACTTTAGGCTTAATCTTGAAAACATATACAGGAGCTAAATAAAGCTTGTCATTAAATGAACTACACTTGTACTTAGCATGACTATGAGCCTAGTTCTGAGCACAAAAAGAATTCGATCATCTATAAGGTAACTGAGAATTAACTTGCATGTCTTAATTATCTTGAACAGTTTACAAGTTAGTGGATTTTATAAGATAATTACAACTTAATTCCTGTTAAGTCTGAGACTTAAAATTTTGAATTGAAGATTTAATTGAAAATACTTTAGCAACAAAATAAAACTTTAAACATGAATAAAAATGAATACAGTCCATAGGGAGATTCTGAGTTAGAGGCTAGTCTGATCTACAGAGCAAGTTCCAGGACAGACAGGGCTACACAGAGAAACCCTATCTAAAAAAAGAAAGATGGGAAGGAAGGAAGGAAGGAAGGAAGGAAGGAAGGAAGGAAGGAAGGAAGGAAGGAAGGAAGAAAGAAGGAAAGACCAAAAAAAAAGATCTAACACTTCTTGGGGTGTCTTACATAAATACAGAGGTCAGGAAACCTCGCCCAAAGTGGACGGCGCCTCTCTAGAGTCGTCATTGTTACGTCATTCCTGACATTGTCCTTGTCTGTCCCATCACGTGTGCCATGCCCCTCCAGTCCCCCTCGGCAACACTTCACTGCTTCTACAACCTTGCAATGGGGATTTATCAATCTTGGCTCCACTTCCTGGGCCTGGGGAGTCTCCAGGAGGGACTGTCTCAATCAGGAAGAAATAGCTGCCTGACAGAGCAGCTGGGGAAAGATACTGGAAAGACAACGCCTTCAATGATTTGAAGTTCTAAAAGCTGACTTCAAAGGAAACAAGACAGAAGAGACAGAGTGGAGAGAGGACAGCAGTTAGGCAAAGGAAAATGCCATCAGACCACTTTCGGGAGGAGGGGGTACACATCATGACAAGTGTGTGGAGGTCGTAAGACAGCTTGCAGGAGTTGGTTCTCCCCTGGCTCCATGTTGTTCCTCAGGGCTTGAACTCAAACTTGGCACCAAGCATCCCCACCCACTGATTTGTCTCACTGGGCCCTTGCCAAGGGTTTATTTATTAGTAATCGATTTATTCATTTTAACTCATGTGTATGTGTGTGTGGATGCTCTCAGAGGCCAGAGGTGTCTGATCCCCTGGTGCTGGAGATACAGGTGGTTGTGAGCCACCTGGCATGGGTTCTGGGTCTTCTGAGCAAACTCTGGTCTTCTGGAGCAACAGCACATGCCCTTAACTGAGTCATCTCTCCAGTCCTGGACCAAAGGTTTCTGATGAAGCTCAGCAAAGCTGTGTTAGAGGAAAGCAAGTCAGAGAGGCTGGAGGGTATCCATGGTAATGGCATGGTGACCTGGGTGCCCGGTGGTCTCCAGGCAGATCCTGATGTCCAAGTGTCTCACCTCCTGTGGACACATGGCAAAGCAGGTGTCTGTCCTGTGCTCCAAAGGCCAGAGCTTCTGTGCTTCTGGATATGTCCCCATCAACCATAACAGGTGCATCTTCAGCACAGATGTGCTCAGTGCTGGAGGTGAGAAGTATAAACACTACTGCAAGCTGCTCTGAGATCAGGGGGAGGGGAGGCTGGTGGATGGGTGGCCACACATTCATACACACGAAACAGGACGCACCTGCCCTGAGCTAGCTTCCGGCTGGGGAGACTACTCTGTCAGGAAAGTGTGCAAGCATGAGGACCTGAATCAGCCCCTGGGACACACACAGTAGGAGAAGGAACTCACTCCTCCAAGTTGCTCTCTGGCCACCACATGTGCATGTATACACAATCAGGGAGGAGGAGAGAGAGTGGGGGAGGGAGAGAGAGTGAGGAGAAGGAGAGGGGGGAGAGAGAGCTAGAGTAGGAGATAGTGAGAGAAAGGAGAGAGAGAGAGAGAGAGAGAGAGAGAGAGAGAGAGAGAGAGAGAGAGAGAGAGAAAGGGAGAGAGAGAGAGAAAACAAGCATGGTGGCAGAAGCTTGTAATCCCAGCTCTGGGGAGGCAGTAACAGGCTGGTCCCTCGGCTTTCTAACCAGCCAGCCTACTTGGCAAGCTCCAAGCTGGGGAGAGACCTCATCTCAAAAACCAAGATGGACAGCACAGCCCCAGAGAAACAACACCCAAGACTGACAGCTAGACTACACACACACACACACACACACACACACACACACACACACACACACACACACACACACCAGAAACTTAACAAGCAGGCTGATGTGTCTCCTCTGTCATTGGGAACACTTAGTCCAACCTGCTGACTCTCCGTCTCTTCCCAGACATTCCCTTTCTGACGGTTCTCGATTTTCAGATCTGCTCTCTGCCAAAGATACGGAAATGAGCCTTTCTTCCCGGTTCCAGACATTTCTCGATCTACCTTTGTCTTCATGTGTCATCTTGGGCAAGGTCTCCGTACTTCGAATCTTGATTTCTTCAAAATCCTACACCTGATTCAGCCGCAGGGTGTCTGGTGAGCTGTGTGCCTCTGATCTTCCACGGGAGCTGGCTTGTGCCCTTCAGCTTAGTGGCATACTTCAACAGTAAATGTTAGTAGATTGCGCTTCCCTGAGAGATATTGTGATGGTATCTCTCAGATACCAGGGTGGACTTCTCCATGTTCTGATCACAGGTGGATTCCAAGCAGGGGCTCCATCCCTGAGCCACTCCCCCAGCCCCTCACTGGGGATTCTAGGCGGGGCTCCACCCTGACCACGCCCCCAGCCCCTCACTGGGGATTCTAGGCGGGGGCTCCACCCCTGAGCCACGCCCCCAGCCCCTCACTGGAGCTGACCCTGGATATATTCATAAATTTTCATCCCTTTCTAGAGAGACTCCATGAGGCCACCACCTAACAGTTACAGTATGATGTAAAATTATCCCACTGGGACCCTTTACCAAATCACCTGTACTTCCCTCGACAGTGATGCACTCTGGGAGGATGGGGGCATCAAATGCGTCCACAACCTCAGATTTCACCCTCGTGGGGCTCTTCAGCTACACAGGGCCCCATCTCACCCTCTTCTTCCTCGTGGCCACCATGTTCACCGCAGGACTGCTGGGCAACACCATCCTGATTCTCCTGATTGCCACAGACTCCAGACTCCACACACCCATGTACTTCCTGCTCAGCCAACTCTCACTTCTGGATGTTGGCTTCCCGCTGGTCACCATCCCCAAGATGGTGGCTGACTTCCTGCAGGGAGAGAACACCATAACCTTGTGGGGATGCGCCACCCAGATGTTCTTCCTCATGCTCATGGGTGTCTCTGAGGGTGTCCTTCTATCCCTCATGTCTTATGACCGCTACGTGGCTGTGTGCCACCCCCTGCATTACCAGGTGCTCATGAGAGGCCAGGTGTGTGTGGTGATGGTGGGCGCATCCTGGTTCTCGGGTGCACTTGTGGCCTCCATCCAGACCTCCATCACCCTGCAGTTCCCCTACTGCGCCTCACACACCGTGGACCACTTCTGCGAGCTGCCAGCCCTCCTCAAGCTGTCGTGTGCAGACACGTCCGCCTATGAGTTGGCGCTGTCTGTCTCCGGGGTGTTGATCTTACTGCTGCCATTGTCGCTCATCTTCACCTCCTACGGCCACGTTCTGGGGGCCGTGCTGCGCATGCACTCAGCCGAAGCGAGACACAAGGCCTTCACCACGTGCTCCTCGCACGTGGCCGTCGTGGGTCTCTTCTATGGGGCGGCTGTGTTCATGTACATGGTCCCGGGCAGCTACCACAGCCCACAACAGGACAATGTGGTATCCCTCTTCTACAGCCTCATCACCCCCACCCTCAACCCCCTCATCTACAGCCTGAGGAACAGAGAAGTCCGAATGGCCTTGGTCAAGGCCATGGGCAGGGCTGACTTCAGGGCCAAGCGGTGATGTCCTGGGATGCTGGTTTTCCCAGGAGCTCGTCTCTAAGGCTGGGCATGCCCACAGTTCACTGCAACTAGCCAGCTGCCTCCTCCAGGGTGCACTTCTCACTTCTGGGTGAACTTGCAGAAAAGTAGGTGTTATGCCCCACCCAGCTTGGGGTGCATGCCGGTCATCTCCGCACCAGCACAGGGGTGCCGAGGCAGGAAGGTTAACTCAACTTTTCAGCCAGCGTTGGAGACATAGCAAGAAGCTGCCTCAAAAAAAAAAAAAAAATACATTTAGGGGAAGGCAGATGGATTGGCTGTTTAGAGCACTTGCTGTTCTTCCAAAGGGCCTGCACTGGGTTTCCAGCACCCGCATCTCACAGCTCACAACTGCCTGTAGCTCCAGCTCCAGGAGATCCAATGCCCTCTTCTGTCCTCCTTGGGCACCCTCACACTTATGGCATATACACACATAATAAATGTTTTGTAAATTATTTAAATAAGAGGGCAGGTGTTCTAGGCTGCACATGGTGAAGCATGCTTTTTACCCCGGCATTGGGAAGGTGGAGGCAGGAGGATCGGGATTTCATAGTTGGCCTGAGGAAATGGCTTCAGCCTTTAAATGCTTGCCACATAAGCATGACGATGTGAGTTCAGATTCCCAGAGCCCACACAAATGTTGAGTGGTCATGATAATCTCAGTCTCCAAAGACAGAGATGGGATCCCCAGAGCAAGCTGGCTTGACAGACTAGCCACATTGGTGAGCTCTGAGTTTTATCGAGAGACCCTGCCTCAAAGAATAAGGTGGACATGGAGGACTGGAAAAGGAGTCCTGACATCAACCCCAGGCCTCCACATGTGCACACACACATACACACATGCAAAAATACATACACACCACACATGAAAAATAATGATAAATACAAATTAAAAAGCAGTCCAAGGTCATTCTCAGGTACATATTGAGTTTGAAGTCAACCTGGACTACGTGAGACTGTTTCCAAAAAAAGAAGCACTGATAGATATGGCCCTTCAACTTTGTATTCACAGAACCATAGACCAAAATAAACCTCTTTCCCTTATAACTTATCAGCCATTGTGTTATAGCAACAGAAAGTGAACAGAGGCACTAAAGCCAGCCTGCCTCACGCCATGATTAACATTTCTGCAGTCTGGGAGGGATTGTTGTCTAGTGATTTCCTCCAAACTCCCGGAGAAGGGATGAAGGCTCATATCATAGACGAAGGAAGTTAACAAAACTTACACGTTTCAGGAAACTCCTCAAATGTACAGGATTTGCAAGGCCCCTCCCCAAGGCTACAGAGCGGTAAGAACTGCTGGGGTGGAGACTTGAGGTGGAGCTGTCTGCAAGTTGTACAGCTTCTGTGAGTCGACCACCACGCTGTGAGGGGCTTTGGGAGCTGCCTTTGAGTCACCCATACTCTCCAAGTGACCCCAGTGAACGCACTGGTTCCCTGAGCTGGAGTGGGTAGAGTACTTTCTTTGGTCTGTGGTCAGTGCCTGTCCAGAGTCAACAAGCCTTTATTCACTTCTCTCCAGGATTAGTCACAGGGCACGAAGGGCATGGTGGCTCATGACTTTGATCCAGCCATCTAGAGATTGAGGCAATTGTGTCTTTGTAAGTTCGAGGCCAGTCTGGTCTACATTGTGAGTTCCAGGCCAGCCAGGGCTACACAGTGAGACCCTGTCTCAAAAGAAGAAGAGGGGGGGATCACAGGCCAGGACTCTAGGATCCAACCTCTGAAATCCACAGAGAAAGAACCGCCAACAAGGCTCTGAAACTTCCAGCTCCTGCTGACCTTGGCAGTGACTTTGCTTGGGTCACATCCTCAAGTTTTACCTAAGTAGAAGAACAGCGACTCAGGGTGACCCTCTCTGGCCAGTCAACACATGAGTTATTGTGCTGTTTTGATAGTTACAGAGCTGAGTGGTGGAATGGGAACCCACCAATGACTACCAACTCTGTCACTGATTGATGCTGCAATTTTTTTTTTTTTGTTTTGTTTTTCAAGACAGGGATTCTGTGTAGCCCTAGGTGTCCTAGAACATACTCTGTAGACCAGGCTGGCCTTGAACTGCCTGCCTCTGCATCCTGAGTGCTGGGATTAAAAGTGTGTGCCACCACTACCTGGTGATACTGCCATGTTTAAGCCTCTGTTGTCACTGACAGTGGACCCAAGGCTTAATGAAGATTGCTCACTCAGAGTTTAAAGTGGACAGTGTCTGCACTGCGGTTAGTGGTTTAGACAGGGGCTTGATTTATGATCCACGCCCCCAGCCCCTCATTGGGAGATTCTAGGCAGGGGCTCCACCCCTGAGCCATGCCCTCAGCCCCTCACTGGAGGAATTTAGACAGGGCTCCACCCCTGAGCTACATTCCCCCCTCCCAGTTCTTTTTCTCTTTATTGTGGGACAGGACCTATCCTTGAATTCACTGTTTGTAATTCTTTCGCCTCAGCCTCCAGCCAAAGTAACTGGAATGGTAATGTCTGCATCACCATGCCTAGAAAATGTCAAAGTGAGCTGGGCGGTGGTGGCGCGTGCCTTTAATCCCAGCACTTGGGAGGCAGAGCCAGGCGGATCTCTGTGAGTTCTAGGCCAGCCTGGGCTACAGAGTGAGTTCCAGGAAAGGTGCCAAAGCTACACAGAGAAACCCTGTCTCGAAAAACCAAAAAGAAAAAAAAAGAAAGAAAGAAAAAAAGAAGAAAGTGTCAAAGTGTTTTGATCTTCAGTGATGGAGTGCTTGTATCCATTAGCAAATCTTTTTTTTTTTTTTTTTTTTTTTTTTGGTTTTTTTGAGACAGGGTTTCTCTGCGTAGCTTTGCGCCTTTCCTGGAGCTCACTTGGTAGCCCAGGCTGGCCTCGAACTCACAGAGATCCGCCTGGCTCTGCCTCCCGAGTGCTGGGATTAAAGGCGTGCGCCACCACCGCCCGGCCATTAGCAAATCTTAACAATCAAAATCTAAATAGGTTTGTTTTTAAATGACTTATTTATTACTTGTTTTTTATTTATTTGGTGTGTGGTCGGAGAACAACTTGTGGCAGTCAGTTGTTCCACCATATTGAACCCAGGGATCAAAATCAAGTCAGCCTTGATGGCAAGCACCTTTGCCCAGTGAGCCCTTGAGCCAGCCCTAAATATGTTCTTAAATAGTCAGTGTCATGAAAGATCAAAGAAAGCTGAGGAGTTCCTCAGATGAGCATACACAAGACACACGGTGTCCTGGTTAGAGCTGAGGAGTTCCTCAGATGAGCGTACACAAGACACACGGTGTCCTGCTTAGTTTTGTCAACTTGACCCGAGTGTCAGTCATCTGAGAAGAGGGAACCACAACTGAGAAAACACCTCTGTAAGACAAGCCTATGGGCAAGCGTGTAGGGGATTTCCTTGACTAATGATTGATGTGGAAGGACCATGACAATCCTGGCCTGGTGGTCCTGGGTTCTATGAGAAAGCAGGCTGAGCAAGCCAGGGGAAGCAAGCCAGCAAGCAGTACCCCCGCATGGCCTCTGCATCAGCTCCTGCCTCCAGGTTCCTCTTACCCAGTTTGGTTTCCCTCAATGACTGTGATTCAGGACATGTAAATCAAATGAACTCTTTCCTCCCCAAGTTCCTTTTGGTCATGGTGTTCTAATGACCACAGCAGTAGAAAGCAAACTAAGACACACAGCAACTGAATGGACCCAACCAGACAGAAAAAGAAAACACTAACTATGGACACTGAAGCCAGAAGTGATGGTCCACACCAGCCATCCAAGCACCGAAGAGGCAGGAGGCAGGGATATGGAGAGTTCTAAGCCAGCCTGATCTACATAGCTAGACTCTATCTACAACAAGATAAAACCCCAAAGTATAATCAAGCAACTCCTGTCATGATGGTACACCTGTCATCCCACAATAAAGGAGGTTGAGGCAGGAGAATAGTCAGGCCAGGCCAGCCAGGGCTACATGGTGAGATCCTGTGGTGGGGGTGTGGGGTAGTCTACAGTATGACATTTACACACTAAACATCCGCCTTGAACCACGACTCCATAAAAATCTCAACTAATTTGGAAACACTGTAGCTGTGTGTGGTTCAATGGAAGAGCGCTTGCCTGGCATGGGTTCATCTGCTACACAGGAAAAGGGGAGGGGAGGGGAGAGAAGAGAGAGAGGAGAGAAGATGGAGGATGGAGAAATAAGGAGAAGACTGAGAAGGGAAGAAGGAAAGACAGAGGGAGGAAGAGAAGGGAGGAGGAAGAGGGACCCGGGAGGAGGCACCTCTGGGGTTAAAGCTGCTAAGCTCTGTGCTGTGATTCTCACTGTGGCCACTAGGGGACGAGGTGCCTCCTCCAATCCGCACAGCCTCGCTGCTGCTCACTCCCAGAGTTAGGGTGATGCCTGAAGGTGCTGCAGAGTCCCCCAAAACGCGGGAGAACCACAGGAAAAGGTTTAAAATCATGCAATCCAGTGTTTCACAACATCAAAGCATGCAGCAAAATAAAAATTCATGAAGATACTGGAAGGCCAGGTCCGGTCTCCACGCGATGAGGACCGGCCTCCGGATCCCACCCAGTGCTGGTGGACTGGTGTGCATCTTCATCCTGAATGCTCTAATCCTTTTCTTTGTTTTGCCTTTTAAGAAGAGTTGTTTTGTTGGGCAGTGGTGGTGCACACCTTTAATCTCAGCACTTGGGAGGCAGAGGCAGGCAGATCTCTGATTCAAGGCCAGCCTGGTCCAGGGCTACACAGAGAAACCCTGCTTCGAAAAAGCAAACAAACAAAAGAACAAAAAGAAGTTGTTTTATTTTTTACGTATGTGTGTTTGTCTGGGGAGGGGGCGTTGAGCTTGTACATGTGTGTGCAGTGCCCTCAGAACCAGAGCAGAAGCTATAATTACAGGCAGTTGTGAACTGGGAGCTAGGAACTGAACTAGTGTCCTTGGCAAGAGCAGAAAATGCTCTTGCCTACTGAGCTGTCTCCAATCTCTCCGCCTCCCATGATCAGGACGCACGGTGTTCAAGCCGCAGCACATCCAGCTGGAAGCTCCTGTGGTCCCCTGGGAAGACGTGAGTGCGCCCTCACAGCACCTCTCCCAAAGACTAGCTTGTTCATCCCAGCAATGGCTTCTCTCCTGCCAGCCCCTGACACCCAGTCCCAGCTGAGCAGCTCCCGGACAGCAGAGAAAAGCTCGGCCCCAAGCCCTGTGCCTGAGAAACTCCACGGTGGGAGAGCAAGCAGCAACAACAAAAACCGCAGGTCAAGGGTAAGGGGAGCCCAGAGCCAGGTCTCGGGCCGGAAGCGGTGCCGGGAAGTGTGTCCTGCAGAACGGGCTTGGGATAAACAGAGTTCAGCTTGAGGAACAAACCCGCAGGAGATGTGGGGAAATTCCTGTCAGAGGACCCAAATATGCAATTTGGCGCCCCAGAAAGCCTAGTTTAGAAGGGAATGGGAGATGGGGAGTGATAATAGAAAAAACTAGTGAGGTCAGTGGGAAGCTGACCCCTCGTGAGGTTGGGGAGCCACCCCTCAGCAAGGGGACAGAGCCAGTTGCTGCTGCTGTCAAAGTGAGGCAGGGGAGCCATTCCTGGAAGAACAGGACCAGGCTGAGAGGAATGGTAGGGCATTAATTCCGGGGACTCCATTCCCACTGGAGGATATGAGAGTGTTACATGCCTGAACACATATGGACAAAACAGGAATTGCGCCTGCCGTAGACAATTGTGTCCCTCGTCCCCCAAAGAGATAACAAAATAATAGGCATGATTGGGGGCTACTGCTCCCAGCAGCAGGAAGCCACAAACCTACCCCGGGGTTTGGGCAGG
Organism: Peromyscus maniculatus bairdii; assembly: GCF_049852395.1. Lineage (NCBI taxonomy): Eukaryota > Metazoa > Chordata > Mammalia > Rodentia > Cricetidae > Peromyscus > Peromyscus maniculatus. Next base: position 4,322,156 of record NC_134868.1, on the reverse strand, counting down.
ACTAACAGTGCCAGGGGAATTCTACTGAACCATGCTCTTCAGGGAGTCCCCCAAAGAATCCCAGAGACACGGGCGCCACAGGTGTGGAGGGAAAACCTGGGAAGGAGCTCCTGTGCCCTCGGCCCCTGAGAAGCTGGCCCGATAGGAACCGATCACAGAACAGACAATTAGCCAGTGTCCTAACAAGACCCTAGGGACCACGCCCAGGCTATGAGGATGGAGGGTAAATAGTGCTCTACCAAGGCCTTGCCTTGTCCTTGGTAGGGACAAAGAGCTTCGTCCACGGGTCACACACCTGTCCAAAAGACCCTTTCCCAAGAAAAGCTGGCTCACCTCCCACCAGGAATCCCAGAGTCGGAGGGATACTTCCCATAGGTGAGTGGAGATAGATGAGCTGGGCAGAAGGAGAAAGGGGCCACACCAGGCAGTGAGCTGTGGAGGGTTCAGAGGAGCCCACTCTGTGACCCTTTCTAGACCTCATTAAGTCATGGGTATAAAAAAAGACACAACAAAATGGCAGTTCTGCTGAGTGGTCACCGTGCCTGGGTCCTGCGTGGCAATGTTTTGAGACAAGATCTTATGTGGCCCAGGCTACCTGGAGCTTGTAATCCTCCTTCAACCTCTTGAGTGTTGGGGTGACAGATGAGCCTACCATGCTCAGGCTGCATAGTATGGTATTAAGAGCTTTGGAGAAAGACAGACTGACATGGGACAATTGCTAATTTCCTGAGTCCCCTCAGTGCATGAATGGTGATAAGGGACCTTAGCTGGAGTGGTCTTCTGTATACAGCAAGTGTCTCATGAGTGGAAGCTGCCAGCTATCAGCAGCAGGTCAGCAGGAAGCCAGTGCAAGATTTTACAGAGGAGAGGCAGGTCCCCTCACCCTGATCAGGTGCCATTGTAGAGAGTGGTCCAGATCAAGCCTGGTGCCAAAGAAACCAGCGAATGGGTAAAGTTGAGAGTCAACAGGATGAGCTGAGAATCAGCAGGGGCAGGGAGGCTGGGTGTGGTGACCCTCACCTGTCATCCCAGCATGCAGGAGGCTGAGGCAGGAGGATGATGAATTCCAGATCAGATTGGGCTAGAGTGAGACCCTGTGTCAACAGACCAAAGGTGGGGCATGTGGCACAGTGGAAGAGTGCCAGCGAGCAGAGTCCCCGGATCCATCTCCAGCACCACAAATAATAATGAAAACTGAAAAAGAGGGCAGAAGGGAAGAAAGAGGAGAGGGGGGGGGAGGAAGAGGAGGAAGAAAGGATGAGAAGGGAGAGGAGGAAGTAGAGGGTGAAGAGGATGTGATATATAAGACGGTCAGCACCCTTGGACAATCAACGGCCACCATTGTCCACCCCGAGCCCTGCCTGGGCAGCTCTGACTTTAATGGAAGTGAAGCTAAGCCAGGGGGTCCAGAATCAGGCCAGACACTGAGAGAGGGTGGACACAGCCTCTGGGGTCTGAGCAAGCCCAGCAAGGATGAGGTCACCCGAGAGGAGTGAAGGGTCCTTGGGTGACGGCTCACAGGAGCGGTGGCCTTTGAGCATAGAACGGTGTTGGGGTCTGAAATTAACTAACCAACTCAGGCAGGGCTGAAAAGTGGGAATAGTGTGTGTGCGCGCGCGCGCGCGCGTGTGTGTATGTGTGTGTGTGTGTGTGTGTGTGTGTAGGTATGGAGGTCAGAGGAAAATTTGTAAGATTCTTTTTTCTCCCTCCATCATGTGAGAACTGGGGATCGAACTCAGGTTGTCAGACTTGGCAGCAAGCTCCCTTACCCACTGAGCCATCTTGCCAGCCTGAATTTCCTCCTTTTTTAAGCAGACCTACTTCTGGTCACACATCCAGGAAATGATCAGCAGAGCATAGAAGCACTCAGCTGTCATCCACGCACTGGGAGGTGGAGACAGGAGAATCAGGAGTCCAAAGTCAGCCTTGGTCCATCAAACCTTGGGTCTGGAACTCCCTGTACAGGCCCATAAGATAAGAAGCTCAGTGGATAAGAATCTGTGCTGCTCTTACAGAAAGCCCTAAGTTCCCAGTGCCCATGTTGGGCGACTCAAAACCACCTGTAACTCCAGCTGCAGGGGACCCCATGCCCTCTTCTGACCTCCTAAGGCTCTATACTCATACATGCATAGTTATAAAAACACTAGAGCCATGCATGGTGGTCAGTGCCTATAATCCCAACACTGTGAGCTCAAGGCCATCCTGAACTACATAGTGAGATAATTTCTCAAAAAAAAATAAAAATAAACCAGGTGGTGGTGACACGCAACTTTAATCCCAGCACTCAGGAGGCAGAGGCAATTGGATCTCCAAGTTCGAGGCCAGCCTGGTCTACAGAGTGAGTTCCAGGATAGCCAGGACTACACAGAAAAGCCCTGTCTTGAAAAACCAAAATAATAATAATGGTGATAATAATAATAAGAGCAGTAGTAGTAATGGTAAAAAGACTGGGTCATCAGCCTGTGTCACTATTGGGAAATAGTGACACATTTAGGAGGCAGAGCCTGGTGGGAAGAGGCACTGGGGTACTGGCCCCCTCCTTCTCTCTCTTCTGCCACACCCACCGCAGCGTACTGTCTCCCACTGACCCAGGCTCAGGGCAGGGACTGAAGCCTCTGAAGCTGTGAGCCAAGACAAGCCTGTCCTGCTGTGCACTGACTGTCTCAAGCATTTCGTGACAGTGTTGGAAATCTGATAAACGTTCTATCTCAGACAGATACACCCACTCCCACACAGCATTGTTTTTACCTCTTCCCCTTTCAGGAGCCTTGTGCATGCTAGGTGAGCACTCTGAGACTGAGTCATCCCCACCCTATCACTGTGGGATTCTAGTCAGAGACTCTGCTGCAGAGGTGGATCCCCTGCCTAGAGTCTCCCAGTGAGGGCCTCAGGGGGTTCTGAGCAAGGAAAGGGGATACAATCCAGGTGCAGGGCTGAGGGGTTGGGAGGGGCACTGATGGACAGACGGACAGACCTCAGTCAGCACCGTGGACAGATCCAGTTTCTTCCTCTCATTCTAGGCCTGCCATGGAAGGTGCCAACCTCAGCGGGGTCTCTGAGTTCCTGCTGCTGGGCCTGTCACAGGACTCCAGCCAGCAGGAGCTGCTCTTTTCTCTCTTCCTAAGCATGTACCTTCTCACAGGCCTGGGGAACCTGCTCATCATCCTGGCTATTGCCACCGATCCCAGGCTCCACACGCCCATGTACTTCTTCCTGGCCAACCTGGCCTTTGTAGACATCTGCTTCACCTCCACCACCATCCCCAAGATGCTGGCCAACCACATGTCAGGACACAAAAGCATCTCTTACTCTGGTTGTCTCACACAGATGTTCTTCTTCATCTGGTTTGCCGGCATCGACAGCTTCCTGCTGACCGCCATGGCCTATGACCGATACGTGGCCATCTGTCACCCTCTGCATTACACTACATCCATCACACCCTGCCTCTGTGGCCTCCTGGTCGCTGCCTCCTGGACCTCGGCCTTTGCAAATGCCCTGACCCACACAGTCTTGCTGCCTCGCCTCTCATTCTGTGCCCGCAACCAGATCCCCCACTTCTTCTGTGACCTCAGCTCACTGCTGAAGCTGGCCTGTTCAGACACGTCTCTCAACGACACCATGGTGTACACTGTGGGTGCACTGCCCATCATCCCCACCTTCGTGGGCATCCTCATCTCCTACATGCGCATCTTCGCAGCAGTGCTGAAGATCCCATCTGCGGGAGGGAAGCGGAAGGCATTCTCCACCTGTGGCTCCCATCTGTCTGTGGTGTCACTGTTCTATGGGACACTCATCGGGGTGTACTTCAACCCCACATCCTCCCACACAGCCCAGAAGGATACGGCAGCTGCGGTGATGTACACTGTGGTCACCCCCATGCTGAACCCCTTCATCTATACCCTGAGGAACAAGGACATGAAAGGTGCCCTGGGGACCCTTATCGGAAGGAAGACAGTCTTTGTTGGGTAACCACAAGGTTGGGAGTTCTTCAGAAGGGTGGAAGTTAAGCCCCTTTGGCTTGAATTGCCCAGACATTCATCTCATGGCTTTAATTCACCAATTATTTTATTCTCCCAAAGTTGTTTACAAAACAGTCATTTGCTTTTCTCTCTCTCTCTCTCTCTCTCTCTCTCTCTCTCTCTCTCTCTCTCTCTCTCTCTCTCTCTCTCTCTCTCTGTGTGTGTGTGAGTGTGTGCAGTGCCCATGGAGGCCAGAACTAGGCACTGGATCCTTATAGCTGGAGTTACAGGCGACTGTGAGCCACCTGACATGGTGCTGGAACGCAATTTTGAACCCTCTGGAAGAGCAGTGAGCGCTCTTAACTACTGAGCCATCATTCCAGAATGGCCCGAATCCTGTGGCAGACAGGAAAGAGCAGAGGGGGGACAGAGGAAGGAAGGAGGGAGGGACAGACAGCTTTACAGCCCACCCCACCCCCATTATAACAACCACACTTTCACAGAGATTGGATCACTCCGATAATTCTAATTCTGGAATTAATCATTTCTTCCCCGGCTCTGCATCCTATCCTGGACCCACCAGATCTTGTCCAGTCTTGGAGCCCAGTCCTGTGACCTGGTCACCTCTCGTTGGCCACAGCTCTGGTGCTGACGTACTGGGGGGGTTCTTCCTTCTTGTTCCCCTACCAGTCCTAAGTCCTGCCCTGGCTGGGCCCTGGCTCTGCCTGTACTGTACACTGGGTAGGTGCCACCCTCTGGTCCACCATCACAACCCTGCACCCTGTAGCTTCAGTCAGTCACAAGCGACCATGGCCCAAAACAGTGTCCAGTGGAACGTTCCAGACTCTAGGGTGTCCACCAAGCTTGGTCACCCGACTTTGATCCCCGGGACTCACATGGTGACAGGAGCAAACGGACTCTCACGTGGCGTGCTCTGACCCCACACGCCTGTCACAGCGAGCACGCCCATGTATGTACACCAAATAAATTCATTAAAACGTAAAAGAAAAACAAATAGTTCAAAAAACAAAGAAATCCAAAGTTTTGAATTTTTTATTTTATCTTATTTTTTATGTGTATGAGTGCTTGCCCACATGTGTGCCTGTGCACCGTGCGTGTGCAGTGCCCGGAAGAGGGCGTTGGATCCCCTGGAGCTGGAGTCACAGATGCTTGTGAACCTCCGTGTGGGTGCTGGGAACGGAACCTGGGTCCTCTGCGAGAGCAGCCAGTGCTCTTCTTAACCATGGAGCCGTCTCTCTAACACCCAAATTCCCAATCATTTGGCATTCTTCCCACGTGATGATAGCTTATGCTGCTCCACTCCATCCCTCCCAGAGTGGGAGTACTCCTCTATTCAGCGTGTCCATGCTGTACCTACCTGCCCATGACTCGAGCTAAACGTCTCGGCACTGGGTGCCCATTTTCCAATGGCATCCCCACACCCCATCTCAGCGCCCGCGTCATTGGCTCCTGCGGCCGCACAAGCATCCTATCGTCTCCTGGTACCCCAAGATGCACAAGAACGATACGGTAACACAGTCGGAAGCTAAGCATGGTGGTGCATCTGGGGGGCTGGGGTGGGAGAGTGTGGAGTTTAAGGCCAGCCTGGGATACAGACTGAGACCTCGGAGAGACAGGGGAGCAGAAGAGAGGTAGAGAGAGAAGGGGAAAGGAAGGGAGGGAGAGAGAAGGAGATGATGAGGGGGAAGAGAGAGAGGAGACCATGTTCACATAATTTTATCACCGTTTGTTACTAGTTGTTTATTGTTAGGGTGCTGTTGTGCCTAACTTATAAATTCATCTATAACATTTCTTACATGTGTGTATGTATGGAAGTGCACCTTTGTCATGACATCTGTGTGGAGGTCAGAGGACAACTTGTGGGTGTTGATTCTCTCCTTCCAAGTCAGGTCATCAGGCTTGGCCGCAAGCACCTCTACCCACTGATCCATCTCGAGTATAGTCCCTGGCTGTCCTGGAACTCGCTCTGTAGTCCGGGCTGGCTTCAAACTCACAGAGATCTGCCTGCCTCTGCCTCCCAAGTGCTGGGATTAAAGGCGTGCGCCACCACCAAGCTTAGATTAATTTTTTTGAAAATATTTGTTTATTCTCTCTCTCTCTCTCTCTCTCTCTCTCTCTCTCTCTCTCTCTCTCTCTCTCTGTGTGTGTGTGTGTGTGTGTGTGTGTGTGTGTGTGTCCACAGAGGTCACAGAAGGCATCGGGAGGGCATTGGGACCTTTGGAGCTGGGGTCATAGGTGATTGTGAGCTGCCAGATATGAATGCCGGGATCTGAACTCTGGCCCATGGTGAAACAGCAATCACTCTGGCCACTGAGCCATATCTCTGGTCTCACTAATGAATTATTGGTGAAATTATTACGGCCACTCCACGTAGTTAAAAGGAGATTTATTTAATAGCGTAACTTACAAATGAAGGAATAGGTAGGTTGAGGGTTCTGGGAAAGACGCAGCAGTAGTCCGGCGATGTTCTCTGGAGAACTCTCCTCCGTCCACCTTTAGCATCCAGGCTCCCAGCAGCAAGAGAGCGCACCATGTCCCGATCTCGGGTCTTCAGGGCCTCCCTTGGCTCCACCTTGTGGGCGTGATAGTTACCAAAGCCTCAGTGGCGGTTGGAACTTCCAGACCAAAGCTGGAATGGCTACCCACTACAATGAATCTTTACCACAGATGTTTAACCGTGGTTAACCTGGTTAATTGTGACTGCCAGATTGGTTATATTAGGAAATGGCTAAGGGGTCATTGCAAGCTCTTGATAAATGCAGCTCCCACCTGTTATCACAGGGGCTTCTTTTTGCAGCAGATGGAGGCTGTTACAGAGACCCACAACTGATCAAATGCAGAGAACAAGTGGCCATGGGCGTGCAGTCCCAAAAGGGACATCTATACCACGACCCATCCCAAAGCTCAGCGGACATCATGGGAAGGGGCGGAAAGGATTACTGCAAGATAGTTGTAGACATGACAGGAAAGCTGTAGCCGCAATCCCAACACCACGTCACCCACACAAGACACGCACTGTGATGCTCTGCCCACAGAGGTGGAGCCCAGCAAGCATGGACAGAGCCCTCTGCAACCTTGAGTCAAAGTTGATCCTTCCTCACCCTCCTCACCACAAAAGCCAACACGGCTGGATACATGGCTCCGCAGACAAAGGCATTTGCCACCAAGTTGGATCCCCAGAACTCACGTGGTAGAAGAGAACCTATTCACACAAGTGGTCCTTTGGGCGCCATATGTATGCCACGGCAATACACCCCCAGATATATGTACACTCAGGAGAAATAATGCAATTTTAAACCAGGCGGCGGTGATATATGTCTTTAATCCTGGCACACAGGAGGCAGAGGCAGGCAGATCTCTGTGAGTTTCAGGCCAGCCTGGTCTACAGAGCTGTTTCAAGGACAGCCAGAGCTACACAGAGAAACCCTGTCGCAAAACAAAAACAAAAACAAAAAAAGGAAAGAAAATAAATTTAAATTTTTTTAAGATTGTGTGTGTGTGTGTGTGTGTGTGTGTGTGTGTGTGTGTGTGTGTGTGTGTTCCCCCTAGAGCTACAGGCAGTTGTGAGCTGCCTGATGTGGGTGCCGGGAATCTTCTGGAAGAACAGCAAGTGTTCTTTTTTTTTTTTTTTTTTTTTTTTTAAGATTTATGTATTTATTATGTGTAGTGTTCTGCCTGCATTTGTCCATGTGGGCCAGAAGAGGGCACCAGATCTCACTATAGATGGCTGTGAGCCACCATGTGGTTGCTGGGAATTAAACTCAGGTCCTCTGGAAGAGGAGCCAACGCCCTTAGCCTCTGAGCCATCTCTCCACAGCAAGTGTTCTTAACCACTGAGCCATCTTTCTAGCCTTCCCACCATTATTTTGTTTTGTTCTTGAGGGAAAAAAATCATTATATAGCCTTGGCTAATCTGGAACTCTCTATCTAGCCCAGGCTAATCTCAGACTGCAGCTGTCAGGTTCCAAAGAACCTGAGACAAGTCTCCCTCGGTACCTGTGGCTCCTCCCAGCACTTCTCACCCTGCCCCCTACCCTAAGCCTCCCCGGTTCCCCCAGCCTCCCTTCCCCTTCTCACTCAGCCACTTTGGTTCTCTCTGCCTTTCTTTGTCTCCCTCTGTCTTCTCTTCTCTCGCTCTCCCCCACCCCTCCTCTCCTGGACCCTTCCAGACGTCTCTGGCTGTGTTCTCCCCGACCCCTCATCTAAAATAAACCTCTCCTCAAGCATACCTGAGAGCCATCGTGCCCTCCCCTGAAAGGACCAAGCAGATGCCATAACAGGCTGCTCAGTCTTAGAGGCAGGCAGGAAATTCAAAGAGAGAGACAGGAAGAAGGCTGGGGGAGACACCAGCGAGCCGCCCAAGAAGCAACATGTAATGGGATGCAGGTAAAGCCATGGAACATGAGGTAATACGTAGATTAATAGCTATGGGCTAATTAAACCTCTGTGTGTTTACTTGGGGGATGCTAGTGGGAGAGATTTGTCCCAACCACCAGCAGGCCGGGACACAGGAAATCTTCCGGTTACAAATGGCACCCAATGTGGGGCGTAAAACCTAAAAAAGCTTTTTTTAAAAAATTTCTAAAATGAAACTAAAAACAGCTTCCTGGTTATATCTCTCAGGCCAGCCATGAGCTACAGTATGGTGGGTTCACAGTGGTGTGTGGGCTTGAGTGCAACATGCCAGGTTTCTGCCATGGTACACAGTGGCATCTCCAAGCCACACAGTGCACTGCGTCATGACAGATTTAGCTTTTGCTGATACAAAAAAAAATTAATAATAATAATAAAAATAAAAAGCTTCTGGGGTTCACGCTGCTAGATGGAAACATAGACCCACTGCTTCCCATAGTCAGTGGTGCGCCAGGTTCCCAGAGCTAGCGGTAAACATAGTTCTGCCATGTTGGGAAGCTGAGGTGGGTGGAGCCAGCAGCCAAAGCTGCCATTTCAATCCTAGTCATACTACAGTTTAAAGCAATAGATTCACAATACGACAGATTCAGATGGAAGAAGACTTTAAATGGTTTACAGTGTGTGTAAAAATGTATGTAGGCTTGAAAGAGAGAAGAAAATGAATAAAGACAGTTATATAAAGAAATAGTTTTAAAAAATAAAGTCTTTAAAGAGATAGTAAAAGTAATATAAAAATAAGCCATGTAAAGATGGATATTACACATACAATCTGGATTGTGTTGTCTTTGATTTTGTTTTTTGTTTTTTGTTTTTTCGAGACAGGGTTTCTCTGTGTAGCTTTGCGCCTTTCCTGGGACTCACTTGGTAGCCCAGGCTAGCCTGGAACTCACAGAGATCCGCCTGGCTCTGCCTCCCGAGTGCTGGGATTAAAGGCATGCGCCACCACCGCCCAGCTTGTCTTTGATATTTTTAACTGCAGAAAGACATTTGATTGTAAAGGCTGCTCAGTTAAACCAATATGTATATTTTAAAGGTATCTTGACTTCAAAATTTGGATCTAAGGATATGTTGCTTTGAAAAGGAGGCTCTGCTTTTTTTCCCACAGGAAGCAAGAGGCTATGGATTTGTTCCAGATTAAGATGGATCAGATTTGATCAAGCCAGACCTCCTGAACCTTAACAAATGGTACCTATCAACAATGATTATAGCCGGTCTTCCCAGGACTTGACCATTATCTCAAATTTTCTCAGGATCCCCATAAGACTATCAGCAGGAAGTAGCCTAGAAACACTATGTCCACATTCCCAAAAAATGGATTACAGATGTTTGTCTTTGTTTAAGTTGTTGGTTACAAATTGTTATTGATCATAGTCAATCTCTTTCTAAAAGAAGAAAGGAGGATATGATATAGAAAGATAGGATATAGATATGGTAGAATGAAAGAGTAGATTATTAAATCTACTTTTAAAGAACAACTTGTGTAAAATTTTTTAAATTGATATAGATTTTAGTTTATTACAAATTTAAAGTTAATTTTGTTATACTGTATGTATATTTCTACTCTTGTTTAAAGTATTTTGTTTGTGCAACTCATTTGAAATTATAGTGTATAATTGAGAAATACAGATTAATAATTAGTCATCCATGATAATCAAACTTATAGTCATATTAGTTAAGTTTTCTAGGTATATATAGATATAATTCAGTTAGGTAGGTAATCTTCAAACACTTCAAAGACCTACAGAATATGGCATTTAAAATGTTTTAAAAACTTAGACTTTCTGGACAATGAGACACATCTGCTCTTGGCAGTACTGATTTACTTCAAAGAGAAAGATGGACATTGAAGACACTCCATATGGAATTATCTTCTTCTTGGCAAAAGTAGCCATTTGGGCAAGAAACTGTTCTTGCCTGGACTGCTTGACAAAATGTTGTATCGACTGGACATGCAGGACCCATAGGAAGGTGACTCCTGAACTTTGAAGGCAAAATGGTCATTCAAGTTCCTGCTTTGGAGAAGAAATTGCCAGACATTCTACAGGAGACAGGAAGAAACAACTGAGAAACTGTAGGCCTGTAGGCTGAAGAATGGATGCCCCAACATTGCAAAAGAACTTTGAGTGACTGTTCAGGCAGGCAGCTGTCTCTATCATTCTAGATTCATGGAAGTTGTTTATAACGCTCTTCCTCTTTACTTAGGTACTATAGTATCCTTCTGAGGTCTTTGATGTAGCTGAAGACTAGATAGTTATAATTATGGTTTTCCTTGGTTATGATAAGAGATAAATTAGATATAAAACCTTAGACTCACAAATATAGGATAAATAAAATATTTTCTTTAATTTTACAAAATACAAATAGACTAGATATTGTAGCTATAATTTTTGCTTGACAACTGTTTTTTATATGTAATTTTAATAGGTTAAAGTTAAAACCTTCCTTTTGTTTAGACAGAAAAGGGGAAGTGATGGGGAGAAATGTCTTTCTGTACACTACGAATATGTGTTGCTCTGATTGGTTGATAAATAAAGCCGTTTGGCCTATGGCAAGGCATCTCAGAGGCAGGTGAGAAATTCAAAGAGAGAAATAGGAAGAAGGCTGGGGAAGACACCAGCGAGCTGCCCAAAGAGCAGCATGGAATGGGACACAGGTAAAGCCACAAATCATGTGGCAATACACAGATTAATAGTTATGGGCTAATTTAAGATACAAGAGCTAGCTAACAAAAGACTTGAGTTGCCGGGCGGTGGTGGCGCACGCCTTTAATCCCAGCACTCGGGAGGCAGAGCCAGGCGGATCGCTGTGAGTTCGAGGCCAGCCTGGGCTACCAAGTGGGCTCCAGGAAAGGCGCAAAACTACGCAGAGAAACCCTGTCTCGAAAAACCAAAAAAAAAAAAAAAAAAAAAAAAAAAAAAAAAAAAAAAAAAAAAAAAAGACTTGAGTCATGGCCATGCAGTTATAATTAATATAAGCCTCTGTGTGTATACTTGAGGGACACGAGTGGGAGAGATTTGTCCCAACCGCAGGCAGGCCAGGACACAGGAAATCTTCCTGTTACACCTCTCCCCGTCCCTTCCTTCCTAAGCCAAGTTCTTCACTGTGATAACTTCAAGGTCTCTTCTGCTGGCCAGCAACTTCTCTTGTTAACCCTTCTCCTGACATTGCTTGAAAAGAAAAATGTTGAAATAACAGTCAAAGATACTCGGGTTTGGGTCATTTGAGTTCAATGGGTTATAAATACTTGCCATCATTTAAGAGAATTGGTTACAAATTATTGTTGGTTGAGATAAGGAGAAAAAAACTGTATCAAATTCCAAGTAGAGGATAGTTCAATGAATTGAATAGAAAAAAGACGTTTTAAGATGTAATGCTTTTATAAGAATATAAAGGCTTGAGATATGAGGATGAAAGTTTGAATAAATGATTTTTTGGTTTGAGGAAACAGTTTAAGATGTGAAAATTTGAGGGCTTAAGCAAGTTTTGAGGGTTTGAGTATGTGATATTTTGGGTCTGAGGAAGTAGTTTGAGGTTTAAAAATGTGGAACTTTAAGGTTAACTTTAAAGTTTAAGTAAGTCGTGAGGTTGGAGTATAAGTAAAGTTTATGCCTAAGATGTAAAGGTTTTAGGTATGGGAATATAAAAAAAAACATTTGGGGAAGAAAGAAAGTAACTTAAGATTGTGAAATGCAAGTTATTGGGATATGTAAAAGCAAGTTATGAAGGTCTGGGGATAAAAAGGCGTAAGTAATGATAAAAGAAAATGATTTAAAATGTATAAAAGAATGCAACATGTTTCAGATTTCTTTCTCTTGCTATTCTACTGTTACACTGAGACTCCAAAAGGTTCATAGTTTTAAAAATGTCTGTCTATTCAGCAGGTATAAATGAAAATGTGGCCACATGTATGTTTGGTTTTGAGTGTGTGAGTTTTGCGTGTCCTCTGTGTTAAGGAATACAGGTTAATACTAATAATCCAGCTATCCAGATACTAGTTTAAAGCATACTGTTAGCTCTTATTTAAATTATAAGCTATTTAAAGAAAAAGAAAAAAACAGAACTTGAGAGCTGTTTGACTAATATATCTATAAGATAACAAGTTGGCCTGGTTATTATTACCAAACTTAGAGATGTTTTCAAGATTAGGCCTAGATTTGTTTGGCTCAGATATATTTAATAATGACCTCAAACCCGTCAAAGATCTGATGAATATGGCATTTAAATTATTTGATAAAAAGCTTACTATAGCGAACAGAGACTCCCAGCTCCTAGCAATGACTCCCAAGGTCTCCAAAGAAGATATGGAACAACAACAAGATGATGCCAACTGAATTGCAGACAACACCGACCACTGGGCAAGATGCCCCAACTCAACACCTGCTGCCAAGGATCCGCCCAGGATGGACAAATGAGACACTGACAAGATAAGGTCAGTTTTTACCAAGTTGTTCCTCCTCCACAGAGAGCAATTCACATCAAGGGCCTGGAAGCCAAGGCTGATGCTGTCCTGACATCTGTCCTGCCAATGTTATGAAGACTACAGGAGCCTGGGATGATGGCGGTCTAGGCAAATGAATAGTCTCTGTCATTTTTTAATAGATTTGGAAGTCTGCACTCAGGTACAATTTATCCTTCTCAGATCTCTGATGACACTGATGACTGGGCTAGCTATGGCTCTGTCAGCTTAGCAACATGAGACAGCCAGAGTCTTCCACAAGGTTGCAGCCACCTTATTAATTAGTTGATCAATGCATTAATCAATTAAAGCTACTAAGTCTCTTAAAAGAGAGAGAGAGTGAGTGAGAGAGAGACAAATAGGCTCTGAATATAGACTTACAGATGCTTTTCATCGGGCCAAAGACCTTTCAGTCCAATCTATATCTGGCTCCCTAGATAGAAAACACAATATGGATTTCAATGCAAATTGATAATACTATAATTACTGAGACTATGGGTCTGAAAGTTCCAAATAAGTTCATGAATTTTAACCCCTGTTCCTAGTTTATATCTGTCTCAACAGGTTTCCACTTGGCTGACAGACACATCCAAGCATTATTTGCTGATGAGCCTTGAACTTGCTGAAAGCTGATATGGACCAATATAGCTGATATAAATGCCATCTGTTCAGTTGGTCAATAAAATATTCCCTCCTTGCCTTTGATTAACATTCTGGCTTTCCAGGGCCCTGACAACAATGTCCCAACATCAGGAAGAAGTAATTACAGCAGCAAAAATGTCACCCTTCCCTCCCCCCAATGTTAGATCAAAAGGGAATTTATGTCACGGGGAACCTGAGATAAAGTAATAACTGGTCCCCATTCTCATTTCTGAGTTCCTTCAGGATAAGGAACTGTCAGCCATCACAGGGCTTTTGGCCCTTGTGCTTCTGCTAATTACTGTTGGCTCTTATGTCACCGATGTCTTAACTAAATGAAGATTCCTGTCTGGGTACCACTAAACTGAGGATGCTAAGATCCCAATATCCACCCCTGAACCCATGACACACTTGCAGATGGCAAAACCCGAATAAGGGGAAGCTCACTTTGCCATTGATAATGGGAAAACTCTTAAGTCCTGATCCAATTAGTATCCAAAATAATCTACTACCCTGGTGATGAAGTCTTTTACCAAAAGAAACATCTCCAAGATTAGAGATGATATACAACTCAAGGGGGGAGTGAAAGGACCAAGCAGATGCCATAACAGGCTGTCAGTCTTCTCTCAGAGATCAAACCTCAATTTCAGTGTCCTGAGACTTGAGCAAGCACAAGGAGGGCCATGAACAAAAGACATAGTCCTTGCAGTAGCTCCCTTTCTACACGTACTCTGACTGCTCAAGGTTCAGCTAGATGTTTACTGTCTGGGACTCCTCACCAACTTAGAGCTACGTGCATGAGTCAATGTGAGCGTGCGAGGCCAGCCAGCCTCCATGACGGCTCAAGGACAGAGCCTGGGCCACTGAGTCAGCCCCCACAGTCAGTATGTGCTAGGCCACCCAGCCCCCATGGCAGCTCAAGGACAAAGCCTGGGACTTGTCCAGGCCTGCCAAAAAAATGATAACTGTAACCCCCAACCAGTAAATTCAAAGGTCACACACCTTCACCCAATCATATGATGCCCAGGCTTGTACTACCCTGCTTGCCGTTTTTCCCTTTAAAAACTCCTCACCCTGAGAGCTCAGGGCCGTCCTCCTCCACCTGCTGTGTCGAGTGTTGGACATGGACCAAGCCCGGGCTTGCTTGTTATCAATAAACCCCTGCGTGTTTTGCATTGGATATCGGCTCTGTGGTGGTCTGGTTCGGGGGTCTTGAGACACGGGCCACAATAGCCCCATCTACGCTTCCCAGGAGCTGAGATTACAGGTGTGTGTCACCGTACCTGGTGACGTTGTTGAGAAGGGGGCTGGTGGCGTAGATTTTGCTGTGGTTTGGATGTGAGATATTCCCCACAGGTTTGTGTGTCTGAATTCTTGGTCCCCAGCAGGTGGCACTGTTTGGAGAGCTTTTGGATCTTCGGGTAATGAGGCCTAGGTAGAAGTGGTCACTGGTGTGGGTCTTGACGGTAACACCCACTTCCTACCCAAGCCTCTGCTTCCCCGTCTACCCATGTGTAATAAACAGCAGCTGCAAGCTCACACCGCCCGGACCAAGACACTTCTCCATCCACGCCTTCCCTGTCACGTAGACTGTATCCCCCAAACTGAGTCGAAAGGAATGCTTCCTCCTCTCTATCTCAGTAACAGAACAGTAACTACACATGTTCAAAGACGTGTTCAAGCCCGGCGGCGGCGGCGGCGGCAGCATATGCCTTTACTCAGGAGGCTAAATGAAGTATGTCATCACAGGATATGGTTTTTGTGCTTCAAGCTCACCCTGAGAAAGGCTCAGGGCTACACTGGGATCCTGACCACCCAGGATAGTCTCTGGCTGGCTAATAAAGACATTCTATTGGCTTAAAGTGGTGTCCAAATAGTCTCTGGTGGATACCCCAGGACACATACATAATTTTATTCATAGAAATAATTTTATGTGTTTTGCTTGTATGTATGTCTGTGTGAGGGTGTCAGATCCTTTGGGTTCTGGAAATTGAACCCAGAGCCTCTGGAAAAGCAGCCAGTGCTCTCAACTTCTGAACCATCTCTTCAGCCCAGAAAAGAATTGGACAACTGAGTCCGGAGCAGTGTCTTACTGCTCTATCAGAGACCTGATTCGCATCCGGTAACACACATCAGAAGGCTCACCAATACCTTTACTCCAGATCCAAGGGATTCGACACCCACTTCTGGCCTTCCTGGGGACCCACACGTACACACAGAGCGACACAGAGGTACATTAAATAAATAAAATAGTAACTGAGTGACTTTTGGGCTCCTAACCTGAGATATCTGTTTTTGCTTAGGAAGATTGAAAGGGAAGTTGAGTCCCAGTGACTTCTTGGTCCCTTCTCTGCCCTGGCAGGCTTCTGGGGCCGCCTCCCACACACCCCGAATTGGGGCAACACACACAAATGTATAACAGTAAAATAAATCCTGAGGGGGGGGGAGAGAGAGAGAGAGAGAGAGAGAGAGAGAGAGAGAGAGAGAGAGAGAGAGAGAGAGAGAGAGAGAACACAGTGAGACCTCTCTCTGCACACACAAGGTGGGGCCGCGAGGCGGCCTTCTGAACGCAGCTGCCAGGAGCCGGCCAAGCACTGTAAGGGAAGGGCTGCTCCACACACCGTGGGTCCGAGGGAACCACCAGGAAATGCCAGCCCCTCCCACACGTGCCAGGACCCCGGGAACCCTGAGGCTGCAGAAACCAGCAGCCCTCGCTTGCCCTCCCTCCACACAGCACAGAACTTGCTGGAGCTGGAGGGACCGGAGGACCTCAGCTTTAATTCAGGCAGCCGAGGCAACAATTATCTCCGCAAACGAGTGAAGCGCTCAGCCTTGGGGGGCGGCGGGGGGGGGGGGAGGCGGGACGGGGACGACAGGACACCTTTCCACAGTGGGCAGCAGTTCATGCACAGACTCATATCTGGCCAGAGGTCTGAGATTAAAGTGACTGTTAAGTACTCAGCCAGAAATGGGCCGACTCCATCACCACCCCTCGCCCAGAGCTCAAAGAACACCTCAGAGGAGGGGGGCAGAGAGAATGTAAGAGCTGGAGACTGGGAGGAGCGACATGATAGGGCGTCTTCTGGACACAACAGGGCCATTGCCATCAGGAACTCACTGTAGCCGTGGGGACTTCACTGGAGCAAGCCAAGAGGTGGGTCAACATTTCAACAGGCAGTGTTAATTGTACTATGGATTATAGACATACATACACACATACATACACACATACATACATACACACATACAAACATACACACATATATACACACATACATACAAACATACACACATACATACATACAAACATACACACATACATACACACACATACATACATACACACATACATGCAAACATACACACATACATACATACACACATACATACATACACACATACAAACACACACATACATACACACATACATGCAAACATACACACATACATACATACACACATACATACATACACACATACATACAAACATACACACATACATACACACATACAGACACACATACATATACACGTACATACATACAAACACACACATACATACATACACATACAAACATACATACACACATACATATAAACATACACACATACAAACATACATACACACATACATACAAACATACACACATACATGCAAACATACACACATACATACATACACATACATACAAGCATACACACACACATACATACAAACATACACACATACATACATACACACAAACATACACAGAGAGAGAGAGACAAGAGAGAAAGAAAGCGGGAAGTAGGAGAGAGATCTACTGTGGTGACCTGCCTGCATGAAATGCATGCGCAGTAGTGGCACAAAAGTTGTGGGAGTAACCAACCGCTCGCTGGTTGGATTTAAGGCCCATTGTGTGAGATGGAATCCATTCCTGACACTGCTCCCGTGGCCAAGAACCTGAGACCAGACAGACCATGAGCCGAGAGGGAAACCAAATACTGCCAAGAAACACCGCAATAAAATGCCTCCTAAGGACATTCTACTACAGCCTCAGATCAGAAAACCTTTCTCTTGCTGTAGGTGGGAACTAAGACAGAGACCCACAACTGGACAGTGTGTGGAGAGTGAGACACCTTGGGACAACTCAGTCCTCAGTGGAATGTCTTCATTAAACCCTTCTCCTCAGGGTTCAGCTAACCCTGCAGAAGAGGAGACAGAAGAGATGGAGGGCACCGAGGAAACAGGCCTTTTAGAGACAACGGGACCCACAGAGACTGTGGCAGCATGCACAGGGCCTGCATGGGTCTCAGCCAATGGGGTTCCAGAGCTGAAGGGGGGAAGTGGACATAAACCCCCATTCCTAACCCAGGAACTGTCTCCAATTGACAGCTGCTTGCAAAGGACAAGTTAGTTTCCTCCAGTGCAGCCCCCCTGGGCACACAAACCACGGGAAGGGAAGCCCTGTGCCCAGCCGGATGACCAACACGAAACCAGCTCAGTAGTGTTCTTTCTAGAACTTTTTACTCACATTGCTTTGTTTGGGCATTTTTTGTTTTGTTTTACTGGTCTTTTGCTTGTAAATTATGGTTTTCAATTTTGTGTTTTCATGGGGCTGAGTGTGTGTGTGTGTGTGTGTGTGTGTGTGTGTGTACAAGCACATGTCTATGTGTTTCTTGTGCTCTTTGTTTTTTTTTTATTCTGGCTTGTTTGCTTTTTTTGTTTGCCTATTTGTTTGGGTTTTTTTTTTCTCTACTAAAAAAGAGAGAGAAAGAAGGAATGGAGTTGGGTGAGTGGAGAGGTGGAGAGGCTCTGAGAGGAGTTGAGAGAGGGGAAACAGTGATCAGAATATATTGTATGAAAAAATATTTTCAATCAAAATTTTCAAAGAAAGAAATAAAAGCTGTTCTTTAAAAGAAAAAAATCCATCTTTTATTTTGGAAGCAAACATTCCTGCCCCACCCTCAGGTCCAAGAGGAATATTATTATCTCTACAGAAACCAAACAAACCTGCCCTCTGCTCGCAGGGGGAGGCTATGCCCCATAGGCAAACATCCTTGGAGGTAGCTGGAACCCAGGCTGCCACACCCCTGGAGCCAGATATTTTAGTCATGAGTGGAACTGTCCCCTGATAGCAGCAATGACACCCCTTGGCTGACCACTGTAAATAACCTGAGCTGGCCCTGGACCAGAAGAGGCTAGCCATGGCATTGGCTAGTGGCTCTTTGTGTGGACTCTGGAGTTAAGAATCTATGTTCAAATCCCAGCTCTGACACTTGAGTAAGGTACTAGCTGTGAAAAGCATTGGCTGCTCCTGCAGAGAACCTGGGTTCAGTTCCAACACCTACATCAGGTTCTCTGGTTCTAGAGATCTGATGCCCTCTTCTGGCCTCCAAAGGCACTGCATGCTTGTGGTGCACAAACTCACACACAGACACATAAAATAAAAATAAGTAAACCTTTTTTTTCTTTTTTAAAGTAAAACACAGTGTCTGTCTCTTGGGAGAATCGTAAAACTGCGTGCAATCCAATTGAAGGCACTTGACAGACAGCCCCAGGCACAATGGGGCCAATCAGTGTTAACCGTAATTATTATTAATTACCCCACCATGCTGCCGAGCCTGTGGCTCTGCCTGTTTCGTAGCTCTCTAAACCACACAGTGCTGCTCATTATCGCAAAGAGGGCATCAGGCCACACCCACACCACTTACGTCAGTCATCCCAACAGTGCTGGAAATCAGAAGCTGGGGTTCACACGTTAGGCCCGTGCTCTACCACAGATCCATCTTGCCAGTCCCTCAGGTCTTTCTTAATAAATGGGGGCATCAGGGCTTCCGAACCAGACATTCCTGCTCAAATCCCGCCTTGTGACAGCCGGTCGACTGGCCCTGGGTGAGCAGTTTGCAGATAGAGGGGCATGCCAGATGTGGAAGTTAGGGAGAGCCCGGGAGGTGGCAGCCCTGGGTACAGAGTGAAGCCCAGAGGCCAGGGCCGATGAAGGGGCTGGCCAACAGCTTTAGTGAGAAAGGGCAGTGCTGGGCCCCTGTTTCACCGTGGGTGGCAGCGAAGGAGGGTGGGGACATCGCTCTGGATGCCATGGGGAAAGGTTGATACAGTTAGCTTGTTGCCTTTCATGAATATGAAGGAGGTAGGACAAGGTGGGTAACTATGGGGTCAAATCACATAAGAGAGTCTTTCCCCCACCCCAAAAGTCTCCAGGAATCTGTGGCATGTAGAGACCCAGGGAACCAACTGGCCTGATGGTTCACACCTATGTTATCATCCCAGCACTCAGGACTGAGGCAGGAAGGATGCATGGAGGCTAGCTTGGGCTACATAGCAATATCCTGTCTCAAAAAAACAAAAAAAAAAAAAAAAAAAAAAAAACACTAAAACACGGGCCAGGCGTGGTGGCCCTGGCCTTTAATCTCAGCACTTAAGGCAGAAGCAGGCGGATTTCTGTGAGTTCAGGCCAGCCTGGTCTACATAGTGAGTTCCAGGTCAGCCTGGGCTACATAGTCAACTGGGGGTCTCAAAAACAAAAACAGAAAAGCACTGGTCACAGAATCACTGGCCAATCAGCACCCTCCTGGCACAGACCACAAGGGTCAGGGATTGGTGGAGAAGGCCTGTATTCTCTGGCGCCCCCAATAGGCTGGCTGTGGTACTGCAACCCTATTGAATCTGGTGGTAACCAATTTCTTTGAAGGTTGGGGTCTCCTGGTCTCACTGCTCCTGTGTATTGAGATCACCTCCCTAATAAACTATTCACCCTGAGATCTTGTGTGAGGATCTGCTTCTGCAACACCCAAACCGAGACACTTGTTTGTGCTGTTGAAATGGTCAGCCTCACCCCAAAGGGCTGAGTCACATCTCTGCTGTGTCACGCAAAACAAACCCTCATATGGGGCAGGAGATGGCTCAGTGGGTAAAGGAGCTAGCCACCAACCTGACGCCCTGAGTCGGGGTCTCCAGACCCACATGGTGGAAGGAAGGAGAGGACGGAATCCACAAGCTGACCTTTGAATCCCACAAGTTAACATTACACACACACACACACACACACACACACACACACACACGAGAGAGAGAGAGAGAGAGAGAGAGAGAGAGAGAGAGAGAGAGAGAGAGAGACAGAGACAGAGACAGAGACAGAGAGAAACAGAGAGAAAGAGACAGAGAGAAAGAGACAGAGAGAGACAGAGAAACCAGCACAGTAGCCTGGATCATAATTCTGTTCCATGAATGACTCTGAGTCTCACGTCCAAGATATCTTTCCTCAAGTGGAATAAAGGGGACCACACTCTTTTTCAGCTGTGAATGTCATCTGCTAACGGCCCTGCCTCCAGCGCTCACAGACTGGACAGTCATGCCGGACCTCCCCTCAGGGGCCAGGAACTCCAAATGTCCCTCCGCCCTTAGCCAGAACTTCCCAAAGGTCCCTGGGGCAGGGACACAGGAAGACAGCAGGTCCATCCCTCAGGCTACAGGGCAGAGGACAAGAGGACATGTCTGGGGACAGGGAACAGCCCCCTAGTCCTCTCCAGACATCAGACTTCACCCCAGAGCTCCCTGAGCAAGGGGCAGGTCCAGACACCAGCGCCTGCCCCGTGAGAGGCCAGGCCGTACCCAGGAGAACGGGTTCTGTGGGAAGGAGCCTCTTCCTGGGCCGCTGCTGTCAGACCTGGAATTAGCCACAGCACCAGCGGTGGGCAGGCGCCAGGGGCAGTGGGGACGGAGCCGGGTGACCTGGGATGACTCAGCTCTAGGTGGTTGATTCAGCCACATGGGGCGGGGCCTAAAGACCTCATACCCGCTCAGCACCAGAGTCCGCTGAGTCATTGACAAGGCGGGAGGCCAGGAGTGAGCTCCCCTGGGCCTCAGTTTCCTATCTGTGAATTGGGAAGGGGGTAGGCTGCTATGTTGCCCACAGGTGGAACCCCTGCCTGGAATCCCCCAGTGAGGTCATGAGTGGGCAGAGAAACACTTACTGAGCTTGGGGTGAGACTGAGTTTCACACACAGTACTGCAAAAATATGATAGCACAGTGCTGTGGTAAAGGCCTGTGACCCCAGTACTCTCCTAGACTGAGATGAGAGATTCGTAAGTTCTAGGCTAGCCTGGGCTGCATTGGAAGATCCTGTCTCAAACAAAGGGAAAGTGTCTACCTGTTAGGCTGGTGACAGGCTTGACTCGGGAGCCTTTGTGACCTGCCCCGGAGTTTTTTTCATTGACACTCTGAAGATACATTTAATCCGGTCTGCTTCTGTCACAAATGGAAACCGAGTCTGCATGGTGAGAACACAGATCAAATTAGGGAAGGGGTAGAGAAAGGACTCAGGGGAAGGTCTAGGCGAGGCCTAGATCCCAGACCAAGAAGGTCTTGCTGCTGGGCTGAAAGTCCAGGGTCTGGCTTTCCAGGGGCATTGGCAGGGGTGGGGAGTGCGGGAGTCTACGGGCATTTGCTGTTTTTGTGGGTCCTAGGGAGCTAAGGCAGGTTCTGAACAAGGAAGACAGAGTATGGGGTCTAAGAACCCCGGGCCTGCCTACAGCTGCAAGTTTGCAGGAGATAACCCCCGGCAGCTGATGGGCCAGGCTTCTCAGTTTGGTGAGCTGCATGTGAGAGAAACCACAGAAGAGACAGGGATGTAAGAGAGACAGACAGAAAGATGGAAAAGAGACAGAGAGTTATAGAATAAGAGATAGGGGGAGAGATGACAGGAGCAGAAGAGAGGCGAGACTGTGCCGGGTGTGAGCAGGGGACCTAAGGAAGACGCCTGGCCCTGAGACCCACAGGCAGCACTCGACGGGACAGGGATGCAGGCAAGCATCTCTCCACAGCTGAGGCAAAGACTCCGGGCCCACTCACAGACCGTCATTCTTCCCTGGAGCCAGGGAAACTGAGGTGTAGCCCTGCCCCAGGCCTGCCCACAGGAATCTCAGGAGACCCGCCTGTTGCCCGCAGTCTCACGTGGGTCCCATACCTGCGTCGCCAGGTTATAGATGGAACCGGATCTGGCCTTTTTTTTTTTTTTTTTTTTTTTTTTTCTCTAAGAAAAGCCTAGACCCAAATAAGGCAAGGTCTTCGGGCAGGTGAGCTGGCCAAGTCCTCCCGAGTGCGAGCCTGCGAGCGAGTGGCGGCTGGCCCGGCAGGCAGCAGACTTGGGCCTCCTCCAAGACTCGCCCGCAGGGGGGCGGGCACGCAAGGCCTATAAGGCCTGGTCCTCCACCCTGGGCTGCTCACACAGTCCCGGTGCCCACACCCCGCAGGAGCCATGGAGGCCATCAAGAAGAAGATGCAGATGCTGAAGCTGGACAAGGAGAATGCCATCGACCGCGCCGAACAGGCCGAGGCGGACAAGAAGACAGCTGAGGACAAGTGCAAGCAAGTAAGAGCCTTGGGCCACGCTGGGCCGCTTCCGGGCTGCCGAGCATCCTCTCTGCGCTGACTCCTTCTGCTGTCTCAGGCTGGGCCTGAGGGTGAGCATCCCAGGAACTCTGGGGCCTGGGCACTGCCGGGGGGGGGGGGCGGGGGGGCGGCTAATGCCCTGTATTAGAATAGGCAAGGGTACCAGCTGGGGAGATGGCTCAGTGGTTAAGGGGCCTGCCTCCAAGACAGACGACCTGCCTTCAGTCCCTGGGGTCCACACGCTGGGAGAAGAGAAACGCCTCCAGCCAGCTGCCCGCTGACACCCCCCCCCCCACGCTTGCACCACCACACTGGGGTGTGTGGTTTGCTAACAAAGAAAAACCGAGGGGAGCCCTGTTCTTCCCAGGAGGCTGTGGTCTCCAGAGCCCCTGGGTGCCAGAGCAGAGCGACACTGGCCCGTACGTAGCATGGTCAGAGGGAGTCAGAGAAAGTGAGAAGGAAGCGGACCTGGCCGTCAGGGTGTGAGTCAGGGCGGCTGTGTGTGGAGGCTCCTCTCCCTGGGCCTACCTCCAGCGTGCGTGTGTGCTCACACCTGTGTGGTGTGTGAACGTCGTACAGGATCCGGGGTGAGGAAGATAAGACGTCTGTCCGTCTGTCTGTCTGTCTGTCTGTGTGCTTCCGTCACAGCCGCAGGATGGTCGTATCTTGTTGGGGCTGTAGTGTCTGGACTTGCATCCATGGGGTGTTACCAGGATGGCTATTGTCCTGTGTGCCTGCCTGTGTGTCTGGGTTAAGTGTGTCAGTGTGTCCCCATCTGTGACAGCATCTTACACAGAGTGGCCGTGTGTGGAGAGAGGTGACCTGTGACCTGCTACAGAGTGGCCAGGAGGAGTCTGGGTTCCGGGAAGAGGAACCTTGAGTACTCTGGGAGCGGATGCCCAGGAGGCCTTGGCGTGGGGGACCCCCCCCCCCCGAGAGCTGGCGTGGGGGTGGGGGCAGTGGACACTGAGCAGGCTCAGCACTCACGGTCACTGCAGTGACCCGGGCAGAGCAAATCCACTTGTTTCAATGTTGCATCCAGAGCCCCAGTGGGAGGGAGGGAGGCAACCCTGTCCCTCACTCCGGCACCGTCCCACTCTGCCCTCAGTGCATACCCCACCACAGGAGCATCTGCAGCCTCAGATAAGCCCAGGGGTCCCCCAGGAGGGTGACCCCAAACTCGACTCCCTGCGCAGGCCAGGGATTTAGTTGGTTTAGACAGAAGACTTGTCACTGTGTGCCCAGGGACAAGCACCTCCAGTTCTCTGTGCCTTTGTGACCTCCCCGTAAGGTGGGGAAGTCACAGAGCCACCTCCCCAGCTCACACGGAGGCCCATGGGTGACTGTGCAGGTGAAACCCTTGGCCCAGTGCCTGGCTGGGCGTAAGCACTCAATAAATGTGGGGTTATATCCTGCCCCGCCTGACTTCCCCTTTGGGCCTCCCCATCCCCCACCGTCCCAGGACTGCCCGGAGAGCCTGTGTGGCACATCTGTGTAGGCTGACTCCACCCCTCCTCCTTCCCCGGAGTCCCTCCCTGGCAAACCTAGTCTAGACAGACTGCCTGCCCGTATCTGTGTGGTGAGTGAACATTGTTGCTTCGCCCAGCCCTCGAAGCCCTCGGCATGAAGCGCTTGGATTGGGAAAGAGAAAAGTGAGTCTGTGGCTCCACGTCTCACTAACTGTGGCTGGCTGGTCTGGCGAATCTCCCAAGGGAACCCAGTGCTCAAAAGAGAAGAGTGTCATAGTCCCCAGCCAGCTGTGACCAAAATAGTGACAATCTGTCCTGCTTCTCGCCGGATTTGTCTCTGTGTGTGTGTGTGGGGGGGGGTGGTGTACATACGTCTGCCCCAGATGGCAGAGGAAGACGCCTGTGTATGAGGTAGCACCCTCTGCCTTATCCCCTTCAGGCAGGGTGTCTCACTGGCCCTGGAGCTAGCCCGGCGGATGGTAAGAGCCAGTGCTCCTCCATATGAGGCGGGGGTGGGGGGGGTGGGGGAGTGTTATATGGGTGTTGGGGATTTGAACTCAGATCATCATGTGCTGTAAGTGTTCTTACCCACTGAGCCATCTCCCCAGCCCAGATTTTTCTTTTTCTTTCTATATTTTCCAAGTCTTTTTCTCAAGCAACCTGCTAGGGGTGACTTGGGTTCGAATCCAAGTCTTCCTCATTTTATTTGTCTGTTTTGTGTTTGGGGGGGGGCGCACACACGTGAGGACAACTTTTAGGACTTGGTTCTTTCCTTCACCTGGTCCTGGGGCTGAACTCAGGTTCTCAGGCTTGGCTTGGGCACCTTTATTCACTGCGTCATCTCCCTGGTATGGTTTTTTTGACACGTGATCCAACTAGGCAGCACAGACTGGCCTGAAACCCACAGTGATCCTCCTGCCAGGTGTCCACCACTGCACCTGGCTGCAGACCACCGTCTCTGAGCCCTTAGTGAAATCTTGGGGTGCTGGGTCAGAAGGTTGAGTCCTGCCTGGTGATAGAGGCTGCAGGGTGGGTATGGATACCAACATGGACTCCCCTTCCCAAGAAGGCCTAACACTGTGGGAGGACAGAGGGAGCCAGTCAGGACCCATCTGAACCAACCCCTGCCCCTGTGCCCCCAGAGACCTCCAGCCAGATCCGGTTCCTGGCTGTGCCTGCCCAGTGTGGATGTAGGATGGAAAACTGGCCCTGCTGTTTCCTGCCCACTCCCAGCTCAGGGCAGCAACATCCGTTACTGCTGCCCTTTGACCCCACATCCTGCCTCCACCTCACTAAACTGTGTATCCTATGACCACTTTACTGGAAGGGAAACTGAGGCCCAAAGCACAGTGGCTGGCCAGGGAAGGCTGCACACCCACACACTTCGTGCATGAAGTTTGGACAAAAGGAAAACGACCCAGTTCCGGTCGGATCTGTTTATTTTTCATACCCTCCTCCTACCGCTGGCTTTGGAGTGTGTCACCGATCCAGCCAACGAACTCCTGGCGGCTGGGGAGATGGCAGAGTGGGTAGTGCTCGCCACACAGCATGAGGAAGGACCTGAGTTTGGATCCCAGATCCCACGTAAAAGCCCAGCACAGCAGGGCACGCCTGTAACCCCAGCACTGGGGACCCGGGGCTCCCTGCCCTGCGAGGCTAACCGAATGAACTAGAGGACTCCAGTTCCAGTGAGAGACCCCACCTCAAAAAACATAGAGTGGAGAGGGACAGAAGCAGATGCCTGGTGTTAACCTGCCTTCCACATAGGCAAGCACACAAGCACACACCTCCACACACCTCCACACACATCCGTACACACACATACACCATACTCATACCAAAGATCACCTCCTGCTGTGCTCTGCTGCTGGGGCCCGTGGTGACTTCAGCTGCAAACCTGGCCCTCAGTGACATCCCCAGCCTCGGAATGCCAGAGGGAGGAGGCTGAGGGCAGTGGGGACAGGTGGGCTGAGAGCGGAAGGTGTCCACAGCAGAGCCTTGCAGTCACACCAGCACTGACTGATGTCCAAGTTCTACTTGTGTGAGCCTGGAGTCCCTTCCCCTTTCGGGGACTCAGTTTGCTGTAACACAAGGCTTCCATGAGCCTGTAAGTCTGTCTACATTGTTTCCGACAGTCTATCTACTGTCTCCCAAAACATCAGGAACTCAGTCGGGCACCCAGTCAGGTGAGGGGACGCATGCCTGTCACCCCAGCACTCTGGAGGTGAAGGCAGAAGGGGCAGGAATTCAAGCTCATCCCTGGCTGCTGGAGGATACCCTGGGCTACACGAGACCCTGCCTCAAAAAAACAGACGGGCTGGAGCAGCGGGTATGTGGTTAACAGCACTGGCCGCTCTTACAGAGGACCTGAATTCAGTTGCCAGCACCTGGGTCAGACAACTCACAACTGCAGGCATCTGCCCTCATGTGAACACACACAATCTCTCTCTCTCTCTCTCTCTCTCTCTCTCTCTCTCTCTCTCTCTCTCTCTCTCTCTCCATACAAAAACCCCTAAAACTCTCTCTATAGCCTCAGAATCCAGTGGGGTCAAATCTGTTTCACACTGAGAGTACTCATGTTTGGCATACAGTAGTTGCTCAATAAATACTCCACTCCACAGGTCCAGAAAGAAGACAGGGGGGTGAGGGCCAGCCCAGCTCTGGGCGGCGTCTTTAAGGAAAATGACTCACTCTCTTAGTCAAAGACAGCTTCCTGCCCTAGAGTGTTCAGAGTCCACCAGACCAAGTTTTCCATTCTGCAGATGGGGAAATTAAGGCCAGAAAAGTCTGGGGCTGGGAGCCTGACTTCAGGCTTTCTGCACAGAGGTCAAGTGCTAGGGAAGATGGGATGGCCCAGTCAAATCCATCATAGTGGCAGACGGGGACTGTGTCAGGGTGGCCTTGGGATGTCACACAAGCCAGCTGGGCCTGCACTCTGCTGTGCCTCATCTGGGACTCGTGGGTGACTTCAGCTGAACCCCTATGTCAGGCCTGCCTCCCGCCCCCCAGGGTGGGCTTTCTTCCTACCCA
Organism: Peromyscus maniculatus bairdii; assembly: GCF_049852395.1. NCBI lineage: Eukaryota > Metazoa > Chordata > Mammalia > Rodentia > Cricetidae > Peromyscus > Peromyscus maniculatus. The sequence goes on along the minus strand of NC_134868.1, from coordinate 4,294,777 downwards.
CTGAGGAGTGCCTCGGGACCTCCCAGGTGGCCCCTCTTCCATCTCACTGCCTCTGGGAGAGAAGAGAACAGAGCATTAACCCCTGGGTCAGGACGCAGAGGCAGCAGATCTCTGAGAGCTCGGAACCAGCCTGACCCACACAGTGAGACCCTGTCTCCAAAGATAAAAATTAAAACGAGTGGACAGCAGCCAGGCACGGGGGTGCACGTCTTTAATCCCAGCACTCAGGAGGCAGCATCTTTGTGAATTCAAGGCCAGCCTGGTCTACAAAGTGAGTCCCAGTACAGCCAGGGCTACAGAGTGAAATCCTGTCTTGAAAAACCAAAAAAAGGGGGAAAAAAAAAAGTAGACAGCATTTAATGTTCTCCTGGCTGCTTTGCGGGCTCTCTTTCTGTCTCTGTCTCTGTCTCTGTCTCTCTCTCTCACACATACACGCACACACACACACACACACACACACACACACACACACACGCGCGCAGCCCCAGCTGGTTATCATCTTAGTTAACTTACTGTCCACAGTGATGAACCTTCCTGTGTCCCCAACAAGTTTACCTTGAGAACTGGGTTCCAGTCCTGTGCTGGTAACCCAGGGAAAGGCACCACCCTCTGTGATTCCTGCTGAGGGAGTCAGAACAGTGAGTGCTGGCTGCTTGGGGCCACAGACAGCATTGGGGTGACACAGTTGGCCACACCAGTCGATCCACTGGAGCAGACACAGGAGTGGCCCTGGCAGCTGGGAGATGTCATGGAGGCTGGGTGGGTGGCTTCCTGAGCCGACTCTGAAGAGCTGGGTGACTGTGAGAGAGAACGGGAAGTCGGGGACAGACCCTCAGGACTAACAGGACTAGGGTCTAGAGAAAGTTAAGGGGCGTGTAAATTAAAACAGTCACAGCAAATGTGCAAAAATCGGAGAACTTGAGTTTGTAAGGGAATCGGTCTCTGAGGGGTGTGACCAGCAGAGCCCTCAAAGCCAGGCACTGGAACAGGTTCAGGGCTCTCCAGAGCAAGGGGGAGCCACAGAAGGTTCTCGGCCGGGAGACAGGCCTGCACATGACCAGAAACTTCATCTCTCTGACTGTAAAGTTCGGTGAGAGACCCAGAGGCTCGACGATCCCTTGCAGGCCGAATTCCGAAAATGGGGATGTAAAATCGGATTTGTAGTGAGGCCCTTCCTCAAGAGAGTGGGGACGCTGGTGAGTCTAAGAATTCAGTAGTGCACACTCTGCAATGTGTGTCTGATTTATTTTTATTTTATGTGTATGGATGTTCTGCCTGCATGCAATGGTGTCATGGAGGTCAGAGGAGGGTGTTGGATCCCCTGGAACAGGAGCTGGGAATCAAACCTGTGCCCTCTGAAAGAGACCTATCTCTATCTACTTTTTACTTTCTGCATTAACAGGGGGGCGCGTGTGTGAGGTCGGCTTGGGGCAGTGGGTTCTGTGGATGGGCTCCTGGTGGTGTCAGGCTTGGCGGCAAGCTCCTTTGCCCGCTGAGCCAATCCACCAGCTCATAAAGGCTTTATGTTTCTTGGCCTCAAACTCCGCATCCCCCTGCCTCAGCCTCCCAAACGCTGGGCGACAGGCGTGCACCACCACGTCCGTACTTTACAGATAAGGAAACTGAGGCCCAGAGAGCTGGGACCCGCACCCTTAGGCTGACTCGTTCTCCTCTGTGTCCCCAGGTCGAAGAGGAGCTGACGCACCTCCAGAAGAAACTGAAGGGCACGGAAGACGAGCTGGACAGGCACTCGGAGGACCTGAAGGACGCGCAGGAGAAGCTAGAGCTGGCGGAGAAGAAAGCCTCCGATGTAAGCGCGGCTGCGGGCGCCCGCTCGGGCAAGGCGGGGCGGGCGGCGCGGGAGGACGAGGAGCCCTGCTCAGGGCAGCGGCGGCCAGCGGTGCCGACGTCAGCTCTCCCCCCCCCCCCCCGCGCGCGCCCGCCCGGTGCTGACGTCGCGGGCCGGCCGGGGTGACCTCATTGCCCGACGGCAGCGGCCGGGGGGCGGGGAGAGGCGGGGGCGGCCCCGGCGTGGCCAAGGCTCGCGGGCCCGGGCGCGGCCGCCCAGCTGTCGCCGGAGCCCAGCGGAGCGAGCGCGCCATGGCCGGCCTCAACTCGCTGGAGGCGGTGAAGCGCAAGATCCAGGCCCTGCAGCAGCAGGCGGACGACGCGGAGGACCGCGCGCAGGGCCTGCAGCGCGAGCTGGACGGCGAGCGCGAGCGGCGCGAGAAAGTGAGCGACCCGGGGCCCGCGCCGTCCCGAGCCCCGCGCGACCCCCAGCTTTCGTCCGGGGCTGCAGCCCCCGCGCGCTCCCGGGCCCGCGCCGCGCTCCCTCGCGCCCTCCTTTCTTCCCGGCTCCGTGCGCTTCCAGCTCTCCCTCCCTTCCTCCCTCTCTCCCTCTCTCCCCCCCTCCCTCCTTCAGTCCTCCGCCTGGGTCATCCGCACCCCGGGACCCCAGAGCGGGCGCCGTACGCCGACCGGGCGGGAAATGAGGGGGAGGGGGCGCGGAGCAGTCCGGCGTGGGGGGGCTCTCCGGGGCGGCCGGGCGAACCCCGCGCTCCCATTGTCTGCGGCCCGGCCGCCGTGGGGGCGGGGGCGGCGCGCGCTCTCGCTCCTTCGCGCCCGAACTTTCCCGGCGCGTCCCTGGGGTGCGGCCGCGACGTGTCGGCTGAGGGCGGGGTGGGAGGCAGGAGTATCAGGGCGCAGGCCTGCCGCACCCCCTCACCTCGTCTCCCCGAGCCCCCGGGAATACCCGCCGGGGGCCTCTCCACCCGCCCAGGTCGGAGCGCCCACTGTATGCGCGTCTCCGCGGGGAGTCCGGGGACCCGGGTGCATGAATAGCTCCGAAAGAGGAAGCGGCCTCCGCACCTCCTCCTCTTCATCCCTGGGTCAAGCCCGGGGCCGGAGGCGGATCTGGGTTCTAACCCAGCTCTGACACCCACAAACCACGCGATTCGCGTTTCTCTCCCCAAAAGTCCGCTAAAAGAGGTGGGTGGCCAGACCAGACTAGAGAGAGGCATTCCAGACGCTTCCGGGGCTCTGAGAGACCCCAGCCTGGGTACTAGAGCCGCGTTTGCTGGCTAAGGAGCCTCTCAGACAAGGGAAGGGTGTTGGGGGGACGTCCAGGGCCCCTGGAAGCCAGAGTGTAGGGACTCAGGGCGCGGACCCCAGAAACTGCCAGGCCAGGTGGAGTTGGCAGCGCAGGCACCGCCTGGACCCCTCCCAAGGCGGTCTGGGCGACAGCCTGGCCTGAGTGGAAACCTTGAGTCCCTCCAGGGCCTCTTTGGCTGGAGGAAGCCTCAGAACCGGGTGGAAGCTCCACACAGTAGCTGTTCTGGCCTTTCACACTCCAGTCCCACCCTAGACAGCTCCAAAATGGCCCCGAGTCTCCAGCCAAGCCAGGAATTTGGCGGCCTGGGGGGTGGGGTGCGGGGGATGCTTTTTTGCAGAACTTGGGGCTTCTTTAAAACTTCGTGTGACAAAGTGTGCTTCTCTTCCCTGTGGAAAGACGTCTCAAGTTGATTCCAGGCCAGAAGCACCCAGACCAGAAATGGGGGGCGGGGGCTGTGGCCGACTTCTGGGCCTGTGTCCCAACAGCTGGTTTCATTTAGATTTTTGTGTGATTAACCGACGTCTTCCTGTTCCTTGGCCACAAGTATCTAGCGAGCCTCTTTTACCTTATAAGGGAAACCCTTTGTAGCCCGTGGAAGGCTTTGATTGCAGGAAGAGGCGGAACTCAGGATGACTAGCCTGGGGGGCGGGGAGAAAGAGAAAGAGAGAGAGAAAGAGTGTGTGTGAGTGTGTGTGTGTGTCACACGCGGGCCCGTATGCACGGCCGTTAAGGCATGCTTATGAACGAGAGCTCTTTCGATTTTAAGCAGTTGAAAATGTGCCAAGATTCAGAATGTGCTTCATCAATCTAACTTCTTTTTCTTTGAGACAGCTCCTGAATCAAAAAACTCAGTGTGGCTGTGGAAGTTGGTTACTCCCTGGGTGTGGCCCTGCACCTCTGTGGCCCCCAGCTACTCCAGAGGCTGGGGCTGTCCCTGAGTGGTGCCGAGCTTGCTTAGCCTGCACAAAGCTCCGGGTCGGTCTCCAGGACTGGGTGAACTGGATGAGGCAGTCCCAGCACTTGAGAGGTTGAGACAGGGAAATCAGAAGTTCAAGGCCACTCTATGTAGTCAAGGCCAGCCTGGACTGCAGGAGACCATGACTGAAAGAACTATTGACTGCAGATGGGTACAAGGTTCTTTTTGGAAAAAGACAAAAGTTAACAAATTAGATAGTAGTCCTAATTGCATACTTTTGCTAAATATCCTGGAAACTGACCTGGGCGGGAACCAACCCTGCCCTGGCTTTTGGAATGTGATAGGTATTGAGGTTCAAGACTTAAAAGGAGGCACCCGTGGGCCACCGAGATGGTTCCGCTGCGTAAAGGTTCTTGCCACCAAGGCTGATGACCTGAGTTCAATCCCCAGGACCCACACAGTGGGAGGAGAAGCCTGAGACACACAGGCACACATTGATGTTGGGAGATGGGGGGTCACAGGTCACAAACTCTTTTTGTCTGTGTGTTGACAGGCAGCCTGGCCTTGTTCTGTTACTGCTCTGCGAGCTGGGTCGGGAGGACCCAGACTCTCCCTGATTTTTATAACTGCCCCCATGTAGTGGTTATCCCTGAAAGGAAGCTGATAGCCCGACTTCCTCTGTGTCTCCTTCAGCTGAATCCCATGCACCCACGCATGCATTTTTAAAATGTGTGTGATGGAATTTAAACTCAGGTCTTGATGCTGTGCAATGATAACTGTTACCCACTGAGCCAGCTCCCCAGCTCCCCAGCTCCCCAGCTCCCCCTCCTTCTGGTATTTTGGCAGAGGAACTTGCTGTATAATAATCCAGGCTAGCCTGAAATGATTTATCCTTCAGCTTCATTCGCTTGGAGCTGGGATCACAGGCATGTGTCCATGCCCTGCTAATTGGATCTTATGTGGCCAACTTTCTGTGCTCCTTCTTGAGGGTGGCCATCCCTAGGTGACTGGCCTGGCCTCCAAGCTTCTGAGGGACAGAGTGAGAAGGGACTTACCAGCCCCAAGTCACTGAACAAAACCAGTGCACTGATGGACTGTGTGTGAAGCCAGGGCCAGGAAGATGGCTCAGCTGTTAAAGGTGCTTGCCAACAGCTATCCTACCTTGAGTTTGAATCCTGGGACATGGGGGAGTGGAAGAACCAACTCCCGAAAGTTGTCCTCTGACAGCCACACGGGTCCCCACACACACACACACACACACACACACACACACACACACTCCGAATGAGTGTAATTCAGAAAAATAATGACAAAGCGTAGCAGTAAGAGCTCCCACCCTGGCCCGCAGTCTGTCCCCGTGTTGGGGATAAGCCATGCCACAGGCTTTGGTCATACCCCTTAGTCCTGTGAAGTGTTCAGTCTGAGAGATGGAGGTACAGAGAGGGACACAGCTGCCACTTGACCTCAGAGCTCATGCTCTTCTGCATGCCGTGTGCGGAAGGGCCCCTGGAAAGCCCGCTAACGGTGCTGGAGTGCAGCTCCAGGGCAGTGTGCTTGTGAGTGTGCGTGCACAGGGCCCCGGGTCCCTCTCCAGCTACGACAAGAGCAACCACAAACGGCAAAAACACCAGGAAGCCAGTGGTGCCCCTCAGAGAGTTGGGCATGTCGCACCAGGTCTAACTTTTCTTCCTTCCTTTCCTTTTTGGAGACAGGGTCTCACTGTGTAGCTCTGGCTGGCCTGGAACTCACAGAGATCCGCCTGCCTCTGCCTTCCAAGGGAGCCGCCCCTGGCTTGGTTTTTTTTTGTTTTTTTTTCTTCCTGTTGCACTTGGATTCTTATTCGGCGCATGGTAGCCGCACGGGTGGTCTCTCCTCTGCCGACTTGGTTGGCCATCAGTCACAGAGTGAATTCCTCAAAGTTTGCAGGAGACTGAAATTCCCTGTTCTCCAGGGAGGCCGGGTGCTGTGACTTGCCAATCGTGTCAGCACCTGGGAGACTGAAGCAGGAGGATTCCCTGAGTCGGAGACCAGCCTGGTCAATTCTCGAGGCCTGGTCTCACAGATCAATAATTTTTAAGAATCAAATTTAGATTCAGATGAGAGTGAATTCTGTTGAGCCTGGGCCCCTGCCTGGGTGGGCTGTGGCAGGGCATCGGGGTCACTGAGGGCAGGGGGTGGGGGCCGCCGCTCGCCAGCATGCCACTTCTCAACTGGCTGCACCTCTGACTTCTTCCCAGGCTGAAGGAGATGTGGCTGCTCTCAACCGCCGCATCCAGCTGGTGGAGGAGGAGCTGGACCGCGCTCAGGAGCGACTGGCCACAGCCCTGCAGAAGCTGGAGGAGGCAGAGAAGGCAGCAGATGAGAGCGAGAGGTAGGATGCTCCGACCTGTGGGAAACTGGGCATGGAGCTGGGTGTGGTAGTGCACCCCTGTGGGCCCAACGCTTCGGGGAGCTGGGGAAACCGGGAGTTCCAGGCAGGCCAGCCTGGGCTCCAGGAGGCCCTTGCTGACTTAAAAAGGTGTGTGTGAGGGTTGATGGCTCAGTAGATAAGTGCTTAAATCCTCAACACCCATGTGAAAAGCCGGCTGTGTTTACACAGGGGGACGATGGTGCCCGCTGGCGGCCAGCCTACCTCCAGGTTCTTTGAGAGACCCTGTCTCAAGGGAATAAGACAGAGTGATAAACAGGACACCTGACATCCTCTGGCCTCCATATTACACATAGATTTTGGATTTGAAATGGTGCTGGTGACCTCAGAGCTGAAGGAGAAGCCAGTAGGGTTTTACAGATGTGTGACAGTCCTGTAAACACCACACTCTGTGTGGTGATTTGGGGGATTTATTTTGTTGTTGTTTTTGTTTTTAATTCCCTTTTCTGTTTTATTTTGTTTGAGGCAGGGTCTACCCATGTAGCCCAGGCTGGCCTCAACTCCTAGCAACCTTCCTGCCTCAGCTACCTGAATGCTGGGGTGACAGACGGTCCCCCACGTGCCCAGCTTGGGTGTTCGTTGTTTTGTTTTGATGGTGGCCTAGGAGAACACATTCCAGCAGGCAGAGAAAAGCAGAAATGAGCAGGTGTGGGGCTGGGGCGTCGGTGTGCTGCTGCTTTCTGGGGAAGCCAGGGTGCCTTTGGTCCCCGTCTAGAGAAAACGAAGTTTCTAGATGATGTGGAGAGAAGAGGAAGTAAAGGTGGATGGTCAGTGTAGCAGCGCAGACTTTCATCCCAGGATCGGGGGACAGATCTCTGCCATGTGCCTAAGTGGCGGTTCCCATTGCTGTGGCGAGCGTTAGGCTTTCGGATGACCACAGGTGTGTTTCGGGGACAGTGCATAACCAGCCATCGCTGTGTGTACAGCTGATTGTGTTGCTCTGGTCGTGTCTGTGCCAAGAGGCTTCCGCGGGGAGCTCTGTCCCACCTCCTCTGGAGTGAGTGACTCTGGTGTGTCTCGGCTTGGAGGGCAGAGGGCAGACTACATGGTTACAGGAGCCATGGACAGGGTGGCCGGCCCAGCACTGAAGAGCTCCCAGTCTAGGCTCCTCCCAAAGACCTGACTGCAGATGGTGCTGCTGTGGACATCAGGCAGACACTGGACACCAGCGCGGAGCTGGGGTGCTGCTCAGTGGTGAGCGCCTGCCTAGCCTGTGAGAGGCCCAGGCTCTATACTCCGTGCTAGATGACTTGGACTGTCGAGGTGGTCCGGTGGGTAGAGGCCCTTGCTACCAAGTCTCATGACCTAAATTCAGTCCTGGGTCTCACGTGGTGCAAGGAGAGAACCAACCTCCTGCAAGTTGTCCGTGGCACAGATGTGCGCACCCCGAACACACACAGTGCCCATATTGGGCAGCTCACAACTGCCTATAACATGAACTCCAGGGAACATAGTACCTCTGACTTCTGTGTACACCTGCGCGCACACACACACACACACGCACACGCACACACACACAGTTAAAAATAAAATAAATATTGAAAACCAAAAACAATACGCCAGTGGGTAAAAGCACTTGCTGCCCAGTGTGACAGCCTGAGCTCAGTTGGTGCCTGGGACCCACCCTGGAAGAAGAACCAACCCTGCAGGTGTTCACAACGTCCACACTTGTGCCGGGGCAAATGCGCTCACACACAAATGAATGTGGAATTAAAATAATAAATAAATCAGGTGTTTTGTCATACTCCACAGTTTTAATAACGTGTGTGTGTGTGTGTGTGTGTGTGTGTGTGTGTGTGTGTGTGTCCGTGTCCTGGGACTTCCTGTGTAGACCAGGCTGGTCTAGAACTCACAGATACCCACATTCCTCTGCCTCCCGAGTGCCGGAATCAAAAAGAGTGCCCCGTGCCCACCACACCCAGCCCCTCCCCCCGATTGGTTATATTTCATTGTGTGTGCCACAGCACATGTGGAGGTCAGAACATCTTGCAGGAGTGGGTACTCCCCTTCGTCAGACTGGTGGTGACAAGCCCTGTTCCCACCGCGCGATCTCCACCTTGTTTTTGAGACAGGGTCTCAGTGGACAGGAGCTCCAGGGATGCTGTCCCCACCTCCCTAGCAGAGGTTTTTATGTGGTGCTGGGGAGCAGGAGCAGGTCTCAGGGAAAGCATTTGACCCACGGCCATCTCGGATCCCCATGACCGCCTCTGTTCCACGCAGCTCAGCGAGAGCAAGCTCTGCTGAGGCAGCTGAGTTGTTCTGGCTGCCCTCGGACATCATTCTTTCTGACCTGGTGTCCTTTATCTGAAATGCTTGGGACAGAAAGTACTTAGGAGTTTGGTTGTTTCTAGATTTGGGGATTTTTTGGCATGTGCATAATGAGATATCTTAAAGGTGGGATCCAAGTCCAAACAGGAAGTCCATATGCATCCCCTACCCCTTCTACCCAGGGACCGAGGGTCATTTCCGGCGTATCTAGTGTGCCCTCCTTTTGATGGTGGCGGGTGAGCCACTAAGGTAGGACTCGTGCTTAGCATTCACACTGCACTGAGTTCTAGCCCCTGCATGTCCAAAAAAAAAGTTTATCTTGAAAGCCAGGTATGGTGGAGCACGCCTTTGGAAACTAGTTTATTTTGAGCAGTTTGGCCGCCCGGGTTGTGCCTGCCTTCCCTGTGGTCTTTGCATGGCAGCTTGTTCATTGTATTTCCATTCAGCCCTGGCTTTGGAAGCTTCCAGTAATTCCCTTTCCCCCCAGCATAAACATCCCGCCCATCCTGGGCATGGACGTGTTCTTTCTCTCCTGTGACTCTGGGGTGTGTTTTTGGTTTTGGTTGGTTAGTTGATTGGTGCATGGACGTGTTCTTTCTCTCCTGTGACTCGGGGGTGTGTTTTTGGTTTTGGTTGGTTAGTTGATTGGTTTGGAGATTGTTTCTTTGTTTCTCTTTTTATGATTTTCACACAAAGTCTCACTGTATAGCTCCGACTGGCCTGGAACTCAGAGATCCCCTGGCTTCCGCCTCTTGAGAGCTGGGACTAAAGGTGTGCACCACCACACACAGTAAAACTCGGGCTTCGTTGTTTGCCTTTTGTTTTGTTGAAACAAGATCCCGCTATGGAGCCGGGCTTGCTCGCCTCGGTCTCCCAAGTGCCGAGATTGACAGACATGACCACTCACCCGCCAGGCTCCTCCAGCTCTCTTCTTCCGCTCAGCTCAGCCTCATGTGGATAAGGGCTCTAGAAGCCCTCTGTGGCTCTCCCCTCGGTTCCCACTACACCTGCGCCTCTACATTCCCGCAGGTGTGGCTGCGCACTCCGTGCTGACTGCTGATGCTCAGGCCTGTCTCGCGGAGAGGAAACAAACATGGGTGCACCCTGAGGAGAGGGGCCAGTTCTGCTGCCTGGCGGCTCCATAACCTTGAGCCTGTCTCTGCCTCAGTTTCTTTTGTCTATGAAGTGGGGATAGTAGAGCCCCTGCATGGTGTGATTTTTGAAAGCTGGAGGTCCACCAGACAGGGTGGTGATGCATGTCTGTCTTTACAGTGCTCCCAAAGGCAGAGGCGGGTGTCGCCTGGGCTAGGTACCAGAACCCCGTCTTCTAAGACCTGATGAAAGGGGTGTTGGGAGGTAGGATTGAAGCTCAGTTGATAAGAACGCTTGCCTGGCATCCACAGAGCTGGGTTCAATCCTCAACACCACATAAACCAGGTGTGGTGGTACAAGCCCGTCACCCCAACATCGAGGAGGTCGAGGCAGGGGGATCAGGAATTCAAAGCTATCCTTCACTGCACAGTGAGTTTGAGGTCAGCGTGGGGTATATGAGACCCTGATTCAAAAGAGTAAAAGTGAGTCTGGGGAGATTGTCCGTGGTCAAGGGCTTGCCGCACAAGCCTGAGAACCTGACTTAGTGTACCCACCCCCACATAAAAGCTGTTATGGGTGTGTGTGTCTAATCCTGGCACTGGAGAGGCAAAGACCGAAGGCCTTTGGCCATGGCCTGGGGTTCCATGGCAGCCAGTCTGTAGAGAGCAGCAAGCTCCAGGTTCAGCGAGAGACCTGTCTCAAAAAGATATCACGGGCTGGAGAGCTGGCTCTGCAGCTAAGAGCGCCTGCTGCCCTTGCAGCGGACCTGGCTTCAGTGCCCAGCACCAGAGGGCTTCTCAGTGAACTGAATGTGGAAGTTGACAGCAGGTCCTCATCCTTGCCTGGGCCCCGGGTGGAGGCATTTGAGGACCTGGCTCTCACACCCCACCCCGTTTGCAGAGGCATGAAGGTGATAGAGAACCGAGCCATGAAAGATGAGGAGAAGATGGAGATCCAGGAGATGCAGCTGAAAGAGGCCAAGCACATCGCTGAGGAGGCCGACCGCAAGTACGAGGAGGTGAGTGGGGCCGGCGGGGTGGCCGCAGGAAGTGGGAGGGAATGGTGCTGCCGATAGGAGCCCAGGGGAAGCCCACACGCAGGACGATTGCCTCTGTGGGAACATCTGTGTTTCCAGGCACAGCCACTTGGCTGGGAAGTTATCTTGATGGGTGCCAAAAAAAAGTCCTGCGGCCACTTGTCTGAGTCGCTGGAGACCCGCTGATCAGCTCCCTCCTCTCGTCCCTTAAGCTGGATGTGAGGCTGCTGGCAGATACGAGGGTCATGCCTGCCAGTCAGGCTCTGCCGCCAGTTTTTTATCTTTGTGGACATGGGCTTACACACTTGCTCAGGCTGCCCGGGCTAGCCATGAACTCTTGACTCGGTGTCCACTGCCTCAGCTTCCCAAGTGCTGGAACTATAGGTGTGAACCACTGTGCCTGGCTATCTCTCTCTCTCTCTCTCTTTTTTTTTTTTTTTCCCTGAGAAAGGTTCTTCTGCATTCAGGCTGTTCTCCCCATACAGAGAAGAATGTAAGGATGACCTCTGAAGTCCTAATCCTCCTGCCTCCAACTCCAAAGTGCTGGGATTATAGGCATGAACCACTAGACGTGGCTGAATTTTGTTTTTAGAGAAAGGGTCTAAGGAATCTCAGGCTGGCCTCCAACTCCCTTTATATAGCCAGGGGTGACCTTTAATTCCAGATTCTTTTGCCTCTGCCTCCCAAATGTTGGGATCGCAAGCCATCATGCCTGGATTTGTTGTGTCTTTGAAACTGGACCTCCCTAACAGGAATGACAGTGTCACCACCACACTGGGCTCTCTCTGGTCCTTCTTCCTCCATGGTCAGTGGCTCAGCTCTACCTTCCCCTTGCCTGCCTCACTTTGGAGACCTGAGATGTTTCCATCCCTTGCAGGCCCCAGAGCTCGTAGATTTGGAGGGACCAACATCTGCAAGGAAATGACCTGGTAGTGGGGATGGGTCTCAGCTGGCCCTTCTGTCTTTGTAGGTGGCGCGTAAGTTGGTCATCCTGGAGGGTGAGCTGGAGAGAGCAGAGGAGCGTGCGGAGGTGTCCGAACTGTAAGTGGCAGAACGGGGCTGAGCTGCTCATCCGGCTCCAGAGGGAGGAGGGAGGAGGGAGGAGGGAGAGCGGGCTGTGCTGGGAATTGGGAATTGCCTGCAGCTGGGGCCTCTGCTCAAGGGCTTGGGCATCCAGCGTTCAGGACTCATCCCTCCTTTTTTGCTTATCAGTTGAGAGCACATGGTTACTGATGGTTCTAACTACCAAGGGTCCTTTTCCCATCAAGAAACTGGGAAATTGGGTTGAGACCCCAGGACAGCATAGAGGGCCCAAATTTTCCTGCTCCCAGCCAAGGCTACTGTGCTTTGCTTTGATTTCTGGGTTTTTTTTTTTTGTTTGTTTTGGTTTTTGTTTGATACAGGGTCTCTTATAGCCTGGAATGCCTGATCCTCCTGCCTCTGACTCCAGACTGGTGGGATGACAGGCATGCAACCATGAGCTTTTAAATTTTTGTTCCTCGCAATTTTTATTTTATTTTATTTTTTTTATTTATTTATTTATTTAATTTTTTTTGGTTTTTCAAGACAGGGTTTGGTTTCTCTGTGTAGCTTTGCGCCTTTCCTGGATCTCGCTCTGTAGCCCAGGCTGGCCTCGGACTCGCAGAGATCCGCCTGCCTCTGCCGCCCGAGTGCTGGGATTAAAGGCGTGCGCCACCCCCGCCCGGCTCACAATTTTATTTATATATGTATGCACACACATTTTACTTTGTTTATATCACACCCCCTACACCCTCTTTTCCCACTGACCCTCTTCTCGGTGTGCCCCCTCCTAACTTTCATTCTTCTTGTGTATGACCTGCTATAGTTAGTAGACATATAGATTCACATGAGCGTGGGGAGGGTCATTGACCCCACTAAGAAATGTAGCCCCTCCTCCCCCAGAGGCCATTGACTGCTGATAGCTACGTGGGGAGGGTGGGCCTCAGAGCCCACACCTCCTCCGTGATGGAGTGTTGTCAGGCCCTCCTGTGCAGGTCCTGTGTGGGCAGCCACCTCAGCTGTGGGTTTGCAGTAACCCTGTCTTGTACAGAAGACAGCCTTTCCCAGCTCCCCTCCCCATCCTCTGGCTCTTACATCCCCTCCCCATTTCCTCAGTGTTCCTTATTAGCCGTTTTTATTCTTGAGACAAGGTTTCACTATGTAGCCAGGCTGGCCTGGAACTTGGACTTTCCTGTCTTAACTTCACACTCCCAGCCAGGCCACTGTGATCTTCAGAATGCTGTCTGTAGATGGCAGGTGCCCCACGTTTCAGGGCTTTGCTTCTGATGTTGGTATTGGTGCCTGACTCGTTCCAATTGGGGTGGCTCAGCTAGAATCCCACAGGTCCCAACAAACAAAACACCTCTCCCCTTGGCCTTGGACCAGGGATCCAGCTCCACAGAGAGCCCTGCAGGGCTGGGAGCACCCTGGCTTCACAGGTGCATTCTAGGCTTGCTTCCTGGAGTGTCCGGTATGAACTCTGAATGCCGTCTCCCACCTCCCGCCCTCATCTCCTTTGCGCACCTTCCTGAGAAAGCCCGGCCGGTCACAGATTTCACAAGTCCCTATTGCCTCATCCCTGGCAGAGTTTGCTTTGCAAACCCTCCAGGTGCCCTCCTGCCCTGCCTCTGCCTGTCCCTGGCAGGAGAGGGTTTGCTAAGCTCCCAGCATTCCCTGGGGAACGGAGGCTTCTTGGAAGGGAATTGCCTGCTGTAATGTAAGAGAAAACACACATCTTTTGTCTTGGTGCAGAAAGTGTGGCGACCTGGAAGAGGAGCTCAAGAATGTCACTAACAACCTCAAGTCACTGGAGGCTGCTTCTGAAAAGGTCAGGTGGAGGGGGACCTTGCTGCGTTTTGTCCTGTTCTTCAGTCTAGGTGACCTGGCGTGTGCCAGGGTGTCAGCATGCAGACCTCTGTTAGTGGGAGCCTTGCCGAGGCAGGGTTTCTCATCTCTTTGGCTAGGCTAGCTCGCCAGCTTGCTCCGGGGATCCCATCTCCACCGATGGGCTTTTATGTGGATGCTGGGGTCCTCACTGCCAGGCAGGGCTTCCCCCGCTGAGTCACCGCCCAGCTCGCTCTTCCTTTTTGAGAGTATTTGTTTATGTACTTAATGTGCACAAGTGTTTTTGCCTGCCTTGTGTGCCTGCACTGCAGGCTGTCAGGTTCCCTGGCACCGAAGTTACAAGTCCCTGTGAGCCTCCGTGCGGTGCAGAGAACTGAACACGGCCCTCGGTAAAAGCTTCGAGAGCTCTTAACCTCTGAGCCATCTCTCCAGCCTCCTTCCCCCCTTTATAAGAACTGCCTTTTGGTTTCTCCCACAGTATTCTGAAAAGGAGGATAAATATGAAGAAGAAATCAAGCTTCTGTCTGACAAGCTGAAGGAGGTGAGTGTGGCCACACCCAGCCATGTCCTGCTTTTTGAGGGGCTGATCTGAAACAGGGGAGTGACTCTCTTCTCCCTTAGGCTGAGACCCGAGCTGAATTTGCAGAGAGGACAGTTTCCAAACTGGAGAAGACAATCGATGACCTGGAAGGTAGGAATCGCCACCTCCCTGAGTGACACATGAAAGGTTGGGTGAGGGGGTCTGTGGAGGGACAGAGCTGGCCTTTGTTTCCACAGTGAGGTCTTCAGAATTCTCACAGAGATGCCTTGCATTTTTGAAATGCCTCTGGTTCTTGCTGGCCTCCCTCCCAGAGACCAGGCTTATTTATCTTAGTGTGAAGAAAAGGAAAAAGGGGCCGCAGGGCCTCGGTTCCCCGGGGTCACACACAACTCAGCATTTCTTGAAGTGACTTTAGTATTCTTCAAGATAGAGCACGGAAATTCCAGACACTTGGGGTTGGGATCCTCCAGGCTGTCTCATCCAGGAAGGGGAGTGAAACTCATTCTTCATATCCCTTATCCATATAAGGGAAAATGCTCCATTCCAAAGGGTGACCTGTGCAGGACGACGTCATTAGATCATCAGAAGTCACTTTGGGCCCAGTGGTGATGGGAGTGGGAGTTATTTATCTTAAAACAGGGTCTTACAGTGTAGACCAGGCTGGCCTTGCCTCTGCCTCCCAAGTGCTGGGAGTAAAGGCGTGTGCTACCAGGACTAGCTCACCATTATTTTAAGAGTTCCTCTAGGCTACTCCGGTCCAGAACCTGAGACCTCTCCGTCGTCACTCCATAGCTGTTTGTTAGACATGGGGCTCAACTTTGTCCTGGTCACTCTGTTTTCTCACTTTTCTCCTCCTGTTCGTCTACACTGTTCCATCTCAACCCTCTGTCTTCTCTCTTCGACTCCCTCCCTGGGGACACCACCATGTAGACAGCGCCCAAAAGCTCAAGGAAATGGCTATCATGAAGGATCTGAACCAGCCCTCAATGACCAAACCTCTCTCTGAGGGCAACTTGGGTCTTAGCCATCTCCAGGTGACCTCCTGCCTTGGCACTCCAGGGACCCACCTCCTGGCCTTTTCCCATGTGTCAGACTGACTGGAGTGACAACAGGCCATCTTCATCTTGTCCTTGCCACCTCATCTTTGAGCTGGAACAAGGTGCCTTTGACCGTGGCTGGGATGAGAGGTAGAGGCTCTCTTTACCCAGAGAAAAATGATGCCCACGTGGTCCTTTTCTGAAAATAATTCCAAAAGCCAATCTGGCAGGAGTCCTGAAACACAGCAGTGGCTAATCAGAGTGGCAACCCAGTCAATGTTTCTTAATAGAGAGTGTCTGATGAGTCCGCGAATAAAAGGAGGCTACCTTTGATTGGGGTTCGGCTATGAATTCAAGTGGTTGCAATTCAACTCTTGTTCTGTCTGTTACACTGAGGATGATGACCGGAGTCCCCACGTCTCCACTGTCTCTGGAACAGTCAGCCAATGCCCTGTCCCTGGGGGGAGGGAGCCACACAAGGGATATAACACCCATTAGCAGTAGAAGGAAGGTGAACCTGATGTATTGACAAAGAAACAAAGGTACTGGGCATCTGGAGGCTGGCATGAGGATTTGAATTTGAAGTCTGAGCAACATAGCCATATCCTGTCTCACACCTACCCTCCCAAAGAGAGGTTGGGGGAGGGAGATGACTCTGTAACAGAGTGCTTGCTGAGCAAGCAGGAAGATCCAAGTTCAGATCCCCAGCTCCCACATGAAAACTGGACATCGACCCCCATAATATAACTCCAGCACTCAGGGGTGGAAAGTGGTGGAGACAGGATCACCAGGGCCCCCTGGCTGCCTACCTAGCTCCAGGTTTGGTATGAAACCCTGTCTCAGTATAAGGTTGAGTGATAGAGCCTCTGTACTCTGCACAAGGGGTGTGAACATATATGCACATACACAGAAGTGTGTGGGAGGGGAGAGACAAGCAATAAAGCGGGGTTTTCCCCAGTTCCAACATTACCTAAGGTGAACATGTTTCCATAGCACTTGGGATAACCAGGGGAACCGCAGGCACTGAAAGTTCATGCTTAACTCAAATTTCAAAGTCTACTTTTTCCTAATCTTATCACCACCAGTACCTCATATCACCCCTAAAACATGTACGTTTGTTTGTTTGTTTGTTTGTTTGTTTGTTTGTTTGTTTGTTTGTTTCAAGCATGAGGACCTGAATTCAGTCCCCGTAACTAAAGTAAAAAGGCTAGGATGTGACTTGGGCTTGTAGAGTCAGCACTGGGGAGAGAAGAAATAAGATCCCTGGGGCTTGTTGGCCATCTAGTCTAGCCTACTGAGTGAGTTTCTGGCAGTGACAGACCATGTCTCAAAAAAGCAAGGTAAGGAGGCTGGAGACATGGTTAAGACCACTTGCTCTTTCGAAGGACCTAAGTACATTTCCCAGCATCCAGATCAAGTAGTTCACAACTACATGTAACCCCAGCTCCAGGGGACCTGGCACCCTCTTCTGACCTCTGCAGGCACCTGCACACAGATACACACACACACACACAAAAGATAGATGACTTCTGAGGAAGAGCAGCCAAGGTTGACCTCTGACCGACCTTGGAAAGATTCATTTTGCCAACTCTAACCTCTCTACCACCAGCCTCCCCATTCCTGTGTGCCATTTACATTAACCTATTTTGTAAACAGGATGGTGGTGGTGAACACCTTTAATCCCAGCACTCAGGAAGGAGAAACAGGCAGATCTCTGAGTTTGAGACCAGCCTGGTCTACAGAACAACTTCTAGGACAGCCAGGGCTACACAGAAACCCTGTTTGAGGGGTGGGGTGGGCGTTTTTTAAACCGTGCCCTGTATACCTTGTCTTGCATGGGCCCTGGGATAGATTACAGACCATGCTTTTGTTGTTTGCTCTGTATTTCCCTGACAGTTTTCCAGACATGAATAGCCTCCACCCTTTGAAATAACTATCCCTTCCTGTCTGTCTAATCATTCTAGAGCCCTACAAGAGCTTCTACAGACTGATGCCATAGAGCTCAGCCCCTTCCTGTTGTCTGTCTGAACGGTGTTGAGGGTCTCAAGGATAGGGAGCACTTTGGGAGTGGGCCACGGGGGCCTCTTTCCTCTCAGACCTAATTAACAAAACATGCTGGAATGGGGGACCAGGGTTGATGGTAGAAGACCTGGGTTATATCCCACCTTCATTACTGAGCTGTGCAACGCTGAACAAAGGTGCAGTCTGGATTACCAGGAGGTGTCTAAGAACAGGGAGCAGCTGGCTCCCAAGAGCATCCAGTTGACAAGTCTTCACCCAGCCTGGGTGGGCCAGTCACAGTAGTTTGTCACATAAAAGCTTCTGTGGCTTTAGAGAGGCTGCAGTCTGAGGTGTTTTTCTTTCTGAAAATTTCCAGGTTGATCCTATCACAGTTTAGGAGGTCTTTCACTTTCTTCCAGTATTTTAATGACTCCTGGCCTGGTCCTTATCGACCATCATTCACACAAACCAGTTTTCTCTCGTGCTTGGTCATGCAGAGCTTTTACAAATTATTGTATTTATTTATTTATTTAGGGTTGAAGGGAGCACACAGAAGGGATCAAGTTTCTCCTACCGTTTGGGTCCTGGGGATGGAACATAGGTCTTGCGGGTTGGCAGCAGGAACCTTGGCCATCTCACAAGCCACCCCTGTCTTTTTTAAAATGTATTTAGCCAGTTCAGCTATTGAGTAGTTTGCCTGCTGTCTGACTTAGGTTTCAGTCCTGTGTCATTTACCTGGCATCTGACTCCAGTGCCAGAGGCACACAGACAGTGAACATGGTATGTCTGGGATTACAACAGTCATCTCCAGACACTGCAAAGAAAAATGGGTTATAGGATTTTATATTTTCCTAACAAGTCACCTGTATCTAGGACCAAAATCTTTTATGTGTATAGCACCTCCTGAGTTCTGAAGCATGTCCTAGTTAGTTCTCCTAAGGCCTATATTACACACATTGGTGTAATACATCACAGATGGGAAAACTGAGGCCTGGAAAGATTAAATGGCTCACTCTAATGGTACATCATAGGGCTTCAGTCCAAGTGCTCTGGCTCAAAGATTGCTGGGTTTAGCAAAGGAAAATACAGGGCAGTTGGCCAATTGAGTTTTCATCTCATGAAACATTTGGGATGTTAAATTTTTATTTGTAGTTTGTGTTTGTGGGGGAGGTGCTCACGTGCCACAGTGCATGTGTGGAGGTCAGAAAACAGGTTGTAGGAGTCGCTTCTCTTCTTTCCATTGTGTGAGTCCCAGAGGTAAAACTGATTATGGAAGGGGAGGTGCACACCTTTAAATCCAGCAAGTGGATCTCTGTGAGTTCAAGGCCAGCCTGGTCTACACAGTGAGTTCCAGGACAGCTAGGGCTATATAGAAAAACCCTGTCTCAGGAGAAACCCTGTCTCAAATAAGTAAATAAATAAAACCTTGATGATCAGGCCTGGCAACAAGTGCCTTTTCTTTTCTTGATGAGGAATCCTACCAACCCAGGGTTTTTCTTTGGGTTGGGGGTAGGAGTGAGACGAGGTCATGTGTGCTGGAGTGTCAGGTACACATCACAAAGCCAGGCTGTAGACATTTTTGTTGTTTTTGTTTTTGAGACAGGATCTAACTATACAGTTCTGGCTAGCCTGGAACTTACTGTGTAGATCAGGCTAGTCTCAAACTAAGATCTACCTGCCTCCTGAGTGCTAGGATTCAAATAATGCATTATCACGCCCAGCCTAATATTCCATATTTTATCTTGTTTGGTCCTTGATCCCTATTACTCCATGGTATTCTGTGTGATTAGAGCATAAAGTACTTTCTTAGCCGTGACTTTCACTGACAATTCAAGGTGCCCCCCTTTTCCTTCCTTTAACAAAGATGCTTATTAATTCATTTTTCCTTCTTGTCTTAATCCTTAACAGAAAAACTTGCCCAGGCCAAAGAAGAGAATGTGGGCTTACATCAGACACTGGATCAGACACTAAACGAACTTAACTGTATATAACCCAAACCAGAAGAGTCCTGTTCCACCACCAACTCGACTCCAGAGAGTGTGCCATGTCTTCCTCTCTTGTAAGAAGTTCCTCTTGTTACTGTGTCTCCACCTTGCTGGAAATGCCAAGCAGATAATGAATTCATGACCAAATATTTTGTATCAGACAAGCTTTGAGCACCACTTAAGTTTCTTTCCTTTTCCTTTCAAATGGCACCAGCTTCTTCAGCTAGTCTTGTTCTTAAATTGCATTTATTCCTAAAATAGGCAGGGAATTTCACACTGAGTGTAGTTGCTTAAGGCTGAGGGCATTTGGTTCCTGGGAATTAGTCAGCCCCACACTTTTAAGCACAGGCTCAAGTATCTGTATCTGATAGTATCTGGTCACTGTTGGGGAAGTTATGGGAGGCTGGGGGTTGTCACAAGAAAAAGTGTAGGAATTTTCCACCTAGAGCAAAAATTAAAAAACGGGCTGCTATGGGAAGTCAAGCCTGATCATGCTGAGCCGGCTCCACACTCCACTGTGCAGAACAAACTTCCTTTAAGCATTCCAAGTGAGGATGCTGGGGTGATTGCCCGTGTATCTTCAGACAGATCCTTGATGCTGTTCCGTGCACATTTTCCTTTCACTCCAAAAGTGTCCTCTGAGGAGCAAGTGTCTTATTCCGGGACTTGTCTGCTGTGGTCTAATGACATGCTCAGCAAGGAATATGGCAGAGTCCAGTCCTTTTCAGATCAGTCATGTCAAAGATTGCTAGCAAAGCCAGGCGGCAGTGACACACGCCTTTAGTCCCAGCACTCGGGAGGCAGAGGCAGGCGGATCTCTGTGAGTTTGAGGCCAGCCTGGGCTACAGAGTGAGTTTTAAGCCAGCCAGGGCTACATGGTGAGATCCTGTCTCAAATAACAAACAAAAAGACTGTTAGCCATCAATACATTGAGGAGACTGTTCTAATAACAAATGCTGGGCAACAAAAGTCCTCTCCAGCAGCAAGGTGATAGAAAAAGGAAGTGGTTAAACTTCATCTCCATTGTTCAGGGAACAACAAATGGAGGCTTGACTTTGCCGAGACTTGAATTCCCTCGGGAATGACACTAGTAAAGACCAAGAAACTCCTGATGGAACTGGATGTGGAGTATTCCGTAGGCTGCACTTTTTTTTTTTTTTTTTTTTTTGTAGTTTTGCTTTCTCAGTTAACATCTCAGACTGAAACATTCCACATTCCCTAGCAGCGTGGGAACAACTCGAGTTTACAATTCCGACTGAACATCACCCTGCTTCTAGCCTATCTGAACCCCTGCCCCTCACTCCTATTTATTACGCATCACACTACCAGGGAGGTGAACTTGTAGCAAACTGTGCAGTTGAATAAAACCTACTCTGTTCTCTAGATTCTTGCAATTGTATCATATGTGATAATATCACTTTTTCTACATTTTGGTCAAATAAATTTTTACATAAACAATGTGTATGCGTTTATTTTTCAGTTCCTTGACCATTTTGTGGTTATATATATAATACATTATGGTTATTCCACACACACCCTTTATTTCCTTCCCACTCCTTTACACCCCATCTCCATCCCTACTGGCCTCATTTTGGTTTTGCTTTGCGATATATTGAGTTAAACCAAGGCTATCTGTGATTGTAGGTTTGCAACTTTGTGCTGGAACCTGGTGGGATCATCAGTGGGTTCACAACTATTCCTCCCCTTTCTGACTCTATCATCAAACTAGTTCTACACTGAGGGATGGGGCTCCCAGGCCCCTCCTCCATCAACACCTGGGCTGTTGACTGTCCCATTCTTGTGCAGACCTAGTGTGGACTTTATAGTAATTCAGTGTTAGGATTCTGATGGCGCTAGCTGGCCCAGATGATGTCATTTCCCAGCCCTTTCCCATTCTAGCTCTTACCTTGTCTCCACCTCTTCTGCAGCGTTTCCCGAGCTGCAGAAGGGATGGTATGAATGTCTTCAGGGTTAAGTTGTGTAGATTTCTTTTTAATGTTTGGTGTATGTGCGCTTGTGCATTTAAATGCACACAGTGGTGAGTATATGGAGGCTAGGGGACGACCTGGAGGAGCTGGTTCTCTACTTTCACCATCTGGGTTCTGGAATCTTCAGGCTTGGCAGCAATCCTTTCCCCACAGATCCCAGCTGTGTTTTAGAATGTGCAGGCACACAGACCATTTTGCTTCAACAAATGTTAGCAGAATGTAAAGTGAAGGAGACGGTGCCAAGAGCTCGGCAAGCAGCTCCTTTGCCTTACACCGTGACTTCACAGTACAAAGATGATAATCTCCATACTTCAGGTGACAGCACGTGGCTTCTGTCACTCAGGATGGCCTGTCCTTTGTGATTCCTAACCGTGCCTAAACTGGGTTGAGCAGAGTGGGACGGATGTTAATAGATGGTGAGAGAAAGGTTTCTACTGTCCTATTTAGGAAAACGTACGGCCTGTTGGGACCAGGCTTCCCGTGGTACACACAAAGCCAAGCAGAAAACAGAAGAGTGAAAGGTAGACTGATCCATAAAAACTGCAATTTGGTTGGTCAGAAATAGAAATAAACAGCAGTATTAGGAAACCTGCTTAGCATTTAGTTTCAGAAATACTGTGGCTGGTTTTACAGGAGGAAGGCAGGGTGGGAAAATGTCATTGACCCAGGATAGAGGCTGGCAGGACTGCTCAGGGTAAAAGTGTCTTCTGTGCAAGAGTGACCACCTGAACTGGATTCCTGGATGCCACCGTGGAGGGTGAGAACCAACTCCCAAAAGATGGTCTTCAGGGCTGGAAAAATGGCTCAGCTCTTGAAGAGACCTGAGTTCAGTTCCCAGCACCCACACTGGGCAGCTCACAACTATCTGTAACTCCAGTTTCAGGGGACCCAACAACCACTTCTGGCCTTAAAAGGACACTTGTACTTAGGTGGTACACACATAGATAAGCAGGCATACACACATAAAACAGAAATAAAAGTTGTCCTCTGAGCCAGGTGGTGGTGGCGTCGTCGTCGTACGCCTTTAATCCCAGTACTTGAGAGGCAGAGGCAGGTGGATCTCTGTGAGTTCAAGGATAGCCTGGTCTACAAAGTATGTTCCAGGATAGCCAGGACTGTTAGACAAAGAAACCCTCTCTCAAAAAAAAAAAAAAAAAAAAAAAACCGGGCGGTGGTGGCACACGCCTTTAATCCCAGCACTTGGGAGGCAGAGGCAGGCGGATCTCTGTGAGTTCGAGGCCAGCCTGGGCTACAGAGTGAGTTCCAGGAAAGGCGCAAAGCTACACAGGGAAACCCTGTCTCAAAAAAAAAAAAAAAAAAAAAAAAAAAAAAAAAAAACTTTTGAAGGAGACTATCTGGGACAGCAGTTGCAGTCACTATAAGGGAGAAGTGACCTTCCTGTTTGACTGGGTGGCAGGGACATGGGGTAAGCCTGTCAGTCACTACAGTTTCATTACCGCAATTGTTCTCACGTGTTTGCATTGAAATCTTACCTTCAAGGGGGTGAAGGAAGTGAAGAAAGTGGGGAGTTTTTGTTGGGTGTAGTGCTACAGGCTAGCCTAGGCTAGAGTGAGAACCTGGTGTAGTGCTACAGGCTAGCCTAGGCTAGAGTGAGAACCTGGCTCCAAAAGAGTCAGGTAAGGTGGTGCACACCTTTAGTCCCCACACTCAGGAGGCAGAGGCAGGCGGATCTCAGTGAGTTCCGGGCCAGCCTGGGATATTTGAGACCCTGTCTCAAGAAAGAGAAATGAAGGCTTTCATAATATTAGCACAAAATGCAAACTATTTTCTTAACCAAATACAATCAAGAGCTTCCCTATTCAGTGTGGACCATGAGTTCAGATGGTACAGATGTCTTTAAATAGCACAACCCTCCCCTGAGCGCCATACTATCATCGTAAAATCAAAGTCCTTACTTTACACAGGTCTCTTCTCCTTCCTCATCCCACTGGGTTGGAGTCTAAACTCAGGATGGTTTTAGTCACTTTTGTGCCTCAGCACTTAAATAAGTGTTCAGCTTTGCTTACCACCACAATGGGAGAATTGGAGCCAGTGAGGGTAATCTCCAGTGTGACTGTAACTGAAAAATTTCCCAGTATCTCTGGTGTTGACTTAGGATATAGTCAGGTTTGGCAAGTTTTGAGACTCTAAGAAGGCTAAACTAACAACAAAAAGGGCCCAGTGTTTGCTGACTTGTCCCAGCCTTGAGGAGAGAAGAGAGTGAGGTTAGAACCAGATTGTGTGGGATGGAGCAAGGCAAGGGTGGATATTAGGTAACCATTAAGAATGAGCACATCGGAGTGGATTCTAACATGGACAGGGAGGGGTAAGATGAGGGGACTATGGTAATGGAAATGGATTTGAACCTCTTTAAGAACCAGAATGTGGGATAGGGGGATGACTCAACCAGTAATGTGCTTGCTGAGTAAGCCTGAGAACCTGAGTTCCATCTTTAGCACTCATATGAAAAAGCCAGGCATGGAGGTCTGCACCTCTGAGCCTAGCACTGGGGAGATGGAGATGGGAGGCTCTCTGGCCAGGAAGTTGAGCCAAATTGGCAAGCTTTAGGTTCAGTGAGATCCTGTCTCAAACAGTATGGTAGAGAGTGATTAAGGAAGGCACATGACAAAGTCAACCTCTGGCCCCCACACACAGCCATACACACTGATACACACAGCAGTTATACACAAAGAATCAGGATGTGAGAGAGATTTTTAAAAGTTTCAAAAATTATTTCAGTTTCACCCACAAGGTAATTTAGAACAAGCTAGTCTGGATAATGACCAGAAAGCAATTAAATATGGGCAATGGATGAGTAATTTATTTTTTTAACACTATTTACTCATTTATTTTGTGTGTGTATGGGTCTGTGTATGTGGTACATGCCATAGCATGTTCATAGAGGTCTGAAGACAGCTTGCAGAAATTGAGTCTCTTCTTCCACCACTTGGATGTTTACTAAAAATATAGACTGATGGTCATTGTGAGCATATGCAGACTTCTGTCAGACTCTTCATAAACACACTCTGAACAGAAGAAGAGATGTAAACAGAAATGACTGCCAAGACAGCGCTATTTCAGACATAATCCCCTTACAGTTTGCTATTACTGACAATTCCGTCAGCACTCACAGAAGTAGACACCACAGGCCTAAGGACAGACTATAACCACAAGACATCTTTTTGTCTTTTCTATATTTCAGCTATGAATGTCAGTTCCCACAGCCCAACTTGTTCTTAACAGGTAGAATTTTTATGTCCATTCAATCATTCTTACCCTTTTCTGGGCCAAGTCCTCTACACACAGGAGAAACTGTCATTGGTTCTTCATGTCATGCATCCACATGTGACTCCCAATCTTCATATGCTTTAAGATATATGGAGTGACTCCCAGCAGAGCCACATGCATAGATGAGGGAGTCTGAATGGAGGAGATGACATCCTCAGGCATCTTCTGCTTCAAATCCTCCTGGTTCAGCTTCCAGAACATCAAGGCTTGACCTCCACAGCTTACAGGCGCTGCACCCTTCTCTGCCTTCCACACTGGCCACCTTGAACCCCCACCACATAGAGCTTAAGAATCTAATTCAAGTTGTCACATTTGGTGGCAAACACCATTGCCCACAAAACTATCTCACTGGCCCCTGGATGAGGAATTTAGAATTATCACCATGGAGATATTAGAAGCTACGGGAAAAATCATCCAGAAAATGACAGTCAGATGGAAAGAATTTGCAGAACACCAATATTGAAATACAAACAGGAATCTACAGATTCTGCAGTGCTTAGTGAAGGGGAGGTGGAAATGACGAGAGAGGCAACTACCATGAAGAGAGTACCAAGAAAAAGACTTTGCGGAGGTAGTCAAGAGAAGTAACTGCCACAGAGGCTGAGGCCTAGAAAGTGGGCATCAGTTCTGATGGAAACTTCCCAAGCAGAGGTGGATGAAAACAATAAGCTGAATGAGAAGGGAGAAGAGGCAGACAGAGGCCAGCTTTCTACATGTCCTTAGGTGAATCACTGCCTTTCTAATGTTCCAGAGTAACTTAAAAGCAGACTACCTCTGAGGAACAGGAAACCATAGATCAAATTCTTGCCATTATTCCATGGTGATCTGACTCAGAAACCAATTTCTAGCCTGGGAATGAGGGTCAGCATCAAAGCATTTGCCTGGCATACACAAGGCCTCCTTGTTTTTATAGGTGCGTCCCAGGAGCACCTACTCGGGTTTCCAGGCTCTTATATACCAGGACAAAGGATTGTACCGGGGACATAAAACTAGACAGTTTAGAAAGAAAGAGATAGTGCTTCTGAGAATGAGAATGGGCTTGTGAGCAGAGAACAGGCATCTCCTCAAAAGCACTGGCCTACAAGACTCATGACCTGCCTCTTCCATATGTGTATATGGTAGCCTTTTTTCTGCATATGGTTGTTACAGACAGTCCAGGTAGAAAAGAACTTCCAATCCTCTGCCAACTGGCTTTTTGTTATGTCATCCCTTTTCATATACATAGGTGTGTGTGTCTATGTGTATGAGAAGGTCAAAGGACAACCCCAGTTGTCTATGCTTGACTTTCACCTTGTTGGAGACAGGGTTTTTGTTTTGTTTTGTTTTGTTTTGTACACTGCTGACATGCTTACCTTTGAGCTTCCAGAGATTCTGTCTTCCATTTGACCTTATGAGTATTAGAATTACAGATGAAGCCGGTGGTGGTGATGGCGGTGCCGGTGGTGGTAATGGTGGTAGCGGCGGCGGCAGGCGGCGGTGGCGGTGCACACCTTTAATCCCAGCACTCCGGAGGCAGAGGCAGGTGGATCTCTGTGAGTTCGAGGCCAGACAGGTCTACAAAGTGAGTTCCAGGACATGCTTCAAAGCTACACAGAGAAACCCTGTCTTGAGAAACAAAAAAAATAAATAAATTAAAAAAAAAAAATTACAGATGAGTTCTACCACACTCAACTTTTTATGTAGGTTCTGGGGATTCAAACTCAGTCCTCATCTTACATTGTGAAAGGTTTTCGATTTGAGCTTCCA
This sequence comes from Peromyscus maniculatus bairdii, assembly GCF_049852395.1. NCBI lineage: Eukaryota > Metazoa > Chordata > Mammalia > Rodentia > Cricetidae > Peromyscus > Peromyscus maniculatus. Next base: position 4,268,474 of record NC_134868.1, on the reverse strand, counting down.
GGGGGATACTGAGACAGATTATCCTTTCAGGAAAAATATTTATTAGGAGAGTTATTAACACCTAGACAGACAAGCAGTAGCAGGGCAGGAGTTCTAAGGTTTCAGATCCTGTGGCCATAGGCAGGCAGGCAGACAGGCAAGCAGGCAGGCAGACGGCATGGTAGGAACTCAGAATTCAGGTCAATGTGGCAGAGCAGGGTGGTCTTACAGGTTTTATAGGGAGTGGTTCCATGCCATGTGGCCGAGTAGTCTACAGGAAGAGCTTGCAGTCCAGCTGTCTGATTCCCAGCTGGCAGGATGCAGGGGAAGTGGGAAGGGGCCCATTTAATTCATGTTGTTCCTCTGAGCAGGCAGCATCAGATAACCTGGTGAGTTAGCCTAGAGCCTACCTGCATCATCAGTTATGCGGGGGAAGACAGGCTTGACCTAAGCTGTGATCTAAGACCGGGCCAGTGTTTTTTCACGCACTGAGCCGTCTCCTCGCCCTCATATAAGAATACACATGTCATCTTTTAACTGTGTTTATTTACTCGGCATCTGTCTGCCTGTGAAGGCAAGAGCACAACTTGTAGAAGCTGGTTCTCTTCTACCATGTTGCCAGGCTTGGCATCTTAACCACGGGGCCATCTTGTGGGCCCCTAGTGTTAATCGTGATGCTGCTCCCCACAGATTTTTATCTTTTGGGGAGAAGAGGGAGGGTGGCACAGGACCTACGTATGTGCGGAGGTCAGAGGACAACTTACACAAGTTGGTTCTCTCGTTCCATGCCAGGAAGTGAACTAAGATCCTCAGGCTTGTTAACAAGTGCCTTTGCTGGAGGAGCTACGTTGTCCGCTCCTCATCCGTTAAACTTTTTTCTTGTTTGTTTGTTTTTGTTTTTCGAGACAGGGTTTCTCTGTGTAGCTTTGCTCCTTTCCTAGAACTTGCTCTGTAGCCCAGGCTGGCCTCGAACTCACAAAGATCTGCCTGGCTCAGCCTCCCGAGTGCTGGGATTAAAGGCGTGCGCCACCACCGCCCGGCGGATCTTGCATTTTTCTAAGTGTGTAGAGCAGCTGCAGGCACAGGACAAACGCTGCCATGACTTGGACCGGCCACCGTCCCGCCAACCCCCGGCCCGCGCTGAGGCCTCTGGGATCGCCCGCGGGGTGCGCCTCGGGGCCTCGCTCGTGGCGGCCTCGCCCCGAGTGTGTCCCGTGGTGGGTGAGCGCCAAGGCTGGGGAGCGAGCCCGGAGCCCACCCTAAGCAGCGCCACTTCACCTCCGCGGAGGGCAACACAGCCACCCGTCTGCTTCCCGCGCTCCGCCTTGGCGCCGACTGCGCCTGCGCGGGCGCTGAAGGCGGGAAGCCGGGCGTCCTCCGCGCGCGTGCGCCCTCTGCTGGAGCCAACCGTCTTCCCAGCACGCATGCGCACCCTCACCCCGCCCGCCCCTCCCACTGCCTCAGCAGCCAGCGCGCGGAATCGTTGGGGGTCCCTCCCGTCGGGGGCGGGGCGAGGCCACTGAAGGGTTGAGGGGGGATGAGAAGGCGGGGCCAGGATGTAGCCACACCCACCGCTGGTCATTTGAAGCCCTTACCCTCGCCTCTCCACCACTAGCCAATCACAAACCTCCCTACCCCAAGGGTCAGCCAATGAGCTGTGCGGCCCGGCTGCTTCCGGCTCTGCGCCGGATTCGCCTCTTTCCCTTGGGCTCCCTGCGACGGGCGGGGCTCGGGAGGGCGGGCGTCGGCTTCGGTGACGCGCGGCGGGCCGAGGGCCAATAGGGGGCGGGATCTGCGATGACCGACGGGTCTAGCGACCAGTGGCGAGGCGCCGGCCGTACTTCCCGTCGGGGAGAGAGTGTAATATGGCGAAGACCTACGATTACCTGTTCAAGCTGCTGCTGATCGGGGACTCGGGGGTGGGGAAGACCTGTGTCCTGTTCCGCTTCTCCGAGGACGCCTTCAACTCCACGTTCATCTCCACCATAGGTAGCGGGGCCTTGGGGCGGCCGGGGGCCCGAGTTGGGCGCGCCCCTGCGGGGCTGGGCTGAGGGATCGACTCAGGATCCACCCGAGCCGAGGATCCGGGAGGGTCGCGGGGCCTGACGGGGACCCGCGGTGGCCTCCAGCTCCCCGAGGGGAGCCCCGGCTGTGGCGGGACGAGGTGCAGACGGGAACACGCAGGCTGCTGCTGTCCGAGGAAGAGCCTACCCTGGGCTGGGGTCCTGGCGCCTGTCAGCTCTCCGCGTCTACGCAGCAGCCCTGGGGACTGTCCTTTGGGGGGGATCCCCGTCGTGTAGAAGTAGAAACCGAGGCACGGAGGTGACGCCTGACCTCGTGCATCATCTCCTATGTGGCAGGCTCGGCCTGGGCAGTGTCAAACACTGCCGTGTTCGCGTGTCGGGTGCTGTGTCGCTGGAGGAGGAATTGGAAACTGAGGGAGGGAGTGGCGGGCACTGAAGGTCACAGTCGACAGGTGTCAGGGACGAGATTTGAACCCAGGTGTGCCTGACCCCAACATTCAAGGCCCGGCCGTCCCCGAGAGGTGTCGGCTTATACCCTCCCAGGGCCAGCACCATCAATCCGCTTTTAAGTCAGGACTCCAAAGTCCTCCTGTCTTCTGCCTGACGAGCGGTGATAGCACCTGTCATCCCCGTGGGGATGTGAGGGCAAGAAAAGTTCCAATGAGAAACTAAGACCAGCTGTGGCCACACGCAGCCTCGACTTCCCTGTCACAGGCTCAGGACACCACCTGTCACTTTCTGAACAGCTTTCCCCCAGGGCTGCCTCACGGTACAGCTGAATAGAATTGGCTTGTGATAGCCCACGTTCTGACGTCAGAAATGGCGCAGACCTTGCTCCTTGCCATGAATAGTCATGGCCCGAATTGAGAAGGCTGGACCTGGAGGTAACTCCTGTCAATCATAGTGATCTGCGTCCTGTATGGCCCTGGAACGAGAGAATGGTCCCTAGGCCTGGTGTATCCAAGCCAAGCTGTTGTTCAGTCATTGCAACCCTGGGTTCGATCCCCAGCACCTGGAAACCAGATGTGCTAGTGAACACCTGTAATGATAGCACTAGGGAGGTGGAGGCAGGGGGGTCAGGAGTTCAAGGTCAGCCTTGGTTACATAGACTGTTTAAGGCCAGTCTGAGCTACATGAGACTCTGCCTCAGAAAGAAAAGGAAAACTTAGGGAATGAATTCTGTGTAATGTCAACTAAGCTGTATTGTCGCCCTGACCAGACCGTTGTGTGCTAATGTCATCGAAGCCATCCTTCCTGGTGGGCACTCTAAAACAGTCACGCGTCAGGTGTCAAGTACGGAGAACTAGACAGAAAAATCATCCCTGGAGTCCAGGTGCTGTTCATCCTTGAACAAGCTCTAACCCTCTCTGATCTGAGTTGGTTTAGAGTAGATGTGGCACTGTCTTGGCTGGTGCCCTGGGTGGTTGAGGATTAGATCTATACGACGAGTGAAGAGGTCCATCTGGGGGAAAGAGAGGGTTTAGGCACCCCTGGGCACAGGTGCATCTGAAGCTTCTCCCCTTCCCCACCCAGATGTCCAGCCTTGGAGTCGCCCTTAGGTGAAGACCAAGCAGGAAATGACAGTAGCTGTCCACAGGCTCTGGCTTGCTTTCCGCACAGACCTCAGTTTCCCGGCCTCAGACACTTCCCAGTCACTACCAATGTATTCATTCAGGGTGGTTTTTGTTTGCTTTAGAGTGTGTGTGTGTGTGTGTGTGTGTGTGTGTGTGTGTGTGTGCAGGAGGCTGGAGATTGTTCCTCAGCCTCTCTCCACCTTGCTTCTTTTATTAGTTTATTTATTTTTATTTTACTGAGAGGGCACATGCATGCTGGTGCACATTGGGGATCAGAGGACAACTTGTGGGAGCTTGTTCTTCCCTTCCACCGTGTAGGTCCTGGGGACTGATCTTAGGTGGCCAGGCCTGTGGCCCGGTACCTTTACCCACCAAACCGTCCTTGCTGGGTCTCTCATTGAACCTGGAGCTCACCAGGTGGCTGGGCTGGCTGGCCGGCCGGCCCCAGGACCCTTCTTTGTCCGTATCACCAGTGCTGGGAGTGCAAGCTCCTGCCACCATGCCCAGGTATTTTCACGTGGATGCCAGGGACCAAACGCAAGTCTTCATGCTTGTGTGGTAAGTGAGCACTTGGTGGACTGAGCCACGTCCTAGCCTCTGTTTGTTTGTTTATAACAAGCTAGCCTAGAACTCGCTGTGTAAACCATGCTGTCCTGGATCTCATGGAAATCTGCCTGCCCCTGTCTCCCCAATGCTGGAATTACAGATATGAGCCTCCCTGCTCTGCGGGTTTTGTTACATTTATTTAGTGTGTGCGCACATATGCCCAAGTCAAGAGACAGCTTGTGGGAGTTAGTTTTTTTCTTCCACAGAGTGGGTCCCAGGACCCAGGTGTGTACCACCACCTCTGGTTTAGGTGGTGCTAAGGGTGGAACTGAGATCTGTGTGCAGGCTAGGCAAGTCCTCTGCCAACTGAACCACAGCCCCAGCCCCCCCCCCCCATTTTAAAAAGGTTTTAGATAATATTTATTACTTTGATCGGGTGTGTGTGTGTGTGTGTGTGTGTGTGTGTGTATAGCGCGTGCATGTGTGCATGTAGACGTGTGTGCTGTGGCCAGTGTGTGGAGGTCAGAGGACAGGTCGTCAGGTTTGGTGGTGAGCTCCTTTACCCGGTGCTGAGCCCTCTTGTAGGCCAGTGATACGTATTTTACATCTCACATGTGCTTGTTCAGTTTTTTTACTGGAGATGGAGCCCATGGCCTCACACAGGTCTACCACACATCTGACCACTGACCATCTCCATCTGGATGGTTTAAAACTCTTGAGCAGAAAACCAACTTAGTCCTTCAGAGTCCCTGGGAGACGGCCCGCCCCCCTCCAGTGAGGTGGGGTAACTCAGTCAGATCACCCAGCGAGGTGGAAGTAACACTTGAACCAGGATTCCTCCCTCCCCAAATCAGCATCGCATTCCCACAGACCTCTGTCTTCTAGGAAAGTTCATCTCCTTGACCTTGAAGTTATAGCCTCATAAAGTTTACAGTTCCTAATTCAGTTCTTGTGTTAATAGAAACTAGGAGAGCTCTAGACTAAAGCAGATTCATGGCCAGGGCTGGTTACACAGTGGCCCTGGACTTTTGTGTGTCACTGGGCATGTGTGACACATTGGGTAATGTCTCGGGTAGAGTCTGCCCCAGCCTCTTAGTCCTAAAATTATGCAGGAAGGTTCGTCCTTACTGGCAGCCAGCTGTTCTCTATGTGTTCAGTGTTTTTTTCTGGAAGCTGTGCCCCTGTGGTTCTCCAGAGCCGAATAAATTATTTGGGGTGTGAACCTGGCCCTGCAGCCCCCCGAAATCAGTTCTCAAGCCAGGCTCAGAGCCCAGCCACTTCCTTGGGCTCATTCATTGTTTCAGCAGACACTGTAGCGGTGTTATCTCACCATCTTTCTGTTGTTTGAGATGAGGCTTCATGTAGCCCAGGCTGGCCTTGAAGTCCCTATGTAGCTGAGGATAACCTTAAACTCCTAATCCCCATCTCCGTCTTCTGAGTTCTGGGATTGCTGGGATACACCAGCATACCCAGTTTTTTTAGGTGCTGGGGGTAGAGTCCAAGATAGTAGGTAAGCAGTCTGCCAAGTGAGCCCCAGTCACAGCCTGATTTTTTTTTGACCACATTTATGTATTTGTGTGGGGGTGTTGACTGCATAGTGCGTATGTGGAGGGCAGAGGACAGCTTGGCAGGAGTCAGTTCTCTCCTTCCATCGTGTGGGGTCCTGGGTCAAACGCAGCCTATGTGACAAGTGTCTTTACCCACTGAGCCATCTCACCAGCGGGGTGTGTGTGTGTGTGTGTGTGTGTGTGTGTGTGAGAGAGAGAGAGAGAGAGAGAGAGAGAGAGAGAGAGAGAGAGAGAGAGAGAGAGATTGATTGCCCAGGCTGGCCTAATCTTAGGCTCAATCTTTCTTCCTACCTTAGCCTCCCAAGTAGCCTCAAACTTATTTGTAGCCAAGGCTGGCCTTGAACTCCTCACCTCCTTCTTCTACCTCCAAGCGCTGGGATGACAGGTCTGTGCCACCACCGGTTTATGTGGTGCTAAGGGTGGAACTGAGGCCTGTGTGCAGGCTAGGCAAGCCCTCTGCCGACTGAACCACAGCCCCAGCCCCCCCCCCATATTTTAAAAAGTTTTAAATTAACATTTATTAATTTGGTTGGTGGGGGGTGCGCGCGCGCTATGGCCAATGTGTGGAGGTGAAAGGACAACTCGTAGGAGTTGGTTCTCCTCTTTCACCATGTGGATTCTAGGGATTGAACTCAAGTCATGGGCTTATTGGCAAGCATCTTTAGCTACTGCCATTTGCCAGTCTGGACAGTGGGTAGTCTGTGTCTCCTCTAGAGAGGACTAAAAATCTACAGAGGACTCAGGTGCTTGTAATCCCAGCACTAGGGAGGCTGAGGCAGGAGAATCACTGTGAGTTTCCAGGTCAGCTTGGGCTACAGGGTCTGTGGTGCTGTCCTCTGAGTGTAAGAGCCACCTCCTCCCTCCCCCACCCCTCACCCCTGTCTCTCTCCCTCTCTGAGACAGGGTCTCTTTATATAGCCCTGGCTAGTCTCAGATTCACACCTTAGAGCCTTGATAACGTGACTGTTGACCTTCACTAAAGGTGGGATAGGGAGGCTCCGCAGACCTTTGCCTACAACATCTGCTGCTCCCCGCTGCATGGAGTCTCAGTGAGTGCTAGAGTACAGAGTGTGTAAGGTGAGAGTGGACTCCATCCACGAGGCGATGGAGGTCTGTCATGCACCTTTCAGTGACCTCCTTACCATGCTCCTATAACCGAGTCCACATGGTTCACCCAGCCAGGCTTGGGTGGAATTGTTCCTTTGGTCTGTTGTTAGACTTGGATAGAGGCCTGTTCATATCACCAGGAAAGTTCATGAAACAGTGAGGTCCTGTCTAAAAAAAATGTAGGCCAATGAGATGGCTCAGCAGGTAAAGGCCCTTGCAGCCAGGCCTGACAACCTGAGTTCAATTTCTGGGACCCAAATGATGGAAAGAGAAAGCTGTCTCCTGAAGTACATCCTCACCTCCCAAAACTATATATTTAAAAAAAAAAAAAAAAAAAAAAAAAAAGGTGGGTGGTGGCGGCGGCGCACGCCTTTAATCCCGGCACTCGGGAGGCAGAGGCAGGCGGATCTCTGTGAGTTCGAGGCCAGCCTGGGCTACAGAGTGAGTTCCAGGAAAGGCGCAAAACTACACAGAGAAACCCTGTCTCAAGAAAACCAGAAAAAAAAATCTATGGAATATATTCAGAGTTCCTATGTAAGCAACATGTCATAGTATGAAAATAATTTGAATATCATCAGCCATCTCTCTTGCATGCCATGGGATGGGTGTTTTGGTATGTCTACTGTTGAGTGGTAATGGTGGAGGAAGGCCCCCACAAAGCCATTTTGAACAGCTTGAGCAGGAGAGGGGCACCAGGTGACTGTGGAAGCAAAGAACATTCTGGAAGAGAGAAGAAGCACAAGTGTGAAAGCCCCTAGGGTCCTGCCAGGGGACAGCATGGCTGCAGAGGGCCGGTGCCATAGTCACTGTTCTGTTGCTGGGAGGATGCACCATGGCCACAACAACTCTTACAAAGGGAAGCGTTTAATTGGGGCTGGCTTACAGCTTTAGAGGTTTTTACCGTATTACCATCACGGCAGGGAGCATGGCAGCATGCAGGCACTGGAGCAGTAGCTGAGAGCTACACCCTGATCCAGGCCGGGAGAGATAGGCTGGGCTTTTTGTTTTGTTTTTTTGTTTGTTTTTTCTTTATTAAGAAATTTTCTACTCACTCCACATGCTATCCACAGACCCCCCTCCTCCCTCCTCCCACCCCCCAGCCCTCTTTCCCAAGCCACCCCACATCCCCAAAATCTAGGTCTCCCATGAGGAGTCAGCAGAGCCCAGCACACTGAGCCTAGGCAGGTCCAAGCCCCTTCCCACTGCACCAAGGCTGTGCAAGGTGTCACACTACAGGCACCGGATTCCCAGAAGCCTGCCCATGCACCAGGGACAGATCCTGATCCTCCTGCCTGGGTGCCCCCCAAACAGTTCGAGCCAAACAACCATCTTCCATGTCCAGAGGGACTAGTCTAGTCCTATAGGGGCTCCACAGCCACCAGTCCACAGTTCATGGGCTTCCACTAATGTGGCCAGTCATCTCTGCATGTCCTCCCATCATGATCTCGACATCCCTCGCCTGCAGTATCTCCTCTCTTCAGTTGGATTCCTGGGGCTCATAGGCTGGGCCTTTAAAACCTCAAAGCCAACCCCCAGTGACACACCGCCTCCAAGGCCACTCCTCCTAATCCTTCTAATCCATTCAAACAGTTTCACTCTGTGAATGACCAAGCATTCAAATACATGAGCCTATGGGGGCCAGTGATGTGTGGGTTCCAGAAATCAAACCCAGTCTTGAGGCTTGGCAGCAAGTCTGTTTATCTGCTAAGCCATCTTGCCAGCCCTTAAATTTAAATAAAAAAAAAAATAAATAACTTTATCATAACTGACATCTCATTGATCCACCCATTTAAAGCATACAGCTCAGCACCTTTTGGCATGCTTTGAGTTGCACATCCATCACCATAATAAATTTTACAATGTCTCCTTGTGCCAAAAAGAGAAACACCAGCACCCTCATGCCCCTCAGCCCTTTGTCTTCCCCACACTCTAGCCTGGCAGCCTCAGGCACAGTCCTCGCCTCTGGATTTGCTGCTCTGGCAGCCTAGTCGCTCCATATGTGGCCTTCCTATCTGGCTCCTCTCACTCAGCATCGTGTCTTTGAGGCTTCTCTACTGTGTATCTATCATGTGAGTCCTTCGTTCAGTTCAGTGACAGCGCAATCGCCCGTAGAGACGGTCTGTTGCTGGGCCCCCTGGAAGCTCTGGGGCCAAGGCCATCTTCAGGACATACTTACAGTTAAGGTTGTTTGGGGTTTTGGTTGATCTTGGGACCTGATATAACATAGGCTGGCCTCAAAGTCACTATGTAGGCAAAGGTAACCATGAACTCGTGATCCTCCTGCCTCCACCTCCTAGGTGTTGGTGTATCTGGCACGATCCACCACATTGCCGTCTGCCTTGCGGCTCTGGGTGGAACTGCAGGCCTTGTGAATGCTATGCAAGTGTTCTACCCCGAGCTACACCTGAAGCCCAAGGCCTGTAGTTTTGAAGGCTGGAGTGGGCAGAGCTGTAACAGTGGGCACCAGAGAGCTTCCAAGTCACTCTCAGCAGAGGGGGGTACAGAGGCAGAGAGCTGGCCCCATCAGGAAGGGGTCTTAGGAGGTGACATTGGCGCAGGTAGCTAGTAGTCCGTCTGTACAGAAGCAGCCTGTGTATACCAGGTTTGGTGACAAATATCTATAATCCCAACACTTAGGAAGTGGAGGTAGAAAAATCAGGAGGTTAAGGCAAGCTATATAGTGAGTTTGAGGCCAACCTGGGCTACATGAGATCCTGTCTCAAAAAATATAAATAAATAAGTAAGTAAGTGTACCTGTGCAGTGGCTAGGGAGAGAGGATGGGCCTGTCTACAGTGCAGTGCACTGTGGGTGGCAGATGAGCTGCTGGATGCTCTGTGCAGGACCTGGTCTGTAGAAGGCATTAGGATGCCCACTGTGAGGCTGGGCAAGGGTGGTGGGAGGGCGGGGCCAGCGTGAGATGCCCTCCAGCCCCTTCCAGTGGTCTTGCCCACCTCCCACCACCTGTCACCTTCCTTCCAGCTCCCTGAGCCCCTACAGTCTCAGGCTCTGCTTCCAGCAGGGGAGGATACTTCCAAAAGCTTCCAGTCTTATTGGGGTACAGAGAACCCTGAGGACCCAGCCCCCAGCTGCTGCTCCATGAGCCGCAGCCCCTGTCACCAGCCTAGGCTGGCAGCTCAGGAGGTGACCTGACCTTAGTAACACCTTTTCTTCTTCCTTTTCTTTCAGGAATTGATTTTAAAATTAGGACCATAGAGCTTGATGGCAAGAGGATTAAACTGCAGATATGGTGAGTTCTGTTGCCTTGTGCAGCCCTGCAACTTGGCCTGAGCAGAACCATTGGTGCCCCCTCCCCACATACAGACAGTCTCTCTGTGCAGCCCTGGCTCTCCTGTATGTAGCCCAGGCTGGCCTCAAACTCAGAGAGATCTGCCTGCCTCTGCCTCCCGAGTGCTGGGATTAAAGGCGTGCACACCACATCTAGCTCCAAAGGTGACTTTGAATTCCTGATCCTCCTGCCTCCCCTTCCTGAGTGCTGAGATGACAGTTGTGCATCACAGCTCCTGGTTTTTACACTGATGGGGATGAACCCAGAACCCCGTACATGCTAGACAAATACTCTACCAAATGAGCAAAATTCCTTGGTACCAGGCCCTGGCACACAGTCCTTTTCCTCAGAAGGTTCTCGAGTTTCATACCCAGCTCAGGCAGCCATGCTCTGCTGGCCACTGGAGCCTAACGGTTGTGTTAAGGGCATAACCTGGGGGAAGAATTACCTGTCCAGTGAGTTCAGTATCCCAGGGTGCACAGGGTTATGTTGAACCTGGAGGGAGCCCTCCATGGTTCCCAGGAGGTAGGTAGCAGAGACAGCAGAGACAGGGAAACTACTTCCGGAAGCTTTCAAATGTGGGAATGGAGGGGATCCTGAAGGCCCAATGCTCAACAGGTAGGCCAGAAGCCATGGCTCCTGTCACCATGCCAGTCTGGTGGCTCTGTCCGCCCAAGGATCTTGGGGAGTAGGCAGAGGTGGTAGCACAAGACACCTGGGCTACAACTTCCTCTTTCTCTTTTGTGGTGACAGGGTCCCACCGTGCAGCCCAAGCTGACCTGGAACTTGAGTCTTCAGCCTTGGGCTCCCAGGTCCTGGGATGACAAGTGTGTGCCACCGCACCCAGCTGGGAGTTCCCTTCTGAGCCCACAGCCTCACCCCAAATTTTAAAGGCCTCATACCACTTCCTGTTTTCTCCCCTGAGGAGAGAGCCCAGGCCTCACTTCCTGGTGTGTGGACCTGAAACCCACAAACAACCCTAAGCTAAGGCCAGGCCCGGAGGCCATGAGTGTTCACACTCCTCAGCCCTGAGGGAGGCTTCCCCACCAGAGTCAGTTAGGGAAGTGTGAGCATCTAGGTCCTCATCACTGGTGTGGACCTGGGGGTGGTCCAGCATCCGGGGAGGCTGAATCCAGCCAGCCTTGGGCAAACAGACCCAAGTCACTTCAAAGAGCATGCCCCAGTGGGACATCTGTCATCCCAGCCCTCATGGGGCAACGCAGGGGTCACAGCAAGTTCTAGGACAAGTTGGACTGCACAGTGAGAAGCTGTCAGAACCAAACAGAAGGGTGTGGTCACCCACCAGCCAGGCACCCCTGGGTGGGAACAGAGGGCCTAGGTGCCCCTCCCCCAGGACGCGCTCAGTTCTCTTTAATCTCGGCATGAGCCATCGCCTGGCTCGCCAATATCTCTGGGGGAGCCTCCTGGGTGCCCTTGTCCCTAGCCAGCCGTCAGTCCTAGCCACATGGTAAGTGGACCCATAGGAGTTCTCCACTTCCAACAGGGTGGCCATGAGGGAGCCTTTGTGCCCCAGTCCAAAGTGACACAGCCCAGCAAGCCAGGCCACCTGCCCTGGCTCCTCCCTCTCCACCTTGCCCTCAGCATTCTCAGCCGAGGGAGGGTCACTGGAAGGCTGGCCTGGGCTGCAGCTAACATTCGTCCCCATGTATGTCCCTGCAGGTGCCACCAACAGGTCATCTCAGAACTAAAAATAACATTAAAACGAGGGCTTCCAGGCCAGTGACAGAGCGTGGCCTTAGCACACACAGGGCACTGACTTCCACCCCCTAGGCCACAGTAAATAAGATCCAAAGCCAAGGGCCAGCAAGAGGGCTCAGCAGGTGAAGCAGGTGCTTGCTGCCCAGCCTGACGACCTGAGTTCGATCCCCAGGACCCACACTGTAGAAGGAGAGAACCAACTCCTACAAGTTACTCCATATGTGTACTGTGGCACTCACAATCAGATAAGAAGTCGTTAAAGGCAAGAGGTAGAACTCGGACTCAGCACTAGACCTTTCCGTGTAATTCAGATATCCAGAGCCCTCGGGAGGAACCATGGACTCGGACAAAAAGGCATGTCCCTGACTAGATCATGGCTCCTCCCAGTCGTAGAGGTTGAAGACCTTATATGTATTAGGCAAACACTGTACCACCAGGCACACCCTGTCCCTTTTTTATTCTGTGACAGTGTCTCACTGTATCCCAGGCTGGCCTGGAACTCACAATCCTGCCTAAGCCTCCCCCAGTGCCGGCCGGCCGGCCGGGATCACTTACCTCATGTGCCAGGACTGGTCCAGGCATGGTCGCACCAACTCAGGTGCCCCTCCCTGGACACCACCTCCCTCATGAAGCCGGTGACAGAATGTGGGAACGGTGGTGCCTGCTCCCTAAGCAGAGAGACGAGGGACCAATCCAGCCAGCCAGAGATGTCACTAATATCCTCCATCCTTCTTTCTAGGGACACAGCTGGCCAGGAGCGGTTTCGGACGATCACCACAGCCTACTACAGGGGTGCCATGGTACTGACTTCGTTGTTGTTCCTGTTGCGTTAGCAGTGGAAACAAGTGTCATTGGTGGCAGTACGAAGGCCTGTGTGTGATTGGCTTTTGCTGTGTTTCATCTTGTTGAGACAATCCCAAATGTAACCTGGGCTGGCCTGGGACTCAAAACTCCTGCCTTAACTTCCCAAGTGCTGGGATGGCTTGTGTATGTGTTCTAAAAATGTGTGTGTGTGTGTGTGTGTGTGTGTGTGTGTGTGTGTGTGTGTTCATGAGGGTACACATGCATATGTGTACATGAGTGTGGAGGCCAGAGATCAGGTTCTCCTCCAGCATTGTTCCTTGAGTGCCTCTGGCTTGGAACTCGCAGAGGCGATGAACTCCAGGGATCAACCTGTCTCCACCTCCCCAATGCAGTGCAAGGCAGCACCCTGTGGGGTTAGGGATCAAACTCAGGCCTATGTGGTGAGCACTTCACGGACTTGAACCATTGCCTCAGCCCCTGTTTGGTTTGGTTTTCAGACAAACCATTCTGTGCAGCCTATGTAGCCCAGGCTGGCCGAGAACTCAGTTCTCCCGCCTTAGCCTCCCTAGGCTGGGATATCACCGGTGTATGCCGCCACACCTGGCCAAGCCTAATGTCTTGTGGAGCCTGTGTTCCAACTCCTCGGGCAACTCAGGACCCAAACTGCCACGTCATCTCCATGTACATCGCACACTCCCAGGCCTCAGACCCAGGGCAGGGTTTAAATGGTGGGAATATCCTTTGTTGAAGGGAAGGAGCTCCAGGAAGCGCATCCTTCGGGGGAGGACAAACCCGGGCCAGCCTCTCAGTCCTGAGAAGGGCCACATCAGTGTCTCCGGAATTCCATAGAAAACCTTGAAGGCTGGATTTACTTGGATTATTGTTGTTCCATCTTCCACCTGGGCCTGCAGCCAGAGGGCATGTCAGCAAGTTCACCCCCATACACTTCCCCCATGGAGATGAGGGAGGCAGCAAGAAGGGGTCTGCTTGTGTGAGACTGGGCCTCAAGAGACAGAGGGGCAGGAGCAGCCCCAGTCCCGCCTAGGACTCTGTGTCACACCCCCAGCTCTGTCACCTCTGAGAAAGTGGAATATGCCCCCGGGCTGCTGTGAAAACAAATGGCCATCTGCCCAGAGTCCCATCTCCCTGTCACCTGTGCCCGCTGTAGCCCAGCCTGTCATTGAGGGGGGCCATAGCCCCAGTTCCTCCCAGCAGGCTGTCCACACCCTGAGGACAGTGTGTGTCGAAGTCCTTGTGCAGGCCTGATGCCTGAGAAATCATGGGGACACCTGAGGAGCCTGGGAGCAAAAGACATGAATGGTGACATTAAATTCAGTATTTAGAGCGTCCAGGAAGTACAGCCAGCATTGGAAACTCAATCCTATCGCCTGCAACCTTAGCACTCTCGTTAAAATTAATCCTGTTTTGCTCCTTGAGGGCACTCGGGTCTGGGGGTACCTCTGCCCACTGGACTTCTCAGGGCTAAGATAGTCACCCAGAGCCCCTCCGTGCCCCATCCCCACACCCTGTCCCAGATAGCGCCCTCGGTCTTAACCTGGTGTCTCCTTGGATCATGGCGGTGACCTGAGTACAGGTGTGGACATGAGCCCTGCTGTGCAGCCAGGACCCCGAGACTTGACAGACTAGCACCAAGATGGTGGCAGTGTCCTCCAGTGTTCTTTTGTTGAAGCATGTTCTTGCTGTTTCGCTCAGGCTGGCCTAGAACTTCTGATCCTTTCTCAGCCTCCTGAGTGCCGGGATGACAGGCCTGTGCTACCATTCTGGTTCACAAAGTGTCATCATGGAACCCAGGGCTTCATGCGTTCTAGGTAATGCTCTCCCAACTGAACCACATTCCCTGTTTTGAGACAGGGTGTCACTTGCAGCCTGGCTGCTCGGGAACTCACTATGTAGACTAGCTTGGTTTTGAACTCACAGGTGTCTACCTGATACTCCCTGCTCCTGAGTATAGGTATGAAAAGCATGTACCACCATGCCAGCCAGTTTTTCTCTCGGCACCGTCTCTGTACCTCAGACTGGTAAGCCTTTGCTTCTTCAGCTTGTCCAGAGGGCTCATGCTACTCTGTTTATTCTTGTTTCAGTGCTGGGAACGGAACCCAGGCCCTCACACATGCCCGCCACTGTGCTGTGCCCCTGCTGATTAGCTCCTCTTCCTTGGCCTTAGAGATGGGATGCTGCAGTCTACACAGGACTGTACCCAGTAGCCAGTGCCTGGGGGAGAGAAGCAAGCAGGGCCTGAGCCAACGATGGGCCTTGAAGCCCAGAGTGTGTATGTGTGTGTGTGTGTGTGTGTGTGTGTGTGTGTGTGTGTGTGTGGTGTGTGGTGTGTGTGTGTGTGTGTGTGTGTGGTGTGTGCGAGTGGTTGTGTGTGTGTGGTGTGTGTGTGTGTGTGTGTGTGGTGTGTGTGTGTGTGTGGTGTGTGTGTGTGTGTGTGGTTGGTGTGTGTGTGTGGTGTGTGTGTGTGTGTGTGGTTGGTGTGTGTGTGTGGTGTGTGTGTGTGTGGTTGGTGTGTGTGTGTGGTGTGTGTGTGTGTGGTGTGTGTGTGTGTGTGGTGTGTGTGTGTGTGTGTGGTGTGTGTGTGTATGTGGGGGGGGGGGAGAGGATCCTACTGTGTAGCCCAGGCTGGTCTCAAACTTACAGGAGTCCTCTTGCCTCAGCCTCCTGAGTGCTAGGAATTCAGGCATGAACCATCACACAGGTGTCCCGGACTTCAGTCTTAATCAAAAAGATCTCATCTCCTTATGCCTCAGTTTCTCCTCCACAGGAGCAGTGAGGCAGTATGATCAGGCTGGCTGAGGCCGCTTTCTGCATCTCTTGGGACCTGTGGACCTTGTCAGGTGTCCCCTCACATTCATTAGGGAGCTGACTAGACCCCTCCAAGGGCAGGGCCTGAGTGCACACCCCAGCCCCGTTCCTGCCTGCCGTAAGCCTGGCACATAGTGGGTATGATGCCAGGCATCCTGAAGAGGCACTGGCTGAATCTGGAGGCCTTTGGGGAGTCCAGGTGCACATTTCTGCTGGCATAGGGAGCCAGCAAGGCTCGTAACAGAGGGTGTGGCAAGGTCTAGCTTGGGAGTCAGAAAGGTCACCGTGGAGGTGGGGAAGCTGACAGACTGGGCTGAGACAGTGGTCATCTCTGGCAGTGGCCATGCCCACTCCTGATGGGTGCACTGCCTGCCCCGTGGGGCCCTTCAAAGCCCATGTCTTTCCCCACCCAGGGTATCATGCTGGTCTACGACATCACCAATGAGAAGTCCTTCGACAACATCCGGAATTGGATTCGGAACATTGAAGAGGTGAGGGCACCTTTTTGCTTCCTCTCCCAAGGCTGTACCCCAGAGCCAGGAACATGGGGGACAGGCAGAGAGTGGGGAATGGAACCAAGATGCCAGCCATCTGCCCCAAATCACCGTTGGCCCAGGACCCACACAGTAGTGTTTGCCTGATCTTGCAATCGTTTCTGCTTTTGACTCTATAGAGAGAGAAGGTTCTAGAGCAGCTGAGACTTGTATTTGGACCACATGTTACAAACATTTTGAGCTGCAGCCGCAACAGAGTGTGAGCTTGTCCAAGCCCATGTTCAGGTCAGCAGCTAGTCATAGAAAGAGATCCTGAACGTCAAGGAGGCAAGCAGCCAAACCTCCCCTCCCAAAGCTAACTTTGTCCTCTGACCAGTTAGTTGCCCAGGTGCTGCCACACCCCATACCCTCCCTGGCCAGCTCCACCTGATGACTAAGCAGGTGAAGCATTGGGTCTAGGGTGTCAAGAACTTTACCCATCTATAAAGCCACAAAGGAGCACATGTCACTGTGGACCCAGGACTGGTGGACACCCAGGCCAGGCCGAGAGGCAGGCCCTTTGTTTATGAGTAATCGCTTTGGGCTTGTGTAGGTGCCAAGGCCTTGCCCTGGCTATAGAAGCCATCTTGGTCAAAAGAGGAGTCCTGAAACTGGCTTGGAACCCCTGTGTGGTCCTCTAGTAGACAAGAGATATGGCAGAGAGTGGAGAAGTGTTTCCCTCACAGCAGAGCTGCTTCCAGATGTCTCCTCTGCAGGGGGGCCATTTCTAGGAGAGAAGGCAGAAGTTGTGGCTGTTCTAGGCACAGCCTTGTTTCTAAAACCTAGAGAGGAGAGAGTAAAGAGGTCTAAGTAGGCATTGGGGCTTCAGCTGGCAAGTTGCCCAATGGGTAAAGGCACTTCCCAGCAAGCCTGGCCTCCTGAGTTCAAGTCCCTGAGCCCAGATGGTGGAAGGAGACAGCTGACTCCAAGTAGTCCTCCACATGGTGTGCTGCGTGTGCATGGTGTGTGCATGCAAGTGCACGTCCACACGCTAACACAGAAGAGCAGGAGGGCATGGGTGAGGTCTCTCAGGGTCCATTCTGGGAGCCCTGGCCCTGGAGCATGATGACTGTGGCCCATAGCAGCTTTTTTACAGTCAAGAAGGGTTTGACAACTGGGGACATGGGCTGTCAGCCCCTGAGTAGTACCCCCCCCCCCCCCCCCGTAGATGTAAGCAACTGTCTTATTAAATAAGAAACACAGAACCAATGCAAAGAAGAAAGCCAAGAGGTCAGAGCTCAGAGCTAAACCTTACCCTTCCTCCTGCGGTGGTCCTACCTCTCCGAACCAGAGCCACTTCCTGTGTGTCTGTCTTTTTATAGTGTTTCTGTTCTGCCTTCTCATTGGTTGTAAACCCAACCACCTGACCGCCTCGTCACAGCCTGTCTGTATAGACCTCCAGGTTTTCTATTGTTGGTATTGAGATAAAGGCGTGTGTCTCCAATTCTGGCTGTATCCCTGAACACACAGAGACTTACCTAGCTCTGCCTACCAAGTGCTGGGATTACAAGCGTATGCCACCACTCTCCTGCTTTCCTATGGCTTGCTAATAGCTCTGACCCCCGGGCAACTTTATTTATTAACATACAAATAACATTTGAATACAAATAAAATATCACCATACCCCCCTGCTGCTTTGACCTGATCACCCTGTTCTCCTCAGCATGCCTCTGCAGATGTGGAGAAGATGATACTGGGAAATAAGTGTGACGTGAATGACAAGAGACAGGTGTCCAAGGAGCGGGGAGAAAAGGTGGGTGCCAGAGCCAGTCCCACCCCAGGGGGACCCACAGGCCTCTTCATGGTCTCTTGAGCAGAGGATGACATGACATGCCATGCTGGCTTGCTTGGGATGGAGGAGAGAGCCTGGTGAGGTGGTAATCCCGGGCAGGGCTGGAGGGCAGAGGCTGCTCATGGCCAGCAATGAGAACTTGGCAGTGAGCTTCAGTCATGTCACCAGCACCCACCAAGGCCAGGCACAGAAGGAGCAGCTGGTGCAGGCCACCCCACTTCCTCTCCCTAGCTCCCTCCCCACTTGGTACAGCACCATCACACAGTGAAGGTGACACCCTTAGCCTGGCCTGGCCTGTCACTACTTGAGCTTTGTGCCAACGCCAGCCCAGCACCCATTCCTTAGGGACACTGGGAGTTCACTGTGTTCATGTGTCCCCTTCTACAGCTGGCTCTCGACTATGGGATCAAGTTCATGGAGACCAGTGCGAAGGCCAACATCAATGTGGAGAATGTGAGTCCCAGGCTCCAGGGAGACACAGGCTTGTGGGATCAATGCTCAGGGGCCTTGGGGGCCTTTCTTTGGGAGATTCAGCTTGGAAGATCCAGTGGGGCTGGCCTCTGGCCCAGGGGCCCCAGTCCAGTGATGCCAATGGGGCCTCTGCAGCGCCCTCTGTTGGGCACTCAGGACACATGTCACTGGCTCTCAGCAGACGACCAAAACTGCAGCTCATATTCCAGCCGACCCCGTACATAGGCCCAGCTGCGTTCATCTCAGCCACACTGCTAATTCACAGCCCCAGTAGGGAGCCAGGTCCCACAGCTGTGCCCTGATCCTCATGCCATCTCCAAGGCAGTGCCAGCTTGGCCCCTGCCCCTAACCTCTCCCACACAGCCTAACGACACTCAAAAACAGATCTGCAGAACTACCTGTAATCAGCTCTCAGGAGGCTGAGACAGGAAGATTGCTGGGGCCAGCCTGGGCTACACAGCAAGACCATATCAAGAAACAAACAAAAAACTAAATCATCTACATCACCCCATAAGATACCCAGAGGACATTGGCCAAGGCCCTTGCCCACCTTGCTGCCCCCCCCCCCCATAAACCACCCGGATGGGCCCACCCTCCCCAGCCTTTGCTGCGTTCCCTTTTCATGCTATCAGATTCTCCCTTCCCTGGCCAGGCCCACCACCCAAGGGCAACACCTCCACGCCCTCTTTCCTGGCACCACTTCCCAATTCACCAACCCTGCACAGAGATAGGAAATCCAGTCTGCCTCTGCATGTTCTCTCCATGAGGCAGTGGGCAAGCAGACTGGCATTTGTAGGTGTTTTTCAAGAGAGAGGAGGGGCCAGGCTTGCTGGTGACACCTGTGTATCCTCAGGTGACATCTGTCAACCTGGTACTTTGGAAGTAGAGGCGGGAGAAACAGGAGTTTGAGGCCGACCTGGGCTAGGAGAGAACTTCTCTAAAATAAAAGGGTAGGGGATTAGCATGGGCAGACACAGCCAGGGGTAGCTACTCCAGGTCCTCCAGACCCCTGGGAACCAGTTAACTACTCGGGACCTCTGACTACTCCGTGTCAAGGACCAACTGAGTATAATGCCCACTCCTGCTCACAGGATTGTTGGTCTAGGGGAGGTGGCCACACAGCAGGCCTCTGTCCCCAAGGTGCTTACAGAGGGCGACAGATGTGGGCCTAATTGGGAACAGGAGAAAAGGCTAGCTGGCACCTCTCCCTCACCTCCAGCCAGCCACATTCCACCACTAGAGGGCTCTGACAGCCTGCTCTTTCCACAGGCATTTTTCACTCTCGCCAGGGATATCAAAGCAAAAATGGACAAAAAATTGGTGAGTCCGGGTGCTTCCCAGGTCTCCACGTGGGGTTCTGTAGGATGCAACCATCCTTGACCAGGGCAGTACATCACTGCCCAGGTCTACCATCCTCGTGTGTGTGTGTGTGTGTGTGTGTGTGTGTATCAGGTATCGTCTTCCTTCGATTCCTACCTTAGATTTTGAGACAGGGTCTCACTGAACGTTGAGCCATCTGGTTAGGTTGGGATTCTGGACGGCCTCAGGACCCTCCTGTCTCCCCAGCCCTGACACTGGGATTTAAGCACCACCATACAAGCACTGACTTGTTTTGTTATTGTTTCATGATTTTATTTCACTGTTTTTATATGTGTTTGGTGTTCTGCCTGCCTGAATAGCCGCACACCATGTGCATGCTTAGTGCCCTCGGAGCCCAGAAGAGGGCATGAGCTCTCCTGGATCTGGAGTTACAGGCAGCTGTAAGCTGTACAACATGGGTGTGGGAATCAAACCCAGGTCCTCTGCAAAAGCAGCCAGTGGTCTTACCTGCTGAGCTGTCTCTCCAGCCCTGATACCTGGCTTTTGATGTGGGTGCTGGAGGTCAAACTCTTGCTGAGCAAAGAGAGCAAGCTCTCCTGCCTGAGCTGAGCATGTCACTGAACCCTGGGACATGGGGGACACAATGTGTCCCTGCTTCAGGAGCCTCAGCTCCAGCACCTGCCCTTCCCCAGACCCGCCTGTGTGGTTAGAGGGCAGAGAGTGCTTGTCCTGAGGTACTCGACAGCTCAGGTGAAGTTCTGCCCGTCCTGCACGGCTCCTGCGGCGCTCATCCTGGGCTGTGAGTGGCCGCTGAGGCTCAAGGTATCTCCGCGGCATCTCCTCGATGCTTACGTCCAAACAGCAGCATTCCTGTAAACCAGTATACCAGACAGGTGCAGCATACAGCTCCTGCAGCTTTGTGTGCCTGCTGTTTGTATGTTTGTTTTTACTTCAACCTAACATGGTCAGAATTGGCGTCCTGGGTGGGCAAGATAACTCGGTGTGTGGGAAGAAAGAGCTGACTCCTATAGGCTGTTCTCCTACCTGCACGTGCACATTCGTGTGTGTAAGAGCACACATGCATGCACAAATAAATCAATGTATTTTTTAAGAGCTTTCTTTGTAAGAGAAAGATTGGAATTTAGGTCCTATGTCTCTGGCAGCCTGTGGACCTGGGCACCAGTGGGGCACAGGGGGCAGAAACCTCTGAGCCCATACCTCCCAGGCCCTGAGGGACACTGTCTCCCTGCCTCTCGGCTGCCTCCACGATAGACATAGGGATGGTTAGCATAGATAGATGGGTAAACAGATGGAAGGGGCAGGAATGAAGGGAGGGCAGAGGAGAGAACAAGATGGTTTGTACTGCTGGGGGATGTGACTCCTGGATGAGCCACTTGGAAGGACCAGTATCCAATAGGTCCTCAGTTCAATACCCGGAGGGAACAAGGAACAAAAAAGTGTGGAGAGAGGTGTGTGGGTGTTTGTGGGGAGGGGGAAGAAAGGGTGAAGGCCTGGGGATCCTGGAAAGCAGATGAAGATGGGTCTTGAGTTTATGGAAGGTGAATGAACTGTCAGGAGATAGTGGGATGATTGGAAGAGGATGGGTGACTGCAAGCGTTTGCGTGGATGGGATCAATGTAGATGAGTGGAAGGGTGATGGATGGGCACTGGAGTTGTTAGTAGGGAATAGTTGAATGGTGGGATGGATGGGTGGGTGGATGGGTGGGTGGATGGATGGCTAACGGGTGATTGGATCTGGGGTGATGGATGCCGGAGTGGTTAGGTGGACAGTGGTGGGCAGACAGACTGGATGATTGGCAGGTTCTAAGTGGTGCTGACAGTCCACAGTAAGTAACACGGCACACTTGTGACTCCAGGAAGGGAACAGCCCGCAGGGAAGCAACCATGGGGTCAAGATCACAGTGGAGCAGCAGAAGAGGACCAGCTTCTTCCGGTGCAGCCTCCTGTGAGGACAAGGCCGCCGCCGCCACCGCCCATTCTGAGCCTGGCTCAGCCCAGCTGACTGTGCCTGCCCCGGGCGAGCCCCCACCTCCCTCCGCTGCTCGGATATGGCCA